>NC_052151.1:17138737-17874300 GCF_902713615.1 Scyliorhinus canicula | reverse complement strand
CAACAGTGGTGACTACCACATTCACCCCCTGTTAAAAAAGAGTCCAGAGGGGCTGGTGGAAAACTATTTACATGCAGGTGTTTAACATTTTAGGAAAAGTTTACAAATTCAGATGATCGGGCGCCTCGATCCTTCGTTGCGAGCCCCGCAGTTCCGGTGGTGATGCAGGCGTCAGCTTGGTCGTCGGTGACTCCGGGAGCGTGTCGACCTCATCTTCATCCCCGGGTGGGACCAAGGGGAGGACGGATCATCCGGGAGCGGGGGCTGTGGTGGGGTGTGCTGGGGGTAGGGAGGGTGGCGCTGGGGCAGAGGGGAGGGTGTGTGGAGTCCCAGCTGGTGCCAGGTCCCTGAGGGAGACTGCGTCTTGGCGGCCGTCGGGGTATGCCACGTAGGCGTACTGCGGGTTCGCTTGAAGTATCTGTACCCTCTCGACCAATGGGTCCACCTTGTGGAGCCGCACGGGAGGAGAACGGGTCCTGGAGCTGCCAGCTATGTTGAGATTGAAACCCCGGAGGTGGACTTCCTGGGGCAGGCAAAGAGACATTTATGGGGGGGTTGCATTAGTCACAGTGCAAAGGAGCGTCCGAATGGAGTGAAGGGCGTCGGGGAGGACCTCCTGCCAGCGGGAGGTTGGGAGATTTCTGGCCAGACCGCCCCATTATCATGCTGCACCTGCCCGTTTCCCCGGGGGCTGTAGCTGGTCCGGAGGGCCAGACCGTCCCATTCTCATGCTGCACCAGCCCGTTTCCCCGGGGGTTGTAGCTGGTCCGTAGGGCCAGACCGCCCCATTCAAACTATTCGGAAGGACAGAGTGGATGGTAAGGGAGGTGGTGTTGCTCTGTTATTTAAGGATGACATCCGGGCAATAGTAAGGGATGACATCGGTGCTATGGAGGATAAGGTTGAATCCATTTGGGTGGAAATCAGGAATAGTAAGGCGAAAAAGTCACTGATAAGAGTAGTCTATCGGCCACCAAATAGTAACGAGATGGTGGGGCAGGCAATAAACAAAGAAATAACTGATGCATGTAGAAATGGTACAGCAGTTATCATGGGGGATTTTAATCTACATGTCGATTGGTTTAACCAGGTCGGTCAAGGCAACCGTGAGGAGGAGTTTATAGAATGTATCCGCGATAGTTTCCTAGAACAGTATGTAATGGAACCTACGAGGGAACAAGCGGTCCTAGATCTTGTCCTGTGTAATGAGACAGGATTGATTCATGATCTCATAGTTAGGGATCCTCTCGGAAGGGGCGATCACAATATGGTGGAATTTAAAATACAGATGGAGGGTGAGAAAGTAAAATCAAATACTAGTGTTTTGTGTTTAAACAAAGGAGATTACAAGGGGATGAGAGAAGAACTAGCTAAGGTAGACTGGGAGCTAAGACTTTATGGTGGAACAGTTGAGGAACAGTGGAGAACCTTCCAAGCGATTTTTCACAGTGCTCAGCAAAGGTTTATACCAACAAAAAGGAAGGACGGAAGAAAGAGGGAAAATCGACCGTGGATATCTAAGGAAATAAGGGAGAGTATCAAATTGAAGGAAAAAGCATATAAAGTGGCAAAGAGTGCTGGGAGATTAGAGGACTGGGAAATCTTTAAGGGGCAACAGAAAGCTACTAAAAAAGCTATAAAGAAGAGTAAGATAGAGTATGAGAGTAAACTTGCTCAGAATATAAAAACAGACAGTAAAAGTTTTTACAAATATATAAGACAAAAAAGAGTGGCTAAGGTAAATATTGGTCCTTTAGAGGATGAGAAGGGAGTTTTAATAATGGGAAATGAGGAAATGGCTGAGGAACTGAACAGGTTTTTTGGGTCGGTCTTCACAGTGGAAGACACAAATAACATGCCAGCGACTGATAGAAATGAGGCTATGACAGGTGAGGACCTTGAGAGGATTGTTATCACTAAGGAGGGAGTGATGGGCAAGCTAATGGGGCTAAAGGTAGACAAGTCTCCTGGCCCTGATGGAATGCATCCCAGAGTGCTAAAAGAGATGGCTAGGGAAATTGCAGATGCACTAGTGATAATTTACCGAAATTCACTAGACTCTGGGGTGGTCCCGGTGGATTGGAAATTAGCAAACGTGACGCCACTGTTTAAAAAAGGAGGTAGGCAGAAAGCAGGAAATTATAGGCCAGTGAGTTTAACTTCGGTAATAGGGAAGATGCTGGAATCTATCATCAAGGAAGAAATTGCGAGGCATCTGGATAGAAATTGTCCCATTGGGCAGACGCAGCATGGGTTCGTTAAAGGCAGGTCATGCCTAACTAATTTAGTGGAATTTTTTGAGGACATTACCAGTGCAGTAGATAACGGGGAGCCGATGGATGTGGTATATCTGGATTTCCAGAAAGCCTTTGACAAGGTGCCACACAAAAGGTTGCTGCGTAAGATAAAGATGCATGGCATTAAGGGTAAAGTAGTAGCATGGATAGAGGATTGGTTAAATAATAGAAAGCAAAGAGTTGGGATAAATGGGTGTTTCTCTGGTTGGCAATCAGTAGCTAGTGGTGTCCCTCAGGGATCCGTGTTGGGCCCACAATTGTTCACAATTTACATTGATGATTTGGAGTTGGGGACCAAGGGCAATGTGTCCAAGTTTGCAGATGACACTAAGATGAGTGGTAAAGCGAAAAGTGCAGAGGATACTGGAAGTCTGCAGAGGGATTTGGATAGGTTAAGTGAATGGGCTCGGGTCTGGCAGATGGAATACAATGTTGACAAATGTGAGGTTATCCATTTTGGTAGGAATAACAGCAAACGGGATTATTATTTAAACGATAAAATATTAAAGCATGCCGCTGTTCAGAGAGACTTGGGTGTGCTAGTGCATGAGTCACAGAAGGTTGGTTTACAAGTGCAACAGGTGATTAAGAAGGCAAATGGAATTTTGTCCTTCATTGCTAGAGGGATGGAGTTTAAGACTAGGGAGGTTATGTTGCAATTGTATAAGGTGTTAGTGCGGCCACACCTGGAGTATTGTGTTCAGTTTTGGTCTCCTTACTTGAGAAAGGACGTACTGGCGCTGGAGGGTGTGCAGAGGAGATTCACTAGGTTAATCCCAGAGCTGAAGGGGTTGGATTATGAGGAGAGGTTGAGTACATAGAACATAGAACATAGAACACTACAGCGCAGTACGGGCCCTTCGGCCCTCGATGTTGCGCCGACCTGTGAAACCATCTGAAGCCTATCTGACCTACACTATTCCATTTTCATCCATATGTCTATCCAGTGACCACTTAAATGCCCTTAAAGTTGGCGAGTCTACTACTATTGCAGGCAGGGCGTTCCACACCCCTACTACTCTCTGAGTAAAGAAACTGCCTCTGACATCTGTCCTATATCTCTCACCCCTCAATTTAAAGCTATGTCCCCTCGTGTTGGTCATCACCATCCGAGGAAAAAGACTCTCACTGTCCACCCTATCTAACCCTCTGACTATCTTATATGTCTCTATTAAGTCACCTCTCAGCCTTCTCCTCTCTAACGAAAACAACCTCAATTCCCTGAGCCTTTCCTCGTAAGACCTTCCCTCCATACCAGGCAAAATCCTAGTAAATCTCCTCTGAACCCTTTCCAAAGCTTCCACATCCTTCCTATAATGTGGTGACCAGAACTGCACGCAGTACTCCAGGTGTGGCCGCACCAGAGTTATGTACAGCTGCAGCATGACCTTGTGGTTCCGAAACTCAATCCCCCTGCTTATAAAGGCTAGCACACCATATGCCTTCTTAACAGCCCTATTAACCTGGGTGGCAACTTTCAGGGATTTATGTACCTGGATGCCGAGATCTCTCTGTTCATCTACACTACCAAGAATCTTGCCATTAGCCCAGTACTCTGCATTCCTGTTACTCCTTCCAAAGTGAACCACCTCACACTTTTCCGCATTAAACTCCATCTGCCACCTCTCAGCCCAGCTCTGCAGCTTATCTATGTCCCTCTGTATCCTATAACATCCTTCAGCACTATCCACAACTCCACCGACCTTCGTGTCATCTGCAAATTTACTAACCCATCCTTCTACACCCTCTTCCAGGTCATTTATAAAATGACAAACAGCAGTGGCCCCAAAACAGATCCTTGCGGTACACCACTAGTAACTGAACTCCAGGATGAACATTTGCCATCAACCACCACCCTCTGTCTTCTTTCAGCTAGCCAATTACTGATCCAAACCGCTAAATCACCTTCAATTCCATACTTCCTTATTTTCTGCAATAGCCTCCCGTGGGGAACCTTATCAAACGCCTTACTGGGACTGGGACTGTACTCGTTGGAATTTAGAAGGATGAGGGGGGATCTTATAGAAACATTTAAAATTATGAAGGGAATAGATAGGATAGATGCGGGCAGGTTGTTTCCACTGGCGGGTGACAGCAGAACTAGGGGGCATAGCCTCAAAATAAGGGGAAGTAGATTTAGGACTGAGTTTAGGAGGAACTTCTTCACCCAAAGGGTTGTGAATCTATGGAATTCCTTGCCCAGTGAAGCAGTTGAGGCTGCTTCATTACATGTTTTTAAGGTAAAGATAGATAGTTTTTTGAAGAATAAAGGGATTAAGGGTTATGGTGTTCGGGCCGGAAAGTGGAGCTGAGTCCACAAAAGATCAGCCATGATCTAATTGAATGGCGGAGCAGACTCGAGGGGCCAGATGGCCTACTCCTGCTCCTAGTTCTTATGTTCTTATGTTCTTATGTTCTTATGTTCTCATGCTGCACCTGCCCGTTACCCCGGGGGTTGTAGCTCCGTAGGGCCAGACCGCCCCATTCTCATGCTGCTCCTGCCCGTTTCCCCGGGGGCTGTAGCTCCGTAGGGCCAGACCGCCCCATTCTCATGCTGCACCTGCCCGTTTCCCCGGGGGTTGTAGCTCCGTAGGGCCAGACTGTCCCATTCTCATGCTGCACCTGCCCGTTTCCCCGGGGGTTGTAGCTCCGTAGGGCCAGACCGTCCCATTCTCATGCTGCACCTGCCCGTTTCCCCGGGGGTGTAGCTGGTCCGTAGGGCCAGACCGCCCCATTCTCATGCTGCACCTGCCCGTTTCCCCGGGGGTTGTAGCTGGTCCGTAGGGCCAGACCGTCCCATTCTCATGCTGCACCTGCCCGTTTCCCCGGGGGCTGTAGCTGGTCCGTAGGGCCAGACCGTCCCATTCTCATGCTGCACCTGCCCGTTTCCCCGGGGGTTGTAGCTGGTCCGTAGGGCCAGACAGCCCCATTCTCATGCTGCACCTGCCCGTTTCCCCGGGGGTTGTAGCTGGTCCGTAGGACCAGACCGCCCCATTCTCATGCTGCACCTGCCCGTTTCCCCGGGGGTTGTAGCTGGTCCGTAGGGCCAGACCGTCCCATTCTCATGCTGCACCTGCCCGTTTCCCCGGGGGCTGTAGCTGGTCCGTAGGTCCAGACCGCCCCATTCTCATGCTGTACCTGCCCGTTTCCCCGGGGGTTGTAGCTCCGTAGGGCCAGACCGCCCCATTCTCATGCTGCACCTGCCCGTTTCCCCGGGGGTTGTAGCTCCGTAGGGCCAGACCGTCCCATTCTCATGCTGCACCTGCCTGTTTCCCCGGGGGTGTAGCTGGTCCGTAGGGCCAGACCGCCCCATTCTCATGCTGCACCTGCCCGTTTCCCCGGGGGTTGTAGCTGGTCCGTAGGGCCAGACTGTCCCATTCTCATGCTGCACCTGCCCGTTTCCCCGGGGGTTGTAGCTGGTCCGTATGGCCAGACTGTCCCATTCTCATGCTGCACCTGCCCGTTTCCCCGGGGGTTGTAGCTCCGTAGGGCCAGACCGCCCCATTCTCATGCTGCACCTGCCCGTTTCCCCGGGGGTTGTAGCTCCGAAGGGCCAGACCGTCCCATTCTCATGCTGCACCTGCCCGTTTCCCCGGGGGTTGTAGCTGGTCCGTAGGGCCAGACCGCCCCATTCTCATGCTGCACCTGCCCGTTTCCCCGGGGGTTGTAGCTGGTCCGTAGGGCCAGACCGTCCCATTCTCATGCTGCACCTGCCCGTTTCCCCGGGGGTTGTAGCTGGTCCGTAGGGCCGGACCGCCCCATTCTCATGCTGCACCTGCCCGTTTCCCCGGGGGTTGTAGCTGGTCCGTAGGGCCAGACCGTCCCATTCTCATGCTGCACCTGCCCGTTTCCCCGGGGATTGTAGCTGGTCCGTATGGCCAGACCGCCCCATTCTCATGCTGCACCTGCCCGTTTCCCCGGGGTTGTAGCTGGTCCGTAGGGCCAGACCGCCCCATTCTCATGCTGCACCTGCCCATTTCCCCGGGGGTTGTAGCTGGTCCGTAGGGCCAGACTGTCCCATTCTCATGCTGCACCTGCCCGTTTCCCCGGGGGTTGTAGCTGGTCCGTAGGGCCAGACCGCCCCATTCTCATGCTGCACCTGCCCGTTTCCCCGGGGGTTGTAGCTCCGTAGGGCCAGACCGTCCCATTCTCATACTGCACCTGCCCGTTTCCCCGGGGGTTGTAGCTGGTCCGTAGGGCCAGACCGCCCCATTCTCATGCTGCACCTGCCCGTTTCCCCGGGGGTTGTAGCTGGTCCATAGGGCCAGACCGCCCCATTCTCATGCTGCACCTGCCCGTTTCCCCGGGGGTTGTAGCTGGTCCGTAGGGCCAGACCGCCCCATTCTCATGCTGCACCTGCCCGTTTCCCCGGGGGTTGTAGCTCCGTAGGGCCAGACCGTCCCATTCTCATGCTGCACCTGCCCGTTTCCCCGGGGGTTGTAGCTCCGTAGGGCCAGACTGTCCCATTCTCATGCTGCACCTGCCCGTTTCCCCGGGGGTTGTAGCTCCGTAGGGCCAGACCGTCCCATTGTCATGCTGCACCTGCCCGTTTCCCCGGGGGTTGTAGCTCCGTTGGGCCAGACCGTCCCATTCTCATGCTGCACCTGCCCGTTACCCCGGGGGTTGTAGCTGGTCCGTAGGGCCAGACCGTCCCATTCTCATGCTGCACCTGCCCGTTTCCCCGGGGGTTGTAGCTGGTCCGTAGGGCCAGACCGTCCCATTCTCATGCTGCACCTGCCCGTTTCCCCGGGGGTTGTAGCTGGTCCGTAAGGCCAGACCGCCCCATTCTCATGCTGCACCTGCCCGTTTCCCCGGGGGTTGTAGCTGGTCCGTAGGGCCAGACCGCCCCATTCTCATGCTGCACCTGCCCGTTTCCCCGGGGGTTGTAGCTGGTCCGTAGGGCCAGACCGTCCCATTCTCATGCTGCACCTGCCCGTTTCCCCGGGGGTTGTAGCTGGTCCACAGGGCCAGACTGTCCCATTCTCATGCTGCACCTGCCCGTTTCCCCGGGGGTTGTAGCCGGTCCGTAGGGCCAGACCGCCCCATTCTCATGCTGCACCTGCCCGTTTCCCCGGGGGTTGTAGCTGGTCCGTAGGGCCAGACCGTCCCATTCTCATGCTGCACCATGCCCGTTTCCCCGGGGGTTGTAGCTGGTCCGTAGGGCCAGACCGCCCCATTCTCATGCTGCACCTGCCCGTTTCCCCGGGGGTTGTAGCTGGTCCGTAGGGCCAGACCGTCCCATTCTCATGCTGCACCTGCCCGTTTCCCCGGGGGTTGTAGCTGGTCCCGTAGGGCCAGACCGCCCCATTCTCATGCTGCACCTGCCCGTTTCCCCGGGGGTTGTAGCTGGTCCGTAGGGCCAGACCGCCCCATTCTCATGCTGCACCTGCCCGTTTCCCCGGGGGTTGTAGCTCCGTAGGGCCAGACTGTCCCATTCTCATGCTGCACCTGCCCGTTTCCCCGGGGGCTGTAGCTCCGTAGGGCCAGACCGCCCCATTCTCATGCTGCACCTGCCCGTTTCCCCGGGGGTTGTAGCTGGTCCATAGGGCCAGACCGCCCCATTCTCATGCTGCACCTGCCCGTTTCCCCGGGGGTTGTAGCTGGTCCGTAGGGCCAGACCGCCCCATTCTCATGCTGCACCTGCCCGTTTCTCCGGGGGTTGTAGCTGGTCCGTAGGGCCAGACCGCCCCATTCTCATGCTGCACCTGCCCGTTTCCCCGGGGGTTGTAGCTGGTCCGTAGGGCCAGACCGCCCCATTCTCATGCTGCACCTGCCCGTTTCCCCGGGGGTTGTAGCTCCGTAGGGCCAGACCGTCCCATTCTCATG
Organism: Scyliorhinus canicula; assembly: GCF_902713615.1. Classification (NCBI taxonomy): domain Eukaryota; kingdom Metazoa; phylum Chordata; class Chondrichthyes; order Carcharhiniformes; family Scyliorhinidae; genus Scyliorhinus; species Scyliorhinus canicula. The sequence goes on along the minus strand of NC_052151.1, from coordinate 17,866,177 downwards.
CTGCACCTGCCCGTTTCCCCGGGGGTTGTAGCTGGTCCGTAGGGCCAGACTGTCCCATTCTCATGCTGCACCTGCCCGTTTCCCCGGGGGTTGTAGCTCCGTAGGGCCAGACCGCCCCATTCTCATGCTGCACCTGCCCGTTTCCCCGGGGGTTGTAGCCGGTCCGTAGGGCCAGACCGTCCCATTCTCATGCTGCACCTGCCCGTTTCCCCGGGGGTTGTAGCTGGTCCGTAGGGCCAGACCGCCCCATTCTCATGCTGCACCTGCCCGTTTCCCCGGGGGTTGTAGCTCCGTAGGGCCAGACTGTCCCATTCTCATGCTGCTCCTGCCCGTTTCCCCGGGGGTTGTAGCTCCGTAGGGCCAGACCGCCCAATTCTCATGCTGCACCTGCCCCTTTCCCCGGGGGTTGTAGCTGGTCCGTAGGGCCAGACCGTCCCATTCTCATGCTGCACCTGCCCGTTTCCCCGGGGGTTGTAGCTGGTCCGTAGGGCCAGACCGTCCCATTCTCATGCTGCACCTGCCCGTTTCCCCGGGGGTTGTAGCTGGTCCGTAGGGCCAGACCGTCCCATTCTCATGCTGCACCTGCCCGTTACCCCGGGGGTTGTAGCTGGTCCGTAGGGCCAGACCGTCCCATTCTCATGCTGCACCTGCCCGTTTCCCCGGGGGTTGTAGCTGGTCCACAGGGCCAGACCGCCCCATTCTCATGCTGCACCTGCCCGTTTCCCCGGGGGTTGTAGCTCCGTAGGGCCAGACCGCCCCATTCTCATGCTGCACCTGCCCGTTTCCCCGGGGGTTGTAGCTGGTCCGTAGGGCCAGACCGCCCCATTCTCATGCTGCACCTGCCCGTTTCCCCGGGGGTTGTAGCTGGTCCGTAGGGCCAGACCGCCCCATTCTCATGCTGCACCTGCCCGTTTCCCCGGGGGTTGTAGCTGGTCCGTAGGGCCAGACTGTCCCATTCTCATGCTGCACCTGCCCGTTTCCCCGGGGGTTGTAGCTGGTCCGTAGGGCCAGACTGTCCCATTCTCATGCTGCACCTGCCCGTTTCCCCGGGGGTTGTAGCTGGTCCGTAGGGCCAGATCGTCCCATTCTCATGCTGCACCTGCCCGTTTCCCCGGGGGTTGTAGCTGGTCCATAGGGCCAGACCGTCCCATTCTCATGCTGCACCTGCCCGTTTCCCCGGGGGTTGTAGCTGGTCCGTAGGGCCAGACCGCCCCATTCTCATGCTGCACCTGCCCGTTTCCCCGGGGGTTGTAGCTCCGTAGGGCCAGACCGCCCCATTCTCATGCTGCACCTGCCCGTTTCCCCGGGGGTTGTAGCTCCGTAGGGCCAGACTGTCCCATTCTCATGCTGCACCTGCCCGTTTCCCCGGGGGTTGTAGCTCCGTAGGGCCAGACCGCCCCATTCTCATGCTGCACCTGCCCGTTTCCCCGGGGGGTTGTAGCTGGTCCGTAGGGCCAGACCGCACCATTCTCATGCTGCACCTGCCCGTTTCCCCGGGGGTTGTAGCTCCGTAGGGCCAGACCGCCCCATTCTCATGCTGCACCTGCCCGTTTCCCCGGGGGTTGTAGCTGGTCCGTAGGGCCAGACTGTCCCATTCTCATGCTGCACCTGCCCGTTTCCCCGGGGGTTGTAGCTCCGTAGGGCCAGACCGCCCCATTCTCATGCTGCACCTGCCCGTTTCCCCGGGGGTTGTAGCTCCGTAGGGCCAGACTGTCCCATTCTCATGCTGCACCTGCCCGTTTCCCCGGGGGTTGTAGCTCCGTAGGGCCAGACCGTCCCATTCTCATGCTGCACCTGCCCGTTTCCCCGGGGGTTGTAGCTGGTCCGTAGGGCCAGACCGCCCCATTCTCATGCTGCACCTGCCCGTTTCCCCGGGGGTTGTAGCTGGTCCGTAGGGCCAGACCGTCCCATTCTCATGCTGCACCTGCCCGTTTCCCCGGGGGCTGTAGCTGGTCCGTAGGGCCAGACCGCCCCATTCTCATGCTGCACCTGCCCGTTTCCCCGGGGGTTGTAGCTGGTCCGTAGGGCCAGACCGCCCCATTCTCATGCTGCACCTGCCCGTTTCCCCGGGGGTTGTAGCTGGTCCGTAGGGCCAGACCGTCCCATTCTCATGCTGCACCTGCCCGTTTCCCCGGGGGCTGTAGCTGGTCCGTAGGGCCAGACCGCCCCATTCTCATGCTGCACCTGCCCGTTTCCCCGGGGGGTGTAGCTGGTCCGTAGGGCCAGACCGCACCATTCTCATGCTGCACCTGCCCGTTTCCCCGGGGGTTGTAGCTCCGTAGGGCCAGACCGCCCCATTCTCATGCTGCACCTGCCCGTTTCCCCGGGGGTTGTAGCTGGTCCGTAGGGCCAGACCGCCCCATTCTCATGCTGCACCTGCCCGTTTCCCCGGGGGTTGTAGCTCCGTAGGGCCAGAACGCCCCATTCTCATGCTGCACCTGCCCGTTTCCCCGGGGGTTGTAGCTGGTCCGTAGGGCCCAGACCGCCCCATTCTCATGCTGCACCTGCCCGTTTCCCCGGGGGTTGTAGCTGGTCTGTAGGGCCAGACCGTCCCATTCTCATGCTGCACCTGCCCGTTTCCCCGGGGGCTGTAGCTCCGTAGGGCCAGACCGCCCCATTCTCATGCTGCACCTGCCCGTTTCCCCGGGGGTTGTAGCTGGTCCGTAGGGCCAGACCGTCCCATTCTCATGCTGCACCTGCCCGTTTCCCCGGGGGTTGTAGCTCCGTAGGGCCAGACCGCCCCATTCTCATGCTGCACCTGCCCGTTTCCCCGGGGGTTGTAGCTGGTCCGTAGGGCCAGACCGCCCCATTCTCATGCTGCACCTGCCCGTTTCCCCGGGGGTTGTAGCTGGTCCGTAGGGCCAGACCGCCCCATTCTCATGCTGCACCTGCCCGTTTCCCCGGGGGTTGTAGCTGGTCCGTAGGGCCAGACCGCCCCATTCTCATGCTGCACCTGCCCGTTTCCCCGGGGGTTGTAGCTGGTCCGTATGGCCAGACTGTCCCATTCTCATGCTGCACCTGCCCGTTTCCCTGGGGGTTGTAGCTCCGTAGGGCCAGACCGTCCCATTCTCATGCTGCACCTGCCCGTTTCCCCGGGGGTTGTAGCTGGTCCGTAGGGCCAGACCGCCCCATTCTCATGCTGCACCTGCCCGTTTCCCCGGGGGTTGTAGCTGGTCCGTATGGCCAGACTGTCCCATTCTCATGCTGCACCTGCCCGTTTCCCCGGGGGTTGTAGCTGGTCCGTAGGGCCAGACCGCCCCATTCTCATGCTGCACCTGCCCGTTTCCCCGGGGGTTGTAGCTCCGTAGGGCCAGACTGTCCCATTCTCATGCTGCACCTGCCCGTTTCCCCGGGGGTTGTAGCTCCGTAGGGCCAGACCGCCCCATTCTCATGCTGCACCTGCCCGTTTCCCCGGGGGTTGTAGCTGGTCCGTAGGGCCAGACCGTCCCATTCTCATGCTGCACCTGCCCGTTTCCCCGGGGGTTGTAGCTGGTCCGTAGGGCCAGACCGCCCCATTCTCATGCTGCACCTGCCCGTTTCCCCGGGTGTTGTAGCTGGTCCGTAGGGCCAGACCGCCCCATTCTCATGCTGCACCTGCCCGTTTCCCCGGGGGTTGTAGCTGGTCCGTAGGGCCAGACCGCCCCATTCTCATGCTGCACCTGCCCATTTCCCCGGGGGTTGTAGCTCCGTAGGGCCAGACCGCCCCATTCTCATGCTGCACCTGCCCGTTTCCCCGGGGGTTGTAGCCGGTCCGTAGGGCCAGACCACCCCATTCTCATGCTGCACCTGCCCGTTTCCCCGGGGGTTGTAGCTGGTCCGTAGGGCCAGACCGCCCCATTCTCATGCTGCACCTGCCCGTTTCCCCGGGGGTTGTAGCTGGTCCGTAGGGCCAGACCGTCCCATTCTCATGCTGCACCTGCCCGTTTCCCCGGGGGTGTAGCTGGTCCGTAGGGCTAGACCGTCCCATTCTCATGCTGCACCTGCCCGTTTCCCCGGGGGTTGTAGCTGGTCCGTAGGGCCAGACCGCCCCATTCTCATGCTGCACCTGCCCGTTTCCCCGGGGGTTGTAGCTGGTCCGTAGTGCCAGACCGTCCCATTCTCATGCTGCACCTGCCCGTTTCCCCGGGGGTTGTAGCTGGTCCGTAGGGCCAGACCGCCCCATTCTCATGCTGCACCTGCCCGTTTCCCCGGGGGTTGTAGCTGGTCCGTAGGGCCAGACCGCCCCATTCTCATGCTGCACCTGCCCGTTTCCCCGGGGGTTGTAGCTCCGTAGGGCCAGACCGCCCCATTCTCATGCTGCACCTGCCCGTTTCCCCGGGGGTTGTAGCTGGTCCGTAGGGCCAGACCGCCCCATTCTCATGCTGCACCTGCCCGTTTCCCCGGGGGTTGTAGCTGGTCCTTAGGGCCAGACCGCCCCATTCTCATGCTGCACCTGCCCGTTTCCCCGGGGGTTGTAGCTGGTCCGTAGGGCCAGACCGCCCCATTCTCATGCTGCACCTGCCCGTTTCCCCGGGGGTTGTAGCTGGTCCATAGGGCCAGACTGTCCCATTCTCATGCTGCACCTGCCCGTTTCCCCGGGGGTTGTAGCTGGTCCGTAGGGCCAGACCGCCCCATTCTCATGCTGCACCTGCCCGTTACCCCGGGGGTTGTAGCTGGTCTGTAGGGCCAGACCGCCCCATTCTCATGCTGCACCTGCCCGTTACCCCGGGGGTTGTAGCTCCGTAGGGCCAGACCGTCCCATTCTCATGCTGCACCTGCCCGTTACCCCGGGGGTTGTAGCTCCGTAGGGCCAGACTGTCCCATTCTCATGCTGCACCTGCACGTTTCCCCGGGGGTTGTAGCTCCATAGGGCCAGACTGTCCCATTCTCATGCTGCACCTGCCCGTTTCCCCGGGGGTTGTAGCTCCGTAGGGCCAGACCGCCCCATTCTCATGCTGCACCTGCACGTTTCCCCGGGGGTTGTAGCTGGTCCATAGGGCCAGACCGTCCCATTCTCATGCTGCACCTGCCCGTTTCCCCGGGGGTTGTAGCTCCGTAGGGCCAGACCGCCCCATTCTCATGCTGCACCTGCCCGTTACCCCGGGGGTTGTAGCTCCGTAGGGCCAGACCGCCCCATTCTCATGCTGCACCTGCCCGTTTCCCCGGGGGTTGTAGCTGGTCCGTAGGGCCAGACCGTCCCATTCTCATGCTGCACCTGCCCGTTTCCCCGGGGGTTGTAGCTGGTCTGTAGGGCCAGACCGTCCCATTCTCATGCTGCACCTGCCCGTTTCCCCGGGGGTTGTAGCTCCGTAGGGCCAGACTGTCCCATTCTCATGCTGCACCTGCCCGTTTCCCCGGGGGTTGTAGCTCCGTAGGGCCAGACCGCCCCATTCTCATGCTGCTCCTGCCCGTTTCCCCGGGGGTTGTAGCTGGTCCGTAGGGCCAGACTGTCCCATTCTCATGCTGCACCTGCCCGTTTCCCCGGGGGTTGTAGCTGGTCCGTAGGGCCAGACTGTCCCATTCTCATGCTGCACCTGCCCGTTTCCCCGGGGGTTGTAGCTGGTCCGTAGGGCCAGACTGTCCCATTCTCATGCTGCACCTGCCCGTTTCCCCGGGGGTTGTAGCTGGTCCGTAGGGCCAGACCGTCCCATTCTCATGCTGCACCTGCCCGTTTCCCCGGGGGTTGTACCTCCGTAGGGCCAGACCGCCCCATTCTCATGCTGCACCTGCCCGTTACCCCGGGTGTTCTCCTGCTCGGGGCAATGCCCCTGCTGAGCAGGTACTGGCGCAGCTCATTGCTCATAAATGAGGATCCCAGGACGCTGTGGATGTAGGCGGGGAAACCGAACAGGGCGAAGATGGCGTTGAGTGCTTTGATGACAGTGGCAGACGTCATATCGGGGCATGGGACGGCGAAGGGGAATCTGGAGTATTCGTCGACCTCGTTAAGAAAGTACGTGTTGCGGTTAGTGGAGGGGAGGCGCCCTTTGAAGTCCACAGTAAGGCATTCAAAGGGCTGTGAGGCCTTCACCAGGTGCACGCGGTCTGGCCGGTAGAAGTGCGGTTTACACTCTGCACAGACCTGGCAGTTTCTGGTGATCGCCCTGACTTCCTCGATGGAGTAGGACACATTGCGGGCCTTTACAAAGTGAAAAAAACAGTGACAGAGATCGTTGTGCAGGGTCCAGAGTTGGTCTACTTGTGCGCTGGCACATGTACCTAGGGATAGGGCATCTGGGGGCTCGTTGAGTTTACCGGGGCAATACAAAATCTCGTAATTGTAGGTGGAGAGCTCGATCCTCCACCTCAAGATATTATCATTTTTGACCTTGTCCCATTGTGTGTTGTTGAACATGAAGGCTACCGACCGTTGGTCAGTGAGGAGTGCGAATCACCTGCCGGCCAGGTAATGCCTCCAATGCCACACAGCTTTAACTATGGCTTGGGCCTCCTTCTCGACGGAGGAGTGCCAAATTTTGGAGGCATGGAGGGTGCGTGAAAAGAATGCCATCGGCCTGCCTGCCTGTTTGAGGCGGCCAGAGTGACGTCTGATGCATCGCTCTCGACTTGGAAGGAGTGCGTCTCGTCGACCACGTGCATCGCGGCCTTGGAGATGTCGGCCTTGATACGGTTTAAGGCCTGGTGGTCAGTGGGAAAACGGTGGAGTGAATGAGTGGGTGGGCTTTGTCTGCATAGTTAGGGACCCACTGGGCGTAGTACAAGACGAACCCCAGGCATCGTTTCAGGGCCTTAGGGCAGTGGGGAAGGGGGAGTTCCATGAGGGGGCGCATGCGATCAGGGTTGGGCCCTCGAACTCCATCTGGACCACATAGCCGAGGATGGCTAAGCGGTTAGTGCTGAACACGCAACTTCTCCTTATTGTAGGTTAGGTTGAGGAGTTTGGCAGCCTGGAGGAATTTGGAAAGGTTAGAGCCGTGGTCCTGCTGGTCGTGGCCACAGATGTTGATGTTATCCAGGTACGGGAAGGTGGCCCGCAGCCCGTACCGGTCAACCATTCAGTCCATCTCCCGTTGGAAGACCAAGACCCCATTATTGACGCCGAATGGAACACTAAGGAAGTGGTAAAGTCGGTCGGCCGCTTCAAACGCGGTGTACGGACGGTCCGCCTTGCGAATGGGGAGCTGGTGGTAGGCAGATTTCAGGTCCACTGTCGAGAAGACCCGGTACTGTGCAATCTGATTGACCATATGTAATCCGAGGTCAGGTTCGCAAACAGGGAAGGTGGGTCGACCTTAAGGGTCGTGAGACCGCAGACAGTAAGGGGTGGTTGGGGCCCGCCGAATTTCAGGGTTAGGCTCTGGAGGTTGCACTGGAAGTCCAGGCCGAGTAGCAGGGCAGCGCAGAGGTTGGGGAGAACATAGAGCCGGAAGCCGCTGAACTCTACGCCCTGGATGGTGAGGGTGGCGGTGCAGTACCCCTGGTTCGCCACGGAATGAAAAAAACGGGTGACCCATGGGTGACAGAGATCGTCATGCAGGGTCCAGAGTCGGTCCACTTGTGCACTGGCGCATATACCTCGGGATGGGGCATCGGGGGGCTCGTTGGGCTTACCGGGGCGATACAAAATCTCGCAATTGTAGGTGGAGCCTTACTGTAATACACCTCATCTGCGATATACACAATACAACAGTGGTGACTACCACAACCTCTAAGTGAAGAGTTACTCCTCATCTCAATCTACAATGGCCCCGTATCCCGAGCCTGTGACCCCCTTGTTCCTGAACCCCCCCCCCCCATCCCAGCTAGAGGAAACAATCTCCCTGAATCCAGTCTGTCCAGCTCTGGCAGTATTGTATATGTTTCATCCGACCCAATCTCCCCTCCAACAGAAACCCTGCCATCCCAGAATCAGTCCAGTGAATCTTCACTCCCTGTATGGCTTGTAGATCCTTTGATTTGATTTGATTTATTATTGTCACATGTATTAGTATACAGTGAAAAGTATTGTTTCTTGCATGCTGTACAAACAATGCTTACCGTATATAGGGAAGGAAGGAGAGACTGCAGAATATAATGTTACAGTTATAGCAAGGTGTAGAGAAAAGATCAACTTAATACGAGGTAGGTCCATTCAAAAGTCTGATGGCAGCAGGGAAGAAGCTGTTCTTGAGTCGGTTGGTGCGTGACCTCAAACTTTGGTATCTTTTACCTGACGGAAGAAGGTGGAAGAGAGTATGTTCGGGGTGCGTGGGGTCCTTAATTATGCTGGCTGCCTTTCTGAGGCAGCGGGAATTGTAGACAGAGTCGATGGATGGGAGGCTGGTTTGCGTGATGGATTGGGCTACATTCACAACCTTTTGTAGTTTCCTGCGGTCTTGGACAGAGCAGGATCCATACCAAGCTGTGATACAACCAGAAAGAATGCTTTCTATGGTGCATCTGTAGAAGTTGGTGAGGGTCGTAGCTGACATGCCAAATTTTCTCAGTCTTCTGAGAAAGTAGAGTCGTCGGTGGGCTTTCTTAACTATTAGAATTTTAGAATTAGAATTAGAATTAGAACAGTACAGCACAGAACAGGCCCTTCAGCCCTCGATGTTGTGCCGAGCAATGATCACCCTACTCAAGCCAACATATACCTATACCAGTAACACAACAACCCCCATTAACCTTATTTTTTAGGACACTAAGGGCAATTTAGCCTAGCCAATCCACCTAACCCACACATCTTTGGACTGTGGGAGGAAACCGGAGTACCCGGAGGAAACCCACGCACACACGGGGAGGATGTGCAGACTCCGCACAGACAGTGACCCAGCCGGGAATCGAACCTGGGACCCTGGAGCTGTGAAGCATTTATGCTAACCACCATGCTACCGTGCTGCCCCTATAGTGTAGACAACTATAGTGTCAGCATGAGGGGACCAGGACAGGTTGTTGGTGCTCTGTACACCTAAAAACTTGAAGCTCTCGACCCTTTCTACTTCGTTCCCATTGATGTAGACAGGGGCATGTTCTCCACTACGCTTCCTGATGTCGATGATAATCTCATTAGTTTTGTTGACATTGAGGGAGAGATTATTGTCGTCGCACCAGTTCACCAGATTCTCTATCTCATTCCTGTACTCTGTCTCGTCATTGTTTGCGATCCGACCCACTACGGTGGTGTCATCAGCAAATTTGAAAATCGAGTTGGAGGGGAATTTGGCCACAGTCATAGGTGTATAAGGAGTAATGTAGGGGGCTGAGGACACAGCCTTGTGGGGCACCGGTGTTGAGGATGATCGTGGAGGAGGTGTAGTTGCCTATCCTTACTGATTGTAGTCTGTGGGTTAGAAAGTTCAGGATCCAGTTGCAGAGGGAGGAGCCAAGGCCCAGGCCACGGAGTTTGGAGATGAGTTTTGTAGGAATCATGGTGTTGAAGGCTGAGCTGTAGTCGATAAATAGGAGTCTGACATAGATGTCTTAGTTATCTAGGTGTTCCAGGGTAGAGTGCAGGGCCATGCAGATGGTGTCTGCTGTGGACCTGTTGCGGCGGTAGGCAAACTGTAGTGGATCAAGGCAATCCAGGAGGCTGGAGTTGATTCGTGCCATGACTAACCTTTCAAAGCATTTCATAATGATGGATGGAGTTTGCACTTTCTCCCCATGGTTTTCCTCCGGGTGATTCGGTTTTGTCACACAGTTCAAAGGTATGCAGGTTAGGTGGATTGGCCTTTCTCAGGCGAGGAGGCCAAAACTGCACACAATACCCCCGGCGAGCTCTCACCTGGAGCATTGAAATAGTCAGGTCTAGAGGTGAGGAAAGCACGGAGGAGGGTTTCAGCAACAGATAAACTAAGCCAGGGCAGAATTGGGCAATGTTACCAAGGCGGAATTGGACGGTCTGAGATGCAGCTCTGCGGTCAGTACCTCATCCCGAGATAGAATCATAGAATCCCTATAATGCAGAAGGAGGCCATTTCGGCCCATCGAGTGTGCAGTGACCCTTCGAAAGACCATCCTAATCTAGGCCCAATCACCCACCTTATTCCTGCAACACCACCTAACCTTTGGACACTTGGAGGTAATTTAGCATGGCCAATCCACCTAACCTTTGACCTGTGTGACAAAACCGAAGCAGCCAGAGGAAAACCACGGGGAGAAAGTGCAAACTCCACACAGACAGTAACCCCATGTCGGAATCGAACCCGGCTCCCTGACTCAGTGAGGCAGCAGCGCAAACCACCGTGCCGCCCCTCTTTGAAATGGGACATTAAGATTTTGCGTTTGACAGGGGGAAAGATGTCTAGGGAGTGGAGCTTGTGGTGGGATCAATGCTTCGGTCTTGCTAATATTTATAGGAAGCATCAAAGTGTCAACAACATGTACTGATATGTAATAAAACATCCAAAGGTGTGTCATAATAATAATCTTTATTAGTGTCATAAGTAGGCTTACATTCACACTGCAATGAAGTTACTGTGAAAGTCCCCGAGTCGCCACATTCCAGCGCCTGTTCGGGTCACAGAGGGAGAATTCAGAATGTCCAATTCACCTAACAAGCAGGTCTGTCGGGACTTGTGGGAGGAAACCGGAGCACCCGGAGGAAACACACGCAGACACAGGGAGAACGTTCAGACTCCACACTGACAGTGACCCAAGCCGGGAATCGAACCTGGGATCCTGGTGTTGTGAAGCAACAGTGCTAACCACTGTGCTACCGTGCCGCTTCTGCGTCATAGGAGTGTCACCAGACAAAAATTCACACAGAGCCAAAATAGAAGAGACTTTAGGACAGGAGGTGAGAAACTTGGTCAATAAAGGGGTAAGAGGCAGTGAGGTTAAGGGAGCGAGTTCCAGAACTGAGGGCATAGTCAGCTGACGACACAGCTGCCAGCGTTTAAGATGTACGGACGGAGAAAAGATTAGAATTGAAGAAACGCAGAGAGCTTGAAGGTCTGCAGGAGATTGCAGAGGTAGGATAGGGGTTTGGATTGTTTCCTGGAATGATGTGAAATAAAGAAAGATCATCTGGAATCAGCTTAGTCCGCTCATTAGTTAAAGACAGATTCCAAAGAGTGCACAAGGGTCAGAGCTTGCTGGGCTGAGAAATTGACCTGATGCAGGCTTTCGAATCCTGAACCTACAGCCAAAGGTTCTGAAGGGATGAACTGGCTGGAAGCTGAGCTGAACTAAGAGGATAAGAGTGAGCAAAGTCGATGGTTTAGGGCAGATACCAGGCAGCAGCATTAGCAGGGAGGCCGAGTGCGGTGAATAGGAAGCATTTAGAATGCTGAGGTATGTCAGATTCACATGGTGTGAGTGAAGCCAGATTATACTAATTAACAAGGTCACATTATCTCTGGACTTTGCTCTCCTTGACGCCTTGAAAGTCTGGAGATTTTACTTCTTCCTGCTTAACATACGACCAGATGGGTCAGAAGAGAAGGAAACTTTGCCTCTAATGTCATCTGTGCCTGAATGTACAAATCCTTTAGAATTTTGCAAATAAAGCATTAGTAATTTGATTTGATTTGATTTGATTTATTGTCACATGTACCAGACTACAGTGAAAAGTGTTTTCCTGCTGTGGCCACCTATGGCCGCCTGCAAAGGATAGTGGGAATTGTGGTCAATATGGGACACAGGCAGTGCCCTGTGTATTGTGCAAAGGAAAACCAGACCGAACCAAAACTTGCTCCTGTTAAAGGTCAATCACCGATTTCCCCAGGACAATAGATTCAGATTAATGAATGGCAACAGTAGCAGACTCCCCGGCGCCACCTCCCCTTATTAGGAAAGACATACGTACTTGGAATAATAATGACTAGGACCCGCCCAGCCATCAAGGTACCCGCCCCTAATTGGCCGGTACCGATCAGAGTGATGGTGACCCTATCGATCTATTGGATGCTGAGTTAACCCCACCCAAAAGGGCACGAAAGAGAAGAAGGATAAAAAGCCCTGCGCACTGGGATTGGCCTCTTTTGGGATCGGCCTGTGCCCACTCCAATTGCAGCATAATGACCAGCCAAACTCAAGACCCGCGATCGATACCTGAGAGAGACGAGCCGCAGCCGAGACGAACCTGACGATTTCCAGCCGACACACATGGGGACTCAGATAAAGGCCTTATCTACCTGCACAGAGCCGGTCATCCAGAAGTTAAGTAAAGGTCATCTTAGTTGATAGGTGTGGTTTAATACGTAGCCACGTGTATCATTGCACACAGAGATAAGTCTTGTGTTTAGTAATAAACTGTCTTTTGAACTAACATGCTGGTTGTGTGGTCATTTGGTCAATACAAGAAACGTACTCGCTACTTGTGGTTTAATAATAAAGTGGCAACACTGCAGCCAAGGGAATGTACATAGTACGTACATAACAGACGAAAAAAGAATAATCGACAGATTACATTGACAATCTGTTCATCAACAAATAGTGATTGGTTACAGTGCGGTACAAGGGGCCAATCAAGAGCAGCATAGGGCTTTGTGAATATTGTTCTTACAGGGAACAGATCAGACCGAGGGGGAGTCGTTATGGAGTTTGGTAGCTGTGGGGAAGAAGCTGTTCCTATGTCTGGATGTGCAAGTCTTCAGACTTCTGTACCTTCTGCCTGATGGAAGGGACTGGAAGTAGGCAAAGCCTGGGTGATTAGTGAAAGGCATAAAACAAGAAAGTGACTATTTTTTTGCCCCTCAGAACAAAGAACAAACAAAAATACAGCACAGGAACAGGCCCTTCAGCCCTCCAAGCCTGCGCCGACCATGCTGCCCGTCTAAACTAAAATCTTCTACACTTCCGGGGTCTGTATCCCTCTATTCCCATCCTATTCATGTATTTGTCAAGATGCCCTTAAACGTCACTATTGTCCCTGCTTCCACCAGCTCCTCCGGCAGCGAGTTCCAGGCACCCACTACCCTCTGTGTAAAAAACTTACCTCATACATCTCCTCTAAACCTTGCCCCTCGCACCTTAAACCTATGCCCCCTAGTAATTGACCCCTCTACCCTGAGAAAAAGTCTCTGACAATACACTCTGTCTATGCCGCTCATAATTTTGTAGACCTCTATCAGGTCGCCCCTCAATCTCCGTCGTTCCCTATCTCTATTACACCTTCCAAAATGAATTACGTCACATTTGTCTGGTTTAAACTCCATCTGCCATCTCTCCGCCCAAGTCTCCAAACGATCTAAATCCTGCGGTATCCTCTGACAGTCCTCATCGCTATCTGCAATTCCACCAATCTTTGTGTCGTCTGCAAACTTACTAATCAGACCAATTACATTTTCCTCCAAATCATTTATATATACTACGAACAGCAAAGGTCCCAGCACTGATCCCTGCAGAACACCACTCGTCACAGCCCATCCAATCAGAAAAGCAAATTGAGAAACTTAGGCTCAAGACCAGGCCGAGGCCTAGTTCTAGGCTCAGGCCTAAATTCCTCGATCAGACCCACCAAAATAAAAATGGAGAGGCAAAAACCTCTCCAGCGCCATGCTGGCCCCCTGTAGGGGCCAGAATTAGACGTGGGAGTGGCCCGTTCAGGCCGTCGTAAAACGCAACGGCGTTTACGACGGAGTGGACACTCTGCCGTGGGATTGGAGAATCCCGCCCCTAACTGCTCAACAAAATAACAAATATACATTAGCCACACTTGCCATTCTTCTAAGTCTCTCCAGCAGAATGTGATAGGCTTGGAGTTTGTGGCAGTATATTTAGAGGTGGAAGGAGTAAGTGAAGTGGCTGATGTAGATGATGGTGTGGCAGTAGATGCAGACGTACATAAAAAAATTATTTTTTGGCCTCTTGCTTTTCAATCTAAGAAAGGGGCAATAGCAGTGTCAATTGTTCTGCAAATACCAGTGTTTCTCTCCCTGTTTGTGTCATAGCCTGTACTTTTAATTTGCCAGCTTTTTATATATTCATTCATGGGAGGTGGACACAGTCATATAAAGTTGGAAAACAGTGTGACCACTGCCAGGTGCAACAAAAGCTACCACCTCTGGTATTATCATAATTATCAGCATCACAAGGGTTAATATAGTCTTTGTGGAACTCCATGCCAACCATCCTAAACAAGCAACACAAAGCACACCACATGGTACCAGGAGTGGAAATCTTCAAGGAGTCTATTCCTTGAAAGAAACAGTAATTAGATTAGTTTAGCATTGGAGATTGAAGAAAGCAATCCAGAAGCTACAACTTAGAAAAAATCTACAGTGAGGACTGATCAGAAGATGGAAGGTCTCAAGAAGCCTGACCACTTCAAGACACATGGTAAACTATGCCAGAACTGAACTTTCTTTAAGCATCAGTTTGAAGTCTTTATTTCTGCCTCCATGTTGGAAAAGACATCAATGTAAGATAACTCTCGTACTAAATTTGGCTGGATTGCAAGCATTGGGGTTTACAATTCAGTTGAATCTAGTGCAGATGAGGAGAAAAGTAAATACAGCATGATGCTACAGAAATGTCCGAATGTGAAAAACGTCGGTGTAGATTCAGAAATCACAGATCTTAAGCTCAGAGCGCAGTCCGGTAATTTTGCCTCGGGCTCCGGTTCTCCGCTGAGAGATAAAGCTGTGTTTGGAATAAACAGTGAATGGGTGCACAAGAAAAAATTAAGAAGGTAGGTGTTTATTGAAGATGCTACAAATATGTGTAAAACCAGCAACAAGGGATCGAGCGAATATGCCGAATTTGTGGCTACAGAAAAGAGCGCAAAGTTGATAAACGTGGCTGACGCCATTAATGCTGTGTCACAGCAAAGAAAACTGTGTACAACAGCCGGCGGCCATTTTGATTGTGAAGTTACGAGCGTGGTGACGTGCACACGCTGTGGACACGCCCACAGTAAAAAGAGTTGTCCGGCGAGAGGGAAACATTGATCTAATTGTGGTGGACTCAACCACTTCGCAGCACAGTGTTATTTAGCAACCGTTCCAGTATTCAAATTTAAACAGCATTATAGTGATGGTAGAAGGATCCAAAGTGTGCAATGTGTTGAGAAAAAATCCAAAATCATAGAAGATAGAGAGGATTGCTCACCGTATTCACTTTTAGAGACCTTCATGGTACAAGCTGGTACTAAGATTGATTAATTAGATCAAGAAGAAAGACCAGTAAGGAAAGTCTGAAAGATAATAAAGGAGTGGACTGCCTCACTTGAAATAACGGAGAATTGATCTCATTCAAGATTGAGACAGGAGCGCACACAAATATTATCGCGTTCAAATATTTAAAGCAAGCAATTAGAAAGCTTCTGATAAAGTGTCGGCCTGTAAACTCACAGATTACAAATGGTAACATGATAGCTACAAAGGGGTCACGACATATCGTCGTGAAAATGGGAAAATAGAGATACCCATCAACTTCCAGGTAATAGAGGGTGAGAAGTCTTCATTGATTGGTGTTGATGCTTGCGAAAGATTGCAGCGAGTTGAAAAGATTCACTCAACCGGTACTTCAGATGACACACATGAAGGGTCCGGGGAAGACTTAGGTGATGTGAACGACCTCTCCAAATTCTGACACCGATGATGAACCATCAGAAAACAAAGCTTCAACTGATGCTGAAACTTTAGAACCTGAGTTACTCCAAATAGCGGAATCGCAAGCTCGTTTAATTACCGAGATACTGCCGTATCTGATCGCAAACTACAGACCATAAACGCCGAAACTGAAAAGGACTTGACGCTCCAGAAGGTGAAATAATACCTCGGAGAAGAATGGCCTGCTGGATGCAAATCAGCCTTTCAAGACAAAAGAGATGATCTGGCGACAATTGATGGTGTCCTGCTCAAGGGAGACAGGATTGTGATTCCTGACACTTCAGGGATTTTGCAGCAGATTTACGAGGGTCATCAAGTCTTCGAACAGTGTCGTAGGCGAGCCAGACAATCGGTGTAGTGGCCAGGGATAAACAGAGAGATCGACCAGTATGTTGAAGCATGTCCAATTTGACAGATGTGTCAACCTGTACAGAGCAAAGAAACCATGCAACAGGTGGAGATTGTGACCACTCCATGGAACAATGTGGACATGGATCTATTTTATTTCCAGGGTCATGACTACTTGATAGTCAGAGACTATCACTCCAACTTTCCAGAGGTGATCTTCAATGATTCGACTGCCAGATCAGTGATAAAGGCAATGAAATTGATTTTTGCACGCCATGGTATTCCGCTTAACATTGTCTCTGACAATGATCCGTGTTACTCAAGTTGGGAGTGGACATAGTTTGCAGAGCAATATAATTTCAACCATGTGTGTCTAGCCCCCATTAGCCACAGTCTGACGGGAAAACAGAGAAAAGAGTATGGATAATTAAGAAGTTATTCCGCAAAGTGGGTGAAGATGGTCAAGACGCTGACGCTAGCGTTGTTAGCGTACCGAGCAACATCGTTATCAACGGGTCTCTCACCTGCTCAAATGGTGATGGAAGACTACGAACCACTTTACCACAAATCATCAGTCCAGACACTGATAGTAAGAAGAACATAGAACATAGAACAGTACAGCACAGAACAGGCCCTACGGCCCTCAATGTTGTGCCGAGCCATGATCACCCTACTCAAACCCACGTATCCACCCTATACCTTACTTTTATTAGGACACTACAGGCAATTTTAGCATGGCCAATCCACCTAACCTGCACATCTTTGGACTGTGGGAGGAAACCGGAGCACCGGGAGGAAACCCACGCACACAGGGGGAGGACGTGCAGACTCCACACAGACAGTGACCCAGCCGGGAATCGAACCTGGGACCTTGGAGCTGTGAAGCATTTATGCTAACCACATGCTACCCTGCTGCCCCAAGATACGTGAAACAATAACAAACACAAAAAAAGAATCAACAAGAGGACTACAGTAGACATACCAAGCCTCTAGCCAAGCTTCACGAAGGAGACTTTGTGAGGATTCAGAATCCAGATGGCGAATGGCCAAATCTTGAGAAAGTCTGAAACAGGTAGCACCTAGGTCCTACTTGGTATGAAAGAACAGGGATTGCCGCTCAGGAGAAACAGACGAGCATTACTACGTGTCAAGCACAAGGTTCGATCTCAACATGAAAAAGTTGTTCCACGTCACAACATATTCAAGGACAATGCCTTACCAGATCCATATTTAGCACTAACACAGCTAGAAGATTCAGAGCAATCCAACACCTTGAACATTCCACTGAGATGTTCTACCAGAAGAAGACGATCGCCAGAGAGACTGAACTTGTGATTGTAATTTGAGCTATACTCATCCAAGTGATACAACACCAGGTTAAAGTCCAACAGGTTTGTTTCGAATCACTAGCTTTCAGAACGCAGCTGCTTTATCGGGTGGAGAGAAAAGGGATTTGACGTTTCGAGTCAGAATGACTCTTTGTCAAATAGTCATATTGATATGTTCATATTAGCTTATTTTCTTTTACCTACAGAACAACGTCCCACACAGCCACTGGAGTAACTCCTGTCGAATTACCGATGGGTAGGTGTATTCGGACCAGGCTGGACCTGGTGTTTCCAAATTTGGCAGGAGGGTGAAGGTACAGCAGAGTGTGCAAAAGAAACATCATAATTCAACAAAAACTGAGAGGACATTGAGGTGTACAACTTAATATGTGTAAAGAGTTTTGGTGCTGGTTCAAATTGGGCGGCACGATGGCACAGTGGTTAGCACTGCTCCCTCACCGTGCCAGGGTCACAGGTTCGATTCCCGGCTTGGGTCACTGTCAGTGTCGAGTTTGCACATTCTCCCCGTGTCAGCGTGGGTTTCCTCCGGGTGCTCCGGTTTTCTCCCACAGTCCAAAGATGTACAGATTAGGTGAATTGACCATGCTAAATTGCCCCTTTAGTGTCCAAAAATGTCCAGGCTAGGTGGATTGGCCAGGATCGATGTGCGGGGTTATGGGGATAGGGTGAGGGAGTGGGCCTAGGTCAGGTGCTCTTTCGGAGGGTTGGTACAAATTCGATTGGCCAAATGGCCTCCTTCTATGGACAGTCGTGGCCAGAACAGGTCCAGTGTCACATGAGATAGATGTCCGAGGTAAAAGGGTGAAGAAACGCCTGAACCATTTGAGAAGAAGAGAATCTCACACAGACCGAGTGGAGCAGTTCGCCCCTCGTATGTCTGTCAGTGAAGAGCCAAGTAATGTTCCAGTGGGAACCACAGATGCTAACTGCACTGATGCACCTTCGCAAGTCGAGATTCAACCCAGTGAGGTTCAAACCGAAGTGACCTCTGCTGCTGGAGCAGCCACTTGTGAATTCCGACGCTCTCAAAGAATCGGAAAGTCTGATTTACCTCATAAGGGGCTGTGTTGAGATCCATTTGTTGTATAATAATATTAAATACGTCCACTGTTGTTGAAATTCATTAGTCAGGAACTTGAAGGGGGAGGGATGTAGGAGCATGCCCCTTTAAGGGGCAGGTTCTCGGAGAGTCATGTGATCCATTCGGCCAATCAGGCCGGAGCTTGTGAATGCTGGGGCTAAGCGCAGGTTTTCCAAGCATGTCTAGAACCTTGAGACAAAGTCATTGATCGCACTATTATCATTCTCTTTACATAGTTATTGCGTTAATAATTAGTTCTATAGTTACTCTGCTTGGTGGCCACCATACCTTCCAAGTTATTACAATCAGTTCCATCAATTCTTCCGTAGAGTCTTCCTCCTAATGAGACGGAATCCTTTAATTCATCCATGGTCAGATCTCCGAATTCCTCCCCTCCAATTGGTTTTACAACTCAACAAACCCTGGTTACTTCAGCATTCACACCAAGGAGCCCTGTAGTATCATTTACAGCTTCAGGCCAAACCTTTTTCCACTGTGCATTTTCATGGCCGTGCTCATCCCATGCATCGTTGGTTATCCTTATTGATCAGAGGATGTTGAATTTCTCCCAGCAATCGTGGACTGTGGTCAACGGGTTGTTTCCAAAATATTGAGAAGGTGGCTGAATCTTTGCTGGGTATATTGAGCTTTGAAGGATGCAATGGCTGGATGAGGTGAGGTCGTATTTTTGGATAAAAACAAAATGTCAGTGTCTAGATATCCCAGTGCGACCCCTTACCCCAGAGAGGACTCACCACCTCCGCCCTTGACACCGACCCACCCCACTGATTCCGACCCCCCCCCCCCCCGGCCCAGCCTGGCCTGACCCCACCCCGGCCCTACACCTTACCTGCTCCCTTCATATTGTCCCTTTAAACACCCCTTCCACTCAACTCATCAAAGACCAGTCAATAGGGCATCCAGACTCTGCAAGCTGCCTGCTCTGACTCAGCTGCGAGATAACAACTTGACTTAGTTCTCAGTTCAAAAATCCGCAGTGTTTTTTTTTTAACATATAATTTTGGGATGTGGATGCTGCTGTCTAGGCCCACTTGTCATTCCCAGGTTCCTTTGAAAACGGAGTGTTTTGTTGGGCCACAGCAGAGGGCAGATTTTGTCAGCCATTTTGTTGCGGGTCTCGAGTCACACAGGCCAGGCCAGGTAAGGACGGCAGATTTCCTTCGCTAAATATATGAGTGGATCAGTTGGATTTTTACAACAATCCAAATGCAAGCTCTTTATTTCCAGATTTTGTGGCGGGGGGAGGGGGGGGGGGTTTCAAAAAACACAATTCAAATTCTCAAACTGTGACTGTGGAATTTGAACTCTGGTTTATCCGGATTATCAGTTCAGGTTTCTGGATTACCAGTTCAAATAACATAACGATTACACTCTCAAAACCCACTGCAGAAGGCCAGAACTCTGATCCAGGCTTCATGTTGAGGGAGTGCCACTCTTTAAAAATATATATTTTATTCCAAACATTCACAACAACAAATTACACAGTCTATCAAATCATTGTTAACAGTTTGTACAGTTTTTCCTCTTTTAATCCCCCTCCCTCTCCCCTCCCCCTCCCCCTCCCCCTCCCCCGCGACGAACAGATCCTCAAATAACATAATGAACGGCCTGCCCCTCTACACCTCGAATCCCTCTTCTGAACCCCCTCAACTCGAACGTCATCTTCTCCAGACAGAGAAAGTTGTACAAGTCCCTCAGCCAGGCCGCCACAACTGGCGGCGTCTCCGACCTCCAATTCATCAGGACCCTTCCTCGGGCAATCAGAGAGGAGATGGCCACTACGTCAGGCTCCTTACCCTCCAGCAGCTCCGGCTCCTCTCTAACCCCAAAGCTCATCACCATGGGGTCCAACCTGACCTCTGCCCCCACTATCCTGGATAACGCCCCAAACACCGCCGACCAATAGCTCTCCAGCTTTTCGCAAACCCAGGGCATGTGAGCCTGATTCGCTGGCCCCCGCCCACACTTCCCACATCCATCAGTCACCCCCTGGCCGAACCCCCTCATCCTCGGCCGAGTATGTACACCCTATGCACCACCTGAATCAGGCTCATCTCCGCGCAGGGGAAGGTGGAGTTCACCCTCCCCACCGCGTCACTCCAGAGACCCCATCCTATTTCCCTCCCCAACTCGTCCTCCGGCGCGCTTTATCCTCACCACCTGTGCCTTGCCCTGCTCCCCCAACAACCCATATATGTCGCCAGTGCTGCCCTCTCCAAATCGTCAAGGAGCGGTGGTGTGGAGGTGGGTGGTGTGGGAGTATTGTGGGTGTGGTGGAGGGGTGGTGTGGAGGTGGGTGGTGTGGGAGTATTGTGGGTGTGGTGGAGGGGTGGTGTAGAGGTGGAGGGGTTCTGGCTGGGCGGGTGGGTGGTGTGGGATGGTGGAGGGGTGGTGTGGAGGTGGTGGGGTTCTAGGCTGGGCGGGTGGGATGGTGGAGGGGTGGTGTGGAGGTGGTGGGGTTCTAGGCTGGGCGGGTGGGATGGTGGAGGGGTGGTGTGGAGGTGGTGGGGTTCTGGGCTGGGCGGGTGGGTGGTGTGGGTGTTGTGGAGGGGTGGTGTGGAGGTGGTGGGGTTCTGGGCTGCGGTAGATGGTGTGGGATGGTGGAGGGGTGGTGTGGAGGTGGTTGGGTTCTGGGCTGGGCGGTAGATGGTGTGGGTGTGGTGAAGGGGTGGTGTGGGAGTGGTGGGGTTCTGGGCTGGGAGGTGGGGGGGTCTGGGTGTAGTGGAGGGGTGGTGTGGAGGTGGTGGGGTTCTGGGCTGGGCGGTGGGTGGTGTGGGGGTGGTGGGGTTCTGGGCTGCGGTAGGTGGTGGGGGTGGTGTGGAGGTGGTGGGTTGCTGGGCGGTGGGTGGTGTGGGATGGTGGAGGGGTGGTGTGGAGGTGGTGGGGATCTGGGCTGCAGTAGGTGGTGTTGGATGGTGGAGGGGTGGTGTGGAGGTGGCGGGGTTCTGGGCTGGGCGGTGGGGGGTGTGGAGGTGGTGGGGTTCTGTGCTGGGCGGTGGGTGGTGTTGGATGGTGGAGGGGTGGTGTGGAGGTGGTGGGGTTCTGGGCTGGGCGGTGGGGGGTGTGGAGGTGGTGGGGTTCTGGGCTGGGCGGTGGTGTGGGATGGTGGAGGGGTGTTGTGGAGGTGGTGGGGTTCTGGCCTGGGCGGTGGGGGGTGTGGGAGTGGTGGAGGGGTGGTGTGGAGGTGGTGGGGTTCTGGGCTGGGCGGTGGGTGGTGTGGGTGTGGTGTGGGGGTGGTGTGGAGGTGGTGGGGTTCTGGGCTGGGCGGTGGGTGGTGTGGGGGTGGTGTGGAGGTGGTGGGGTTCTGGGCTGGGCGGTGGGTGGTGTGGGATGGTGGAGGGGTGGTGTGGAGGTGGTGGGGTTCTGGGCTGGGCGGTGGGTGGTGTGGGATGGTGGAGGGGTGGTGCGGAGGTGGTGGGGTTATGGGCTGGGCGGTGGGTGGTGTGGGATGGTGGAGGGGTGGTGCGGAGGTGGTGGGGTTCTGGGCTGGGCGGTGGGTGGTGTGGGATGGTGGAGGGGTGGTATGGAGGTGGTGGGGTTCTGGCTGGGCGGGTGGGTGGTGTGGAGGTGGGCGGTGTGGGAGTATTGTGGGTGTGGTGGAGGGGTGGTGTGGAGGTGGTGGGGTTCTGGGCTGGGCGGTGGGGGGTGTGGGAGTGGTGTGGGGGTGGTGTGGAGGTGGTGGGGTTCTGGACTGGGCGGTGGGGGGTGTGGGAGTGGTGTGGGGGTGGTGTGGAGGTGGTGGGGTTCTGGCTGGGCGGGTGGGTGGTGTGGGTGTGGTGGAGGGGTGGTGTGGAGGTGGTGGGGTTCTGGGCTGGGCGGTGGGTGGTGTTGGATGGTGGAGGGGTGGTGTGGAGGTGGTGGGGTTCTGGGCTGGGCGGTGGGGGGTGTGGAGGTGGTGGGGTTCTGGGCTGGGCGGTGGGCGGTGTGGGAGTGGTGGAGGGGTGGTGTGGAGGTGGTGGGGTTCTGGGCTGGGCGGTGGGGGGTGTGGG
Source organism: Scyliorhinus canicula (assembly GCF_902713615.1). Taxonomy (NCBI): domain Eukaryota; kingdom Metazoa; phylum Chordata; class Chondrichthyes; order Carcharhiniformes; family Scyliorhinidae; genus Scyliorhinus; species Scyliorhinus canicula. The sequence continues at coordinate 17,843,910 of NC_052151.1, read as the reverse complement.
AGTGGTGTGGGGGTGGTGTGGAGGTGGTGGGGTTCTGGGCTGGGCGGTGGGGGGTGTGGGAGTGGTGTGGGGGTGGTGTGGAGGTGGTGGGGTTCTGGCTGGGCGGGTGGGTGGTGTGGGTGTGGTGTGGGGGTGGTGTGGAGATGTGGGGTTGTGGGCTGGGCGGTGGGCGGTGTGGGAGTATTGTGGGTGTGGTTGATGGATGGTGTGGGAGTGGTGCGGGGGTGGTGTGGAGGTGGGCGGTGTGGGTGTATTGTGGGTGTGGTTGATGGGTGGTGTGGGATGGGGGAGGGGTTCTGGGTTGGGCAGTAGGTGGTGTGGGATGGTGGAGGGGTGGTGTGGAGGTGGTGGGGTTCTGGGCTGGGCGGTGGGCGGTGTGGGAGTAGTGCGGTGGTGGTGGAGGGGTGGTGTGGGAGTGGTGCGGGGTTGGTGGAGGGGTGGTGTGGGAGTGGTGCGGGGGTGGTGTGGAGGTGCAAGAGATGTGCAAGGTTAGGTGGATTGGCCTTGAATGAAAGTTGTCACTTCGTGTCCAGGGATGTGCAGGTTAAGGTGGGGTTACGGGGATAGGGCAGGACAGTGGGCGGAGGTGGGGTGCTATTTCAGAGGGTCAGTGCAGACTTGATGGGCTGAATGGCCTCCTCCTGCAGTGTAAGGGTTTTGTTGGTTCTACAGTTCTGTGGCACAGTGCTGGGTACTCACCCGGGCTGCCCTGAAGACGTTGTGCAGCTTTTTACGTCACTGCTGGCCGGTCCTGGTGGTGAGGCCCACGGTGCTCAATGCCTCTGCCACCTGTACCCAGGCCCGGTGTATGGCGGTGGTGGCTGCCTCGTTCCCACCCTGGGGAACAGGGTGCCCTGCCTCTCCGCCACCTCTCCCCCACAGCATCCAGCAGGGTATCATCTGCGAAATGTGGTGTCGCTCTGGGTGGAATGTGTGTGTGTGTGTGTTTTGGACACTGAGGGCAATTTATCATGGCCAATCCACCTAACCTGCACATCTTTGGACTGTGGGAGGAAACCGGAGCACCTGGAGGAAACCCACGCACACACGGGGAGGACGTGCAGACTCCACACAGACAGTGACCCAAGCCGGGAATCAAACCTGGGTCCCTGGAGCCGTGAAGCAACAGTGACAACCATTGTGCTACCGTGCTGCCCAGATGTAGGTACTTTAGCTAATCGCTGCCTTGCATGCTGGGGCCATGTCCCTTGACTATGATCAATGGGAGACGCACCAACTATTGTCCGTAAACCACCGGGTCACAATGGTTCCTGCAATGGCTTACGGTTTGCCGGTTAAACGTCATCCCATTTGCTGCATCCCCGAGTTTATCCAGTCGAAAGTCTGCTTTCCAACAACAGAAACCGCAGCTCCCTGTCCAGCTCCATATCTGATAGATGCCCATTAACCTGCACAGTTATGGTGATGGGGGCCATTCGGAGTGTTGGGATGCAATTCAGTTACATAAAGTGTGAGCCGGTGATTAGTGCCTGTCCCGACTGGGGCGCCTGGATCTCTGGCCCCCTTGTGCCTTGCTCTCCCTTCGGCTGCTGCATCTAAATGCCCCAAAGCGTCCGGGCTCTCTCTCTATAGACTCCAGGGAGGTCTTTGACCAACAGACCCAGTTCAGGATGGGGTATCAGTCCAGGGGTGGGGGGGGGGGTGGAGGCACTTACTGGGACGGGGCCGCTCCAAGTGTGTTTACCTCCATCCCCTACATCTCCAGCTCTCAAGGGAAAGCAAAGTTTGTAGCTTGCTGAAGGTCTAGGGCCAGCTCGGCTGGCACCTTCCTTTGAGTAGCCTTGTCATTTACGCCGCAGACCAAACGATCACGCAACATTTCAGAAACGGCCTTTTCACAAAATTTGCCTGGTTTTCGTAGCCTTGTTACAAACTCGGTTACAGACTCTCCAGGTGTCCTCTCTGCCATATTGAAACAGTATCTCTGCACGATTACAGGCAGTTTAATGTTAAAGTGTTCCGCCACGAGGGTTACTCAGGCGACCATCAATCCACACGAGACAGAGAGTGGAAGTGAACTGTGGCTGTAATCAGCTAGAACAGAGCCTGCCTGCGACTGCTCTGCACTGAGTGCCGCCTACAGGGCAGCTGCTCTATACACCTCCCGTCAAGGGGGCGGAGCCCACAAGGGCACCAACCTGATACAAAGTGTTGTAATACAATACAATGGTCCACCAGGGCAACAACATAGTACAATGCAATACAGTGGTGTATGGCTGTCATAATACATTCACCACTTTCATCCTCTGTTAAAAAATTGAAGTCCAAAGGGGGTGAAGTGGCTCACAGGTTAGTTGTCCGGCGCCCTGATCGTGCGCTGCAATCGCCTGAGTTCTGGTTTCGCTGCGGGCACGGGTGTTGAACTTGTCGATGCGGGCACAGGTGTGGACTCCGGGAGCGTGTCTTCTGGAGGTTCATCCCTGTAGGTCGTCGATGGGGGAAGGGGATATAGTAGGGGGGAGGGGGCCATGTAGGGGCGGGGGCACTGTTCGGTATAGGTGGGGGGGTTAAGTGGTAGTCATAGGGGATCCTGCGGGTGCCAGGTCCCGGAGGGAGACTGTATCTTGTCGGCCGTCGTGGTGAGCCACGTAGGCATACTGCGGGTTGGCGTGAAGGAGCTGGACCCTCTCGACCAGGGGAGTCTGAATTATGGCTCCTCACGTGTTTTCGGAGGAGTACGGGCCCCGGTGCCGTCAGCTGGGCTGGAAACGAAACCCCGGAGGTGTATTTCTTAGGGAAAACAAATAGGCGGTCCTGAGGGGTCTCGTTCGTGGCTGTGCAAAGGAGTGACCTAATGGAGTGGAGTGAGTCGGGGAGGACCTCCTGCCAGTGGGAAACTGGGAGATTCCTAGACCATAGGGCCAGGAGGATGGCCTTCCAGATCATCGCATTCACCCTCTCCACCTGCCCGTTTCCCCGGGGGTTATACCTGGTGATACTGCTCGAGTCGATGCCCTTACCGAGCAGGTACTGACGCAGTTCGTCGCTCATAAACGAGAAGACCCGGTCACTGTGGATGTAAGTGGGGAAACGGAACAAGGTGAAGACACTATGTAGGGCCTTAATGACATTGGCCGCGGTCATGTCGGGGAAAGGGATTGCAAAGGGAAAGCGGGAGTACTCATCAACAAAGGGCCTGTTCTGTGCTGTACTGTTCTATGTTAAGAAAATACGCGTTGCGGTTGGTAGAGGGGAGGGGCCCTTTGAAGTCGATACTGAGGCGCTCAAAGGGCTGGGATGCCTTCACCAGGTGGGCTTTATCCGGTTGATAGAAGTGGGCCTTCCACTCCGCGCAGATTTGGCAGTCCCTGGTCATGGCCCTGACGTCCTCGGTGGAGTAGGGCAGGTTGTGGGCCTTGATGTAGTGGAGAAGCCGGGTGACCACCGGGTGGCAGAGGTCATTGTGGATGGCACAGAATCGGTCATCTTGCGCGCTGGCACATGTGTCGTGGGACAGGTCATCTGGGGGGCTCATTTAGCTTCCCAGGACGATACACAATATCATAATTATAGGTGGAGAGTTCGATCCTCCACCTCAAGATTTTATCGTTCTTGATTTTGCCCCGCTGTGTATTGTCGAACATGAAGGCTACCGACCGTTGGTCGGTGACGAGGGTAAACCTCCTACCAGCGAGGTTGTGCCTCCAGTGCCGTACAGCTTCCACAATAGCTTGAGCTTCTTTTTTGACTGAGGAGTGTCTAATCTTGGTGGCGTTGAGGGTACGGGAGAAAAAGGTTACGGGCCTGCCTGCCTGATTAAAGGTAGCGGTGAGGGCGACCTCTGACGCGTCGCTCTCCACCTGGAAAAGGATGGACTCGTCTACTGCGCACATCGCGGCTTTGGCAATATCTACCTTGATGCGGCTGAAGGCCTGGCAGGCCTCAGTCGCCAGTGGGAAGGTGGTAGCTTTGACCAGTGGGTGGGCTTTGTTTGCATAGTTGGGGGCCCACTGGACATAAGAGAAAAAGAACCCAAGGCATATTTTCAGGGCCTTGGGGCAGTGGGGGAGGGGGAGTTGTATACGGTCGGGGTCGGGCCTGAGGACACCGTTTTCCACGACATAGCCGAGGATGGCTAGTCTGGTTGTGCGGAAAACGCATTTCTCCGTGTTATAAGTGAGGTTGAGGGCTTGGGCGGTTTGGAGAAACTTCTGAAGGTTGGCGGCATGGTCCTGCTGGTCATGGCCGCAGATGGTGACATTGTCCAAGTATGGAAATGTGGCCCGCAGCGCGTGTTGGTCCACCATTCGGTCCATCGTTCTTTGGAAGACCGGGACTCCGTTGGTGACGCCAAACGGGACCCGGAGGGAATGGAAGAGGCGGCCGTCTGCCTCAAACGCCGTGTAGTGGCGGTCCTCCGGGTGGATTGGGAGCTGGTGGTATGCAGACTTCAGATCCACCGTGGAGAACACCCGGTAGTGCGCGATCTGATTCACCATGTCCGCTATCTGGGGGAGGGTGTACGCATCGAGGTGAATGTACCGGTTTATGGTCTGGCTGTAATCTACAACCATCCGGTTCTTTTCCCCGGTCCTGACGACCACCACCTGAGCTCTCCAGGGGCTATTACTGGCCTCGATGATACCTTCCAGCAAGAGTCGCTGGACCTCGGACCAGATGAATGTCCTGTCCTGGATGCTGTACCGTCTGCTCCTGGTGGCGACTGGCTTACAGTCGGTGGTGAGATTTGCGAAGAGCGGGGAAGGGTCGACCTTCAGGGTCACGAGGCTACAAACGGTGAGTTGGGGTAGGGGCCCACCGAACTTCAGGGTTAGGCTCCTGAGGTTGCACTGGAAGTCCAGTCCCAACAGGAGAGGAGCACAGAGATCTGGGAGTACATATAGTTTAAAGTTTGTGTATTCGACACTTTGTATCGCGAGGTTCGCAACAGTGTACCCCCGGATCTGTACTGAGTGCGATCCGGAAGCGAGGGAGATTGTTTGACGTGCGGGGGAGATTTGGAGTGAACAGCGCCTTACTGTGTCTGGATGTACGAAGCTCTCCGGGCTCCCGGAGTCAAACAGGCAAGGCTTTTCGTGTCCATTGACCTGGACGGTCATCATGGAGTTCCGGAGGTGCTTTAGGCGTGGCTGGTCAAAGGTGACCGCGCCGAGATGCAGGTAGCCGGCGTGGTCAGAGGTGGTGGTGTTGCCCCAAGATGGTGGCCCCCGTCGGTCGCACGTGTCGGGCGGCGATGAAGATGGCAGCCAAGATGACGGCTCCCATAAGTCGCATATGGCAGGCCGCGTGGGACACAGAAGCCAAGATGGCAGCCCCCATGGGTCGCACATGTTATGTAGAGTCGGAGATGGCTGCCCCCACGGACAACACGAGGCGGATGACGCGTCCGAAGGCACGCAGGCGCGCAGCCACACTGCGGGGTCTGCGGGCCTGTGAGTCTGAGATTTGGAGGACTTGGACCTGGCCAGGCAAACTTTGGCTGTGTCCTTTCTTGCCGCAGTCGCTACAGTTCGCGTTCCAAGCCGGGCAACGCTGCCTGGGGTGCTGGTGCTGGCCGCAGAAATAGCAGGGCAGCCCCCCGGTTTGGGCGGGCAGCCGCGCGGCACAGGCCTGGGGTATACTCTGGTCGGGTGTCCACAAGGGGGTCACGTGGTTGGAGGGGAACACAGTGAGGCTTTGGAACGCTACTTCTAGGGAGGTGGCTAGTTTTACCGTTTCTTCTAGGTCGAGGGCCCCCTTCTCAAGTAGGCGCTGTCAGACGTAGTTGGACCGGACTCCAGCCACATAGGTATCCCGGTTGGCGAGTTCCATGTGTTGTGAGGCCGTGGCAGCCTTGTAGTTGCAGCTTCGCGCGAGTACTTTCAGGTCACGTAGGTACTCCTCCAGTGATTCCCCGGGGCATTGGCGACGAGTGGTGAGGAGATGGCGCGCGTACACTTCGTTCACCGGCCTCACGTATTGCCGCTTCAGGATCGCGACCGCGTCTGCGTATGTGGTCGCTTCCTTGATTTGCACAGAGATTCGATGGCTCACCCGGGCGTGGAGGAGGCTCAGCTTCTGTTCGTTGTTGACGGAGGGCGAGGAGTAGGCGGCGGCGAGGTAGGCCTTGAAACATCGGAGAAAGTGTGAAGAAAATCCCTTTGGCTTCTGCGGCCTGTGGGTCGAGTTCCAGTCGATCAGGTTTGAGGGCTGCTTCCATCGCAATGTTATAGCTGATTAAATTGATGCGACCATCAATCCACACGAGACGGAGAGTTGAAGTGAACAGTGGTTTTAATCAGCTAGAACTGTGCCTGCCTGCGACTGCTCTGCACTGAGAGCCGTCTCCAGGGCAGCAGCTCTATATACCTCCCCCGAGGGGGCGGAGCCCACAAGGGCACCAACCTGATACAATGCGGTGTAATACAATACAATGGTCCATAGGTGGAGCCCACAAGGGCAACAATATAGTACAATGCAATACAGTGGTGAATGGCTGTCATAATACATTCACCACAGTTACCCATTGTTCAAAAGTTTTTTTGTTCAGAGCTGCAAGCTATGTAAGGTTTTTTATCACTCCATAAATATGAACTCCACAGGCAGTCAACATCTGTGATTGTGCTTGCCCGGAAAAAGTAATGCATGCATTTTGCGAACTGTATACGATCCTCTAAGCTTGCATCGAACACATCCAACACGTTGAACACACCCAGTGCCAAAGAAGAACCAGGCAACATGCCTCAATGACTACCATCCGGTGGCCCTGACTTCAGTTGTAATGAAGTGCTTCAAGAGGTTGGTCATGAAGTGCATCAACTCCACACTCCCAGAATGCCTAGCACCACTGCAATTCGCATACCGTCGCAACCGGTCCACAGCAGACGCCATTTCCCTGGCCCTACACTCATCCCTAGAGCATCTCGACAACAAGGACTCCTACATCAGACTCCTATTTATTGACTACAGCTCCGCCTTCAACACCATAATCCCAGCCAAGCTCATATCAAAGCCCCAAAACCTAGGACTTGGCTCCTCACTCTGCAACTGGATCCTCGACTTTCTAACCCACAGACCACAATCAGTAAGAATGAACAACAACACCTCCTCCACAATAGTCCTCAATACCGGGGCCCCACAAGGCTGCGTACTTAGCCCACTACTCTACTCCCTATACACACACGGCTGTGTGGCAAAATTTGGTTCCAACTCCATCTACAAGTTTGCTGACGATACGACCATAGTGGGCCGGATCTCGAATAACGACGAGTCAGAATACAGGAGGGAGATAGAGAACCTAGTGGAGTGGTGTAGCGACAACAATCTCTCACTCAATGCCAGCAAAACTAAAGAGCTGGTCATTGACTTCAGGAAGCAAAGTACTGTACACACCCCTGTCAGCATCAATGGGGCCGAGGTGGAGATGGTTAGCAGTATCAAATTCCTAGGGGTGCACATCTCCAAAAATCTGTCCTGGTCCATTCACGTCGACGCTACCACCAAGAAAGCACAACAGCGCCTATACTTCCTCAGGAAACTAAGGAAATTCGGCATGTCCACATTAACCCTTTTACAGATGCACCATAGAAAGCATCCTATCGGGCTGCATCACAGCCTGGGTCTGGCAACTGCTTGACCCAGGACCGCAAGAAACTTCAGAGAGTCGTGAACACCGCCCAGTCCATCACACAAACCTGCCTCCCATCCATTGATTCCATCTACACCTCCCGCTGCCCGGGGAAAGCGGGCAGCATAATCAAGGATCCCTCCCACCCGGCTTACTCACTCTTCCAACTTCTTCCATCGGGCAGGAGATACAGAAGTCTGAGAACACGGACGAACAGACTCAAAAACAGCTTCTTCCCTGCTGTTACCAGACTCCTAAACGACCCTCTTATGGACTGACCTTATTAACACTACACCCATGTCTGCTTCATCCGATGCCAGTGCTTATGCAGTTACATTGTGTACCTTGTGTTGCCCTATTATGTATTTTCTTTTATTTCCTTTTCTTTCCATGTACTAAATGATCTGTTGTGCTGCTCGCAGAAAAATACTTTTCACTGTACCTCAGTACACGTGACAATAAACAAATCCAATCCAATCCAATCTTCCAAACAAAGGCATATTCGTAAAAAAACAAATTTTCAATCTTGCCGAGTAAAGGAGGTGGTTCACCTACAGTGTCGCAGCGTCAACAGTAACCCACTCGTATCCTCCTCGGCAGTTTTGTCGGCCACAAATGAGTCTGGATCCGAGTTTGTAAAAAGAAAATTTGTATCTTGTGTATATATAATAGTTTTGCAATGAACCATCAGGTCCCAGCTGGGTCTGCTGCGTCAGTCCCATACCTGGCCACCTTTATACAGATTGTAACCATGAATGACCTCGGGCTCCCCGGCCCCTTAGCGGGGGAGCTCGTATTTGGTCAGGCTCACATGGAGGCTGATTGCTCCAACTCTATAGGTCTTGTGCGGGTTATAACATTTACATAACTAAATTCAACTATTTCCTGCTTCAAAGTGGCACAGGTCACAGCTCATTAGAAATGGGAGGTGCTATTTTTGACCTATTATCATCTGGTTAGCATCTGAAAACATTGGCATAAATTACGGACTTTGTACAAGAAACTGCTAGACGGTCACAACCAGTCCTCGATACCAGGGGCTGGTTTAGCACAGTGGGCTAAGACAGCTGGCTTACAATACAGAACAATGCCAGCAGCGCGGGTTCAATTCCCGTACCAGCCTCCCCGAACAGGTGCCGGAATGTGGTGACTGGGGGCTTTTCACAGTAACTTCATTTGAAGCCTACATGTGACAATAAGCAATTATTATTATATACGAGTTTCACCATGATCTCATTCAGACTTTGAACGAACGGAGACAAAAACATGACAACCTGCCAGCTGGAGGCCAAAGGCTACTCCAGCCTGTCAAAATGTAACCTAGCAAGTGCCTCACAGGAATTCTGGGTTCAAGTCCAACCCTCGGACTTCCGCACACAGTCTCGGCTGACCGTGCTAAAGGACAGCAGCAAATTCAGAGGTGTTATCATTTCAGGGGGACATTATACCAGCCAAATGCTCAAGAGGATGCAATGGACCTTGTGACATTATTCAAAGAAAGTTCTCCTGATTAGCATTCCTCCCTCAACCATTACCAGAAAAGACAAACAATAGCAGTCAGTCATCACCTTCTGTGCATTCTTGGTGTACATAAAATGGCTGCCGCATTATAAATCGTGGTGTTGGCATGTCAAAGGTCATTAAGTGGCTGTGAAGTTCTTTGGGAGATTAAGACCATAATAAATTGGAACCCAAGTAGGCCGTTCGGCCCCTCCAGTCTGCTCTGTCATTCAATAGAATCATGGCTGATCCGACATTCCTTGTGTCCACTTTCCTATCCTTTCCCCATAACCCTTGATTCCCTTATTGATCAAGAATCTTATCCGTCTCAGCGTTAAATACTCACAAAGATTCTGCCCCCACAGCTTTCTGTGGCAAGGAGTTCCAAAGACTTACAACCCTCTGACAGAAGAAATTCCACCTCATCCTCAGCCTTCAATTGGAACCCCTTTATTCTCAGACTGCTCCCTCTGGTCTGACACTCTCCCATGAAGGAAAACATCCTCTCAGCATTTACCCTGTCAAGCCCCTGAAGAAACCGATATGTTTCAATGACATCATTCTTCTAAATTCCATCGAGTTGAGTCCCGACATAGAATCATCAACAGTGTAGAGGTCTGCACCGACCCTTGGAAAGAGCACCCTACTTAAGGCCACGCCTTCACCCTATCCCCGTAACTGTACCTAACCTTTTGGAAACTAAGGGGCAATTTAGCATGGCCGATCCACCTAACCTACACATCTTTGGATTGTGGGAGGAAACCGGAGCACCCTTGGAAACCCACGCAGACACGGGGAGAACGTGAAAACTCCACAGTCACCAGAGGCCGGAATTGAATCCTGAACCCTGGAGCTGTGAGGCAGCAGTGCTAACCACTGTGCTGTCGTGCCATATGAGGATGGAAGGATGGAAAGGATAGAAATGTCTTCTTGCAGAGGGTGGTGAATCTCTGGAACTCTCTGCCCCGGAGGGTGGTGGAGGCTGGATCATTAAAAGTATTTAGAGTGGAGGTGGATAAATATTTGATGGATGGAGGAATTGGGGGCTCTGGGGCAAAGGCCCAGAAAAGGAGTTAAGTTGGCATGGATCAGCCATGATCATATTGAATGGCGGGGCAGGCTTGAAGGCCCTGGTGGCCAACTCCTGCTTCTAATTCTTGTGTTATCGTGACGTGCATTTCGATAGCACGTTTGCGAAACCCAGGACTTCCCAAAACACTGTTCAGCCAGCTACTTGTAAATGCAGCCACTGCTGAGACGCAGGGAAATGCAGCAGAGAACTTGTGCACAGCAAGCTCCCACAGACAGCAACAACATCCGCCCCTCAACATTTTGCCCACCCCATCCACCTCCCACTCACAAGATCCGGCCCGTCTGGTGCTCCCTCATCACGCCCACCCCCACCCCCTCTTCGGCCACTCTCTGGGTTATACCCCCCCCATCCCCATCCTGGGACCCCCACCTGGCCCTCGATTCCCGGAATGTATACTCTGGGGGCTGCTGACAGTCTCAGCCCTGTCCAATGTAGCTTCTGGGAGCTGTTGGCAGTGGCGATGCTGTGCCTGAGGGCCAGACGTCCCACCTCCAGCCGATTAACACTCCTTATTTGGCTGCAGGGTAGCCAGTATCTGAGGCGATGCATTGACTGCCAGCTCTTCAAGTGACGGAAAGGGCCAGCCAAAAATTCCCAGCCACTGTGTGGGGTCAGTCACATTTCGCTGAGAGAGCAGACAGCACCCAGCAGGTTTACCCATCACGCCCGAACGACAGAACCTCCAATAGTGCAACGCAGTCTCGAAGCAGAATTCTCCGGCCTCCCAGCTATGTGTTTCTCGGCAGCGGGAGGCGGCGAGCCTTTTGCTGGTGGCGGGATTCTCTGATCCCGCTGGTATCAATGAGAATTCCCATTGCTGCCAGGAAATCGCAGGAGGGGGTACACTGAAAGCGGGACCAGAGAATCCACCAGGATAAATGGCTGGAGAACCCCAGGCTACGTTGTGGACAGGCCCTGGAGTGTGGCAAAGGCAAGCGAGCTCCATTGAGTTAGGAAGATATTAACAGCAGGGGTGGTAAAGGAAGGACCTCTAGAGGACATTTGATATAATGAAGAGGCAGCAAGTTATTCGTTCACATTCTCGTCATATTAAACCCTAACAAACAATTCTCTCTGACAGGAATACCGATAGGAGTCTGTCCTTGTACGCCAGGTTAAGGTTGAAAACAAAATTTGTACAAACTGTTTTCCTGAAGACCTGTCAATTAAGAGCAAACATAAAAGTTGCCAAGGCCACACCGACACTTCCTGTCTCCAGGCCCTATCACTTCCTGGGTCAAGGGCAATATATCACTTCCTGCAACAAATGAAAATACCCTTGAATCCAATCCCATGTTATTTGTTTTGATGCTCATCAAGGTGACAGATAGTAGTGGAGCAAGACAAAACATTTTCTATTTTTCTCTGATATTTCAGCGATACCGTTAAAGGACAAATGTAAGTTGTCCGGGCGTCGAGCGTTTCTTGGCATCGCTGACCAGAATTACACTGGTAGCACAGTGGTTAGCACGGTTGCTTCACAGCGCCAGGGTCCCAGGTTCGATTCCCAGTTTGGGTCGCTGTCTGTGTGGAGTCTACACGTTCTCCCCGTGTCTGCGTGGGTTTCCTCCGGGTGCTCCGGTTTTCTCCCACAAGTCCCGAAAGACGTGCGGTTGGGTGAATTGGACATTCTGAATTCTCCCTCCGTGTACCCGAACAGGCGCCAGAATGTGGCGACTCGGGGCTTTTCACAGTAACTTCATTGCAGTGTCAGGGCCAAGCAGGGAGGTGTCAGGTCGGGTACGGTCATGGCAAGGGATATCGGGTCGGGTCGGTGGAGGTGGGGGGGGGGGAGTCGGTGTCGGACACAGAATGTATTCAGGAAGATTCGGTGGGGGTCAGGTCCAAACATGAGGGGGTCGCTCGGGTCAGCGGGGTATGGTTGAGCCTAGTCAGATCTGGGGGTCGGGTCGGGTGGAGGGAGGGGAACCTGGTTGTGGGGGGTGGTATGGGAAGTCCTCTGGATGGTTGGTCATGGGGGTGGTGTGCTGGGTCCCCTGGCGGGTCTGGAGTAGGGGGAGTGTCTCATGGAGGGCACAGTCTGGGTGTTCAAGTAGAGCCTCTGAAGTTATAAGTGCTTTTTTTCCTTTTAATTAGGACAGTGGGAGTCCATGCCACGTAAAGTAAGAACAAAGTTTTATTGACACAAACGATATATATATTACCCGATACGTCCCTCCTGGGTTCCTCTCTCTCTCTGATTGCTGCTTTACTGAACGACCTTATTGTGGTGATCCACTGTGTGCACCTGTATTAGGGGATATAAGGTAGGACCTGCACTACAGGTTCGCCGGTAGCCCCTGCCGGCTAGCTCCGCCCACAAGGAGCCGTATAAATATGCGTGTCCTCCTTCTGATCAGCCATTTTGCCAGCTGCAGTAGGAGGCCACGTATCTGACTGTAATAAAGCCACAGTTGTACCAATCTGAGTTTTTCGTACAATTGATCGTGCATCAATTTATTACAGTCAGATTTTCTACGAAATGGATATCACAATCAAACCAGATCATCTATAGCTGGATCCGCACTCGCCCGATGCCAGAAAGGACTTTAATCACTGGCTGGCTTGTTTTGAGGCCTACATCAACGCTGCGACCCCCACGCAGACGGAAGCTCAGAAGATTCAGGTCTTATACTCCAGGTTGAGCTCCCGTTGACCCAAGACGCCCCGAGTTACGCGGAAGCGATGGCACTCCTAAAAGAGAACTACGCACAGAAAGCAAACACGCTGTTCGCCAGGCACGTACTCGCCACTCGCGCTCAACTCCCTGGTGAGTCCATCGAAGACTTCTGGCGGGCCCTAATCCCACTCGTACGGGAATGTGACTGTCAGGCCGTTACGGCCATTGAACATTCCAATCTCCTCATGCGTGACGCGTTCGTAACGGGGATTGCGTCGGAACCCATCCGACAACGACTGCTGTAAGGGGCCACGATCGACCTTACGGAGACAAAAACCTTAGCGCTCTCCATGATGGTCGCATCTCGTAATGTCCAGGCCTACCCCGCTCGCTGCGCGGCCCACCCGTCCGACCCCTCCTGGACCCCGCAAACGACCCCCCGGCTGGGGCCCTGCCTACTCAATATGCCTGCGCAGCCCACCAATCCGCGCTCCCCGGGGGTCCCCGCTGCTACTTTTGTGGTCAGCAGAAGCACCCCTGCCAACGCTGCCCAGCCCACGCCGCCACTTGCAAGTCCTGCGGTAAAAAGGGCCACTTTGCAGCTGTGTGCCAGGCCCACGCAGTTGCCGCTATCGCGTCCGCAATCGCCCTCTCCCCCTTGCCGAACGCACAATGGGTGCCACCATCTTCTCCCCCCAGGTCAATGTGCGGCCAGTGGGTGCCGCCATCTTCTCACCCCAGGTCAATGTACGGCCAGTGGGCGCCGCCATCTTCTCCTCCCATGGCCAGGTGCCGCCAGTGGGTGCCGCCACTCCCCCTCAGTCCACGTGCGGCTCATGGGCGCCGCCACCTTGCCCCGCCCCGCAACGTGCGCTCTATGGGAGCCACCATTTTGTTCCCTACAGGACCCCCAGTCGTCGCCATCTTGTCTCCCCCACGGGGCTGGAACGCCAGATCTGGGTCGCCGACGCTCTACATCTGAAACCTCGGATGACCACCCGCAGCTCGCCTCGATGACACTGGACCAGATCCCGTCCTCACAACCTGGCCACCGCTTCGCCGACGGTGAAAATCAACGGCCACGTGACCTCTTGCCTGCTGGACTCCGGGAGCACCGAAAGCTTCATACACCCAGACACGATAAGGCGCTGCTCCCTCGCGGTCCACCCTGCCAACCAACGTATCTCCCTGTCCTCCGGATCCCACTCTGTCCCGATCCAAGGGTTCTGCGTGGTCAAGTCAATGTCCAGGGCGTAGAATTCAGTGGTTTCTGCCTCTACGTCCTTCCTGACCTCTGCACTGCACTATTACTGGGCCTGGATTTCCAGTGCAATCTCCAGAGCCTCACCCTTAAATTTGGCAATCCCCTACCTCCACTCACCGTTTGCGGCTTCGCGCCCCTCAAGGTTGACCCCCCTCCCTCTTTGCCAATCTAACTGCGGATTGCAAGCCCGTCGCCACCAGGAGCAGACGGTACAGCACCCAGGACAAGGCCTTCATCAGGTCCAAGGTCCAGCGGCTGCTTCAGGAGGGTATCATCGAGGCCAGCAACAGGCCCTGAAGAGCCCACGTGGTAGTAGTAAAAACTGGGAGAAACACAGAATGGTCGTGGACTACAGTCAGACCATCAATCGGTACACGCAGCTCGACACGTACCCCCTCCCTCGCATATCTGATATGGTCAATCAGATTGCACAGTACCGGGTCTTCTCAACAATCGACCTGAAATCCGCCTACCACCAGCTCCCCATTCGTAAATCGGACCGTCCCTACACTGCCTTCGAGGCGGACGGTCGGCTCTATCACTTCCTTAGGGTTCCCTTCGGCGTCACTAACGGGGACTCGGTCTTCCAAATGGAGATGGGCCGAATGGTCGACCGGAACGGTTTGCGGGCCACGTTTCCGTACTTAGACAATGTCACCATCTGCAGCCATGACCAGCAGGACCACGACGCCAACCTCGCTAAATTCCTCCACACCGCCACTCTCCTCAACCTTACGTACAATAGAAAGAAGTATGCGTTCAGCACGACCCGCCTAGTCATCCTCGGCTACGTAGTCCAAAACGGGCTTCTGGGGCCCGATCCCGACCGCATGCATCCCCTCATGGAGCTCCCCCTCCCCCACTCTCCCAAGGCCCTCAAATGCTGCCTGGGGTTCTTCTCCTACTATGCCCAGTGGGTCCCAAACTATGCGGACAAGGCCCGCCCACTGATACAATCCTCTCAATTCCCCCTTGCGGCCGAGGCACAACACGCTTTCGCCCGGGATGCACGCAGTAGAGAGACACTCCCCTTTCAAGTTGAAAGCGACTCTTCAGACGGTGCCCTCGCCGCCACTCTAAATTAGGCAGGCAGACCCGTGGCATTCTTTTCCCGCACCCTTCATGCCTCTGAAATTCGGCACTTATCCGTCGAAAAAGAAGCCCAGGCCATCGTTGAAGCGCTGCCGCATTGGAGGCATTACTTGGCCGGCAGGAGATTCACTCTCCTCACTGACCAAAGGTCGGTAGCCTTCATGTTTAACAACACGCAGCGGGGCAAGATCAAAAATGATAAAATCTTGCGGTGGACAATCGAGCTCTCCACCTATAATTACGAGATTTTGTATCGCCCCCGCAAACTCAACGAGCCCCTCAACGCTCTTTCCCGAGGTACATGTGCCAGCGCACAAGTAGACCGACTCCGGGCCCTACACGACAGCCTTTGACACCCGGGGGTCACATGACTGTACCACCTCATCAAAGCCCGCAATCTGCCCTACTCCATCGAGGAAGTACGAACAGTCACCATAGACTGCCAGGTCTGTGCGGAGTGCAAGCCGCACTTCTACCGGCCAGACCGCATGCGCCTGGTGAAAGCATCCCGCCCCTTTGAATGCCTCAGCGTGGATTTCAAAGGGCCCCTCCCCTCCACCAACCGCAATACGTATATCCTCAGTGTGGTCGATGAGTTCTCCAGGTTCCCCTTCGCCATCCCATGCCCCGATATGACATCTGCCACCGTCATCAAGGCCCTCAACACAATCTTCGCTCTGTTCGGATTCCCCGCCTACATCCACAGTGACAGGGGATCCTCATTCATGAGCGATGAGCTGCGTCATTTCCTGCTCAGCAGGGGTATCGCCTCCAGCAGGACGACCAGCTACAACCCCCGGGGAAACGGGCAGGTAGAGAGGGAGAAGGGGACGGTATGGAGGACCATCCAGCTGGCCCTACAGTCCAGAAACCTCCCAGCCGCTCGCTGGCAGCAGGTCCTCCCGGATGCACTGCACTCCATCCGGTCTCTACTGTGCACTGCCACGAGTAACACACCCCATGAACGTGTTTTTACCTTCCCTAGGAAGTCTACATCCGGGGTGTCGCTCCCGATTTGGCTCGCAGCTCCAGGACTGGTCCTTCTACATAGTCATGTCCGACTCCACAAGGCGGACCCCTTGGTGGACAGGGTACACTTGCTCCACGCCAACGTATGCCAATGTGGAATTCCCCGATGGCTGCCAAGATACTGTCTCCCTCAGGGACCTGGCTCCCTCAGGTTCCACTCCAACACACTCCCCCACCCACGTGCCACCCTCCCCTCCCCTGGCGCTCCCAACATTAGCCCCACCAGGTCCATCCCTCCTTCCTCTGTCCGCGCACGAGGACGAGGATGATTTCAGCACGCTCCCGGAGTCACCTGACTGCTGGCCAGCACCAACACCGCCAGCACCGATGTCAGCGACACCAACACCGCCAGCACCGACATTGCCGCCACCGTTACGTCGCTTCCAGCGAACTGTCAAAGCACTGGATCGGCTTAACCTCTGACGGGCACCGGACCGTCAAAATGGACATTTTTCTTTCCCCTCCCCACTGTAAATTATTTGCAAAACTGTATATAGTCAACGTCACCCCCACGAGACTCATTTTTAACAGGGGGTGAATGTGGTGATCCATTGTGTGCACTTGTATGAGGGGATGTAAGGTTGGACCTGCACTACAGGTTCGCCGGTAGCCCCTGCCGGCTAGCTCCGCCCACAAGGAGCCGTATAAATATGCGTGTCCTCCTTCTGATCAGCCATTTCGCCAGCTGCAGCAGGAGGCCACGAATCTGGCTGTAATAAAGCCACAGTTGTACCAATCTGAGTCGTGCAATTGATCGTGCATCACTTATATACAGAGGTTAATGAGACACACCGAGTGGGAGTGCTCGGACTCGCAGAGAGTACGAGGAACACCTCATTCCCACACGTGTAGGTCCCGTGTGAGGTATTACACCTAACTCTTTCAGAGTAACTGTCCGGTCAAACTGGCAGTTCCATCCGAGGTTAGCTATTTAAATTTGTCAAATGGTTCCCAGCCACCCCCCCCCCCCCCCCCCCCCCCCCCCCCCCACCACCGCCTCACAAATGTGACTGTGGGAAGCCAGGAGGGTATATGCCCCAGGAATGTGATTGGGAGTGACCTGCTCTGGGCCCATACTGAAAGGCGATGTGGAAAATTGCAGCGCGCGAACAGGCAAATCTCTCCGAGCAGTTTGTGTGGGTGTTTGTCCTCCACTCGGCCAGTGGTCCTAATGCTGGCCCTGTTCCTGTATCCCTTTAACCAACTCATTTGTCAACTGCTTATATCGTTTCAGTGTTGACATAATCTCTGCTCAAACCTGGTTCCGGTGATTTCAGCATATGGTGATTCTTTGTGTGATGAACCCTTGTCCAAGTTGTGACAAAGGCAGGCTATGCCCACACACACACATCAGTCTGCAGCCAGGAGTGGGGCAGAGGGCTGGGTCACATTTACTCCTGTATGTGGTGATATGCCTGGTGCACAGTTTTGTACGTAGTTGTCGATCAAGGAATATAGTTATCAATACTGTTATCCAACTAGCTGGTGGCAATAGAGATCTACCCTGTAACTCGAGATATCCACCAGTTGGTAGTAAGTCGTACTAGATGACAGTCGCACAAGAAGTAGCTCCAGGAGAATTCACTAAATTCATTCATTTGTCATCACCTGTATTCTAGTTCATCGGTTATCTTTCCACGTTTGCTAATAAATCATCTTACTAGTTACATAACTAGATGTTCTGTGTACATCATCAGCACGGCCATAACACAGAACACTGTAACACTGTAGAAAGAGCTAGATAAAAGTTTTCACATGTGGCAACTGTGATATGAAGAAATTTCATTTGTAGATGAGGTTTCTTCCGCATACATTGGATCAATACAGCTGATCTAATATTTAATACAATAAAACTCCACAGCCTATCCTTTCCCTTTATATTATTCCTTCAAGGGAGGCGAACATCGCTGTCAAGGTGATCGTTTATTGCCCATCCCTAATTGCCCTTGATAACGTTCTGGTTGTTGTCTAATGCCTTCAAGAGATTTCAACATGACATCACTGGAAGGGAAGTGTATCACGTGACCCAGTCTTAGTTTCACTTTTGCCTGTGAGCAGAACACAGCTCTGCTGCTGACACCTTCCCGCTTTCTATCCATGTATATCTGTTGCCATGTGTCTAGTCGCAATAAATGAACCCGCAACGTGGTCACACAATCCTGAATGAGTGATTAGAGCTTATATCATTGTATCAACGCAACATGGTGAGCCGCAGTCCATGAGGTGCAGGTACCCCCACAGTGCGGTTAGCGAGGGAGTTCCAGAATCTTGACCCAGCGACAGTGAGGGAACAGTGATATATTTCCAAGTTAGGATGGTGTGTGGCATGGTGGGGAATTTGCACACGGTGGTGTTCCCATGTGTCTGCTGGCCCTGTCCCAGGTGCCCGAGGTCACGGGATTGGAAGGTGCTGTTGAAGGAACCTTGGTGAGCGGCTACAGTGCATCTTGTAAATGGTAGACATGGCTGCCTCTGTGCATCGGTGGTGGAGAGAGAGGATGGTTGAGGATTTCAAACAACAAATTTAGGATGACCTGTCTCCAAAGAAGCTTTCCACGTGTGGTAGTCACCACCGTTGTATATATCGCTTACGAGATGTAATACGGTAAGGCTCCTGTACTACAGGTACAGGGGTAGATCCCGATCTGCTGGCTCCGCCCAGTAGGCGGAGTATAAATGTGTGTGCTCACCGAGCTGCAGCCATTTCGGCAGCAGCTGCGGGAGGCTCCACATCTCTGCTTACTAAAGCCTCGATTACTCTCTACTCTCATCGTAATTGATAGTGCATCACCACGCAGCTAATCCCTTTAAACATGGTCACTGCCATCAGCTAAGTATACACAATGGCCATTTTGTGGCCATGCTAGACTTCACTAGCACAGGTGAAATAGTTAATCTGCTGAGGAATCTGAGAGAACCTCCTTGTTCTTTTCCTCAGGAAGCACGCTGGGATTTTTCATGTCCATTGGGACAGACAGGCACAAAGTAATGAGACCATTTGGCCCGTCCACCATTCAAGGCGACCTTGAGCTTCATCTCCACTTTCCCGCCCACTCCCTTGATTTCCTGAGGGGCCAAAAAGACATCTATCCCCCTCTCAAATATATTGAATGATGGAGCATCGACAAGCCTCTGGGGGAATGAATTCCCTAAATTCTCTACAGTGAGGCCTTGGTTTGACACCCCCTTCCCTACCCCACCTCAGCTGTAGAACTGGGGCAATGGCGAAGCAGCGCACTCAAAGTGCTTGCTCTGGGGGTGCTCAGGTTCTGAAGTGGGACTTGAGTTTTTGACCTTCGGACAAGTGTGCTGACAAGAAGCCGAGCTGACGCATCAGTTTGTGCAGCTCCTGGTCAACTTCTCTTTCCAGTGCGTTCCTGTGTTTGCATTCCTCAAAACAGTAATGTCGGACGTCTGTCCCCACAATGGCAGCACTTCATTGCATTTCAAACCAATGCTGTCATGGGCATTGAAAGGATTACAGGTATCCTGATAAGCTGGGAGGTATTGCTAAATGCCAGTTCAATCATTCACTTGTCGAAGGATTTGTTGTCCTCTTCTGACAGGGAGCTATTTGCAAATGAAAGTTCAGTTGTTTTTCCTGCTGAGTGGAAACTGTTTTGGGGGGTTTCGCTGAGATCAGCTCTTTCGCAATCCCTTTTTTTTAACCTTTTCAAGGTGCGTGATTAAACCCTGCTTCCATCCTTCAGGTTGGGTCTGCCACTCAATAGCCAATGTGCCTGACAACCCTGAATTCCTGCCAGGATTCTCGCGAGCTCCAGCGATAACTTAGGTGAGAATTTGGTGAAACCGGTCCTTCTCCAGAGAAATGGTCACTCTTTAACCCGGTGATGTATCTGCTTGGTTCAGTCAGCAGCACCCTCATCGTTGAGACAGGAAGTTCCAGGGTTCAAATCCCTCTCCAGGATGTGGGTACAAAATGCTGGCAGTCCCGTACTGTTGGAGTGCTGCACAGACGCTGCCAATCGGGTGCTGCATCAGACCAGATGCCCCCTCGGGTGAGTGGGAAAGAACCCATACTTTGAAGAGACGGGGAGCCATTTTAGTTTTATTTCTCGACAACCTACATGGCGGGATTCTCCATCGGCCGACGCTGGAATCCAGGAAACGGGATTGGGCGGAGAATGGTGCATGAGGCGGAAATTGTGGTCGATGCCGGGTACCCGACAGAGTGCCATCCTCCGGTGCCTCGACAGCGGCGTCAATGCATTTACTCCGCACGTACAGTAATCGCCATTGGCATATCGTTAGCCGGCCTGACCCGGTACTCTCCCGGGCCTCCGCGATTCCCCACCACAGCCGGCAGCAACTACCAACGGCGGGTTTAACTTGTGGCTTCAAAAATCAGAAAACAGGAGGCTGAGGGAGAGAGATGGGGTGCGGAAAGTGTCCGGTATCTCCATAGTTTGCTGACAGTTATGCCGTTGGCCAGGAGCTTCTGCCAGGGCCGGGGGCAGTAGCAGGGGGAGTGGCCAGGAGGTGGGCAGTGGGGCCGGGGTTGACAGGCATGGAACAGCATTGTTTGAGCTGGCAAGGAAGTCATGGCGCTGACTGCCCACTGGGAACTCAGTGCTTCATGTCGTATGGGTGTCTGCCCAGACCAACCCTCCAGGCCCCAGCTCACCCACCAATGGGATGGGCGTGCTTCAGCACAACCAGCACCATCTTGTTGGCTGGGATGAGCGTGTGTGGGGAGTGGACTGCTAATATGCGGCTGCAGCTTGTCAGCCACTCGAGTGCCAATCCCGACCCCAGCCAATCCGACACCGATTTTCATTGGCATCGCTCGTGTTTCATGTGATGCCGGTGCAAGCCCATTGACGGTTCCAGAATTGCTCCGGGACCGCTACTAGGTCCACCAATTCTGTCCCGGTAAACAGTTAGGGCGCGATTCTCCGCTGCCCACGATGGGTCGGAGAATAGCGGGAGGGCCTTCCCGACATTTTTCCAGCCCTCCCGCTATTCTCCCCCCACCCACCCCCCCCCCCCCCCCCAACGGCCGCCCCACGACACGAATCGCTGCTCGCCATTTTTTACGGCGAACAGCGATTCTCCCCAGGCCGATGGGCCGAGTTCCCGAACGCAATCACACCCGCTCTCACCGTTCGTGAAAACGGCCGCAAAGTGCCGTCCCGGACAACCATGGCACCGATTCGCACGGCCGCACCACGGCTGTGCCAAGGGTGGCATGGGCCTGCGATCGGTGGGCACCGATCGCGGGCAGCGGGTCCGATACCCGCGCACTATTTGTTCCTCCGCCGCCCCGCAGGATCAGTCCGCATGATGGCTCGCGCATGCGCGGGTTTGATGCATCTGCGTGATGACATCATCCGCGCATGCGCGGGTTGGAGCCGTCCAACCCGCGCATGCGCGGCTGACGTCATCGTGCGCGTCAGCCGCCGTGACGCTTGGCGCGCGGACTTAGCGACGGTCGCTAAGCCCGCGATGCCGTGCTTCACAGGGCCACGCTGCTAGCCCCGCCCGGGGGGGAGAATCGGATCCCGGGAAGGGGCGCGGAGGCTGCCGTGAAACACGGCCAGTTTCATGGCAGCCTTTACGACTCTCCGCATTTGCGGAGAATCGCGCTCTTGGTCTCTGAAACGGAGAATCCAAACCATAATGTTTTGGCCTCAACTACTTACCAGGCTTACCATTCTCTGGGTGAAGACATTTCTCCTCATCTCTGTCCTAAACAGCCTTTACCGTATCCTCAGGGTATGACCCTTAGTTCTGGACACCCCTAGAAACAACCTTCCCGCATCTACCCTGTCTAGTCTTGATAGAGCCAGCACAGCCAGCCCCACAGATATTGCAGTACCCTTTTAAATGGCCGCTCCAATCAGCACAGACAATAGCCCCCCCCCCCCCCCCCCCCCCCCGTCCCGTCCTGTCCCGTCCCGTCCCACCAGCACCCCCACCATGGACATGGGGTGCTTCCCACACAAACATTGGGGGTCTCCACCAACCCCGCTCACCATCATCAACATTGGGAGCTCTCACCACCCCCTGACCCAACCACCATCAGCATTGGGGTCTCCAACCCGTGTGGGCATGTCCCTCTCCCCCTGGGGGCTCCACTTACCTCTGCGCCCCCAGGGGAAGAATCCTCTCGACTGATCCCCGTTTTCCAAGACGTCAGCGAGGTTGGAATATTCAGTGAGGGGGAGATCATGTGGTCCTTTGTGGGTGTGGAACTCGTTCCATCATCGGCGAGGGGATGGAAAATTGGGAAACCCGATCCCGCAGGCGAGAATATCGTTCCCCGATTCCTGCGAGATTTTGCGCCCACGTGGCCATTCCTGCTGAAGCCTGTGCAAAATTACCCCAATGGGTGTTTTAATGGCAGGTAAAGTGAGACAGGATACAGTTGGAAAAAGGCAGTCTGGGTAATGGAGGGGTCATGGGGTCGGGAGCTCAGCTCAAGGTCAAAGGAAACAGCAAAGAATCAGTTGTAATCAACAGTTTCCTTTCTGTCTCTTTTTCTCTCTTAATCTAATCTATCGTTCCCATCTTTATTTCTCTTTCTGTACCTGATCCCACTCGGATATACACTTCTTTCTCAGCCCTTGCCCTGTTTCTCAGTTTGGTTGGGGTCTGGATTCTGTTTCTATAATCCAGTCTCCCACTGACTGTAGCATCGAGGTTTGCGCTAGCAGGAGATGCAAATTGGTCAAATCTTGATTAATAAGGGGAACGGAGGTCATGGGGAGAAGACAGGAGAATGGGGATGAGAAAATATCAGTCATGATTGAATGGCGGAGCAGACTCGATGGGCCGAGTGGCCTAATTCTGCTCCTATGTCTTCTGGTCTTATTTACAGCCTATTAAAGGGCTTGCGCCGGATTCTCCAGCTTCCGTGATTCTCCGGCCCTCTGTGCCGGGATTCACATGGGCGTGGATTGGTGCAGGTATCTGTCAGTGTAACCCTGGTGAGGAGGACCACGCGGTAGGTCAAGGGGTAACTCATCCGAATGCAAATCTTGCCCAATCCCACCCACCACCCCCCACCAGAGACCCCTCCCGCAAATGGGAGCAGAAAATCCCGGTCCTAGGATTCTGACCCAGCGATGATGGCACGGAGAATTGATGGATGACACTTAGAATTGATGGTTATCCCATACTATTACTGTTCTTGTCACTCTTGGTGGTAGGAGTGGCAGGGGAAGGAGCTGCTGTCAATGCACCATCGTGCGATGACGATGCACTTGTGACAGAAGCCTATTCAGCTCAGGGTGCCAACTGCCATCCAGCGCCTTCTAATCATGAAGCATTAGGTTTGCACTGTAATTCAAAGCCAGGCCTTCTGATCCAGGCATGAGAGCACTATCAACTGGGTTAGAGTGACATGTTTTGAAAATGGTATACTGTGCACTCAATTCTTTTAGTGTTATGAATGCCAAGTTTCCTTGGTACCATGGGCGAGATTGTCACTGGAAAGTTGGAAGGAGCGGGCTTGTTTGTGCCTGAGTGTGTATTTGCAATATGACAGCATTGGCTTTTTTCCTTTGCGATTATTTAATCACGAAACAAGATAAAAGATTAAGGCACGTGGTGCAGGACACAGCCAACATTGAGAAAATAATCAAGATTTGTAAAATGATAAAGCCATTCGATAAGATAAGTAAAGGGCACGGTTTAACCGTAGTGTTGTGCCCGGCGCAGGTCTGGGCGTGCCGGTTAAATAGCGGGAGAGGCCAAAATCAGGATTCATGCTGGGCGCGAATTTGTTCGGTATCTAATCAGCCTGCTCCCGACGGCGAGTTCCGGATCCCGCCCAAATGCGGCGAGAAGATCATTGACCCCAATTATCACCAATTTCAATCTCATTAGCGAGATGGAAGTTCAGTGTAACGGCCTCCCGAGAATTAGTCCGCTCCCCAGCGAGAGGTCACACGGGCGTTGTTTAGCACTCCTTTTTAAAAAGGTGAAGCTGGAGCAATGGCTGCAGAGGGGAACTGGGGAGGTGAGTAGCCATTTTCGGACACGCAGCTTAAAGTGCTCAGCTGCTACCTCAGTGCTCGGGTGTGGCTGGGGGACCAGCCCCAGGCAGGACGGGCCTGGCCAAGGGGCTGGGTGCCATAGGTCGGGGATAGCCGCTGGGCTGGTGGAGTGAGGGGCTTTGCGGCTGCAGGCCTCCAATATTGTGCATGGCCATATCTGGGGCAACCACAGCTGCTGCTTGCCTGTCCTAACAAACACTTACAGGACAGAGCCCTGCTCTTGGTTATATGCTGTAGGTCACAATCTCCCTCTGACTGTGAGCAGCCTCTAGCCCATGTTGCCACCCGTGCTGTCATTGAGCGGTGCATCAGACTGCTCAAAATGCGGTCCCGATGCCTGGACCATTCTGGTGGTGCACTGCAGTACACTCCCCAGATGATCTCCCACTTTGTGGTGGTCTGCTGTGCCCTCTTCAACCTGGCACAGCAGCGGGGGTGATGTGCAGGAGGAGGAGGAGGAACTTGTGGCCTTGTCCGAGGAAGAGGGTCAGGGGGGATGGAGGACAAACCTGGGGAGCAGCCGGAGGATGGAGGACAAACCTGGGGAGCAGCACGGTGACACAATGGTTAGCACTGCTGCCTCACAGACCCAGGGACCCGGGTTCAATTCCGGTCTCGGGTGACTGTGCGGAGTCTGCACGTTCTCCCCGTGTCTGCGTGGGTTTCCTCCGGGTGCTCCGGTTTCCTCCCACAGTCCAAGATGTGCAGCCCCATGGGTAGCATATGTATGGTGGTATTCCACTTGCAGCCCTAACTTGACCATTGGAATGAGAAGATGTGTGAAGGTTACGGCGTCCATTTTCCAATATTGGGCTCCTCCATTTTTGGGTGGGGCAGGAGATCCTGGTGATCTGGGAACGAGGAAAGGAGCATTGCTTTATGCTGGGAGCACTCGCAAGTAAACTAGGAGAGTACATGATTTAGAGAATGAGAATTTAACTGTCACCTTGGGCAGCTCGAGAACCTGAACTGATTTAAAATAAAAGATTTGTTGTGGGAAAGGCTTAATTAGGCCAGTGATATCCTATCCTGATGAATCATCCAATTAATAAAGTCGTTCTGTTTTCAGTATTGATCACCTGCTAAGTAGATCCAGCTGACTTTTCCCAGAATTTTACAGATGGGAAGTCATCCATTCTTTGGATTGATGGGAAGTGGTCTATCCCTTGGAGACACGAGATGACAGGAAGGGATGAAAAGAGCTTGGCTGAAATTGGGTGTGAATCCCCTAACTCCTCAAGGGCATTTGCTCTTCAATTCTCCTCAGAAAACAGCTGGGGAGCAGGATGGGGTCAGTTTTAAATAGCAGCAGGTTCTGTTAGGGGACGTACTCCAGACGAAGCCGCCCTCTCAGGAAGAGAACAAAATAACAATCACAGGTGCCAGAAATCTGAAACGAAACCAGGAAAAGCTGGAAACACCCTTCGGCATATTTTGCTCCTACTTGTGTATTTTTATTAACAAGCAATGTGAGTGTAACAGAATAGTAATTAATTATGCTGGTTTAGCTCAGTGGGCTAGACTGCTGTGTTGTGATGCAGAACAAGGCCAGCAGCGCGGGTTCAATTCCCGTACCAGTTTAACCGAACAGGCGCCGGAATGTGGCGACTCGAGGCTTTTCCCAATAACTTCATACTTGTGACAATAAAAGATTATTATTGTTATTAAGTTTAACATTTCAAAGATGTTCAGAGTGAATTATCCCAGCAGCTAGGTTAGCCAATCTTATTGATTGCCTATGGAGCAAGTTTTCTCTGCGAGGTGGGAATGGGTGAGGTTCAGGCGAGGGCTTAGACTGATGAACATGCTAAACCCTTTCAAAAGGAAAGTCGCCATAGTCCCGGATGACCACAGCCTGCCTTTCCCTTTGAGGGCTGACTGGTGGTGATTTAATCGGATGGCCACCACACCTCAGGCGAGGGGGAAATGGTGAGAAGGCAGGGGGTCTTCTCCTCAGCCCCCTTTATCCTCCCGTGCGTGGCCATACAGCAGGTTGCAAGTGTCAGTTAAAATGGCGGCACTCCCCATAGCCCTGCACGCCATTTTGCACCAGCAAAGTTAAGGCAGTGTTTGAGGCCCTTGATCCAGAAGGGCGAGGGCCTCATTCAAATTGGAAACATGATGATGCCATTCAGATCGCAAGTCAATTTGACTGCATGCAACTCCAATCCCACGATGGCATGGTTTACTCTTATCGATGCCCGATACTGGCCGAGTAACCCACTCAGCTGACATGGCCAACTTTTGAGGGCAACTGGGGTTGAGCAGTAGATTCCAGCCCCCTCAATGATGCGTACATTGAGAAGACAAAATAAGGGAGACCCCTATCACGATACGGCAAGTCTGACGATGAGACCCATTTAACAGGTGATCCAGAGCCATCAGTGTGATTTCTTAAAGAGGTCCAGCTGGGGAGACATCCTTGGAAAGAAAAGATTCCCTTAGACTGAATCTTTTTTCTAAAAGAAACAATCCTGGCTCATTTATCTGACATCTGACATCTAATATCACAAAAGAGCAATTCAGTGACTTGTGAGAAAAGTTAACTCTTCAGAGTGCCTGGTCTTTCTGTCAAGTCTGGTTTATTTTATACTGAGATGGATTGCTGTTGGACACGGTCCCGAGTTAAAGAGATGTAAGAGACAGCGGACAGGCCTACACCACTAGACTCTGGACAATGGACTCCTTCTGAGCAAATATTCACATCCATCCTCTAAATAAACACAGAATGGCCCTTGTTTACAATAGCTAATAGATTACTAGTGTCAGCAAAAGCAAATGTTAGTTTGTTGTGCAAGTTACAAAAGGCTTGCCCGCAATATAGGGCCTTGCAGTATAAACATGGGCCTATTAGATTTTCCTGTTCAAAGTTCACCCCCTTAACCTTTCTAGGTCTTGTTCAAGGGGACTAAAACATACATTCCTTGCAAGATGAAATTTCCCAGTTTCTTCCTTAAATCCTTTCATAGCTTGTTTCATTTCTTTTTTTACGAGGGCAGGTTCTCCAAAGAATTAAGCAATTCCTTATTTTCTCTTTTTGAAGGGAGCCAATCTGTTGACACGCAGAATGTGACCTTTCTTTCCTCAAATACTTAGCAAACACTGGCAAAAACCTGCATTGATCCCTGTCGAGGCTCTGGTGTTATGCTGTGAAGATCATAATCTCTGCTGTGATGTACAAGGTTTTTTTTTTCATTAGTCCCCGAATGGCTGTAAATCTCTTTGCAACCTGCTTCAAGCTTTCTTGATACTCCTTTTTTTGTGGCCACATGCAGTGGGCAGTGAGCGCAATACAGACTGTTTCAAAGGCTAACTTGCTGCCATGATAAATGGTTGAGGTGGATAACACAGAGGCATTTAAAAGGAAGTGAGGGAAACACATTATAGAACAGTACAGCACAGAACAGGCCCTTCGGCCCTCAATGTTGTGCCGAGCCATGATCACCCTACTCAAACCCACATATCCACCCTATACCCGTAACCCAACCCCCCCCCCCCCTAACCTTACTTTTATTAGGACACTACGGGCAATTTATCATGGCCAATCCACCTAACCCGCACACCTTTGGACTGTGGGAGGAAACCGGAGCACCCGGAGGAAACCCATGCACACAGGGGGAGGACGTGCAGACTCCACACAGACAGTGAGAGAGAATTAATTCAGAGGATATGTAGTGAGCGGCACAGCAGCACGTTGTCCCCGTGCCTGCGTGGGTTTCCTCCCCCTAGTCCCAAAAGACGTGCTTGCTCGGTGAATTCGACATTCTGAATTCTACCTCCGTGTACCCGAGCAGGCGTGGAATGTGGCGACTAGGGGCTTGTCGCAGTAACGTATTATTAGTGGGAATGGATGTTGAGGGATGGAAGGAAGCTCATGTGTGACGAAATGTATTCCTGAAGGTTTGATCACATAACTTGGTCCCCCCTCCTGCCGCAATCCAGCCATTTTGTCGGCCAACATGTCCATCCTTGTGTCTTCCTCCACCAATTGGAAAGCAAAAAGGCTCATTGCCCAATTGGATTATGCCAAACAGCCTTTTTTGTTTCCTGTATTCAAAAAGAAGGATGGTAGAAAGAGGGAAAAATCGACCGTGGATATCTAAGGAAATAAGGGAGAGTATCAAATTGAAGGAAAAAGCATACAAAGTGGCAAAGATTGGTGGGAGACTAGAGGACTGGGAGATCTTTAGGGGGCAACAGAAAGCTACTAAAAAAGGTATAAAGAAGAGTAATATAGAGTATGAGAGTAAACTCGCTCAGAATATAAAAACAGACAGTAAAAGTTTTCACAAATATATAAAACAAAAAAGAGTGGCTAAGGTAAATATTGGTCCTTTAGAGGATGAGAAGGGAGATTTAATAATGGGAGATGGGGAAATGGCTGAGGAACTGAACAGGTTTTTTGAGTCGGTCTTCACAGTGGAAGACACAAATAACATGCCAGCGACTGATAGAAATGAGGCTATGACAGGTGAGGACCTTGAGAGGATTGTTATCACTAAGGAGGTAGTGATGGCAAGCTAATGGGGCTAAAGGTAGACAAGTCTCCTGGCCCTGATGGAATGCACCCCAGAGTGCTAAAAGAGATGGCTAGGGAAATTTCAGATGCACTAGTGATGATTTACCAAAATTCACTAGACTCTGGGGTGGTCCCGGTGGATTGTAAATTAGCAAACGTGACACCACTGTTTAAAAAAGGAGGTAGGCAGAGAGCAGGAAATTATAGGCCAGTGAGCTTAACTTTGGTAGTAGGGAAGATGCTGGAATCTATCATCAAGGAAGAAATAGCGAGGCATCTGGATAGAAATTGTCCCATTGGGCAGACGCAGCATGGGTTCATAAAGGGCAGGTCGTGCCTAACTAATTTAGTGGAATTTTTTGAGGACATTACCAGTGCAGTAGATAACGGGGAGCCAATGGATGTGGTATATCTGGATTTCCAGAAAGCCTTTGACAAGGTGCCATACAAAAGGTTGCTGCATGAGATAAAGATGCATGGCATTAAGGGTAAAGTAGTAGCATGGATAGAGGATTGGTTAATTAATAGAAAGCAAAGAGTGAAGATTAATGGGTGTTTCTCTGGTTGGCAATCGGTAGCTAGTGGTGTCCCTCAGGGATCCGTGTTGGGCCCACAATTGTTCACAATTTACATAGATGATTTGGAGTTGGGGACCAAGGGCAATGTGTCCAAGTTTGCAGATGACACTAAGGTGAGTGGTAAAGCGAAAAGTGCAGAGGATACTGCAAATCTGCAGAGGGATTTGGATAGGTTAAGTGAATGGGCTCGGGTCTGGCAGATGGAATACAATGTTGACAAATGTGAGGTTATCCATTTTGGTTGGAATAACAGCAAACGGGATTATTATTTAAACGATAAAATATTAAAGCATGCTGCTGTGCAGAGAGACCTGGGTGTGCTGGTGCATGAGTCACAGAAAGTTGGTTCACAGGTGCAACAGGTGATTAAGAAGGCAAATGGAATTTTGTCCTTCATTGCTAGAGGGATGGAGTTTAAGTCTAGGGAGGTTATGTTGCAATTGTAAAAGGTGTTAGTGAGGCCACACCTGGAGTATTGTGTTCAGTTTTGGTCTCCTTACTTGAGAAAGGACGTACTGGCACTGGAGGGTGTGCAGAGGAGATTCACTAGGTTAATCCCAGAGTTGAAGGGGTTGGATTATGAGGAGAGGTTGAGTAGACTGGGACTGTACTCATTGAAATTTAGAAGGATGAGGGGGGATCTTATAGAAACATTTAAAATTATGAAGTGAATAGATAGGATAGATGTGGGCAGGTTGTTTCCACTGGCGGGTGAAAGCAGAACTAGGGGACATAGCCTCAAAATAAGGGGAAGTAGATTTAGGACTGAGTTTAGGAGGAACTTCTTCACCCAAAGGGTTGTGAATCTATGGAATTCCTTGCCCAGTGAAGCAGTTGAGGCTCCTTCATTAAATGTTTTTAAGGTAAAGATAGATCGTTTTTTGAAGAATAAAGGGATTAAGGGTTATGGTGTTCAGGCCGGAAAGTGGAGCTGAGTCCACAAAAGATCAGCCATGATCTCATTGAATGGGGGAGCAGGCTCGAGGGGCCAGATGGCCTACTCCTGCTCCTAGTTCTTATGTTCTTATGTTCTTACTTCTACATCTGGCATGGAGAAAATTTCAAAGAAACAGCAGAGCAACAATCTTTTTTAATGTCCCGATGATTTTTCTCCAGGGTTGCACACAGCAGCGTCCTAGAGAATGATCTTCAATTCTTGGAGACTCTTGGCCAATCCTGGAGGCTTGGCAATGCTAGGTGGAACATGCACACCTACGTGGATTAGGTACACCTGTAAAATAGAACATAGAACATAGAACGATACAGCGCAGTACAGGCCCTTCAGCCCTCGATGTTGCACCGACATGGAAAAAAACTAAAGGCCATCTAACCTACACTATGCCCTTATCATCCATATGCTTATCCAATAAACTTTTAAATGCCCTCAATGTTGGCGAGTTCACTACTGTTGCAGGTAGGGCATTCCACGGCCTCACCACTCTTTGCGTAAAAAACCCACCTCTGACCTCTGTCCTATATCTATTACCCGTCAATTTAAGACTATGTCCCCTCGTGCTAGCCACCTCCATCCGCGGGAGAAGGCTCTCGCTGTCCACCCTATCTAACCCTCTGATCATTTTGTATGCCTCTATTAAGTCACCTCTTAACCTTCTTCTCTCTAACGAAAACAACCTCAAGTCCATCAGCCTTTTCTCATAAGATTTTCCCTCCATACCAGGCAACATCCTGGTAAATCTCCTCTGCACCCGTTCCAAAGCTTCCACGTCCTTCCTATAATGAGGCGACCAGAACTGTACGCAATACTCCAAATGCGGCCGTACTAGAGTTTTGTACAACTGCAACATGACCTCATGGCTCCGGAACTCAATCCCTCTACCAATAAAGGCCAACACACCATAGGCCTTCTTCACAACCCTATCAACCTGGGTGGCAACTTTCAGGGATCTATGTACATGGACACCGAGATCCCTCTGCTCATCCACACTACCAAGAATTTTACCATTAGCCAAATATTCCGCATTCCTGTTATTCTTTCAAAAGTGAATCACCTCACACTTCTCCACATTAAACTCCATTTGCCACCTCTCAGCCCAGCTCTGCAGCTTATCTATGTCCCTCTGTAACCTGCAACATCCTTCCGCACTGTCTACAACTCCACCGACTTTAGTGTCGTCTGCAAATTTACTCACCCATCCTCCTGCGCCCTCCTCTAGGTCATTTATAAAAATGACAAACAGCAACGGCCCCAGAACAGATCCTTGTGGTACGCCACTCGTAACTGAACTCCATTCTGAACATTTCCCATCAACTACCACTCTCTGTCTTCTTTCAACTAGCCAATTTCTGATCCACATCTCTAAATCACCCTCAATCCCCAGCCTCCGTATTTTCTGCAATAGCCGACCGTGGGGAACCTTATCAAACGCTTTACTGAAATCCATATACACCACATCAACTGCTCTACCCTCGTCTACCTGTTCAGTCACCTTCTCAAAGAACTCGATAAGGTTTGTGAGGCATGACCTACCCTTCACAAAACCATGCTGACTATCCCTGATCATATTATTCCTATCTAGATGATTATAAATCGTATCTTTTATAATCCTCTCCAAGACTTTACCCACCACAGACGTTAGGCTCACCGGCCTATAGTTACCGGGGTTATCTCTACTCCCCTTCTTGAACAAAGGGACCGCATTTGCTATCCTCCAGTCCTCTGGCACTATTCCTGTAGCCAATGATGACCTAAAAATCAAAGCCAAAGGCTCAGCAATCTCTTCCCTGGCTTCCCAGAGAATCCTAGGATAAATCCCATCAGGCCCCGGGGACTTATCTATTTTCACCTTGTCCAGAATTGCCAACACTTCTTCCCTACGCACCTCAATGCCATCTATTCTAATAGCCTGGGTCTCAGCATTCTCCTCCACAATATTATCTTTTTCCTGAGTGAATACTGACGAAAAGTATTCATTTAGTATCTCGCTTATCTCCTCAGCCTCCACACACAACTTCCCACCACTGTCCTTGACTGGCCCTACTCTTACCCTAGTCATTCTTTTATTCCTGACATACCTATAGAAAGCTTTTGGGTTTTCCTTGATCCTACCTGCCAAAGACTTCTCATGTCCCCTCCTTGCTCGTCTTAGCTCTCTCTTTAGATCCTTCCTCGCTTCCTTGTAACTATCAAGCGCCCCAACTGAAACTTCACGCCTCATCTTCACATAGGCCTCCTTCTTCCTCTTAACAAGAGATTCCACTTCTTTGGTAAACCACGGTTCCCTCGCTCGACCCCTTCCTCCCTATGTAATAATTTGATCCCGGTTGGAAAGGCATAAGCCAGGACGAGGGAGTACTCTGGGAATTATCTTGCTGATCATTCCCCACAGACCTGCCCCATCACAGTAACTAACTGTCCGTTGAATGGTTTCTGAGTTCTTTGCATTCCCTGAAGAGCTCCTTGATTGCAACAACAACTTGCATTTATATAACACCCTCAATGGAGCAAGACATCACAGGAACGATTGCCAAACGACGTTTGTGTCTCTTACCCGTCTGTCGGGGTTTTATATTGGAGAAGTAGCTCTTCCTGTGATGTGGGCAGCATTTATTGCCCATCCTCATGTATGTCTGTTGGAACCAACAATCCTACGGACACGTGCTTGTAGGATTAGAATAGCGGTTTTAATATACTTAATATACAGAGCCAGCCTGTTAGCCGTTGAACTTTCGGTGAACTGGCTGGCTGAGTCCTGGGCGGAGCCAAGGGAGGAGCCCAGTACAAACTCTCGAGTACTCCCAGAGCTACTCCCCCTGGTGGTCAGATAGTGCAACTGCACTTACAATATTGATGCATATATACAGATTATAATACCGTGTGAATTCTCATTCACCACAATGTCCAGCATGCATCTACGGACTGGAATCACAAGCAGGCCTGATTGATTCATTGGTGTGGGCAAGAGGGGGTGGTAGTGTGCGGTGTGCAGTGGGGCGGGCGAGCTCCCTTCCCGTACCAGCCTCCCCGAACAGGGGCCGGAATGTGGCGACTAGGGGCTTTTCACAGTAACTTCATTTGAAGCCTACTCGTGACAATAAGCGATTTTCATTTCATTTTCAATTCATTTTTCCTCGGCAGCTTACTGAACCAGTTATGTTTTTGCAATAACAGCAGCTTTCCTGCTCATTTATTTTCTTGTGCCAGATCACAAATGATCAACATTAATGGAAATCACAGTTATCCCACGTAAATATGTGGTGCTCGGTCTCGGGGCCTTTTTCTCTTTAGTCTTTCACGGGATGTGGGTGTCGCTGGCAAGGCCAGCATTCGTTGTCCGTCCCGAACGGCCCTTAAACTGAGTGGTTGGCTCGGCCATTTCAGGGGGCAGTTGAGAGTCGACCACATTGCTGTGGGTCCGGAGTCACATGTAGGCCAGACCAGGTAAGGACGGCAGGTAGACTTCCCTAAAGGCCCAAATGAGTTTTTAATACAATCGACAATAGTTTCATTCTCATGGTTTGTCCAAACTATTTGTTCGCTGCACCTGTGAGATTACTTCCCATGATCCTCTGTGGCAGCTGTGGTGCAGTTGCTAGGGATCCCACCTCTGAGCCAGAAGGTACCAGGTCAAGTCCCCATCCAGGGACAAAATAGGGCTGCTGTACTGAGGGAGTGCCGCACTTTCAGAAGTGCCATCTTTCAGGTGTGATGTTAAACTGAGGCACCATCAGATAAGGCCTCCCATGGCACTGATCAAAAAGGCCTGGGAGTTTTCCAGTATTTATCATTCAACCAACATCACAAAAACAAGAAAATAATGATTTTCTTATCATTATTACAATGGACCTCACAGCTAAGGAAGCTCCTCAGCTTGGAACAAGCACGAGGATACACAGCAGCACAGTGGTTAGCACTGCTGCCTCATAGCTGGGTTCGATTCCTGCCTTGGGTGACTGTGTGGAGTTTGTCCCATGTCTGCGTGGGTGCCTGTGGGTCCTCCGGGAGCTCCCACAGTCCACAGATGTGCAGGTTAGGTGGATTGCCATGGTAAATGTACAGGGTTACAGGGGAGTGGGTCTAGGTAGCGTGCTCTTTTGGAGGGTCGGTGCACACTCAATGGGCCGAATGGTCTCCTTCTGCACTGTGGTGATTCGATGGATTTTAACTGGCTGATGGTCAGAAGAAGTCTACCCATCAATAGACGTGTCATGGCTGTGCAACAACAGACCATTCAGACTGATTGTCTAAGCTTGCTCCAGCAATGGGGCTAGTTTCGCACAGGGCTAAATCGCTGGCTTTTAAAGCAGACCAAGGCAGGTCTGCAGCACGGTTCAATTCCCGTACCAGCCTCCCCGAACAGGTGCCGGAATGTGGCGACCAGGGGCTTTTCACAGTAACTTCATTGAAGCCTACTTGTGACAATAAGCGATTTTCATTTCCTTTCATTTCAGTGTGCAAACTGTAGCTGATGAACTGCCCCCACAGCACAAGCTGCTGGAGTAAAATAATTCTCCAGAGAAGAACGCTCAAAGAAAGACACGGAACTCATTCAAAGGAAGAAAGAAACAAAATTCAACGAAGAAATTTCTTAATGTGGAAGAAAAGAATAACAACCACAATGAAACTAAAGCAATTCATTCTGATGCAGAATTAAAGTTGAACGTTCCATCAGTCCAGGGTGAGTCACACTGTTTGTGGTTCGTGCCGAAGTTGAATAGTCAACCTATTAAAATGCAAGTCGAAACTTTACCACCTGCATTTAAAACCAGCAGATGTGACCTGTAGTGGATTGGATTTGATTTATTATCACGTGTACCTAGGTACAGTGAAAAGTATTGTTCTGCGTACAGTCCAGACAGATTGCTCTATACATGAAAAAACATAGGACCTACAGAAATACACAATGCAAATATATAGGCACAGGCACTGGGTGAAGCATACAGGAGTGTAGTACTACTAGAAGATGTGTGAAGAGATCAGTTCAGCCCATAAGAGGGTCATTCAGAAGTCTGGTGATAGCGGGGAAGAAGCTGTTTATGAATC
Source organism: Scyliorhinus canicula (assembly GCF_902713615.1). Taxonomy (NCBI): domain Eukaryota; kingdom Metazoa; phylum Chordata; class Chondrichthyes; order Carcharhiniformes; family Scyliorhinidae; genus Scyliorhinus; species Scyliorhinus canicula. The sequence goes on along the minus strand of NC_052151.1, from coordinate 17,808,605 downwards.
TGTTCGTGCGTGTTCTCAGACTTTTTTGTCTCCTGCCCGATGGAAGAGGTTGAAAGAGTGAATAACCGGGTGGGGGGGCTTTGATTATGCTGCCCGCTTTCCCAAGGCAGTGGGAGATGTAGACAGAGTCAATGGATGGGAGGTGGTTTTGCGTGATGGACTGGGCTGTGTTCACGACTCTCTGTAGTTTCTTGGGCCAGGCTGTGATGCAGCCACACAGGCAATGTTGAGCACGTTGCCTGGTTCTTCTTTGGCACCTGTATTGTGGTGATCTTTTTGAAGCAGTTGGGAACATCAGAACTGAGTAGGGAGAGTTTGAAGATGTCCGCAAACACATCCGCCAGTTGGTTCACGCAGGCTCTGAGTGCACAACCAGGCACTCCATCAGGACCCGCTGCTTTCCGAGGGCTCATTTTCAAGAAGGCCAATCTGACTTTGGAAGGTAGGTATAGGTGTGTCCAAAGCTGCTGGGGCAGTCGACATCGGATCGTTGGCTTCCTGCTCGAACCCCGCATAGAATGCATTGGATTTATCGGGGAGGGCTGCGTTGCTGCCGGAGATGCTGCTCAGCTTTGCTTTGTAGCTCGATATGTTGTTTAACCATCTGAACAGGCAGGACTCCCACCTACACTCTCACCATCTGTGTCATGTTGCCTTTTCTGTGGCTCTGCTATAACTACGGCAATCAGTGAGTTTGCCCTCCTTTCTTTTGGTATCTATATTCTAATGCTCAGAGTCGCCAGGTATCGAATGATACCACCACAAGGTTCAACCGGCTATCGATCAAAGAGCCAAACACCAGTTAGTTAGTTCAAGGTCAAGGGTACTTTATTTACACACACAATTAATCATGCAACATAAACACTAGTAGTTAACTACACCTATCAACTATGACAACCTGTACTTAACTTCAGGCACCCGGCTTAGGTCAGAGGAACAGTGGCCGTTGTTCGATTCTGGATCTATCGAGTCTGGAGAAATAACTGCTGCTCAGCTAGGCTCATCCGTCTGGTAGCGAGCGTTGAACTTGGACTTGCTTCTGGTCGTGGTGCTGCGATTGGAGATGGACGTTGCCAGGGCACCAGGTCCAAGGGAGGATGAACACATGGCGGACTCTCTCCTTATGCTTGGGGGTTTTCGCGCTCTTGTGGGCGGTTCTTCAGTTTGGACCCCACTAATTAGGTGATCCCTGATCACTATGTTCGATTTCAAACCAATCAATGGGCGGGTGCCTGGATGGCTGGGTATATCCCAAGCCGTCACTGACCCTGTTGTTTATGCTTCCCTAGAACAGGGAGTGGTGCCAAAATATCTGGGACTGTACCAGTCGCTCAAGTACCAGTCCTTTGTTCTGGTGGAGATGGGTCCTCAAATGCTAATCGGCCCATCAAATTGCTAATTGGTCAGAGTTTCGATACCGTCTGGACTCCTTGCTTGCAAATATACATTTCAGGCTCTGAGCCTGCCTGAGTCCTGCCTAGTCCATTTTACCCGCTAGGCCTGGCGAGTTTCTCTGTCCCTGGCAGTAAGTGGCCATCCCAGATGGCTACAGTCTCCACAGGACAAAATTGAACACAACCAACGTTAGAGGGCACAGCCACCTGGAGTCATGCGAGAGCTCCGTAATCTCACCCCCCACCGCTCCCCCCCGGAAACCCACTGACCCGAGCAGCTCAGAGGGGAATTTCTGGGAATCACTATCCAGGAGGCATCACATCTGTCAGCCGTATCCTCCTCCAGCGCAGATTTTTCCAGTCAACTGAAGACTTCAAAGACCCATGATCAATCCAGCGCTGTGTGAACATTTTTTTAGTAACATCCCGAAATGAAGTTGCCATAGTGCCAGATGACCATAGGCTCCCTTTGAGGGGGAAGAGCTGACTGGTGGTGATTTAACCTGAGGATCACTCAAGCGAGGGGCAAGGAAGAGAAGGCAGGGCCTTCATACTGAAATACGATACGTGCAACAACACAAAGTTCACCAGCTTTGCTATTGATGGAAAGGAAGCTGACGACTATCTTTGATTTGTCGGAGAAGATATCTGTCAAAGTGGAGCGAAACCAATAGTCACAGATCTTGAGAGAAGAAAGTAATTCAAAGAAATGCTAGTTTCAACAAGGAGAACCAGTGTTCGCTACACCACAAATGAGGAGCGGGTCCCTGTGACGGTATTGTCTCAGAATAGTCCAATATCCTACACAGTCCAGACGACAGACAAACTCATGTGGAGATGCCAACTGAATCAATTATTGTCAACACGCGTTAGTTCCAGAGTCCTGGAATATGCAGGCAACCAGTGAGAAAAAGATGCCTACCTGATCGTCTATCTTTATTGACTGTGTCATGCACTGTAAATTACCACGAAGCCGAGAGTAATGGAATAATTGAGGCTTTATTGAGCAAGATGTGGTGCCTCTTGTAGCTGGAACTTCTACGATACAGGCAGTGCTGTAATACATGTAATATACTACAAGTGGTGACTACTACGTTCACCCCCTGTTTAAAAAAAGAGTCCGGCGGGGGTGGTGGAAACATTACAAGTTCAGTCTGTTGGGGGCCCTGACCTCCCTCTGCGAACGCCTCGGTCCTGGTGCTGATGTGGGCGCCGATTTGGTCACCTGCAACTCCGGGAGCGTGTTGTCCTCGTCTTCGTCACGCTTGAGTGGGACCAGTGGGAGGATGGATCCTACTGGGGCGGGGGCTACAGTGAGGTTTGCTGGAGGGAGGGTGAGTGGCGCAGAGATGAATGAGACAACCGGGTTGGGGGGGGGGGGGCGGGGGGGGGGGGGGGGGGGGGGGGCGGTGTCAGGTTGTGGCTGGGGTCCAGCGGGTGCCAGGTCCCGGAGGGAGACTGTGTCCTGGCACCCGTCGGGGTGTGCCACGTAGGCGTACTGCGGGTTCGCATGTAGGGGGTGGACTTTTTCGACCAAGGGGTCCGACTTATGGGTCCGCACATGCTTCCGAAGGAGGACGGGTCCAGGAACAGTCAGCCATGTTAGGAGCGAGACCCCGGAGGTGGACTGCCTGGGAAAGGCAAACACACGTTCGTGAGGGGTCTCTTTAGTCACGGTGCAGAGGAGCGATCGGATGGAGTGCAGCGCGTCGGGGAGGGCCTCCTGCCAGCTGGAGACCGAGAGATATTTAGACTGCAGGGCCAGTAGGACGGCCTTCCAGACCGTCCCGTTCTCCCTCTCCACCTGCCCGTTTCCCCGGGGGTTGTAGCTGGTCGTCCTCCTCACGGCGATGCCCTTGCTGAGCAGGAACTGACGCAACTCATCGCTCATGAAAGAGGATCCCCGATCGCTGTGGATGTAGGTGGGGAAACCAAACAGAGTGAAGATGCTGTGGAGGGCTTTAATTACCGTGGTAGAAGTCATATCGGGGCATGGGATGGCGATAGGGAACCGGGAGTACTTATCAATCACGTTCAGAAAGTACGTGTTGCGGTCGGTGGAGGGGAGGGGCCCTTTGAAGTCCACGCTCAGGCATTCAAAGGGGCGGGAGGCCTTCACCAGGTGCGCTCGATCTGGCCGGTAGAAGTGCAGCTTGCATTCTGCGCAGACTTGGCAGTCTCTGTTGACAGTCCTGACCTCGTCAATGGAGTAGGGCAGGTTGTGGGCCTTGATGAAATGGAAGAACCGGGTGGCAGAGGTCATAGTGGGGAGCCCGGAGTCAGTCCACTTGTGCGCTGGCACATATACCGCAGGATAGGGCATCAGGGGACTCTTTGAGCTTCCCCGGGCGATACAGAATCTCATAGTTATAGGTGGAGAGCTCGATCCTCCACCTCATGGTCTTGACGTTTTGATCTTGCCCCGCTGTGAATTATTAAACATGAAGGCAACGGTCAGTGAGGAGAGTGAATCGCCTGCTGGCCAGGTAATGCCTCCAATGTCTCACAGCTTCCACAATGGTTTGGGCCTCCTTTTCGACATTCGGAGGCATGGAGGGTGCGGGAAAAGAAGGCCACGGCCTGCCCACCTGGTTGAGGGTAGCAGCCAGAGCTACGTCCGATGCATCGCTCTCAACCTGAAAGGGGAGGGATTCGTCGACCGCGTGCATCGTGGCCTTGGCAATGTCTGCCTTGATGCAGTTGAAGGCCTGACGGGCCTCAGCCATCAGGGGAAAAACTGTGGACTGAATGAGTGGGTGGGCCTTGTCCGCATAATTAGAGACCCATTGGGCTTAGTAGGAGAAAAGCCCCAGGCATTGTTTCAGGGCCTTGGGGTAGTGGGGGAGAGGGAGTTCCATGAGGGGACGGCATTGTTTCAGGGCCTTGGGGCAGTGGGGGAGAGGGAGTTCCATGAGGGGGCGCATGCGGTCGGGGTCGGACCCTAGAACTCCATTTTCCACGACATAGCCAAGGATGGCTAAGTGGTTGGTGCGGAACAAGGATTTCTCCTTATTATCTGTGAGGTTAAGGAGTTTGGCGGTATGGAGGAATTTTTGGAGGTTTGCGTCGTGGTCCTGCTGATCGTGGACGCAGATGGTGACGTTATCTAGGTACGGAAAGGTGGCCCGCAGTCCGTACCGGTCAACCATTCGGTCCATCTCTCGCTGGAAGACCGAGACCCCATTAGTGATGCCGAAGGGAACCCTAAGGAAGTGATAGAGGCGGCCATCTGCTCCGAACGAAGTGTATTGCCGGTCCTCCAAGCGGATAGGGAACTGGTGGTAGGCGGACTTCAGGTCCACTGTGGAAAAGACTCGATACTGTGCAATGTGATTGACCATATCAGATATACGTGGGAGGGGTACGCGTCGAGCTGCGTGTACTGGTTGATGGTCTGACTGTCGTCAATGACCATCCTGTGCTTCTCCCCAGTCTTCACTACTACCACTTGAGCTCTCCAGGGGCTGTTGCTGGCCTCAATGACCCCTTCCTGCAGAAGCCCTTGGATCTCCGACCTGATGAAGGTCCTGTCCTGGGCACTGTACCGTCTGTTCCTAGTGGAGACGGGTTTGCAATCCAGGGTGAGGTTTTCAAACAGGGAAGATGGATCGACCTTAAGGGTCGTGAGGCCGCAGATGGTGAGGGGGGTAGGGTCCGCCGAATTTTAAGGATAGGCTTTGGAGATGGCACGGAAAGTCCAGGCCGAGTAACAGGGCAGCGCAAAGGTGGGGGAGGATATAGAGCTGGAAGTTCCTGAACTCTCGCCTTGGACGGTGAGGGTCGCGATGCAGTAACCCCGGATTTCCACGGAGTGGGATCCGGAGGCCAGGGAGATTTTCTGGGTGACTGGGTGTACCGGGAAGGAGCAGTGCCTTACCATAGTGGGGTGGATGAAGCTCTCTGTGCTCCCGGAGTCAAAAAGGCAGGTCGTCTCGTGCCCATCGATCTTCACCGTCGTCGTCGCGGTCGCGAGGTTTCGGGGCCGGGACTGATCCAGGGGGATAGAGGAGAGCTACGGCAGATTGTGGGAGGTCCCGGGCTGGTCAGCGGTCGTGGAGGTAGCGCCTGGCGATGAACAAAAAGATGTAAATGGCTTTGTTAATATCCTAGTTATTAGTTAGGTTGTGTGCAATGTCTCTTTAAGATCGGAGTCCCGTGACTTGTGTGGCATCATCAGCTACTTTGCAGGCTTTTCGGGAGTCTCATGTCTCTTGTACAGTGAAAACTATTCAATAAACCTCTGTTAATCTTGCTTCTGCAATCCTATTTCTTTTGTACTGTTAGTCTAAATATACAACATTCAGAGGAGAGACATGGTGATTGGAGTTTCTCACATCTAACAGGACAGCCATTTTCCTCCTTGTTAAAACGAAAGGGTGGCAAATGGAAACATCCTTAAACATGGCTCTTGAGGAGTAGGGCAACCCCTTTCCCTAACCATCCAAATCCATTTTCAATCTATTAACTTGCTTCCAGTTCTCAATCTGCCGTACAATTTGGGATCATCCAAAAACTTTTCCTGGTTCTTCCCCATATTTCTGATGGGTATAATGAGCCGAAGGGAGCTTCATACCAAATTCATGGGTTCAAATCCTGTTAGCAGGCTGCGGCCCAGTCAGGCAGGATTCTGGGCCAAATTATGTGAACTTAGGGGTTGCCAGTTCTGGTTGGATGGGTTATGTAGAACATAGAACATAGAATTTACAGTGCAGAAGGAGGCCATTCGGCCCATCGAGGCTGCACCGGCTCCTGGAAAGAGCACCCTACCCAAGGTTAACACCTCCACCCTATGCCCATAACCCAGTAACCCCACCCAACACTAAGGGCAATTTTGGACACTAAGGGCAATTTATCATGGCCAATCCACCTAACCTGCACATCTTTGGACCGTGGGAGGAAACCGGAGCACCCGGAGGAAACCCACGCATACACGGGGATAACGTGCAGACTCCGCACAGACAGTGACCCAAGCCGGAATCGAACCTGGGACCCTGGAGCTGTGAAGCGATTGTGCTATCCACAATGCTACCATGCTGCCGTGTTTCGGAACTCATCTCCAGTCACCCAGCTTTTCCATTCGTCACTAATAATTCTATAACTAGTAAGCAGAACAGAAGAGTTGAAAGAACACGGGGTGGAATTTTCTGGTCCGCCAGCTGCGTTTTCCAGCACGGTACCGTGTCCGTTCCCGCAGCCGGACAACGGAGTTTCCCATTGTGGCCACCCCACGCTGTGGGGAAACCCACGGGTAAGGGTGTGCTGCCAGCTGAGCAGAACATCCTGCCGGCGGGGAATTCCGCTGCGTGTGTCTTGCCTTTAACAACTGGACGTTCCAGAACAGCGGTGAAATGGTGGTAAATGTAGAAGAAGCATTCATTACAAAAGTAGGCAGACTGACAGGAGTTTGTTTCAAAAACGAATCTGGTTCACTCGTGTTCCTTCAGGAAGGAAATCTGCCACCTTCATGAGCCTGGCCTAGAAACGTGTCTCTAGGCCCGCCACGTGATGGTTGGCTCTTCATTTGTCCCTGAAAAGGCCTCGTTGGCAGATATGTGACAATAAGTGTTGGCGTGGTCACCAACGTCCAGACCCCTGTGACTGATGTCAAGAAGCTTGGAAACGTTCGACTCAAATCTTGCAATTTCGGAAGATAAGATGCTCGGCTATTTTTGGACCTCCATCAAGGAGGCAGCTGTGGTAATAAAATCTAGGAATGCCCCACACGACCAGTCAATCAACAGCAGTTAAAAGTCAGCATTCACAGTTTTGGCACGTAGCAAGTTGCTAATGAGAAGAAGACGGGTTTATCGCAAACACACTTTAATGTCAAAGAGCTATTGTTTTAACACTGGAAAACCCCACTTTAACAGATTCCCAACCGTCAGTGTGTGCCAATGAAAGTCTATTGCTGGGTATTCCGGCAGAGTTGTGCTTCCCCTGATTTTGCAATGAGGTGTAAAATTTCCCATCCTCCTGGAAAGTTGTATAATGATACAAGGATATGGTGCCAAGTTTTCTTTTAAAGAAAGCTTACACAAATGGCCCCATCATCTGACCCAGGGTGAAAAGATGCCAATTCCCATTGTAGAGTTGGTCATTGAGTTTCTTGAAAGGACAAGTTTCTGTTCCCCTGCTGGGATGTGGCGGGACTCAGGCTCAATTAAAGCCCTTCACAGGCTCTTATTGGGAGGGCGGGGGAGGATGCATGGGGAGGGGGAGGGCTAATTCTAAGGCACTCTTCTGTCTCTGAGTCAAAAGGTTATGGGGTGAAGCCCCACTCCAGTGACTATACTGACACTCCAGTGCAGTCCCCAGAAAGTGCTGCAGTGTCAGAGGCAGCGTCTTCGGGTGAAGCGTAAATTGAGACCCCCATCCCTCCACATCAGGTGGATGTAAAGGTTCCCACCGCGCTACTTTGAAGAGCAGGGATGCTTTCGCCAGTGTCCTGACCAACATTCATCCCTCAACCACCTCCTCCAATTGGATATTTAATCATTGGGAATTCTGAGGCTTACCTCAGTCCAGGGAATGATGATCGGTGATCCAGTGTTGTCCACTCTCGGTCCCAGCCCAGTGACACCTGCCTGCATTGTGAACATCAGCATTGGGCCGGGTGGCGATACCACCTCATTGGCCTTCAATTCAGCCTGTACTCGTTGTCTAAGCTGGCAGGTGGACCTGCACTTGGATGGTTCGAGAAAACTGACTGTGCCCGCAGAAAGGGCCAGGAGACGAGAGATAGAGGGCAAAAAGGAGTGGTGGGTGAGGACATGGGGAAAGGGAGGGTTAAGAATCTTGATCACCAAAAACATGTCAAAAAGACCACTTCCATGCCAACTAGGATTGGAAAGTGTTGCATAATCATAGGGATTGAGATCATTGGATCCATTCCCACTGGCTGAGAAAATGACCAGTCCTTCCATCTGCATAGCAGTTGCATTCAATTACTCTCTGACGGGATGTTAAACAGAAACTGAATTAACATCTGCCCTGAGTATAGCGGCCCAATCCTGCAAAGAGGAACATGTAGTCCCTTTGCCAGCGAGTCGAGAAAAATGTATTGATCTTGGCTCAGGATTGGAGCTTTGTCCAACATGCAGCACACAGGTCAATGTGGGAAAGAAGATTAGTGCTGGAAGTCACACCCAGCTACTATCAGAGTGGTTCACCATGGAAACGTTGAATTTCCAATAAACAAAACTTTATTCTTATTGATAGAAGTAGCAGCGATCCCGTGAAAGGCAGCCTGTGATTTGTTTACAATAGTTGCAACTTTTGCTTAACTCATTATTGAGACAAGAGCACCCATTAGTAGAGGTCACATTGATGCCAATTGTCCAAATTCACCACCTACTTTGGGAATGGAGTCACTTACGGGCCAGGTTGGATAGAGGGTGGCAGGTTCTCTTCCGGGAAGGGTCTTCTCGAATCAACCGTGATTTCATGTCAAAAGCAAAATACCCCAGAAAATGCTGGAAATGCTCAACAAGTCAGGCAACACCCGTGGAGAGAGAGAAAGGGAGATAGAGAGAGAGGGAGATAGAGAGAGAGGGAGACAGAGAGAGAGGGAGGTAGAGAGAGAGGGAGGTAGAGAGAGAGGGAGATAGAGAGAGAGGGAGATAGAGAGAAAGGGAGATAGAGAGAGAGGGAGGTAGAGAGAGAGGGAGATAGAGAGAGGGAGATAGAGAGAGAGGGAGATAGAGAGAAAGGGAGATAGAGAGAGAGGGAGATAGAGAGAGAGGGAGGTAGAGAGAGAGGGAGATAGAGAGAGAGGGAGATAGAGAGAGAGGGAGATAGAGAGAGAGGGAGATAGAGAGAGAGGGAGATAGAGAGAAAGGGAGATAGAGAGAGAGGGAGATAGAGAGAGAGGGAGATAGAGAGAGAGGGAGATAGAGAGAGGGAGATAGAGAGAGAGGGAGATAGAGAGAAAGGGAGATAGAGAGAGAGGGAGATAGAGAGAGAGGGAGGTAGAGAGAGAGGGAGATAGAGAGAGAGGGAGATAGAGAGAGAGGGAGATAGAGAGAGAGGGAGATAGAGAGAGAGGGAGATAGAGAGAGGGAGATAGAGAGAGAGGGAGATAGAGAGAGAGGGAGATAGAGAGAAAGGGAGATAGAGAGAGAGGGAGATAGAGAGAGAGGGAGATAGACAGAGAGGGAGATAGAGAGAGAGGGAGATAGAGAGAAAGGGAGATAGAGAGAGAGGGAGATAGAGAGAGAGGGAGGTAGAGAGAGAGGGAGATAGAGAGAGAGGGAGATAGAGAGAGAGGGAGATAGAGAGAGAGGGAGATAGAGAGAAAAGGAGATAGAGAGAGGCAAAGGATGGAATTCTCCGACCATTCGCTGGTGACGGGATTCTCTGCTGGGGAGAGGGGGTTGCTGACAAAGCTGTTGTTGCTGTGGCGTTATATGCGAGGGAGTGGTGACAGTGGACATCGGGGGTGGTGGGCCTGGAGCGTTGTGTGTCACGGCAGGGGCTGATAATCAGGTAGTTAGTGCAGCAGAGGGAATGGGGTTGTTGTTTTGTTTAATTAATAATTAATAATCTTTATTGCCACAAGTAGGCTTACATTAACATTGCAATGACGTTACTGTGAAAAGCCCCTAGTCGCCACATTCCGCCGCCTGTTCTGGTACACTGAGGGAGAATTCAGAATGTCCAAATAACCGAACTGCACGGGCTGGATATTGCCGAAATCGCGTTCGCCGATCGGCCGGAGAATCAGAGTTCCCGATGCTTTGGCGATGTTCCGCCCCCTCCAAAGCAGCGTACTCAGAGAGTATGCCGCATCACGTATCGACGGCCTCAGGACATTACCTGACGGCCGCCCCCCGATGCTCCGCCCTACACCGGCCAACTTCCCGACGGCGTGATCGCATGTGGTCTCATTCGTCGGGAACTCGCCGTGACCCAGCAGCGGACTGAGTCCAGCGCTGCCACAGTCGGGGGAGGGCTGATCCGCGGGCAGGGGGGGACTACCGTGTGCTACCGTGCTGCCCAATATACTTTAGAGCAAGGGGTGGGGGGGAGAGGGGGTTGCTGTCAAAGCTGTTGTTGCTGTGGCGTTATATGCGAGGGAGTGGTGACAGTGGACATCGGGGGTGGTGGGCCTGGAGCGTCGCGTGTCACGGCAGGGGCTGGCCTAAGAAGGGGTATGGTTGATCGACAGGCGGCGGGGGGGGGGGGGGGGGGGGGGCTGCAGGCTGGTCACATGGAACGTGAAGGGGTTGAATGGGCCAGTCAGACAGTCGCGTGTTTTCGCGCCTCTGAGGCGTTTGAAGGCGGATGTCAGCTTTTTGCAAGAGATGTATCTGAAGATTGGGGACAAGACAAGGCTAAGAAAAGGGTGGGTAGGGCAGGTTTTCCATTGGGGTTGGATATGAAGACACGTGGGGTGGCGGTGCTGGTCATTAAGCATGAGGCGTTTGAGGTGGGGAATATTGTAGCAGATTCGGGGGGGGGGGGAGGTTCATGATGGTAAGTGGGAAATTGGAGGGAATGCCAGTGGTCCGAGTTCCTGCTATAACCCAAATTGGGACGATGTGGAGTTCATGAGGCGAGTATTGGGGAAGATCCCGGACCTGGATTCGCACCGGCTGATTGTGGTTTGGGGGGGGGGGGGGGGGGGGGGGGGGAGACACTTTCAGACCTTAAGACCATAAGATCTCAAGATATAGGAACAGTATTAAGCCACTCGGCCCATCGAGTCTGCTCTGCCATTCAATCATGGCTGACATTTTTTCTCATCCCAATTCTCCTGCCTTCTCCCCATAGCCCCTGATCCCCTTATTAATCAAGAACCTATCTATCTCTGATCCCCTTATTAATCGGGAACCGATCTATCTCTGTCTTAAAGACACTCAGTGATTTGGCCTCCACAGCCTTCTGTGGCAAAGAGTTCCACAGATTCACCACCCTCTGGCTGAAAAAATTCCTCCTCATCTCTGTTTTAAAGGATCGTCCCTTTAATCTGAGATGGTGTCCTCTGGTTCTAGTTTTTCCTACAAGTGGAAACATCCTCTCCATGTCCACTCTATCCAGGCCTCGCAGTATCCTGTAAATTTCAATAAGATCCCCCCTCATCCTTCTAAACTCCAATGAGTACAGACCCAGAGTCCTCAACCGTTTAACACGGTCATTGATCCGAGGATGGACCGGTCGATTCGAGATCGGGGAGGTGGTCAGTGGTGGCGAAGGAGCTGGAGGGGTTTATGGTGCGCATGGGGGGGGGAGTGGACCTGTGGAGGTTTGGGAGGCCAAGGGCGAAGGAGATTTCATACTTCTCCAATGTGCGGAAGGTCTACTCGCGATTGATTTTGTTGTGGTGGGTAAGTTGTTGCTTGTGGAGATGGTGGGCTATCGGTTGCATTGGGTGGACTTGGGAGTGGACTGGGGGGAGGCTCAGCGGCCGCAGTGGAGGTTGGATGTGGGGCTGCTAGCGGAGGAGGAGGTATGTGAGCAGGTGAGGGCCGCCATCCAGAGGTACGTGGAGGTATACCACACAGATGAGGTCTCGGCCGTCACGCTATGGGAGGCACTTCAGGCTGGGGTCGGGGGAGGTTTATACCAATTTGGGCTCGCAGGGAGAGGGAGGAGTGGGCGGAGGTATCTCGGTTGGTGGATGAGATTGTGCGAATGGACAGAAGGAGGTTTCCGAGGCGGGGTTGTTGAAGGAGAGGTAGAAGCTCCAGATGGAGTTTGGATTGGTGTCCATGAGGAAGGCAGTGGGGCAGTTGTGAGTACGGGGACAAAGCCAACGCGGAAGCTGGTCCACCAATTTAGGAAGCATGAGACAGCGAGGGAAATTGGCAGGATGAAGGATGGCAAAGATGGAATGGTATTGGATCAGGTGGGGGTGAATGGGGTGTTTGAGGAGTTCTATGGGAGACTTTATGAATCGGAGCCCCCGGCCGGTGGGAGAGAATGCGGCAATATTTGGACGGGTTGAAATTCCCCAGGGTGGAGCAGGGTCTGGGAGAGGGGCTGGGAGCTCCCATTGGATTGGTGGAGGTGCCGGAGGGTATGGGGGCAGTGCAATCAGGGAAGGCCCCGTGCCCGGACGGCTTCCCGGTAGAATTTTATAAAAGGTTTTCAGGAGACCTGGAGCCCCTGTAGTGAGGGCATTTAATGAGGCGAGGGAGAAGGGTGAGTTCCCCCCCACACTATTGCAGCCCTCAATATCTCTGATCCTGAAGAACGACTAGGACACGGAGCAGTGTAGGTCCCACCTCCCAATATCACTATTGAATGTAGACGCCAAGTTGTTGGCTGGAGAAAATGTAATTTGGCTCAAAGGGGTCGATGGAAGGGTCCGCCCGGAGATGGAAACCATTCATTTACTTCTTCCAGGACAGTGAGGTCAGCAGGGGGGAGGGAGGGGGTGTCCAGGGTTAACAAGTAAAGGTGGAGACAGAGAGGGTGGGGGTGGGGTGGTGGGGGGGGGGGGGGTAGGGAGGGTGAGCTGCGGTTGTAGGTTAATCATTGAGTTACAATGTGATCTCCTGTTCGTTATCTTTTGGTTACCTCTTTGATCTTGGCTGTGATTGTGTTTTGATGTTTATTTAGAATTGCCTCAATGAAAATCATTTTTAAAAAAACAAAAGCTTTACTGCAGTCACCCTGAAGTCTCGTGTGAACGGAGAACAGCGTTTATGAGATGCGAATGAATGCAAATGGTGTCCACGCCACCAGCAAGCAGGAGGTCCGACCAGCTATTTATCCGATATTAGGAGAATTGCAACATGGGGCGGGATTCTCCGAACCCCCGCCGGGTTGGAGAATCACGGGGAGGCAGCGCCGGGGATTTGGCGGGGGCGGGAATCACTGGGGCGCCGTTCATGGGCCGCTGGTAGCGGCGCCGCAGCGATTCTCCGGCCCGCGATGGGCCGAGTGGCCGCCCGTTTTCGGCCGTTCCCTCCGGCGTAAATTAGAGTAGGTACTTACCGGCGGGACCTGGCTGCGCGGGCGGTCTCCAGGCTCCTCGGGAGGGTGGAGGGCGTGGGGTGATCTGGCCCCGGGAGGTGACCCCACGGTGTCCTGGCCCACGATCGGGGCCCCACCGATCCATGGCCGGGCCTGTGCCATGGGGGCACTCTATTCCTCCGCACCGGCTGCTTTGGTCCTCCACCATGGCCGATGCGGAGATGATCCCCCTGTGCATGCTCTGGGATGAAGCCAGCACATGCTGGCGCTCCCGTGCATACGCCGACTCGCGCCGGGTGGCAGAGGCCCTTCGGCGCCGGTTGGCGTGGCTCCAAGCCCCTTCCCCGCCAGCCGGCAGGTCGCAAACCCCCTGGCGTCAATCTAGCCCCTGAAGGTGCCGCTCCTCGGCGCCGGAACCCCCCGCCCCGCCGGGTAGGGAAGATTCCCGCCCATGATTCTACTCCGGCAGGTTCCTGACTTCCTGGCTCCTGCCTGAAGGATGCCGGATTGGAGAATTCCACACAGAGTTAATGTTTCATGTCATTGGCCATTCTTCAGAACCCATGGGTGACGATCATCAACATGAAACTTTAACCCTGTCACTGCCAGACCTGCTCAGCATTTCTCGCATTTTCTGGTTTTTTTTAACAAATAGGCAACTTTCAGGGTCACTTTCTCTGGAGACAGCGCAAATATTAAATAAATACCACATTTACACACAGTTTTACACAGACATACACTCAGATACACAGTTTTACACAGACATACACTCAGATACACAGTTTTACACAGACATACACTCAGATACACAGTTTTGGAACATAGAACAGTACAGAACAGGCCCTTCGGCCCTCGATGTTGTGCCGAGCAATGATCACCCTACTCAAACCCACGTATCCACCCTATACCCGTAACCCAAGAACCCCCCCTTAACCTTACTTTTTTAGGACACTACGGGCAATTTATCATGGCCAATCCACCTAACCCGCACATCTTTGGACTGTGGGAGGAAACCGGAACACCCGGAGGAAACCCACGCACACACGGGGAGGACGTGCAGACTCCGCACAGACAGTGACCCAGCCGGGAATCGAACCTGGGACCTGGGACTCTGGAGCTGTGAAGCATTTATGCTAACCACCATGCTACCGTGCTGATTCACACAGTTTTACAGACATACACTCAGATACACAGTTTTACACAGACATACACTCAGATACACAGTTTTACACAGACATACACTCAGATACAGTTTTACACAGACGTACACTCAGATACGCACAGTTGTACACAGACACTCAGATACATACAGTTTTACACAGACATACACTCAGATACACACAGTTTACACAGACATACACTCAGATACACAGTTTTACACAGACATACACTCAGATTCACACAGTTTTACACAAATATACACTCAGTTACGGACAGTTTTACACAAACATACACTCAGATACATACAGTTTTACACAGACATACACTCAGATACAGTTTTACGCAGAAATACACTCAAATACAGTTTTACACAGGCATATACTCAGATGCATATACAGTTTTACATAGACATGCACACAATACACACAGTTTTCAGATGCACACAGTTTTACACAGTCATACACTCAGATGGACACAGTTTTACACAGTCACACACAATGTTTTACACGGACACGTACACAGATACACACAGTATTACACAAACATGCACACAGATGTACAGTTTTACTCAGATATACACTCAGATACACAGATTTACACAAACATACGCAGTTTTACACATCGTCAAACACACAGATATACACACAGGGCGGGATTCTCCATTGGCAGGATTCTCCGCTCCGCCGGCAGCGCACTCACACTGTTTCCCGGGTTTCCCGACGGTGTGAGATGGGCCACAACGGAAAATCCCATTGGCCGGCTGCCGGAACGGAGGATCTGCTGTCAGCCAGAGCGGGCCATGGAAGGAAATGTGGCTGGCGGACCTGAGAATTTCACACGGACAGTTACAAACACAATTTAGTGGGAACAAAGCTCACGTTGGCATCACACAAGACCCCAACCAGCGTGGCTCATTTCCGGTACCAGCCCCCACCACTACAAGTGTGATCAGCAGGGGCATTCCACCTGTTCTTGTGCCATGGAGAGCGAGGGGGCATGAATGGCATTGGTGTTGCCAATTAGATGAGCACCTGCCGCGGACTGACGTTGCTGCCAGGGGCACAGTAACCTACAGTTCATCGATTATGTTGTGTAAAACAGGACATGAATGTTGGCACAGGATGCTATTTGATTTCCCGCCCTCATTTCTGGATCATTTTCTCGGTTTATAGCCCATTGCTTGGTGGGACGGATAGCATTTACTTTGTGCCGGGTCCTGCCAAGAGTGAGTGTTTAGAAAGAATGAAAGTGAATGACTCCAAGCATAAAAAACAAAGCATTCCATTGATTTATTTTAATTTAGTCATTCCACCAGTGGGCCGAGACTCTCCGTTTCATTCACTGCGTCTGCAAGTCCCAGCAGGATGTACCGTTTCACATTTCGATAACTGCCTGCTCTTCTCTGTCTTAACCCTCTGAGGGCTACACTCACAACCCCTGTGAGCCAGCAGGTCACGTGTACATAACCCAGACCTAACCGCCTCACCCTCAACTCCACATCCAGGGCAGCACGGTGGCACAGTGGTTAGCATTGCTGCCTACGGCGCTGAGGACCCGGGTTCGAATCCCGGCCCTGGGTTGCTGTCCGTGTGGAGTTTGCATATTCTCCCTGTGCCTGCGTGGGTTTCACCCCCACAACCCAAAGATGTGCAGGTTAGGTGGATTGGCCACGCTAAATTGCCCCTTAATTGGAAAAAAATAATTGGATACGCTAAATTTATTAAAAGAAAACTCCGCACATCCACTGGGCTGGATTCTCCGGACCCCCAGCCGGGCGATTCCCGACGGCGTGCCGTTCGCTGGCAGTGGGATTCCCTCTTCCCTCCGCTTGTCAATGGGATTTTCCATTGAAGCCACCCCGTGCCTCCGGAAAACCCATGGGCAGGGGGTGCGCTGCCGGCGGGAAAAGTGAATCGCGACGGCCGGAGAATTCTGCCCACTTTTTTTTTTTTGAAAAATGACAGACTTCGGCTTTTACCTGACAAACCAGGGGGCTGGTTTAGCACGGTGGGCTAAATATCTGGCTTGCATTGCAGAACAATGCCAGCAGCGCGGGTTCAATTCCCGTACCAGCCTCCCTGAACAGCGCCGGAATGTGGCGACTAGGGGCTTTTCACAGTAACTTCATTGAAGCCTACTTGTGACAATAAGCGATTATTATTAAAACGCAATTCTCCGAATATTGGCGGGGTGGTATTGTTTGGGATTGAAGCAGCTTCTATTCCATTGAGGTGCCAAGTGCACTGTAAAACCTCCTGTCCTGAGCTCAAATATTCCTCAGTCCTAACCGCAGAATTAGCCTTTATTGTGACAGTTTAAGCTTTTGACATGCTGTTGTGTCTCCGAGTGTGATTTCCATTTACTGTCAATGCCCAGCTGGCCCAGTTCTTGCAGTAGGCCCAAGCCACCAGAAACCAGGCTGAACTGCTCAAGCTCATTTGACATCAACATGAGAGAACATTCCCTCCATCCTCGATACAAGATTTAGGAGCATAGAGACAGAAGGAGGCCCATTGGACCTGTTCCACCATTCAATTACATCATACCCCTTCCACTATCTATTCATTCACAGAATGTGGGCTTTGTTGGTAAGACCAAATGTTTATTGTCTGTCCCTAATGTCCCTTGAGAAGGTGGTGCTGGTGAACCGTCTTCACGAACCACTGCAGTCGGTGTCGATTATCATATTTTTGATACAACTTGATGGCTATTTCAGAGGATGGTTCAGAATCACTCACGTTGCTATGGGTCAGCAGTCACGTATAGGCCAGACTGGGTAAGGATGGCAGTTTTCGTGGTCGCCATGATTGACACGAACACTGGCCCCTGGCACTGCCCAGGCATTTCCCAAGCCCCCTGTCACTGCCCCCTGGCACATCACCTGGCACCCCGTCACTTCCCCTGATACCCTGGGACTGCCCAGGGACCGTGCCAGTGGGCAGTGCCAGGTGAGGGGTTCCTCTGGTGAACCCCATGGAGGGAAGTGTGTTACCCTGTCTGTATGGGGGGGAGGGGTGGGGGGAATGCAGGCTGCCCATGTGCGTGTTGGGGATCTCTATGTGCATGGGCGTTTTGGTTTTCTCATAATTGAGATCGGGGCGCCCTTTAAAAAGGGCTATGTCAGCTGTTCCAGGCCCCGGCCACTGTCATGACGGCGTGGGGCACTCCTCCAGGATTTATGTCCTTGAAGTGCTGGACTATATTGTGAGAAGAGTCGCTATTCCCGCCTGAGCCAGCAGGAAGGAGAAAACAAGGAACATTCCGCCTCACCCCCTCTCCAGATCCTCCAGGTTACTGGTCAACTAACAAAAGCACTAAGTTGCCTCACACAGCACATTGCCTCCATGTCATGCTCCACACAATACCAAGTGATATTGTTCAAGGCAGACTTGTATTTATGAAGGGCCACAGGTATCTCAAAGTACTTTACACCCAATGAAGCATTTTTGATGTGGCCTTTGAGGACACATTTCCCAAGGGCACACTGAAAGGCCCTCCCAACAGGAGAGGCTCCAAATTGGGAGAACGCACTTAGATTCGATCGATGTCAGTCTGAATGGGTTTGATCCGGATATAAGTTTTGGCATCCGCATCGACGCCCTGCATCATTTTGTTGAGTTTCCTCGAGCAGTGAAGCATGAATAAAATTCCTTTTCCTTCAATCATGTCTTTGTTAATTGACTTGCATTCATCAAGGCCTTCACGCTTGATCAACATTCACTATAACCATAGTCAAGAATTTTTCTTGTCAACTCTTGTCAGAGCTGATTGTAAACATAACCTGAGGGGAAAGGGAGATTCTTGGAACCAGTGGAATGATACGGAGGGAAAATTATCATTGTGGTTTTCATTTGGTTCGAAGCAGGATCAACCGATTATAACCCATGGACGCCTTTATTTATGACTATCATAGAATTTCTAGCATAGAATTAACAGTGCAGAAGGAGGCCATTCAGCCCATCGAGTCTGCACCGGCTCTTGGAAAGAGCACTCTACCCAAGGTCAACACCTCCACCCTATCCCATAACCCAGTAACCCCACCCAACACTAAGGGCAATTTTGGACACTAAGGGCAATTTATAGAACATAGAACATAGAACATTGCAGCGCAGTACGGGCCCTTCGGCCCTCGATGTTGCGCCGACCTGTGAAACCATCTGAAGCCTATCCAATCCACCTAACCTGCACATCTTTGGACTGTGGGAGGAAACCGGAGCACCCGGAGGAAACCCACGCACACACGGGGAGGATGTGCAGACTCCGCACAGACAGTGACCCAAGCCGGGATTCGAACCTGGGACCCTGGAGCTGTGAAGCGATTGTGCTATCCACAATGCTACCGTGCTGCCTGGACCCTTCTGACGTATGGAGCTGGTATGTTATTTCATACAATCCCGACAGGAGGCCATTCAGCCCATCGAGTCGGCACTGACCCCCCTGAAAGAGCACCCCACCTAGGCCCACTCCCCCAGCTCTATCCACATAACCACACCTAACCTACACATCTCTGGACACTAAGGGACAATTGTTTATCGTGGCCAATTCATTATGGGAGGAAACCGGAGCACCTGGAGGGAGCCCACACAGACACGGGGTCAACGTGCAAACTCCACACAGTGAGGCAGCACGGTGGTGCAGTGGGTTAGCCCTGTTGCCTCATGGTGCCGAGGTCCCAGATTCGATCGCGGCTCTGGGTCACTGTCCATGTGGAGTTTGCAAATTCTCTTTTTTTTATAAATTTAGAGTACCCAATTAATTTTTTCCAATTAAGGGGCAATTTAGCGTGGCCAATTCACCTACCCTGCACATCTTTGGGTTGTGGGGGTGAAACCCACGCAAACACGGGGAGAATGTGCAAACTCCACACGGACAGTGACCCAGAGACGGGATCGAACCTGGGACCTTGGCGCCGTGAGGCTACAGGGCGAACCCACTGCGCCACCGTGCTGCCCTGAGTTTGCACATTCTCTCGTGTTTGCATGGGTTTCGCCCCCACAACCCAAAGATGTGCAGGATAGGTGGATTGGCCACGCTAAATTGCCCCTTAATTGGAAAAAATGAATTGGGTAGCCTAAATTTTTTTTAAAACTCCACACAGTCACCCAAGGTCTGAATTGAGCCTGGGTCCCTGGCACTGTGAGGAAGCAATGCTAACCACTGTGTCACTGTGCTGCCCCACTGTTGACCCAGTGTGTTGGTGCACGGGTCCCTTCGAGAGAAACAAAATGAAATTCTCCAGCATCCTCCAAAACCACCGGACATCCCACTTTACAATCAGTAAGTGTAGTCACTTGTAGGGCAGGAAAATTGGCAACCAATTTATACACAGCAAGTTCCTACAATCAGTAATGTAGCCATGATCAGATTAGCACTTTGTTTGAGTCGAGGTTCATTCTGCCCATCGAGTCTGCACCGGCCCTTGGAAAGAGCACCCTACCCAAACCCTATCCTCTACCCTATCCCTGTAACCCAGTAACCCCACCCAACCTTTTTGGACACCAAGGGTAATTTATCATGGCCAATCCACCTAACCTGCACATCTTTGGACTGTGGGAGGAAACCAGAGCACCCCGACGAAACCAACGCAGTTAAGGGATCCATATTGGCCAGGATACCTGGAAGAAATCCTCTGCTCTTCCTCGGAATAGCATCGTGGGATCTTTCACATACACCGAAAGAGCAAACAGGGCCGAAAGGTC
The DNA here is from genome assembly GCF_902713615.1 of Scyliorhinus canicula. NCBI lineage: Eukaryota > Metazoa > Chordata > Chondrichthyes > Carcharhiniformes > Scyliorhinidae > Scyliorhinus > Scyliorhinus canicula. Next base: position 17,788,432 of record NC_052151.1, on the reverse strand, counting down.
CCTGTTCAGCATCTCATCAGAAAGACAGCACCCCTTATAATGCAGCGCTCCCTCAATACTAAACCAGGAATGTCAGCCTACTTCATCTACTCAGATTTCTGGAATGAGACTTGAACCTCCAACCATCTGAGTGCAGCGTTTTTAATAATAATCTTTATTAGTGTCAAAAGTAGGCTTACATTAACGCTGTAATGAAGTTACTGTGAAAATCCCCTAGTCACCACACTACTGTTTGGGCAGATGGAGGGAGAATTCACAATGTCCAATTCAACTAACAGCACGTCTTTTGGGACTTGTGGGAGGAAACCGGAGCACCCGGAGGAAACCCACTCAGACAGGGGGAGAACGTGACAGTGACCCAAGCTGGCAATCAAACCCGGTTCGCTGGTGCCGTGAAGCAACAGGGCTAACCATATATCAGGGCACCTGACTGAAGGAACACTTTTGGCCACGAGAGAGAAAGAAAGACTGGCAATTAGCCAGAGAGCAGAACAAAGAGATGGGCAGCAAGAATCACACAATTACTACAGTGCAAAGGAGGCCATTCAGCCCATCATCTCCTCACTAGCTCTCTGAATGAGCCACTCACTTGGTGCCATTCCCCTGCCTTCTCTCCGTAACCCTCCACATTCTTCCTTTTCAGCTAACAGTCTAATCCCATTTTGAATGCTTCAATTGAACCTGCCTCAGCCACAGTCTCAGGCACAGCACTCCAGACCCTCATCACTGGCTGTGGGAATATGTTTTTACTCACAAAGCCAATACTTCTTTTGCCAATCACCCTAAATGTGTGTCCGCTCGTCCTCGATCCGTTGATTTCTTTTAAAAAATAAATTTAGAGTACCCAATTATTTTTTTTTCCAATTAAGGGGCAATTTAGCGTGGCCAGTCCACCTAACCAACACATCTTTGGGTTGTGGGGGTGAAACCCACGCAGACACGGGGAGAATGTGCAAACTCCACACGGACAGTGACCCAGGGCCGGGATTCGAACCCAGATCCGAAGCGCCGCAGTCTCAGTGCTAACCACTGCGCCACATGCCGCCTGATCCTTTGATGAGGGGAAGACTTTCTCCCTTTCTACTCTCTCCGGATGCATCATGGTTTCAAAGTCCACCTTCAAATCTCCCCTCAGCCATCTCTGCAAGTGGAACAGCCCCAATTGATCTTTGTAACTGGGGCCAATCTTGTTCACCTTCTCTGCACTCCCTCAGATTCTTCCATGGCTTTTCTAAAAGCAGAGAAAGAAATGAAAAATCAAAACCAGAGAAATGGACCAAAGATGCGCAGTTATGGGGTTGTGGGGACAGGGCGGGGGAGTAGGCCTCGGTAGTGTGCTCTTTCAGAGGGTTAGTGCAGACTCTGCACTGTAGGAATTCTATGGCTCTACATAGAGGAATATAGTAAACTGAAAAGGACGCAGAGCGAGAAAGTGACGGAAAAGGGGAGAAATGAACGCGCAGCTGCAACAAGAAAGTAAAAGGGCCTTCAGAGAGGTAAACGAGGATAAGGTGACAGGGAAACAGTGAGAAAGAGCTGTGTGAGAGGACAGGTCTAGGCAAACACAGAACGGAGTCCAAATACAGCAAGTTGCAACAAATGGTGAGCACGTGACAACCTCAGGGTAATAATGGTGAAGATTCCTCATCTGCCCAATGGAGCATTTTTCCAACATGTTATGCTGAAGGCAATGCGCCTGTGACATCTGGAACCCCTTATTCCTACGGTTTGATCACTCTTTCAAATTCAACCTGTTCCCCTCTTTCACTGACAATTTTGTTAGCCTCCCCGCCGTACTTTTTATGACACTTCAGCATGAAAGTATATTGCCGGGGTTTGCTGTAAGAAGGTTTTGGCAGCTCCTATTCGTTCAACTGCCTTTACTGCAGTACGATCTGTAAATTGTTAAACGGCGAATTGGAATCGCACCAATGCCACTGTATCCTTCATAAAAGCAGACACTGTTCAAAATGCTCAGCAGGTCAGACAGCATCTGTGGAGAGAGAAACAGACATTTCGTTCCAGGTCTGTGGATCTGTTTCTCTCTCGATAGAACCAGCCAGACGGCTGAGCGGGTGTCAGATTTCCAGTGTCTGCAGCATTTTGCTTTTGCGTTCTGCCTCTATACCCGTCCTGTCTTCCTCGTTATCGCTGCATCTAACTGTCTATCATTATCAGAAAGGAATATGTCAAGAGCAGATGAGGAGAAACGGTTCGCAGTGGCCAGATTCAGGGTAATTTGTCACAAGAAAGAGATGAGGTGAGGCAAACCTTTCGAAGCAGCAGGTTTTCATGGTCGGGAGCGCACTGTTTGAAAGGGGGGTTGGGATGGTGTAAGCGGGTTCAGTAATAACTTACAAGAACAAAGTGGATCAATGCTGGAGGTGATGGAAATTGCTGGATGATGGGGGAAGAGTAGGCCTGGGGATATCTGTAATATCCCGCACAGGACTCATGGGCTGGGAATGTTGGACTTCCCCGTGATAGTTGCAGAGTATAAGCTCCCCATGAGGGGCGGGGTATCTCTATTCATCTCTGCATAAAAGGATTGGATTTGATTTCTTGTCACATGTACCGAGGTACTGTGAAAAGTATTGTTCTGCGTACAGTCCATACAGATCATCCCATACATGAATAAAAACATAGGACATATATAAATACACAATGTAAATACATAGACACAGGCATTGGGTGAAGCAGACAGGAGTGCAGTAATACTCAGTCGAGAAGATGTGTGATGAGATCAGTTCAGTCCATAAGAGGGTCAATGGATGGCACGGTAGTACTGTGGTTAGCACTGTTGCTTCGCAGCTCCAGGGACCTGGGTTCGATTCCCGGCTTGGGTCACTGTCTGTGCGGAGTTTGCACGTTCTCCCAGTGTCTGCGTGGGTTTCCTCCGGGTGCTCCAGTTTCCTCCCACAAGTCCTGAAAGATGTGCTGTTAGGTAATTTGGACATTCTGAATTCTCCCTCTGTGACCCGAACAGGCGCCGGAATGTGGCGACTGGGGGATTTTCACAGTAACTTCATTGCAGTGTTAATGTAAACCAACTTAGAACATAGAACATAGAACAGTACAGCACAGAACAGGCCCTTCGGCCCTCGATGTTGTGCCGAGCAATGATCACCCTACTCAAACCCACGTATCCACCCTATACCCGTAACCCAACAACCCCCCCCCTTAACCTTACTTTTTAGGACACTACGGGCAATTTAGCATGGCCAATCCACCTAACCCGCACATCTTTGGACTGTGGGAGGAAACCGGAGCACCCGGAGGAAACCCACGCACACACGGGGAGGACGTGCAGACTCCGCACAGACAGTGACCCAGCCGGGAATCGAAACTTGTCACAATAAAGATCATTATTATTATTAGTATTATTCAGGAGTCTGGCAACAGCAGGGAAGAAGCTGTTGCTGAATCTGTTAGTGCGTGTTCTCAGACTTTCCTGCCCGATGGATGTGGTGAGATAACCACTGTAGTTATGTGTACTGCAGCAGGGGGATGTATGCCTGTACCTGTAATACAGGTTCCTCCGGTAAGCCCCTGCCGGCTAGCTCCGCCCACAGGGAGCTTATGTATAAATGTATGAGAGCTGCTCAGACCCTTAGTCTACTGTTGCAGATGGAGGGACAACATCGTACAGCAATAAAGCCTCTATTGTACTAGTCTCTCGGCTTTGAGTATAATTGTTAGCGCCACAATTTATTGCTGTACGATTTCCCAGTCACCATGGACATCGGAGTCAAGCCTGACCGTCTGCAGCTGGATCCGCATTCGCCTCACGCCAGAAAAGACTTTGTTCACTGGCTCGCAGTCTTCGAGGCCTACATCTCTTCAGCAGACCCTTCCCCGACGGAGGCTCAGAAAAAGCAACTCCTGTACTCCAGACTTAGCTCCAGCGTCTTTCCGCTCATTCGAGATGCGACCGACTACACCGCAGCTATGGAACTGCTCAAGGAGAATTATGCACAGTCGGCGAACACCCTGTTTGCGAGGCATCAACTTTCTACTCGCGTCCAGCAGCCGGGTGAGTCGATTGAGGACTTCTGGAGGGCCCTTATACCTCTGGTATGAGACTGCGACTGCCGGGCCCTCACAGCCACGGAACATTCTGATTTACTCATGCGCGATGCCTTCGTTACAGGCATTGCATCGGACCCCATCCGGCAACGACTGCTGGAAGGGGTCGCCCCCGACCTCGCGGCCGCAAAGGCCCTGCCGCTCTCCATGACGGCCGCCTCCCGTAGTGCGCACACTTACTCCGCTAGCCACTCGGCCCACCCGTCCTACCCCTCGTGGACCCCGCAAACGGCTCCCCAGGCCCATCCGTCCCACCCCTCGTGGACCCCGCAAACGGCCCCCCCAGCAGCCGCCCCCGCGCACTATGCCTGCGCTGCCCGCCGCACCGCACCCCCTGGGGGTCCCCACTGTTACTTCTGCGGCCAACAGAAGCACCCTCGCCAACGCTGCCCAGCCCGCACAGCGACCTGCAAAGCTTGTGGCAAGAAAGGCCACTTTGCAGCGGTGTGTCAGTCCCGGACGGTCGCCGCTATCGCGCCCCGGTCCCCACGCCTCAGCCGCTCCCTCAATGGGCCCCGCCGTCCGCTTCCCCCGACCCCACGTGCGATCAGTGGGCGCCGCCATCTTTTGCCGCCCCCGCCACGTGCGCCCCATGGGCGCCGCCATCTTCATCCACCACAGCCATGTGCGTTCCATGGGCGCCGCCATTTTGTTCCGACCCCATAACGTGCGCTCCATGGATGCCGCCATTTTACCCACAGGTACTGCGGATGCCGCCATCTCGTCTCCAGGGGCCGCCATCACGGGACACGGGTCGCTACCGCTCCTCGTCGGACTCATCTGACTCAACCGCCGAGCAACCACTGCTCGCCTCCGTTACGCTCGACCAGTCCCGTCCTCGCAACCTGGCACCCTCTTCCACATCGGTGCTGGTCAACGGCCATGTGACCTCCTGCCTCATCGACTCCGGGAGCACCGAGAGCTTCGTCCACCCGGACACGGTAAGGCGCTATTTCCTTGCGATCCATCCCGCCGACCGGCAGATCTCCCTTGCCTCCGGTTCCCACTCTGTCCCGATCCGGGGTTTCTGCCTGGTTAAACTCACTGTATAGGGTGTGGAATTCGACCGTTTCCGTCTGTACATTCTCCCCGACCTCTGCACTTCACTCTTACTAGGCCTGGATTTCCAGTGCAATCTCCAGAGCCTCACCCTCAAATTCGGTGGACCCCTACCTCCCCTCACCTTTTGCGGCCTCGCGACCCTCAAGGTCGAGCCCCCCTCCCTCTTTGCTAATCTGACTGTGGATTGCAAGCCCGTCGCCACCAGGAGCAGACGGTACAGCACCCAGGACAAGGCCTTCATCAGGTCCGAAGTCCAGTGGCTGCTTCGGGAGGGTATCATCGAGGCCAGCAACAGCCCTTGGAGAGCCCAGGTGGTAGTGGTTAAGACCGGGGAGAAGCACAGGATGGTCGTGGACTACAGCCAGACCATCAACCGGTACACGCAGCTCGACGCTTACCCCCTCCCCCGCATTTCTGATATGGTCAATCAGATTGCACAGTACCGGGTCTTCTCTACTATCGACCTGAAATCCGCCTACCACCAGCTCCCTATCCGTAAATCGGACCGTCCCTACACTGCCTTCGAGGCGGACGGTCGTCTGTACCAATTTCTGAGGGTTCCCTTCGGCGTCACGAATGGGGTCTCGGTCTTTCAGCGAGAAATGGACCGAATGGTTGACCGGTACGGATTGCAGGCCACCTTCCCGTACCTCGACAATGTCACCATCTGCGGCCATGACCAGCAGGACCATGATGCCAACCTTTATAAATTCCTCCACACCGCATCTCTCCTTAATCTCACGTACAACAAGGAGAAATGCGTGTTCCGCACAGACCGCTTAGCCATCCTTGGCTACGTAGTCCAAAACGGACTACTGGGACCCGATCCCGACCGCATGCGCCCCCTCATGGAGCTCCCAATTCCCCACTGCCCCAAGGCCCTCAAACGCTGCCTTGGGTTTTTCTCTTATTACGCCCAGTGGGTCCCGCAATACGCAGACAAGGCCCGGCCACTTATCCAGTCCACACATTTTCCCCTCTAGGCCGAGGCACAACAGGCCTTCGCCTGCATTCGATCTGACATAGCCAGGGCGGGGATGCACGCCGTAGACGAGACTCTGCCTTTCCAAGTGGAGAGCGACGCTTCAGATGTCGCCCTTGCCGCCACGCTGAATCAGGCCGGCAGACCCGTGGCATTCTTTTCACGCACCCTCCACGCCTCCGAGATTCGGCATTCCTCTGTCGAAAAGGAAGCCCGAGCAATCGTTGAAGCGGTGCGGCACTGGAGGCATTACCTGGCCGGCAGGAGATTCACTCTCCTCACTGACCAACGGTCGGTAGCCTTCATGTTCAACAACACGCAGCGGGGCAAGATCAAGAATGACAAAATCTTGCGGTGGAGAATCGAGCTCTCCACCTTTAACTACGAGATCTTGTATCGCCCCGGAAAACTCAACGAGCCCCCAGAAGCCCTCTCCCGAGGTACATGTGCCAGTGCACAAGTGAACCAGCTCCGTGCCTTGCACGACAGCCTTTGCCATCCGGGGGTCACTCACTTGTACCATCTGATCAAAGCCCGCAATCTGCCCTACTCCGTCGAGGAAGTACGGACAGTCACCAGAGACTGCCAGATCTGTGCGGAGTGCAAGCCGCACTTCTACCGGCCAGATCGCGCGCGCCTGGTGAAAGCATCCCGCCGTTTTGAACGACTCAGCGTGGACTTCAAAGGGCCCCTTCCCTCCACCGACCGCAACACCTACGTCCTTAGTGTGGTCGATGAATTTTCTAGGTTCCCCTTTGCCATCCCATGCCCAGATATGACGTCTGCCACCGTCATCAAGGCCCTGGATTCCATTTTCGCCCTGTTCGGTTTCCCCGACTATATCCACAGTGACAGGGGATCCTCATTCATGAGCGATGAGCTGCGTCAATTCCTGCTCAGCAGGGGTATCGCCTCCAGCAGGACGGCCAGCTACAACCCCCGGGGTAACGGGCAGGTAGAGAGGGAGAACGGGACGGTATGGAGGGCCGTCCAGCTGGCCCTACGGTCCAGAAACCTCCCAGCCGCTCGCTGGCAGCAGGTCCTCCCTGACGCGCTCCATTCCATTCGATCACTACTATGCACCGCAACTAACAGTACACCCCATGAACGTGTTTTTGCCTTCCCTAGGAAGTCCACATCCGGAGTGTCGCTCCCGACTTGGCTCACGACTCCGGGCCCAGTCCTTCTCCGTAGGCATGTACGGCACCACAAGGCGGAACCCCTGGTGGACAAAGTACGCCTTCTCCACGCCAACCCACAGTATGCCTACGTGGAGTTCCCCGACGGCCACCAGGACACAGTCTCGCTCCGGGACCTGGCTCCCTCAGGTGCCGATCCCATGCCCACACTCCTTCCTGCACCAACCCCAGCGCCCCCCTATTCGTCCCCATCAGGTCCATCCCTCATCCCCCTGCCCACCCTGGACGACACTGAAGATTTCGGCTTGCTCTCGGAGTCATCCCGCCAGCAGCCAGCACCAACACCGCCAGCACCTGCACCATCGGGGCCATCATCGCCTGTGCCGACGTCACCACCACAGCTACGCCGATCACAGCGGTACGTCCGACCACCGATTCGGCTCAACCTGTAACCTGCTAACCGGATGGACTCTTGATTTTCCTTGTTGGACCCTCTTGTAAATAGCATCCTTTGTATTAGAAGTTACATGTCACCCCCGCCGGACTCATTTTTTACAGGGGGTGAATGTGGTGAGATAACCACTGTAGTTATGTGTACTGCAGTAGGGGGATGTATGCCTGTACCTGTAATACAGGTTCCTCCGGTCAGCCCCTGCCGGCTAGCTCCGCCCACAGGGAGCTTATGTATAAATGTATGAGAGCTGCTCAGACCCTTAGTCTACTGTTGCAGATGGAGGGACAACATCGTACAGCAATAAAGCCTCTATTGTACTAGTCTCTCGGCTTTGAGTATAATTGTTAGCGCCACAATGGAAGAGGTTCGAAGAGAGAATAACCCGGGTGGGAGGGGTCTGTGATTATGCTGCCCGATTTCCCCAGGCAGCGGGAGGTATAGACAGCATTAATGGATGGGAGGCAGGTTCGTGTGATGGACTGGGCTGTATTCATGACACTCTGTGGTTTCTCGCGGTCTTGGGCTGAGCAGTTGCCATACCAGGCTGTGATGCAGCCAGATAGGATGCTTTCTATGCTGCATCTGTAAAAGTTGGTAAGAGTCAATATGGACTCATCCTGAGGAAGTATAGGCACTGCTGTGGTTTCTTGATCAGAGCATCGAAGTGGGTGGACCAGGACAGATTGTTGGGATGTTGGTGATGAAATTGATTACCTTGCAGCCAGGCAGCCTATCCAGATCAAAGCCATGGTAGTTCATACAGGAAAGACATTAAAAGTGTTTCTGACTGTGTTGTCAAGAGCCATCAGCACCTTCCACAGTTGCAGAATGCTGGACACTAACAATGGTTTATTTTGTGAGTAATTCTAAAGCAATTCTGTTGAGGGGGAACGAGAAGGTACGAAAACTCTCAGAAAGTCTCAAACATTGTCGGGCTTGCTGGCGGTTGGCTGCCTGGGCTGGGGGGAGTAGTGGAGAATGACTTGGACCTGGGATATCCCCCTCGGGATCGGGGTGGTCTGGCTCAGGCTGCCATTGCTGCAGTATTTGTTTTAAACTCACCCATTTGGTACAAGTTCCAGGCCCCTGGCTGATCACTCTGCTGACTGCTCACTGTGTCCTGTAAATGTTCACAGAGCCTCTGGTCATTTGGGAGCCCACCCAGGCCACCCCTCTGGAAACCCTCAGACCCCAGCTGACCTGTCACCGGGATGGGCGTGGCCAAGCTCACTCAGTGTCACACCAGGTGCTGACACTCCTCAGCGCCCTCATCAGAAGCTCAGCCCCACTGCAGGGGAAGCAGGGGAATAGCAGAGCTCACCCCAAACAAAGGACACATGCACCGTGGCCTTTGGCACCTTCCCTGGCACACTGACCCTCTCAGGGCAGAGCCCACACCAGTGACAGTATCAGCTAGCCCACTCTGCAGGACCAGCAGCATCTCCAAGCCCTGCCTGCCCACCGCGCCCCTGCTCCCATCCACCCTGCCCCTGGACAGATTGTCACAGCCTGTGTGTCACACCCAGGACCCACATCACACGGCAGCTACACTCCCAGCAGACGCACACTTCCCTGCCTCACCCCCATCTGTAGGACCTGCCCACACAGACGCCTCTAACATGGGGGCGACTGGTGGCACACCGTTACCATCTCCACCACACAACCAGGTGCCTGCTGGCGGTATAACGCATCTGCTGTTGCGGATGCCCAATATGCCCAGGCATCGGACTATATCACCTTCAATCTGGACCAGGCATATCAGGATGCCCAGGCAACAGGGTTCACCAACATCGCTGGCATGTCCCAGGTCCAGTGGGTGATCGATGGAACGCACAATAGCACAGTGGTTAGCACAGTGGCTTCACAGCTCCTGGGTCCCAGGTTCGATTCCCAGCTTGGCTCACTGTCTGTGCAGAGTCTGCACGTTCTCTCCGTGTCTGCGTGGGATTCCTCCGGGTGCTCCGGTTTCCTCCCACAGTCCAAAGACGTACATGTTAGGTGGATTGGCTGTGATAAATTGCCCTGAGTGTCCAAAACTGTTAGGAGGGGTTATTGGGTTACGGAGATAGGGTTGAAGTGAGGGCTTAAGTGGGTTGGTGCAGACTCGATGGGCCGAATGGCCTCCTTCTGCATTGTAAAATCTGTGATTCTATGTCACCATCTGAGCACTAGTTCATCAGGGCAAACCTTTTATGAATAGGAAGGGCAGCTACTCTCTGAATGTGCAGTTGATGTGCAACCACCAGCTGTATATCAAGTCCGTCTGTGAATCTCCTCTGGACCCTTTCCAAGGCCAGTATATCCTTCCTTAGATACGGGGCCCAAAACTGCTCACAATGCTCCAAATGAGCTCTGACCAGAGCCTTATACAGCCTCAGAAGTCCATCCCTAGTCTCGTATTCTAACCCTCTCGACATGAATGCGAACATTGCATTTGCCTTCTTAACTGCCGACAGAACCTGCACGTTAATCTGAAGAGAATCCTGACAGGAGGCCCTGTCACCAAAGGAATGAAGTTTGTTGGCAAAATCTCAGAGGTGAGATGAGGCGATTATTTTTAAGGCAGCGAGTTGTGATGATCTGAAAGGGGCTGTCTGATTGGGTGCTGGAAGCAGATTCAATAATAACTTTCGAAAGGAACTGGATCAGTGCTTGAAGGGAAAATCGTTTACCGGTGACAGGGAACGAGCAGGCGATTGGGGCCGATTGGATAAATCTTGCAAAGGGGCAGCAGAAGCGTGATGAACCGAATGGCCTCCTTCTGTGTTAGATGATTCTCAGGGCTGGATTTACACCCTTGCGCTGTGCGGCAGCAATCAGGAATATTCCCGGCTCAGCCCACCCTCCTCAGGTGGAAATGCCTCCAAGGACCGGATGTTCAATGTGGGGGGGGGGTTGCAGGCTGAACTCCAGCCAGCCAGCCTGGAGAAGAGCACGGATGCAGCCACAGGCGGCTGCCCGGCGTGTGCTCGAGCTGCCTGAAAGGCCCGTCTTGGTGCTCGGGGACACTTGCCCCAGTCAACATAAAAACAGGAAGGCCCTCCGAAGGCCTCGTCCCTCACACCCCCTCAGTCCCCATATACTCGAGAGCAATGGCTGAACGTGACGCTGCTGTAATGATGATGTCGGGTCACATCATTGAGAAGTGAGAGAGATGGGGAAGGAGGTGGAGCTCCAAGCTGGTGTAGAGGTCTAAATGTGTAAATACTTGTCGTTAATAAAGAGTAATGGTTTTGAGGAACCGCAGACTCGAGCAGCATACTTTGGGAGGATAAATATCCCCAAACCTCAGTCTAGACCCTGACCACATAACAAAACAACAGTGATCCTTGCTTTAGGCCTAGATTGGCTAAGGATAAAGACAAGCATCAATCTAGAGTAAAATTACATAATTGGAGGAGGGCCAACTTCAGTCGGGTGAGACCAGACTTGTGCCTGATGACTAGGAATCAAAGAATGGTGGCAAAACTGGAACAGGACATGGGCTGCCTTTAATCCGGAGATGGCTCTGATGCAGCTGAGGTAGATTTTCACAGGACTGCAGTAGTTCAAGAAGGCAACTCACCACCACCTTCTGAAGGACAACTAGGGATGGGCGATAAATGCCGGCCTAGCCAGCGACACCCACATACTGTAAATTAATTTTTTTAAAGGTTAATCATTGAAGGTGGCAGGGCAGGTTCTGCTTTTATTATGTTACAGGGTGTGGGCTTCACTCGACAGGCCAGGATTTATTACCCATCCCTAATTACCTTTGAGAGGTGTTACTAAGCTGCCTTCTTGAACCGCTACAGTCCACGTGGTGTAGGTACACCCACAGTGCTGTTAGGGATGGGGTTCCATGATTTTTGACCCGGTGACCGTGATGGAACGATGATATATTTTCAAGTCAGGGTGGTGAGTGACTTGGAGGGGAACCTCCTGACTTGTTCAGAAAATGGTTAATAAAACGTATGGAATCCTGGGCTTTAATTCTAAGCACAAAGTACAAAAGCAAGTAAGCTTTGGTAAAGTTTATGAAACACTGGTATGGCTTCCACTGGTGTATTTGGTTCTTTACTTCCGGAAGGATGTGAAGAAATCAGAGAAGGCGCAGGAAAGATTCACGAAGAGGGTTCCAGGGATCAGAGACTTCAGTTATCTAGTAGAATGGTCAAGTTAAGATTGTTCTTGGGGAAGAGAAGGTTGAGAGGAGTGGGGCGTAGATAGAGTTGATAAACTGCCCATTCCCTCTAGCTAGCTAGAAAGGAGAAGGCTGAAGAAAGACTAGAAAGAGGTGTTTTGGATGATAGAAACATAGAAACTGGAGCAGGAGGAGGCCATTTGGCCCTTCAAGCCTGCCCCACCATTCATTGCGACCATGGCTGATCAAGACTTATAAAAGGGTTATGCCGAGGTAGAGGTGACGAAGATGTGCCCACATCTAAACAACACCTAAACTTTGACCCATAAATGTAAGACTGTCAATAATACGCCCAATAAATAATTCAGGAGACAAATCTTCACCAAGAGGAGTGTTAAGACTGCAGAGCTGTCTGCCATGGAAAATGATTGAAGTGATTAACATTGATGCATTGAAGAGGAAGCCAAGCAACAAGACAGAGAAAGGAATAAAAAGATATGTTGATAAAGTGAGATGCAATATGGTGAGAGGCAGCCCGTGTAGATCATAAACACCAAGGTAGATTTTTCAGGTTGAATAACCTGCTTCTGTGCTGCAAATACGTGGGAATTCTATGATTGCGCCCCCATTATAAGCTGAAGAATTGCATTTGCTTTCAGCCTTGTGTGGTACCACAAGCAGGGCAATGCCAACTTCAAATCATCCTGGTGTCTACAGCAATTAAACATTAATCTCTCAGACACGGACACAAGCCAACCCCGGAGAAGACCATTCGGAATGTTTTCCTTAATTGTTTTTGAACATTTTTGCTTTGTGGTTGTAAAAATATTGGCTACCAGCAAAAAAGATTCTTTGTCTACTCGTCAATAATCATCCAATTAGATAATAACGAGTCTGTTCATCTTGCCATTGGGCTTGGGAAAGGATTTGTCAGTTGACCAATGTCACAATACTTGGCTGGCGCCTGAGGTCACATGAAGTGATCTTCTGGAATATGCCCAATCAGAATTGACAACGCTCCGCAGACTTGGCCGCAGGTACCCGCCATGTTGATGAACCGTTTCCCACAATTCCGTACAAGACCAGTGCCCAGGGGCTGACTCTCCTCTCCCACCAGCAGAGCAGGATTCTGGGAATGGATTTTAGGATACTTTCCCAAGCCTTCTTCCCAGTGAGTGGTGAAGTAATTCTGGGAGATGTGTGAGGATGGCTCTCCTACTGGATTCCCTGTACACACATATGAATCAGGAGCATGTGTAGGCCTTTCAGCCCCTCGAGCCAGCTCCAGCATTTGATAAGATCACGGCTGATTTGAATGTGGCCTCAACTTCATTTTCCTGTCTGCCCCGCATAATGCTTGACTCCCTTGTCAATAAAGAATCTGTCTAACTCAGGCTTGATTGTCTTCAATGGGCTAGCCTCTACTGCTCTCTGTGGAAGCACATTCCACAGGCTAGCTAGTCTATGAGAGTATCATCTGCAGATCATTAATATATAATGTGAGCAGTTGGGGTCCTAGCCCTGCGGTACCCCACTAGTCACTGCCTGTCAATCAGAAAAATACTCAATTATTCCAATCTTTTGCTTCCCGTCTGCTGACCAGCTTTCTATCCATCTCAAGACACTACCCGGAATCCCATGCACTTTAACTTTACATAGTAATCCACCATGTGAGACCTTGTCGAAAGCCTTCTGAAAGTCTAAATAAACCACCATCCACCTGGCCAACTCTACTAGTTGCATCTTCAAAGAATTCTAGTAGATTTGTCGGGCATGATTTCCCTTTTGGAAATCCATGCTGACTTTGTCTGATTATACTACTGCTTTCCAAATGCTGTGCTATGAAATCCTTGATAATGGACTCCAGCAACTTCCCTATTACTGCCGTTAGGCTCACTGGTCTATAGTTCCCTGTTTTCTCTCTGTGTTGTTCCTTGTGTCTTAATAAAGCTCGTAGTCCTAAAGTTGAAGTAGCTGCTTTATTGTAAGTTCGTTCTCTCTTCAGTGCTTAACTTAAAGTTACATTGATGCTGCTTGTCTATGTCCAACTACCAGTTCCCGTTCTGTGAAGTGTTCTGACTTCCTGTTCGTCTGTATTTATATCTCTCCCGTGCTCCCTCTAGTGCTTGCTCAGTTGTATTGCATCTACACAGATATACAATCACCACACTCTCTACCTCCCTTTTTGTATAGCGGGATTACATTCGCTACCCTCCAATCTGTAGGAACCATTCCAGAGCCCAAAGAATTTTGGAACATGACCACCAATGGATCTACCAATTCTAGGGCCATTTCGTTAGGCACTCTGGAATGAAGATTATCGGGTCCTGGATATTTGTCTGCCTTCAATCCCATTAATTTTCCCAAAACCATTTCTTTGCTAATGCTAAGTTCCTTCAACTCCTCACTAAAACTGGTGTTTCTCAGAACGTCCGGTACATTATTCATTGTGAAGACAGAAGCAAAGTACAAATTTAGTTCCTCAGTCATTTCTTTGTTCACTGTTATAAATTCCCTCATTTCTAACTGTGAGGGGCCCACATCAGTTTTTATCAATCTTTTTCTCTTTGCGTAACTATAGAAACTTTTACAGTCAGTTTTTATGTTCCCCGCTAGTTTACTTTCAAATTGTATTTTCTCCCTTTTAATCAATCCCTCTGCTGATTTTTTTTGCCACTTCCCAATCCTCAGGTCTATTGTTTTTTTCTAGCTAATAGCACATACGATTGGGGGTAATATATTGGCATGGATTGAGAATTAGTTCGCAGACAGGAAACAGCGAGTAAGAATAAATGGGTCTTTTTCAAAGTGGTAGGCAGTAACTTGTGGAGTCCCGCAGAGATCAGTGCTTGGGCCTGAGCTGTTCACAGTATACGTCAATGATTTAGATGAGGGAACCAAATGTAATATTTCCAAGTTTGCTGATAACACAAAACATGGTGGGAATGTGAGTGGTGAGGGGGATGTTAAGAGGCTTCAACGTGATTCAGACAAGTTGAGTGAGTGGGCAAATATATGGCAGACGCAGGATAATGTGGATAAATGTGGAGTTTTCCACTTTGGCCGAAGAAACAGAGTGACAGAGTATCATTTAAATGTGGATAGATTGGAAACATTGACGCACAAAGTTAACTGGGAGTCCGAGTACAACTATCACTGAAAGCAAGCATGCAGGTCCAGCAAGCAGTTCGGAAGGCAAATGGTATGTTAGCCTTCATCGTAAGGGGGCTTGAGTACAGGGGCAAGGATGCTTTACTTCAGCTGTACCGGGCCTTGGTGAGACCTTCTGTGGTGTTAGCCCCTTTTCGGGCAACAGAGCAGAGTAAGGGCTACATGGCTTGTGTGACCAATCAGGACTCGGAGTGTGGAATCACCGGACAGTGAGAGAGGCTCCAAGCCAGAGACGTTTTGGGAGCGAACTGAAGCCAGGCTGTATATTTCTTGTGAAGGAATCTTTTTTGTGTTCATTAATGGAGTCTCTGAAACTGCATCATTTCACCTTCCCTGAGAAAGGATATGCTTGCCACGGAGGGAGTGCTGTGAAGGTTCACCAGATTGATTCCTCGGGTGGCAGGGTTGTCATAGAGATCAGGTCGACTGGGCCTGTATTCACTGGAAGTTAGATGAATGAGAGGAGATCCAATGAAAGCATATAAAATTCTAACAGAGATGGACAGACTGGAAGCAGTGATGTTGTTTCCTCTGGCCGGGGGAGTGGGTGCCGGACAATGGGTCACAGTCTCAGGATACAGGGCAGGCTATTTAGGCCTGAGATGCGGAGAAACTTCTCCACTCAGAGAGTGGTGAACATCTGAATTCTCTATGACAGTGGCTGTGGAGGCCAAGTCACCGAATACATTGAAGAAGGAAATAGGTAGATTTCTAAAGTCTAAAGGTGTCAAGGTGAATAACGAGAGCGTGGGAATTTGGCACTGAGATAGAAGATCAGCCATGATCATATTGAATGGGAGAACAGGCTCGAAGGGCCGAAAGGCCTACTCCTGTTTCTATTTTTTTGTGTTTCTCTGTGCTCACAATAATAAAAATGTTCAAGTTAGGTGGATTGGCCATGGTAAATTGCCACTTAGTGCCCATAGATGTATAGGTTAGATTATGTGGATAGGGCGCAGAGTGGGCCTAGGTAGAGTTCCCTTTCAAAGGGTCAGTGCAGACTCAATGGGTAGAATGGCCTTCTTCTGCACTGTTGGGATTCTATGATTCTACAAACAGCAAAATGGGCAAAAGAGGTGAGACAAAGTATCAAGCTAACGGAAAGTGTAAGAATAGCTTGGATATAGGGGACTGGGGGAGATATAAAGATGGGAAAAACTGACATTCCCAGGACTTGATGGTAATAATTGAGCAAACTGCAAATGCTTTAGCCATAATCTTCCAAAGCTGCCTCAATTAGTAATTATCCCTTTCGATTGGGAAATTGCAGACGTAAGTTCATTATATAGGAAAGGCAAGAGAGAGAAACCAATAAATTATAGAGACACTGTTCAAACATCAGTTGTGGGGAAGGTATTGGAATCTATAATTAGGAACGGAGCGATTGTACACTTAAAAATTAGAGAGAATTAGAGTAAATTTGTAAAGCATTGATCACCTCCAAAGAGCCTAATGTGGTTCTTGAGAAACTAACTAAAGTAGTAAAATGGAATGTTTGTAGGTGTTTTCTTGAAGGCATTTGGAATGAAATTAAATGAAAATCGCTTATTGTCACGAATACACGACTTGTAAGGCTGAAGAAACAAGGGTAAGGCTGAAGAAACAAGGTTCAGACAGGGCGCTGGAGGATACAAGATAGCCAGGAGGGAACTGAAGAAAGGGATTAGGAGAGCTAAGAGAGGGCATGAAAAATCTTTGGCGGGTAGGATCAAGGAAAACCCCAAGGCCTTTTACACATATGTGAGAAATATGAGAATGACTAGAGCGAGGGTAGGTCCGATTAAGGACAGTAGCGGGAGATTGTGTATTGAGCCTGAAGAGATAGGAGAGGTCTTGAACAAGTATTTTTCTTCAGTATTTACAAACGAGAGGGGCCATATTGTTGGAGAGGACAGCATGAAGCAGACTGATAAGCTCGAGGAGATACTTGTCAGGAAGGAAGATGTGTTGCGCGTTTTGAAAAACTTGAGGATAGACAAGTCCCCCGGGCCTGACGGGATATATCCAAGGATTCTATGGGAAGCAAGAAATGAAATTGCAGAGCCGTTGGCAATGATCTTTTCGTCCTCGCTGTCAACAGGGGTGGTACCAGAGGATTGGAGAGTGGCGAATGTCGTGCCCCTGTTCAAAAAAGGGAATAGGGATAACCCTGGGAATTACAGGCCAGTTAGTCTTACTTCGGTGGTAGGCAAAGTAATGGAAAGGGTACAGAGGAATAGGATTTCTGAGCATCTGGAAAGGCATTGCTTGATTAGGGATAGTCAGCACAGATTTGTGAGGGGTAGGTCTTGCCTTACAAGTCTTATTGACTTCTTTGAGGAGGTGACCAAGCATGTGGATGAAGGTAAAGCAGTGGATGTAGTGTACATGGATTTTAGTAAGGCATTTGATAAGGTTCCCCATGGTAGGTTTATGCAGAAAGTAAGGAGGCATGGGATAGTGGGAAATTTGGCCAGTTGGATAACAAACTGGCTAACCGGTAGAAGACAGAGAGTGGTGGTGGATGGCAAATATTCAGCCTGGAGCCCAGTTATCAGTGGCGTACCGCAGGGATCAGTTCTGGGTCCTCTGCTGTTTGTGATTTTCATTAACGACTTGGATGAGGGATTTGAAGGGTGGGTCAGTAAATTTGCAGATGATACGAAGGTTGGTGGAGTTGTGGATAGTGAAGAGGTCTTTTGTCGGCTTCAAAGAGACATAGATAGAATGCAGAGCTGGGCTGAGAAGTGGCAGATGGAGTTTAACCCTGACAAGTGTGAGGTTGTCCATTTTGGAAGGACAAATATGAATGCGGAATACAGGGTTAATGGTAGGGTTCTTGGCAATGTGGAGGAGCAGAGAGATCTTGGGGTCTATGTTCATAGATCTTTGAAAGTTGCCACTCAAGTGGATAGAGCTGTGAAGAAGGCCTATGGTGTGCTAGCGTTCATTAGCAGAGGGATTGAATTTAAGAGCCGTGAGGTGATGATGCAGCTGTACAAAACCTTGGTCAGGCCACATTTGGAGTACTGTGTGCAGTTCTGGTCACCTCATTTTAGGAAGGATGTGGAAGCTTTGGAAAAGGTGCAAAGGAGATTTACCAGGATGTTGCCTGGAATGGAGAGTAGGTCATACGAGGAAAGATTGAGGGTGCTAGGCCTTTTCTCATTAGAACGGAGACGGATGAGGGGTGACTTGATAGAGGTTTATAAGATGATTAGGGGAATAGATAGAGTAGACAGTCAGAGGCTTTTCCCCGGGTGGAACACACCATTACAAGGGGACATAAATTTAAGATAAATGGTGGAAGAGATAGAGGGGATGTCAGAGGTAGGTTCTTTACCCAGAGAGTAGTGGGGGCATGGAATGCACTGCCTGTGGAAGTAGTTGAGTCGGAAAAGTTAGGGACCTTCAAGCGGCTATTGGATAGGTACATGGATTAGGGTAGAATAATGGAGTGTAGGTTAACTTCTTAAGGGCAGCACGGTAGCATTGTGGATAGCACAATTGCTTCACAGCTCCAGGGTCCCAAGTTCGATTTCGACTTGGGTCGCTGTCTGTGTGGAGTCTGCACATCCTCCCCGTGACTGCGTGGGTTTCCTCCGGGTACTCCGGTTTCCTCCCACAGTCCAAAGATGTGCAGGTTGGGTGGATTGGCCATGAAAAATTGTCCAAAATTCTATGATTAACCTAGGACAAAAGTTCGGCGCAACATCGTGGGCCGAAGGGCCTGTTCTGTGCTGTATTTCTCTATCTATCTAATAGGCTTCAATGAAGTTACTGTGAAAAGCCCCTAGTCGCCACATTCCGGCGCCTGTTCAGGGAGGCTGGTACGGAAATTGAACCGTGCTGCTGGCCTGCCTTGGTCTGCTTTAAAAGCCAGCGATTTAGCCCAGTGTGCTAAACCAGCCCCTTGGCTTTGATAACAAAATAAAATCAATCCAAATTTTCCAATAACACAAAAATCAGTTGCATAGTTATTAGTGTAGATAGAATTACAAAGAGACATTGATAAATGAGTGGGTAAAAGTCTATCATAGGTACTTATAACCTTATACTATTTCAAACCTGCATGGCTCCTGAGGTCTGCCCATGGCAGATATTGGGTGAGTTTGCATGGTAGGCATAAGGGCAAAGCTGGTGGTGAGGGCATTGGGGAAGGAATTGGAATTAAGTTGCCAGAGGGGTATAAAAGGCTGTGGGGTGGCAGAGGTGGTATGGAGGGGATGAGGGGCCAAGTGTATGGGTGGGCAGAGGGGCGTAGCCTCTGAGCGAAGAAATTCCTCCTCATCTCTGTCAACTCCTTACTGTGAGATTATGCCCTCTGGTCCTAGGCTCTCCCACAAGGGGGAACAACTTCTCAGCATCAACCCTGTCAAGCCCCCGGAGAATCCTGTATGTCTCAATAAGGTTATCTCTCATTGTTTTAAACTCCATTGAGTACAGGTCCAATCTTCTCAACCTCTCCTCATATGGTAATCCTTCCATACCCAGGATCAACCTCGTGAACCTTCTCTGAACTGCATACAATGCTTGTATACCTTTGTTTAATTAAGGGGATCAAAACTGTTCTCAGTATTCTAGGTGTGGTCTATACAGTGCCTAGTATTGTTTTAAGCAACACCTACCAATTTAATACTCCATTCCCCTTGAAATAAAGGCCAACATTCTATTTGCCTTCCCTATGACCTGTTGAACTTGCATGCTTGCTTTTTGCGATTTATGTACAAGAATCCCCAAATCCCTTTGTGCTGCAGCTTTCTGCTGTCTTTCTCCATTTAAATAATATTCAGCTCCTTTATTCTTCCTACCAAAGTGCATAACTTCACATTTTCCTACATTATTTTCCATCTGCCAAGTTTTTGCCCACTCACTTAACCTGTCTATATCCCTCTGTAGACTCTGTCATCCTCACCGTTTGCCTGCCCACCTATTTTTGTGTCATCCGCAAACTTGGCAATCAAACATTCACTTCCTTCGTCCAAGTCATTAATATATTCCCTTACTGATTAAAAATCTGCCTTTCCCGACCTTGAATTGCCACCCGTACTACCGTCCACGTAAGTTCACTTCAGCCATTATCACAGCGGCCTACATCCCACCCCAGGCAGAAGTGAAGAAGGCCCTGGACGAACTGTACACAGTTATAAACAACAATGAAACAGAACACCCGGAGGCCTTGTTCATCCTGGCTGGAGACTTCGACAAGGCCAATGCACCAGTACATCTCCTGTCCCACCAGGGGCGACAACACTCTCGACCACTGCTACTCAAAGATCAAGGGTGCCCACCATTCCATCACCCGACCGCACTTTGAAAAATCGGATCATAAGACCATACTCCTTCTCCCGGCTTACAAAGAGAAACTAAAGCAGGAGATCCCGGTTAAGAAAACTGTGCTGTGCTGGGCCAAGGAAACAGAAGAACTTCGACATGACTGCTTGGAGACAGTGGGCTGATCCATATTTAAGAACTCAGCGACCAACCTAAATCATAAATCAGCAAATGTGTGGACGACTGCGTGCCAAAGAAAGCAGTACGTACGTTCCCCAACCGGAAACCATGGCTCAACCGCAAGATTAACTCCCTACTGAAGGACAGATCTGAGACGTTCAAGTCAGGCGACCCTGACCTACACAAGAATTCCAGGTTCGACCTCCGCAAAGCCATCCGGGATGCCAAGAGAGATTATCAGACCAAGCTAGAGTCACAGACTAACGATACAGACTCTTGTCGGTTGTGGCAAAGCCTAAACAACATATCGGGCTACAAAGCGAAGCCGAGCAGTATCTTCTGCAGCAGCGCACCCCTCCCCGATGAACTCAATGCATTCTATGCTCGGTTCGAACAGGAAACCATCAATCCGCTGTTGAGTGCCCCAGCAGCCCTGGACACACCTATACCCACCGTCACAGCTTCCGAAGTCAGATCGGCTTTCTCAAAGTGAAACCTCAGAATGCAATGTGTCCGGACAGGGTCCCTGGTCACGGACTCAAATATTGTGCGGACCAGTTGACAGATGTGTTCGGGGACATCTTCAACCTGTCCCTACTCGGTTCCGAGGCCCCCACTTGCTTCAAGAAGACCAGCATCATACCTGTGCCAACGAAGAACCAGACAATGTGCCTCAACGACTACCATCTGGTGTCTCTATGCTTTGAGAGATTGGTCATGAAGCACATCAACTCAATACTCCCAGAATGCCTAGATCCAGTGAAATTCGCACACCACTGCACTGGTCCACAGCAGACTCCATCTCCGTGGCCCTACACTCATGCGGAGCATCTTGACAACACGGACTCCTACATCAGACTCCTATTTATTGACTATAGCTCCGCCTTCAACACCATAATCCCAGCCAAGCTCATATCAAAGCTCCAAAACCTAGGACTTGGCTCCGCCCTCTGCAACTGGACCTTTGACTTTCTGACCCACAGACCACAATCACCTCCTCCATGATAGTCCTCAATATTGGTATCCCACAAAGTTGCATACTTAGCCCCTTACTATACTCCCTATACACGCACAACTGCGTGGCAAAATCTGGCTCCAGGTCCATCTACAAGTTTAGTGATGACATAACTGTGGTGATCCACCACTGTGCAATTGTGTGTGTGCATATATTAGGGGATGTACAGCATTACCTGTATTACAGGTTCGCCGGTAGCCCCTGCCGGCTAGCTCCACCCACAGGGAGCTGTATAAATATGTATGAGATTTCCTGAGCTGCCATTCCACCAGCTGCAGTCGAAGGATAAACATCTCACCGTAATAAAGCCTCTCTTGTACCGATTCGAGTCTTTAAGTGCAATTGATAGCGCATCAATTTATTACTGTGAGATTTTCTGCACCATGGACATCAGCATAAAACCCGATCGCTTGCAGCTGGATCCGCAATCGCCAAACGCCAGAAAGGACTTTAATCACTGGCTGGCGAGCTTCGAGGCCTACATCACCTCAGCGGACCTCGCACCGACGGAAGCTCAGAAAATTCAACTCCTCTACTTAAGATTGAGCTCCAGCGTGTTCCCGCTGATACAGGACGCGCCGAATTACGCACGCGCCATGGAACTCCTTAAAGAAAATTACGACCAGAAGACGAACACTCAGTTTGCAAGGCATGTACTCGCCACTCGCATACAACTACCTGGTAAGTCGATTGAAGTCTTCTGGTGGGCCCTTATCCCTCTCGTACGGGACTGTGACTGTCAGGCCGTCACGGCCACGGAACATTCCAATCTCCTCATGTGTGATGCATTTGTGACGGGGATTGCATCGGACCCCATCCAGCAACGACTGCTGGAAGGGGTCACGCTCGATCTAGCGGCGACAAAGACTTTAGTGCTCTCCATGACGGTCGCTTCTCATAACGTACAGTCCTACCCCAATCGCCGCGCGGCCCACCCGTCCTACCCCTCGTGGACCCCTGCAACCGACTCCCCCGACTGGAGCCGCTTCCGCGCAATATGCCTGCGCTGCCCGCCACACCACGCATTCTGGTGGTCCCCGCTGCTACTTCTGCGGCCAACAGAAGCACCCCCGCCAGCGCTGCCCAGCCCGCACCGCCACCTGTAACTCCTGTGGCAAGAAAGGCCACTTTGCGGCGGTGTGTCAGGCCCGCGCAGTTGCCGCTATCGTGCCCGATTTTGCTCCCTTCCCTCAGCGCAACGGGCACCACCATCCTCTGCTCCCAGGGCCACGTGCGACCAATGGGCACCACCCCCACAACGTGCGCACCATGGACGCCGCCATCTTCCCCCCCCAGGTCCACGTGCGGCCAGTGGGCGCCGCCATCTTGCCCCGCACCCGCAACGTGCGCTGCATGGGCGCCACCATCTTCTCCCCCACAGGTACTTCAGACGCCGCCATTTTGTCCTCCCCTCGGGACTGAACCGCGGGACCCGGGTCGCTGCCGCTCCTCGTCGGACTCCTCGGACGATCGCCCGCTGATCGCCTCCATGGCGCTGGACCAGTCCCGTCCTCACAACCTGGCTACCGCTTCGACGACGGTGCTCATCAACGGCCACGCGACCTCCTGCCTACTAGACTCCGGGAGCACCGATAACTTCATCCACCCGGACACGGTAAGGCGCTGCTCCCTCGCGGTCCATCCCGCCAACCAGCAGATCTCCCTGGCCTCCGGATCCCACTCTGTCCCGATCCGGGGTTTCTGTCTGGTCAACCTAACCGTGCAAGGCGTTGAATTCAGCGGTTTCCGACTGTACCTTCTCCACAATCTCTGTGCTACACTATTACTGGGCCTGGATTTTCAATGTAACCTCCAGAGCCTCACCCTCAAATTCGGCGGGCCCCTCCGCCCACTCACCGTTTGCAGCCTCACGACCCTCAAGGTTGACCTTCCCTCACTCTTTGCCAATCTGACTGCAGATTGCAAGCCCGTCGCCACCAGGGGCAGATGGTACAGCACCCAGGACAAGGCCTTCATCAGGTCCGAAGTCCAGCGGCTGCTTCGGGAGGGTATCATCGAGGCCAGCAATAGCCCTTGGAGAGCCCAAGTGGTGGTGGTTAAAACTGGGGAGAAACACAGGATGGTCGTGAACTACAGCCAGACCATCAACCGGTACACGCAGCTCGACGCGTACCCCCTCCCACGCATATCTGATATGGTCAATCAGATTGCATAGTGCCGGGTCTTCTCAACGATTGACCTGAAATCCGCCTACCACCAGCTCCCCATCCGTAAATCAGACCGTCCATACACTGCCTTCGAGTCGGACGGTTGACTCTATCAATTTCTTAGGGTTCCCTTCGGCGTCACTAACGGGATCTCGGTCTTTCAATGAGAAATGGACCGAATGGTTGACCGGTACGGACTACGGGCCACGTTTCCGTACTTAGACAATGTCACCATCTGCGGCCACGACCAGCAGAACCACGATGCCAACCTTGCCAAATCTCTCCACACCGCATCTCTCCTCAACCTCACTTACAACAAGGAGAAGTGCGTGTCCAGCACAAACCGCTTAGCCATCCTCGGCTACGAAGTCCAAAACGGACTCCTGGGGCCCGATCCCGACCGCATGCGCCCCCTCATGGAGCTTCCCCTTCCCCACTGCCCCAAGGCTCTCAAACGCTGCCTGGGGTTCTTTTCTTACTACGCCCAGTGGCTCCCACAATACGCGGACAAGGCCCGCCCACTGATACAGTCCACTCGATTTCCCCTCACAGCCGAGGCACAACATGCCTTCGCCCGTATTCGCTCAGACATAGCCAAGGCCGGGATGCGTGCAGTAGAGAGACACTCCCCTTTCAAGTAGAGAGCGACGCTTCAGATGTCGCCCTTGCTGCCACTCTAAACCAGGCAGGCAGACCCGTGGCATTCTTTACCCGCACCCTCCATGCCGTCCGAAATTCAGCATTCGCCTCTTGAAAAGGAGGCCCAGGCAATCATTGAAGCTGTGCGGCACTGGAGGCATTACCTGGCCGGCAGGAGATTCACTCTCCTCACTGACCAACGGTCGGTAGCCTTCATGTTCAACAACACGCAGCGGGGCAAGATCAAAAACGATAAAATCTTGCGGTGGAGAATCGGGCTCTCCACCTATAATTACGAGATCTTGTATCGCCCCGGCAAGCTCAACGAGCCCCCAGACGCCCTCTCCTGAGGTACATGTGCCAGCGCACAAGTGGACCAGCTCCGTGCCTTGCACGACAGCCTTTGTCATCTGGGGGTCACTCGGTTGTACTACCTAATCAAAGCCCAAAATCTGCCCTACTTCATTGAGGAAGTACGGACAGTAAACAGAGACTGCCAGGTCTGTGCGGAGTGCAAGCCGCAGTTCTACCGGCCAGACCGCGCGCGCCTGGTGAAAGCGTCCCGCCCCTTTGAACGCCTCAGTGTGGATTTCAAAGGGCCCCTTCCCACCACCGGCCACAACACATATATCCTTAGTGTGGTCGATGAATTCTCTCGGTTCCCCTTCGCCATCCTATGCCCGGATATAACGTCTGCCACCGTGATCAAGACCCTCGATTCCATATTCGCTCTGTTTCCCCGACTACATCCACAGCGACAGGGGATCCTCATTCATGAGCGATGAGCTGCGTCAGTTCCTGCTCAGCAGGGGTATCGCCTCCAGCAGGACGACCATCTACAACCCCCGGGGAAACGGGCAGGTAGAGAGGGAGAACGGGATGGTTTGGAGGGCCGTCTAGCAGGCCCTACGGTCCAGAAACCTCCCAACCGCTCGCTGGCAACAGGTCCTCCCGGATGCATTACACTCCATCCGGTCTCTACTGTGCACTGCCACGAGTAACACGCCACATGAACGTTTTTACCTTCTCTAGGAATTCTACATCCGGGGTGTCGCTCCCGACTTGGCTCGCAGCTCCAGGGCCGGTCCTACTACGTAGGCATGTCCGGCACCACAAGGCGGACCCTATGGTGGACAGGGTACGCCTGCTCCACGCAAACCCCCAGTATGCCTACGTGGAGTTCCCCGACGGCCGCCAGGATATGGTCTCGTTCAGGGACCTGGCTCCCTCGGGTGCCGATCCCACTCCCACACACCTCCCCACCCACGCGCCACCCTCCCCTTCCACGGCGCTCCCAGCATCAGCCCCACCAGGTCCATCCCTCTTTACCATGCCCACACTAGAGGACATGGAAGATTTCAGCATGCTCCCAGAGTCATCCAGCCACTGACCAGCACCAATGCCGTCGACGCCGACACCGCCTGTGCAGACTTCGCCACCACTGCTGCGTCGCTCTCAACCAACCGTCAGACCACCGGTCAGACTTAACCTCTGACGGGCACCGGGTTGCAAGATGGACACTTAATTGTTTTCCCTTCCCCTCTGTAAATAATTCATGGATTATGTATATAGTTCAATGTCACCCCTGCCGGACTCATTTTTAACAGGGGGTGAATGTGGTGATCCACCACTGTGTAATTGTGTGTCTGCCTGTATTAGGGGATGTACAGCAGTACCTGTATTATAGGTTTGTCGGTAAGCCCCTGCCGGCTAGCTCCGCCCACAGGGAGCCGTATAAATATGTATGAGATCTCCTGAGCTGCCATTCTACCAGCTGCAGTCGAAGGATAAACATCTCACAGTAATAAAGCCTCTCTTGTACCGATTCGAGTCTTTAAGTGCAATTGATAGCGCATCAATAACTGGACTGGGTCGGATCTCAAACAACGACGAGTCAAAATACAGGATGGAGATAGTGAACTAGTGGAGTGGTGCAACAACAACAATCTATCCTTCAATGCCAACAAAACTGAAGGCTGGTCATTGACTTCAGGAAGCAGAGTATTGTACACCCCCCTATCTGCATCAACGGGCCGAGATGGAGATCAATAAGTTTTAAATTCCTAAACACCAAAAATCTGTCCTTGTCCACCCACGTCGACGCACGACCAAGAAAACACAACAACGCCTATATTTCCTCAGGAAACTAAGGAAATTCAGCATGTCCACATTGGCTCTTACCAACTTTTATAAGTGCACCATAGAAAGCATCCTATCGGCTGCATCACAGCCTGGTATGGTAACTGCTCGGGCCAAGACCACAAGAAACTTCACAGAGTCGTGAACACCGCCCAGTCCATCACACAAACCTGCCTCCCATCCACTGACTCCATCCACACCTCCCGCTGCCTTGGGCAAGCAGGCAGCATAATCAAAGTGGGCTAAATCCCTCCTGGTGGATTTGGATTTGTTTATTGTCACAGGAGGTACAGTTGATGCTGACAGGGGTGTGTACAGTGCTTTGCTTGCTGAAGTCAATGACCAGCTCTTTAGTTTTGCTGGCATTGAGGGAGAGATTGTTAGGGCAGTCTATGACAAGGTGTATGACTTTTAAATCAGCGCTGGACTTTTAGGGGAAAAGATAGGAAACATTTCTTATCATAAAGGGTTAAAAGCGGAACTCTCGCTGACAAAGAGCAGTGAACGCTAGCACATTAATTAATTTAAACCTGGGAGTGATGTTGTAGAGCCAAAGTTAGGGGTACAGATGAGCCATGATCTCACTGAATGATGGAACAAATTCGAGGGGCTGAATGGTCTACTCTTGTTCCTATGTCCCTCATAACTGCACTTCATTCATTTCCGGCTCGAAGGAAGCCCCCCTTCCATAACTGCACTTCAAAGTACAGTGGTTAATTCTGTGGGACATGCTGAAAACCAATTCTCAATCGCGCAATAAAATGCTACATGTCATGGAAGCTTCTCTTTCCAGCATTGCTGACCAAATCACATCTCAAGGTGATTCAAAAGTCCAAACATCAGTCCTACCGTGTCATGTAATGTGAAATGGGATGTGAGTTCATACACTTTAAAATAAAAGATGCTGAGGATTGATGGGAAAACTAACATGTGGAAAGGGCAGGTGCTAGGACCTAGTGGACGCCAGATTTTCGCAGCACCTGTTGTGTCAGCCTCTGTGCACCATGGGTAGGGTACCAATGTAGTGCCAGCTTTCAAAGATAGATCAAAACACTCTGTGTAGCCGCTGAGAAGGGCTACCAATTAGAACCATGAATAAATAAACTTTTCCCATTCTCACTTTTGTTCTTCAATGAAAACATTAGCCGCACTCTGGCACTTGACCAAGGGTGAGGAAATGGCTAACCAGGTTTTGAAAAATTCACCACAATAAATAAATAAACTTCAATGACCTTAAAATGCAGGGATGAAATTCCAGAAACTTCTCACATGCCCGTTAATGTTTAACATAACCTGTCCTGTGATGGCGAGATTTTATTTGCTCTTCTAAAAGGGACAATGTTATCACCTTCCGCTGTCTCTGGAACAACATGCTGGTATGGTTCCATCACACAGCCAATCACACTGCCAACAGGCTACATAGAACCAGAGAAAGGTTACAGCACAGAAGGAGGCCAATCGGCCCATCTTGTCCATGCCAGCCCAAGAACACCCAGGTGCCCTTTCTCATCCCACCTTCCTGCACCCGGTCTATACCTGTAGCTTACAGCACTTAAGATGTACAACCGGGTACTTTTTTAAACGAGTTTAGGGTCTCTGCCTCCACCACCAACTTGAGCAGCGAATTCCAGACTCCCACTATCCTCTGGGCAAAAACACCCTCCCTCATGCCCCCTCTACACCTTCTGCCTCTTATCTTGAATCTATAACGGGCAAGGGTTTACATTCACCCAGTCACAGAGTTTCTTCGCCCGCAATTCCAGTCGATGTGAGGAATTCCATGGTGCCAGATTTTTTAAAAGCTCTTTTACCATTTTACCCTCTATTTATTTCATCACATAAGAATTCAAAACATTATTTTCAATTGCTTGTCTTGGTGGATGACCAGGGGAGTATGAAGCATGTGGTCTTCACTTTGGGTGGTGCAAACTGCTTGTTCCAGGGTGCTGCGGGTGTTATTTTCAACGTCTGAACATAGAACATAGAGAAATACAGCACAGAACAGGCCCTTCGGCCCACGAAGGTGTGCCAAACTTTTGTCCTAGTTTAATCATAGTGTCCAAAATTCTATGATAATCTAAGGGCAATTTATCATGGCCAATCCACCCAACCTGCACATCCTTGGACTGTGGGAGGAAACCGGAGCACCCGGAGGAAACCCACGCACACACGGGGAGGATGTGCAGACTCCACACAGACAGTGACCCAAGCTGGATCCGAACCTGGTACCCTGGTAGAAGTTCAGGCATTGTTCTGTCTTTCAGGGTGAAAGAATTGTGTTTTGTGGCTTTAAAACTCTTCTTTTTAATTTTCGGACATTTCCCCTTTAAGCGGTTGTTGTCCGGGGCCTGTGATGTCATGATGCTCGTGACGTCATGTGGCTTCTCGCGCATGCGCAAAACACCGATTTGCCGGTTTGCATCTTTTAGGGAAGTGCGCATGTGCGGACTGGTCAGACTGCACACGCGCAAGATGGCTGCCATTCAAAACTGCCATGTTCTTCTGTTTCAACCCTACCTATGCCTTGTGGTGAGTATTCGCGACATTCTTACCAATTTTGTTCGTGTGCACCTTGCAGTGGCTGTCAAATTTGTCCCGGATGGTCTGGTATTTCGTTTTTTCCTGCCCTTATGAGTATTGAAACGAGTTGAAGATCTCTATCGCGTGTTCACCCGCAATGGTGAGTAGAAGAGCTGTCTTCCGAGCCTCGGTCGCACCATTCAGGTCGGATGCTTCCGTGTATAGTTGGAATTTTTGTTTGAACGAGCGCCAGCCAGCACTAAGATTACCGGTGGCCCTGAGTTGATGAGGAGCCTGAATCTTGATCATCGTGCCTGGATTTGGTTGCTGCCTGTCTCTATCCTTGCTGAGTTGAACTAGGGAGATTGAGCAGTCACTCCTGTACCATGTTGTGTTATGTTATTGCTGGTAACATACACTGCCACTTGATGTAGGCTCTGCTGAAAGATGCTCCAGACTCGGAGATAAGTTTAATGCATTTATTGAACAATTAACAATGCTCTTAAATGAGTTTGACATTCTACTAATCCCTCTCCAGTAACTCAGTCTATTCTGCTAACTATACAAGCTTGCTCTCGACCATGTGCTAGGGTGTGATGTTGCTGATAATCAACCCTGTCCTGCTATCTTGGTTTCTGCTGGTGGAAGAGGCAGAGCCTGTGTGCCTTGTCCTT
The DNA here is from genome assembly GCF_902713615.1 of Scyliorhinus canicula. Lineage (NCBI taxonomy): Eukaryota > Metazoa > Chordata > Chondrichthyes > Carcharhiniformes > Scyliorhinidae > Scyliorhinus > Scyliorhinus canicula. Next base: position 17,758,827 of record NC_052151.1, on the reverse strand, counting down.
TTTATATGGGTCATGTAGTGCCCCCTTGTGGTAATGCCACCTCTGGGTGTCCTGATTACCCATTGGTTGTGTCCTGTTCTAATGACCCATTGGCTGCGTGTCTGCATGTCATGACATCTCTGGTGCTCCCTCTAGTGGTCACTTAGTTGTAGTGTATTTACATTAACCCCTTGTGTATATACAGTGATGCAGATCGCTACACTTTTTAAAATGTATTCATGGGTGTGGGCTGGCTGGGCCAGAATTTATTGCCCTTGAACTGAGTGGCTTTTCAGGGGGAAATTAAGAGTCAAACACATTGCTGTGGGTCTGGAGTCACATATAGGCCAGACCAGGTAAGGATGGCAGATTTCCTTCCCAAAAAGGACATTAGTGAACCAGATGGGTTTTTACGACAATCAGCAATGGTTTCATGGCCGTCATGGGCTTTTAAATCCAGATTTTTATTGAATTCACATTTCAGCCAATAAATATATTTTTGAAGTGTCATGACTATTGCAATTTAGGAAACCCACCAGTTAACTTATGCAAAGCAAGATTCCACCAACAGCAGAAGTCATAAGTATAATCATTTATTAGTAATGTTGGCTGAGGGATAGATACTGGTCAGGTCACTGGGGATAAAATTCCTGCTCTCCTTTGCATCTTTTACATCCACCTTAGAGGGTGGTTGGGGCCATAGCTTAACATCCCATCTGAAAGTCTGCACCTCCAATAGCGTAATAATCTCTCAGCAACATACTGGGAGTGTCAATCTAGGAAAAATCACTGACTCCTTAGTGCAGAAGGAGGCCATTTGGCCCATCAAGTCTGCACTAACCCTCAGAAAGAGCACCCTACCTAGGCCCACTCCCCCACCTTATCCCCGTAACCTCAGCTAACCTTTGGAAATGAAAAAAAATGAAAATCGCTTATTGTCACGAGTAGGCTTCAATGAAGTTACTGTGAAAAGCCGCTAGTCGCCACATTCTGGCACCTATTCGGGGAGGCTGGTGCGGGAATTGAACTGTGCTGCTGACCTGCCTTGGTCTGCTTTAAAAGCCAGCAATTTAGTACAGTGTGCTAAACCAGCCCCGAGGCGCTAAGGGTCAATTTATCATGGCCAATCCAGCTAACCTGCTCATCTTTGGACTGTGGGAGGAAAGTGGAGCACCCGGAGGAAACCCACGCACACACGGGGAGAATGTGTAAACTCCACAGGGTCACCCAAGCTCGGAGTCGGACCCCGGGGTCCGTGGCGCTGTGAGGCAGCAGTGCTAACCACTGTGCCACCGGGCTCAGAGTGCGCCCAGAGTGCAACTTGAAGCTATGAACTAATTTCGAGGTAAGAGCATGACCCACTGAGTCACAGCAAATATAAAATCTCACCTTAATTGAGAAGTTGTGAACTGAAGTTTGAAAACTGGAAACGGCCGCTCTGACAACAGGGAAAGGAACAATTAGGAAGGTTGTTGGCATAAAATTCAACTGGCTCACCAATGATCTTCAGGGTTGGAAGCCTGTAACCTGCTCGAGACTTACATGTGACTCCAGTCCCGCACTGCATGACTGACTCTGAAGGGCCCTTAGCCAGCTCGGGATGGGTCCAACATACCGTTTGACCTACATTCACAGAACAAAGACATTTTTTAAAAGCCCTGCCTTTTCCATTTCCTCCCTCACAATCACAAAAGGATAATTAACAGGCAACAGGTCCTTAAAAAATACAATTGAGATACATCCATTACAGTCCTGTTGGCATACCTCATATGAATCATGACTGAACATTCCTCCAAAAAGAAATCTTAAACAAAAAGAAGGAACGCCCTGTAATTTCCCGCTGGTGTTATTTTTCTGACCTGGAGCTAACCTTACCTCTCCCGAAGAGTGGCTACCGCTGACGCGAACCTTCCAAGAGGAACAGCAATTAGCCTCTAATTGACCTCAGAGTGTGTCTGTCGCGATCACACCTCCACAAGGACAACATGAGTGCTAACCTTAAAGGGATAGGCCCGGGGATTAGCAAGGTAAATGTCAAATTCAGCTTCAGCATTTGTCATATTGATGCACTATCAATTGTGCTAAAGACTTGGATTGGTACAACAGAGGCTTTATTACAGTCAGATGTGAGGCCTCCGACTGCAGCTGGTAGAATGGCTGATCATGAGAAGTCATGCATATTTATACAGCTCCTTGTGGGCGGAGCTAGCCGGCAGGGGCTACCGGCGAACAATGTAGTATAGGTGCTACTGTACATCCCCTAATACAGGTACACACAGTTACACAGTGGATCACCACACATATGCAAATTGTTCATGCTTATTATTCGATTGTCCGCCCAAGACATGATAGAACTGGAGGCAAGTCAGAATAACCCAAGCCCCAAGCCTCTGCAAACCAGCAATCCCTATATCAGGTTGTGCAATGGGCGAGTTATGAACCACCATGACCTTCAATGCAGTCAAGCATGAGTTGTTCTTCTGACCCCGGCTTTAGTGTCACAGAGGCCCAGTCAGCCTTGCAGAGGAGAGTGGCTCAGCTTCCTGCAGAATCCCTTGACTGGTTGCCAGGCCTTAGATCCAATTCTTTTTGTTTTCCCAACTCTCCTTCCTTCTGACCCTCACTCCTGTGTGAAAGAGCTTTTTCTCCAGATGGTGCCTCAGAGAGATTGTCTCGGCTAATCAAATGGGAATTGTTGCCCGCACTTGTGCCCTGGAGGTTTGCGCTGAATGGCGTACCCGTCTGTGGTACACAGTGTACAGAGAGATCAGGTTGTGTAGGTCGAGCGGCCCGGATTGCATTACGAAAAGGAGAGGAGAAGGAAGTTACATTTCTATATTGTCTTTCACAAACTCAGGACGTCCTGGTTCAGACTTTCGGAAGTGCACTCACCCACCGTAAAGTGGAAAATCCAGCAGCCAACAGTCCCACAGCAAGCTGTGAGGGAGCAGGTCATCAATTCTGTTGATTGAGGAATAAATATTGGCCAGCAGGTCAGCGAGAGCTATCCTCGTTCATCTTCGAGCCCAGTGTCATGGGATCAGAAAGAACAAACTGCTTAACATTGCATCCAAAATCTCCTCACGTGCAGCACTCCCTCACTAATTCACTGGGGAGTCAACCTGGACTTGGGATAGAAATGGAGAGAGAGAATGGCTAAAAGTGACAGACTGAAAGAGAGACAGAGAGAGAGACAGAGAGAGAGAGAAATAAACTGCGAATGAGAAAGAAAAAGGAGACAGGACACATTAAGCATTTATCTACTTCATCAATTGGGGCTGGTTTAGCACACTGGGCTAAATAGCTGACTTCTAATGCAGAACAAGGCAGCAGCGTGGGTTCAATTTCGGTACCAGTCCCCCAACCAGATGTTGGAATGTGGCCACTTTTCACAGTAACTTCATTGAAGCCTAATTGTGACAAACAGCCATTATTATTAAGTCACCTAGTGCACCTATTGCCTCTGTCAATTGGTTATTTCACTTGTTCCCCATTTCTCTATCTGGTACCCAATTCCTTCCTCTCATTACAATCCATGTCAGACCTTACTCTCCCAGGCTGGGACATTTGCATTAACTCTCCTATCTCTATCTCATTCTCTCAGTTAGATTGCCTCATTACCACACTACAATACCATCTATCCATCAGTCAGGCACAATCAGTCCAACAGTCAGCAAGTCTAACATTCAAACAGTCCGTCAGTCCAACAGTCAGACAGTTGGTCACTCAGAGTAGGATATTGTGAAACTGTGCACTCTGATAGGGAGAATAAACATAGAAACTAGGAGCAGGAGGCCATTCGGCCCTTCGAGCCTGTACCGCCATTCATTATGATCATGGCTGATCATCCAACTCAATCTCCAATCCTGCTTCCCCCCCCCCCCCTATCCTTGTTCCTCTTCACCCCAATGTTATATCTAACTGCTTCTGGAAAACATAAAGGCTAGATTTTCCGTCTCAGAGACTAAGTGGGACTGAATCGGTGGTGTTTGTGGTGGTCACCACTGTTGTATTGTATATACTGCATACGAGGGTATTACGGTAAGGCCCCTGTACTACAGGTACAGTGGTAGATCCCTGCCTGCTGGCTCCGCCCAGTAGGTGGAGTATAAATGTGTGGGCTCCCCATACAGCAGCCATTTCAGCAGCAGCTGTGGGAGGCTACACATCTCTGCGTAATAAAGCCTCGATTACACTCTACTCTCGTCTCGTCGTAATTGATAGTGCATCAATTTATTACGCAGAGATTTTACAACGATGGATCTCGGCATCAAACCTGATCTCCTGCAGCTGCACCCTCAAGCAGATAACACCAAGTCAGCCTTTACACATTGGCACATTGGATCTGCAACAGACCCACCCCAGAGGCACAGAAGCTCCAGATCCTTTACACGTAGATGAGCTCAGATATCTTTCCCCTCATCCGGGACGCACCAACCTACGCTGAGGCCATGGCACTACTGAAGGAGAACTACACTCAGCAGACCAACAAAATCTACGCCAGGCACCTCCTGTCCACGCGGCATCAACTCCCCGGTGAGTCTGTGGAAGATTTCTGGCGTGCCCTGCACATCCTGGTGAGAGACCACGATTGCCAGGCCGTTTCGGCCGCTGAACATTCTGACCTGCTACTTAGAGACGCGTTCATTACGGGCATAGAGTCGGCCTACATCCGCCAGTGCCTCTTAGAAGGGGCTACCCTCGACATCGCGGCGACCAAGAAACTCGCGATCTCACTCACAGTCACCTCACGCAATATACAGGCGTATGCCCGCGACCGCACGGCCCACCCCTCCTGGGCATCGTGGACCCCGCCAACGAACACCCCATCGTGGACCCCACCAGCGACCTCCCCAGCCAACCCCAGGCCTGTGCCACGCGGCAGCCAACCAACACCGAGAGACCCAAGTGCTACTTCTGTGGACAGACAAAACACCCCCGGCAGCGCTGCCCGACACCGAGCGCACTCTGCAAGGCCTGTGGGAAGAAAGGACATTTCGCTGCTGTGTGCCAGGCCCGCTCGGTCGCTGCTATTGTCCCGGCACCCCCAATGTGCGACCCGCGTGCGCCGCCATCTTCCTCGCCTCAGACCACATGCGGCCCGTGGGCGCCGCCATCTTGCCTGCCTCAGGACATGTGCGGCCCGTGGGCGCCGCCATTTTCCCCGCCTCAGGACCCCTGCTCGTCTAGCACATTATCGGGCCGCTCATCGCCTGCAACCCGTCGCCACCAGGAACAGACGGTACAGTGCCAGGACACGACCTTCATCAGGTCCGAAGTCCAGCGGCTGCTGCGGGAAGGTGTTATCGAGGCCAGAAACAGCCCCTGGAGAGCCCAAGTGGTAGTCGTGAAAACTGGGGAGAAAAACAGCATGGTCGTTGACTAGTCAGACCATCAATCGGTACACACAGCTCGACGCGTACCCCTCCCACGCATATCTGATATGGTCAATCAGATTGCGCAGTATCGGATCTTCTCGACAGTGGATCTGAAATCTGCCTACCACCAGCTCCCCATTCGCAAGGCGGACCACCCATACACTGCGTTCGAAGCAGACGGCCGCCTTTGCCACTTCCTTAGGGTTCCCTTCGGCGTCACTAATGGGGTCTCGGTCTTCCAACGAGAAATTAACCGAATGGTTGACCGGTACGGACTGCAGGCCACCTTCCCGTACCTGGATAACGTCACCATCTGCGGCCACGATCAGCAGGACCACGACGCCAACCTTACCAAATTTCTCCACACCGCCACTCTCCTCAACCTAACCTACAACAAGGAGACAAACCGATTAGCCATCCTCAGCTATGTAGTTCAGAATGGAATTCTAGGGCCCGACCCCGATCGCATGCGCCCCCTCATGGAACTCCCCTTTCCCCACTGCCCCAAGGCCCTCAAACGATGCCTCGGGCTCTTCTCGTACTACGCCCAGTGGGTCCCTAACTATGAGGACAAGGCCCGTCCACTCATCCACTTCATTCGGTCGCTCCCGTGCACTGCGACTAACAAAACTCCTCATGAATGTCTCTTTGCCTTCCTGAAGTATTCTTAGGATCTGATTCCAGTTTTGTTTAATTTACGGTTGCCGGTTGTTGGTGAGACATTGCTGAAACTCAGTAGAAAAGCAAGTTAAAAACTTGTCAGGTGCAAATAAGAATTGTTTTATTGAAGTTCATTGGTTACAACTTGAAAATGATTTAAAAGGTAGTTTGTAGACAATTTGATTTTCTTCAAAGAATCACAGGAATTATCTTCTGAGGCAATAGCCTGAACACAACTTTAAAAGTCAAAGGCTGAAGTCAAAGTATGAAAATGAAATAGGAATACAGAACTCTTTTCTAATTCTCTCTCTCTCTCTCTCTCTCTGACTTGTCTGTCTTCTTGCCTTTCTGACTTGTCTGTCTTTTCTCCGCCCCGTTTCTCTCCTCTCCTCACTTCTAGTCTCTGTCTCCTCACTCCTCACTAAAAATGGTGGTCAAATCATCCATGGATATACTCTTTGATATCTGTCTTAAGCGATCTGATCACACCCCAATATAATCCTAATTGGTTTAAGCTATATTCAAAACACATTTGATTTGATAAAAAGCCGTCCATCATGACAATGTAACGCCACTTCTAATTGTTGCTTATTGGTATGTTTCTCATGGGATATTGTGCTTTATCAAAACCAGCAAAAACTGGTCTAATGCTGACCTACCTATTGCCACCATGGAGACCTCATGTTATCTCATCATACTATGCGAGGCATAATTCAGAACATACAACTCAAACTGTCTTTTATAAGATTGTTTCACTGAGAATGTTGGAATCAAATATATACATATATATATTATATTTGAGTCGATGTTTTAACTGTCCATTTATTAAAAACAAGGCAATATAGTTCAAGATATTTTTTTAGCTTGTATAATTTATGGGATATGATTCAACCTAATCTCGAGCTGCGTGAGAACCGTACAATACTTCATCCTTATCCCTCGTTGCTATGGATTCCGCCCTTGCCCTTGGAAAAATGTGATGTTTTTATCAGACTTCTGTGTTTTGCAAACTCATGACTGAGTTTGGAAATTGTATGGTTCTTTCATTTTAAAACTGGGAATTGATATTTCTGTCTTAAACAGTCTTCTTACCTATATTAAGTGTATTTAAAATACCTGACTTCTACACTTCCCCAGGAAGTCCACCTCCGGGGTTTCGCTCCCAACATGACTGGCAGCTCCAGGACCCGTTCTCCTCCGCAAACACATGTGGCTCCACAAGGCAGACCCGTTGGTTGAGAGGGTACAGCTACTCCCCGTCACCCGCTCGCCGCCGAAGAGTGGCTGAACCACCCACAAGCAGTCTGCTCGCACCCCACCCTGCACCACATGCCGGCACCCATTCCACCCGCCACGGTCCTGGTGCCCTGGTCAGAAAGGGCACCAGCTGCCCACCCTCTTTGCCGCACGTGTCCGACTGCCTAACACTGTGAATTCTCTATCCCCCCCCCCCCCCCCCCCAACCTGCCCCTCACCATTGGCACGTAGCAGGCACTGGACCTGGTCGGTGGGCCCAGGGAGAGGGCAGTAGGTGGAGGTCGGCATCAGGGAACCGAGTGAGATCCCGCTGACTTGCAATGCCCTATGGCATGGCTGGCACAAACCCCTCCACTACCCCCACACCACCACCCCATACTACCCCCACACCAGCACCCCCCACACTCCATCCCCACCAGCCCACCTCTGCCACCCCATCCCCCACGCTGCCACCCCAACACATGTCTTGTGTCTTGCGGGATCACCTGGTGACGAGGTGTCCCCTGCCCCAGGTCACAACCCCAGGACATGCCCAGCGTGGAGGTGGCAACAGACAGCAACACAAACCCCCTAACACCAGCCGCAACACCCAAAGCACCAGTCCACGAACAACACCAACTTTCCATCACAGCTGTCTCCAACACTCTCCACCATCCTATTGGGCACATTAGTGAAGAGGCTCCAAGGGCACTATCTGGAAGGGCTCAATAAGGACCAAGGGGGGTATCTATGGGTGAAGCCAGATGACATTGACAGGGTGTTGAATGAATATTTCACATCTGCCTTTACCCAAGACAATGAGGAAGTAGCTATCAAAGTGGGCAAATCTCCAGGTGCGGATGAATTGTTGTCCAGGCTGCTGTGAGAGGCGACGAAGGAGATTGCAGGGGCTCTGGCCTAAATTTTAATTAATCTCTAGCCTCAGCGAATCTGCCAGAGGACTGGAGAACAGCTAATGTGTTCCCACTGTTCAAGAAAGGTTGTAGAGACAAGACAGGGAACTACAGACCAGTGAGTCTCATGTCAGTGGTGGGGGAAACTACTGAACAAGATTCTGAAGGAAAGAATCTATCTCCACTTGGAGAAGCAAGGTTTGATCAGAAATAGTCAGCATGGCTTTGTCTGAGGGAAGTCATGCCTTACAAATGTGATTGAATTTTTTGAGCATGTAACCAAGTGTATAGATGAGGGTAGTGCAGTTGATGTAGTTTATGTGGATTTCAGCAAAACCTTTGACCAGATCCCACATGGGAGACTTATAAAGAAGGCAAATGCACATGGCATATAGGGTGATCCACTTGATAAGGTGGATTCATAATTATCTTAGTTGCAGGAGACAGAGGGTGATGACACACGGCTGCTATACTGTAGTACCACAGGGATCCATGCTGGGCCCCACATTATTCCTCATTTATATAAATGACTTAGGCGACTAAGTGGGGGGTAGGATCAGCAAGTCTGCAGATGACACAAAGATTAGCCAAGTGGTTAACAGTAAGGCTGAGTGTCGTAGGTTTCAGGAAGCTACAGACGGGATGGTCAAATGGGCGGGTAAGTGGCAGACGGAATTTAACCCCGAAAAGTGATATACTTTGGAAGGAGTAATATGACAAGGAAGTATACGTTGAAAGGTCTGACACTGGGAAGTTCTGAAGAACAAAGGAACTGATATACCTTCAATTCACCAAGAGGCAGAGAGAGGGAGTGAACATTAGGCTTTATTAGTCGTGAACTTGCCTAGCCAGAGTCGGTTGTACAGATGAATGCCGCCCACAGGTGGCCGGGTTATATATGGCCCCGGTGAGGGCAGAGCCAGAGGCGGAGCCAACCGGGGTTACAGTCCAGTACCTGGAAGCAGCTCGTATCACCACTTCCAGGTCATAGGTTACATTAGGTGGATAAAATGGTTACAGTGTCATTCATAATGGTGAATGCATTGACCACATTCACCCCCTGTTAAAAAATCAAGTCCAGCGGGGGTGAGTTGGGGTCAGTACATATTCAGTCTCTCTGGAGGCCGGATTGTTCTCTTCGACCTCCTCAGCTCTGGCAGTGCGGTGGGCATGGTTGTTGCCGGTGGTGACTCCAGGGACGTTGTGTCTGGAGCTTGAGCCTCAGTCCGGCTTGTCAGAGATGGTTGGGGGGTGGGCAGGGGGGTGGTGGGGTGCGGCAGTGTCAGCGCGGAACAGTACAGGAGACCCGGGGGGAGTACGGGGCACTGGGGGTAGGGGTGGGTAGCGGGGGAGGGGCACGTTGGCGGGGAACCAGCTGGTGCCAGGTCGCGTAGGGAGACCGTATCTTGCCGTCCGTCCTGGTGCGCAATGTAGGCATACTGGGGGTTGGCGTGGAGCAGCTGGACCCTCTCGACCAGGGCGTCGGTCTTATGGCTCCTCACGAGCCTCCGGAGAAGGACGGGTCCCGGAGTTTTCAGCCAAGATGGAAGCGAGACCCCGGAGATGGACTTCCTGGGGAAGATAAACAAACCGTCGTAAGAGGTCTCGTTCGTGGCTTTGCAGAGGAGTGATCTGATGGAGTGGGGGGTGTCGGGGAGGACCTCCTGCCAGCGGGGGATCGGGAGACCTAGACCGGAGGGCCAGAAGGATGGCCTTCCACACCGTCGTGTTCTCCCTCTCCACCTGCCCGTTTCCCTGTTGGTTATAGCTCATAGTCCTGCTCGAGGCGATGCCTTTGCTGAGCAGGTACTGACGTTGCTCATCGCTCATGAACGATGTGCCCCGGTCACTGTGGATGGAGGCAGGGAAACCAAACAGTGTGAAGATGCCGTGCAGTGCCTTTATTACGGTGGCTGAGGACATGTCGGGGCAGGGAACGGTGAAGGGGAAGCGGAAGTACTCATCGATGATGGTGAGGAAGTATATACTCCGGTTGGTGGAGGGGAGGGGCCCTTTGAAATCGTTATTTAGACGTTCAAAGGGCCGGGAGGCCTTTACCAGACGGGCCTTGTCTGGCCGGTAGAAATGCGGTTTGCACTCCGCGCAGACTTGGCAGTCCCTGGTCATTGCCTTGACCTCCTCGGTGGAGAAGGGCAGATTGCGGGCCTTAACGAAGTGGGTAAGCTGGGTGGCCCCTGGATGACAGAGGTCATTGTGGACAGCCCGAAGTTGGTTGATGCGACCATCAATTCACTCGGAAACTCGAGTCGAAGTAAACAGTGTTTGGGGCTGTTTAGCTCACTGGGCTAATCGCTGGCTTTTAAGGCAGACCAAGCAGACCAGCAGCATGGTTCGATTCCCGTAACAGCCTCCCCGAACAGGCGCCGGAATGTGGCGACTAGGGACTTTTAACAGTAACTTCATTTGAAGCCTACTCGTGACAATAAGCGATTTTCATTTCAGTGGTTTTAATCAGCTTACAACTTTGCCTGCCTGCGACTGGTACATTACTGAAGGCGGTCCCGCAGGTCAGCTGCTCTTATACTTCCTATCAGGGGCGGAGCCATAGGCGGAGCCATGGGTGGAGCCCGTACATGCTCGACATCTCTACCTGTGGGTGAAGCCACACAGTGGCCCATAGATGGAGCCCACAGGGTTAATAGCATGGTATAATGCAACACAGTATACTGGTGAATTAATAGTACTTATACATTCACCACATCGGTCATCTTGCTCGCTAGCGCATGTGCTGCGGGACAGGGCCTCTGGGGGCTCGTTGAGCTTCCCAGGACGATACTTGATATCATAATTGTAGGTGGAGAGTTCGATCCTCCACCTCAGGATTTTGTCATTTTTCATTTTGCCACGTTGTGCGTTGTCGAACATGAAGGTGACCGACCGCTGGTCGGTGACGAGGGTGAACCTCCTACCGGCTAGGTAGTGCCTCCAGTGCCGCACGGCTTCCACTATGGCTTGTGCCTCCTTCTCGACCAAGGGGTGTTGAATTTCAGAAGCATGGAGGGTCCCAGAGAAGAATGCTGCCAGCCTGCCCGCCTGGTTGAGGGTGGCGGCCAGGGCGACGTCTGACGCATCGCTCTCTACCTGGAAGGAGACGGACTCGGCCACCACGTGCATTGCAGCCTTGATGCGGCTGAAGGCCGAGCGAGCCTCATCCGTCAGGGGCAACTGGCGGTTTGAATAAGTGGGCGGGCTTTGTCCGCATGGTTGGGGACCCACTGGGTGTAGTAGGGGAACAGCCCCAGGCATTGTTTTAGCGCCTTGAGGCTGTGGGGAGGGAGGAGTTCTGTGAGGGGGTGCATATGGGGCTGTTTAGCTCACAGGGCTAAATCGCTGGCTTTGAAAGCAGACCCAGGCAAGCCAGCAGCACGGTTCGATTCCCGTAACAGCCTCCCCGAACAGGCACCGGAATGTGGCGACTAGGGGCTTTTCACAGTAACTTCATTGAAGCCTACTCGTGACAATAAGCAATTTTTATTTCATTTCATTTCATTCATATTGTCGGGGTCGGGCCCTCGGACTCCGTTCTCCACGACATAGCCGAGGATGGGTAGCCGGGTAGTACGTAAGACTCACTTTTCTTTGTTATAAGTGAGGTTGAGGGATTGGGAGGCCTGGAGGAACCTCTGAAGGTTGGCGTCATGGTCCTGCTGATCATGGCCGCAAATGGTCACATTGTCCAAGTACGGGTATGTAGCCCACAGCCCGTACTGGTCCACCATTCGGTCCATAGTTCTCTGAGTCATCAGTGACGCCAAAGGGGACCCTGAGACCCCCTGCCTCTTCGACTCCGGGAGCACGGAGAGCTTCGTCCATCCCGACACGGTAAGGCGCTGCTCCCTCCACATCTACCCAGCCTCCCAGACAATCTCCCTTGCCTCCGGATCCCATTCGGTACAGATCCGGGGGTACGGTATCGCCAATCTCACGATACAGGGCGTAGAGTACGCTCGTTTTAAGCTCTAAGTCCTCCCCCACCTCTGCGCCCCCCCCCTACTGCTCGGATTGGATTTTCAGTGTTATCACTGAAGCCTGACCCTGCAGTTTGGCGGACCCTTGCCCCCCCCCCACGGTATGCAGCCTCGCGACTCTCAAGGCCAGCTGCCTCAAAGGCAGTATAGTAGCGCTCTTCCGGGCGGATTGGGAGCTGGTGATAGGCCGAATTCAGATCGACCGTGGAGAACACACAGTACTGTGCGATCTGGTTGACCATCTCCCCTATGCGGGGGAGGGGGTACGCATCCAGTTGCGTGAACCAGTTAATTGTCTGGCTGTAGTCCACAACCATCCGATTCTCTTCCCCGGTCCGGATGTCCACCACTTGTGCTCTCAGGGGCTGTTTCTGGCCTCTATGATCCCCTCCCTCAAGAGTCGCTGGACCTCCGACTTGATAAATCCATGTCTAGCGAGCTGTACCGTCTGCTCCTGGTGGCGTTGGGCTGACAGTTAGAGTGAGATTCGCAAAGAGTGAAGGGGGGGAGACCTTGAGGGTCGCGAGGCTGCATACCGTGAGGGGGGGGGGGGGGGGGGGGGCAAGGGTCCGCCGAACTGTAGGGTCAGGCTTCGGTGATTAAGCTGAAAATCCAATCCGAGCAGTAGGGGGGCGCAGAGGTGGGGGAGGACTTAGAGCTTAAAGCGGGTATACTCCACGACCTGCATCGAGAGATTGGCGATACAGTACCTCCGGATCTGGACTGAATGGGACCTGGAGGCAAGGGAGATTGTTAGTGAGGCGAGGTAGATGTGAAGGGAGCAGCGCCTTACCGTGTCGGGGTGGACAAAGCTCTCCGTGCACCCGGAGTCGAAGAGGCAGGGGGTCTCGTGCCCGTTGACCCGAACGACCATCATGGCGTTCTTCAGCGGTTTCGGCTGCAACTGGGCGAGGGTCACCGCGCCCAGCTGTGGGTAGCCTGCGTGTTTGGTGGAGTCACAAGATGGCGGCCCCCATGTGTCGCACGTGTCGGACGGGATCGAAGATGGCGACAAAGATGGCTGCCCCTATCGGTCGTACGTGTCGGTCGGTGCTGGGGCCAGCGGCCAAGGTGGCAGCCCCCATGATTCGCACAAGGCTGATGACGCATCTGACAGGGGGAGGCATGAAGCCGCATTGCGGTGCCTGTGGGGCTGCGGGTCCATGGGCCGGGCCTGGTGCGTTTTCGATTTCTGGGCTTTAGGTCGGCCCAGACAGACTCTAACGAAGTGCCCCTTTTTCCCGCAGTCGCTGCACGTCGCTGAGCGGGCTGGGCAACGCTGCCGGGGGTGTTGGCTCTGGCCGCAGAAGTAGCATTGCAGTTCTCCGGGCTGTGCTGGCAGGTGCGTGGCGCAGGCCTGCAGCGTAGGCAGGTCCGACGGGGGCCGTGACGATAGTGTCCACGAGGGGTTTGCCGGGCCCGCGGGGAACGCGCTGAGGTTCTGGTCGGCCACCTCTAGCAAGGTAGCTAGCTTTACCGTGTCCCGCAGGTCGGAGGTCCCGTTTTCCAGCAGGCGTTGCCTGATATAGTTCGAGCGGACCCCCACCACGTAGGTGTTCCGGATCTGTGCGTCCATGTGTTCCTCCGCTGTCACATCTCGATAGCTGCAGTTCCTCACGAGTAGAGTCAGGGTTTCCAGATACTCGTCCAGTGATTCTCCGGCGCATTGACGGCAAGTAGTGAGGAAGTGTCTAGTGAACACTTTGTTTACGGCCTTCACGAAGTGCGCCTTGAGGGTGGTGACCGCCTCCTCGTAAGTGGCCGCTTTCTCAATCATTACCGAGATTCGATGGCTCACACGAGCGTGGAGCCGTTGCTGAGGAGTCGATGTAAGCCTAAAAGCATCGAAAGCAGTATTCAAATTTTTCCTTGGCTTTGGATGCACGGGCGTCGAGTTCGAGCCTGTCTAGCTTTAGAGCGGCTTCCATGGTGCTGTCGATGATGAATAAATTGATATACCTTCAATTCACCGAGAGACAGAGAGAGGGAGTGAACATAAGGCTTTATTAGTCGTGAACTTGCCTAGCCAGAGTCAGTTGTGCAGATGAGTGCCACCCACAGGTGGCCGGGTTATATATGGCCCTGGTGAGGGCGGAGCCAGAGCCCACCGGGGTTACAGTACAGTACCTGGAAGCAGCTCGTATCATCACTTCCAGGTCATAGATTACTTTAGGTGGATACAATGGTCATGCATTATGGTGAATACATTCACCACAGGGACCTTGACCATAGATCTCTGAAGACAGAAGGATAGGTTAATAGGGTGGTGAAAAAGGCATAGATTTCAAACATCAATCAAGGCATAGATTACAAAGGCAGGGAGGTCATGATGGAGCTGTATAGAACTTTGGTGAGGCCACAGCTGGAGTATTGCAATTCTGGTCACCACATTGTGTGAAGGATGTAATTGTACAGGCGGGGGTTGCAGAGAAGGTTCACCAGAATATTGTCTGGGATGGAACATTTAAGTTATGAAGAGAGGTTGGATAGGCTTGGGTTATTTTCTCTGGAGTAGAAAGACTGAGGGGGTGACCTGATTGAGGTGTACAAGATTATGAGGGGCATGGACAGGGTGGATAGGGAGCAGCTGTTCCCCTTAGTTGAAGGGTCAGTTACGAGGGGACACAAGTTCAAAGTGAGGGGTGGCAGGTTTAGGGGGGATTTGAGGAAAACCATTTTCACCCAGAGAGTGGTGACAGGGTGGAATGTACTGCCTGGGAGGGCGGTAGAGGCCCGACACCTCACATCCTTTAAAAAGTACCTGGAGGAGTACTTGGCACGTCTTAACATTCAACGCTATGGGTCAAGTGTTGGCCAGTGGGATTAGGTGGGCAGGTTTGGGCCTTTCATGTGTCAGTGCAGACTCGATGGGCCAAAGGGATCTTCTGCACTGTAGTGTTCTGTGGTTCCGTGATTCACGTGCAGCAGCATATCAGGAGGAGGTAGGAACCCCTAAGAGGGCTGATGACCGGAGGGCGGCCCCACGCCAGAAACTGTCGGCGAAGGTATCGGCCATGGGTCAAGATGTCCAAGGCTTGGGGCATTCTGTGAGGGCGACGGCTGAGGCAGAGAACAGGACTGTACCAGGGCCACCAGGAGTAACCCGGGGGCCATCAGGCACCCTGAGGGAGGAGGAGGTGATGGGGTCTGTGCCGGTGACCCCTGCAGGGGAGGTGCCGGAACACCACAGCACATTGGACACCCTCCCTCCCCACCCCCATCCCTGGCACATCTAATGGGCAGTGGACAGAACAGGGCAGCACGCCACCTGGGATGCCTAAGAGACTGCTGGGCCCGTCCAAAGCCAGTCACCCCAGAGGACGGCCGCCAAAGGAGACCCAGGTCACAGGGCGGGAATCGCAGCAGGCCCCCTCCACCCTTGATGTACCACCTGGGGACCCACCTAGCCATAGAAGTAGGGCCTGTAAGGCTAGAAAGGTAGACACCAGCTACGTTGCTATGTGAGCTGGACCCAGGAAAGCATTAGGGGCTAGGCCACAAATCTGTAGATAATGCAACCTGCCTCGGGGAAGGGGGGTACCGGGGGGTGGGGGGGGGGGGCAGCGGTTGAGAGGGGCACAGGCCAGGGCCCCCAGGTCAGCCCCCACACATCGCCCCGATACCCGGCCCCACCTCCATTCCTCAACACGCAGCCACCCTGCCCCCCCCCCCCCCCCCCCCCCCCCCCATACCTCATCCCCACCTCCGTCACCCCAAGGGTTCGCTGGGACCACGTGATGGATTGGCCAACTCGCATGCAGGGACCACCCAGGTGGACGGTGGAAAGCGCTACTCTGGGCAGGAGTCAGACGTTGTCAAACAATGCGGAGCACCAGAGATCATCACAGAGTGGGCCGTCATCATCCTCCAATCCCAAGGCTCAGACCCGCTGTTACTGCCAACCCAGAGCCCACACCCTATAGTGAGACAGGTGTGAACACAGAGGGGGTTGCAAGGGTTGGGTGGGGGCGGTGTTGGTGCAGGATGGGTGGCCATGGGAGGGGTTGGTCAGGATGCTCATTGCCCCTCCTAGTCGATGATTAGAGGCTGCCTGCCCTGGTGCCCACGTTATACAGCCTCCTGTACCTGATCCAGTCATTCCAGCCTTGGGTAACCGCATACCTGTGTGGAGTCCGCACATTCTCCCCGTGTGTGCGTGGGTTTCCTCTGGGTGCTTCGGTTTCCTCCCACAGTCCAAAGATGTGCAGGTTATAGATTGGCCATGATAAATTGCCCTTTAATATTGAAAGGTTAGGTGGGGTTACAGGGTTGAAGGGATAGGGTGGGAGAGTTGGCCTAGGTAGTGTGCTTTTTCGAGGGTCAGTGCAGGCTCGATGGGCCGAATGGTCTCCTTCTGCACTATAGGGATTCTATTATTCTATCATTTTTCTCTCAGTGGGCAGTGATTCTGTGGAATTCTTTACCACAGACAGCTGCAGAGGCTGGATCGTTTAGTAGGTTCAAGGCTGAGATAGACAGATTTTTAAGGAGGGAATCATGGGTTATGAGGGTGAGGTGGAAAGTGGAGTTTGGGATTATATCAGACCAGTCACGATCTAACTGAATGGCAGAGCAGACTCGATGGGCCGAGTGGCCTACTCCTGCTCCTACGTATTATGGTCTTATGGTCTGGTCAATCAGACAGTCCTTTAAACATTCTGTCAGACAGTTAGTCACTCTCTGTCTAATTCTCTTGTTTCGCTCTCCCACCCTCTCCTTTTCTCACTGTCTGTCTGGTTATCTTTGTACCTCACTCCATCTCTCTGGCTCTTTCTCACCCCCAGAAGATAATTATACTTTCTCTGACCATTTGGCCCCTGAGTACAGAAGCTAAAACAGGTCAGCACATGAACGCGGCCTACACCAAAACTTGTCCACTGACCATGCCTGTCGTCTCTCCTGCTGAACTTACTAGTCATGACTGAGGAAACAATTCCCCACCCAATCAAAACAAGCAGCAGCTCAGCCCACCCACTGACAGTCATTTAGTGGCAATATCACTGGAGGCCCTGACTAATGCCGGGGGCTGGAGTTCAAAACCTACACTAGCACGTCTTGGAATTTAAACTTAATTAATAAAATCTGGAATTCAAAGCTATTATCCGTGATAGCACTGTGAATAAGTTGTCAATTGTAAAACGGCATCAGGTTCACAAATTGCCCTTTAGGGAAGGAAATCTGCCGTCCTTACCTGATCTGGCCTAGATGTGACTCCAGACCCACAGCAATGTAGTTGACTCTTAAATGCCCTTTGAAATGGCCCAGCAATCCGCTCACTTCCAGGGCAATTAGGGACGGGCAACAAATGCGGCAGCCAATTTGCAGACAGGAAGCTCCCGAAAACAGCAATGTGATAATGAGCGGGTATTCTGCTTTTACAGTGTTGAGTGAGGGATCAATACCGGTGCTAATCCCTCTAGTCTCCTTTTTATTTCTCCTGCGACAGCAGCACAGTGGCACACTGGTTAGCACTGCTGCCTCACAGCTCCAGGGACCAGAGTTCAATTCCGGCCTCGGGTGCCCGTCTGTGTGGAGTTTGCACTTTCTCCCCGTGTCTGCGTGGGCTTCCTCCGGGGACACTGGTTTCCCCCCACAGTCCAAAGATGTGGATTGGCCATGATAGATTGCCCCTTAGTTTCCAAAAAGCTTAGGTAGTTCCACGGTGTTAATTGGACAGGGCAGGGGGTGGCGTGGGCCTCAGTAATGTGTTCTTTCAGAGAATCGGTGCAGACTTGATGGGCCGAATGGCCTCCTTCTGCACTGTAGGGATTCGATGAGATATGGTCACAGTTTAACAGCTCATTCAAAATGCAGCAAGGTGACATTCCCTCAGCATGAAGCGAACTGTCAGCCTTGATTTTTGTATTGAAATACCATGCGTGGGACTTGAACCCAGAGCTTTCCGAACTCAGAGGTTAGGTCTCACTGGGCCACAGATGACATCATGGTATCTCGTTTATTGGCGACTCCATTCCAATTTCCTGCCCCACATTTCAGGTGTCACGCTGTGAGGAGTTGAAAGCCAGGGATTTGCCCAGTACTTTAGTGCCAAAAGTTGTATAGATTGGATTAAGGGGTTATTGGGATAGTGTGGGGGAGTTGGCTTGGGTGGAGGGCTCTTTCAGAGGGTCAGTGCAGATTCTATCAGCTGAATGACCTCCTTCTGCAGAGTAGCGATTCTATGATAGAAGGAAGCAGGGAACATCAGAAGTCAACTTGCTCCCAACTTGTTTCTGAATAAGAATCAGAGGGACTCGAAACGTTAACTCTCTTTCTCTACACAGGTGCTGCCAGAGCTTCCGGGGTTTTCCAAGCATCAGCAGGATTTTGCTTTTGTTGCTATCCCCAGCCCCTTTGGTGGCGTACTTTCAATCTCATTGCTAAATTCATTAGATTCATTAGATTCATTTTCTTTATTCTTTCATGTTCTGTGCGATTTGCTCCAGTCCCACAACCATTGTGTGCAGTTCTGGTCACCTCATTATAGGAAGGATGTGGAAGCATTGGAAAGGGTGCAAAGGAGATTAACCAGGATGCTGCCTGGTTTGCAGGATAGGTCTTATGAGGAAAGGTTGAGGGAGCGAGGGTTTTTCTCTTTGGAGCGGAGGATGAGAGGCGACTTAATAGAGGTTTATAAGATGATGAGGGGGATAGATAGAGTGGACGTTCAGAGACTATTTCCTCGGAAGGATGTAGCTGTTACAAGGGGGCATAACTATGAAATGAAATGAAAATTGCTTATTGTCACGCGTAGGCTTCAATGAAGTTACTGTGAAAAGCCCCTAGTCGCCACATTCCGGCGCCTGTCCGGGGAGGCTGGTACAGGAATCGAACCGTGCTGCCGGCCTGCTTGAAAAGCCAGTGATTTAGCCTTGTGAGCTAAACCAGGGTGGGAGATATAGGAGGTAGGTTCTTTACTTAGAGAGTGGTTAGGGTGTGGAATGGACTGCCTGCTGTGATAGTGGAGTCGGACACTTTAGGAACTTTCAAGCGGTTATTGGATAGGCACATGGAGCACACCAGAATGACAGGGAGTGGGATAGCTTGATCTTGGTTTCGGACAATTCTCGGCACAACATCGAGGGCCGAAGGGCCTGTTCTGTGCTGTACTGTTCTATGTTCTATGTTCTAACCCTCCGAGATATGTGTTCCTCTCATTCTGTCCTTTTGGGCACCTCTGATTTTAATCATTGGCGGCTGTGTTTTCAGGTGACTAGGCCCTAAGCTCTGTGCCTTCTCTGTCTCTCTGTGGTTAGCACTGCTGCCTCACAGCTCCAGGGACCCGGGTTCAATCCCGGCCCAGGTCACTGTCTGTGGGAATGTCTGCACGTTCTCCCCGTGTCTGCGTGGGTTTCCTCTGGGTGCTCCGGTTTCCTCCCACAATCCAAAGATGTGCAGGTTAGGTGGGGTTACGGGGATAAGGCAGGCGAGTAGGCCTAGCAGAGTGCTCTATCAGAGGATCGATGCAGACGAGGGCTGCATAGCCTCCTTCTGCACTGTAGGAATTCTATGGATCTCTTGTGAAGTGCCGAGCTAAGCTTTGCTATGTTAAAGAATCATCAAATCATAGAATTTACAGTGCAGAAGGAGGCCATTCAACCCATCGGGTTTGCACCAGCCCTCACAAAGAGCACCCTTCCCAAGCCCACACCATCACTCTATTCCCATACCCAGTAACCCCATCCAACCTTTTTGGACACTGAGGGGCAATTTAACATGGCCAATCCCCCTAACCTGCACATCTTTGGACTGTGGGAGGAAACCGGAGCACCCGGAGGAAACCCACGCAGACACGAGGAGAACGTGCAGACTCCGCACAGACAGAGACCCAAGCCGGGAATTGAACCTGGGGACCCTGGAGCTGTGAAGCAACTGTGCTAACCACTGTGCTACGGTGCTGTGCAAGTGAAAGTTAAAGAGGGTGGAATGATGTTGGGGGTGTGCCCCTGATGGAGCCTTGGGGATCCCGCATTCCTGTTGGATTTTACCTGCCCTGCTCCCACTCCCAAAGCAGTTGGTGGGAAAATGTATAATCCAGCCCCTTGACCCTCTTGGTCGAGTCCGAGGTTTTGGGAAAGATTTTAGGGGGTGGATTAGTGTCGGACGTAGGAGAGACTAACCTGGTTTTGGGCTTTAGCATGGTATCAGGGGAGTGCAGTGGTACTGTCGCAGGGCGCGCACTCCAGGGGCCCAGGCAAATGCACTGGTAGTGCAGGTTCAAAACCCACCTTGGTGTTTGGTAGAGTTTAAGTTCAATTATAAATCTGGAATATAAAGCTAATCTTATTAATGATATCCCTGATGCTGTCATTTTTCTGTTCCAAAAACCCATCTGGTTCACGGATTATGCAGAATATCTGCCAATCCTGCCAGGCCTGGCCGACATGTGACTTCAGATCCACAGCAATGTGGTTCAGCCTCAGAGAGAATAGTGGTCAAGAGGAGTTCATGGAGGCAACTGACTTCAACCTTCCCAATATTTAGTTGGCGGAGCTTTCTGCTTCAGTACTGGATGTCAGACAAGGATTCGAATAATTTAGAGATGGTGGAGGGGTTAAGAGACACACTGGCGAGATCATCATTGCATGTGTGAGAACTGATGCCATGTCGCTGAGGGGTAGTATATAGATGTGGAAATGGAGAGAACAAAGAATATCTTTGAGGTGCACCAGATCTCCAACTTTCCTTTCCTCTGAAATCCTTGAACATCCCAAATCCTTGCCTATCTTTGTTGGAGATCCATGTTTGAATCCCGGCAATCAGATTTCCATCCCTGCCATAGTACCGAAACTGCTCTTATCATAGAATCATAGAATTTACAGTGCAGGAGGCCATTCGACCCATCGAGTCTGCACCAGCCTTTGGAAAGAGCGCCCTACTTAAGCCCACACCTCCATCCTATCCCCGTAATCCAATGACACCCACCTCACCTTTTTTGGGCACGAAGGGCAATTTATCATGGCCAATCCACCTAACCTGCACAACTTTGGACCGTGGGAGGTAACCAGAGCACCCGGAGGAAACCCACACAGACACGGGGAGAATGTGCAATGCCATGTGAGAGTACCTTTAAGAAATGGATGTTTAAGCAATGTACCTTTACGAAATGGAGCAGCTCATATTACTGAAGTGATGTCAGAGGGTGGGGGGAGCTGAGCTGAGCTCAATTCTGTTTTGGTTTCAGTTTTGAGAAAAAGAGCTTGGGTGTGTCTGTGTGTTTGCAGTGAGCTGGATCTGCTGTGATCTCTGCCAGGAAAGACTATCTCTGAATCATTTGGGTGATTTAAACTCATAATAGTAATGGCTTTAACCTAATTTGGGGGCCTCACGGTAGCATGGTGGTTAGCATCAATGCTTCACAGCTCCAGGGTCCCAGGTTCGATTCCCGGCTGGGTCACTGTCTGTGTGGAGTCTGCACGTCCTCCCCGTGTGTGCGTGGGTTTCCTCCGGGTGCTCCGGTTTCCTCCCACAGTCCAAAGATGTGCGGGTTAGGTGGATTGGCCATGCTAAATTGCCCGTAGTGTAAGGTTAATGGGGGGATTGTTGGGTTACGGGTATACGGGTTACGTGGGTTTAAGTAGGGTGATCATTGCTCGGCACAACATCGAGGGCCGAAAGGCCTGTTCTGTGCTGTACGGTTCTATGTTCTATGTTCTAATGTGTTTCTGTTTAAAGGTGTTAAGTCTTTTGGAGGTTTGAAGGAATATTTTGAGGGATTATTTTGTGTTGTATTATTTTCGGGGTTATCTTTGAAGTAAGGGGTGTTAAGGGATCCAATGTTCATTTAAAAAGGTTAAGTTGAATTCATGGAATAAACATTGTTTTGTGTTTAAAAACCCATGTGTCCATAATTGTAATACCACACCTGGAGACCAATCCGTGTGCTTCAAAAGCAACAATACATCAAAGGGAGAGGTTGGTTGAACTCCATGATACATTTTGGGGATCTGAAAACGCAGCTGCCATAACAGCAATCTCCTCACAGACAGTGACCCAAGCCGGGAATCGAACCTGGAGCTGTGAGGGTACTGTGCTACCCACTGTGCCACCATGCTATAAAATCATAAAATCACAGGATGTTTACAACACAGTTGGAGGCCATTTGGCCCATCATGTCATGCACAATGGTGTGATTGTGACAATGGTAAACTTTCCTTCCTTGTCCTTTTCAACCTATCTGCAGCCTTTGATAAGCTTGACCGCACCACCTTCCTCCAAAACCTCTCTACTATCGTGCAGCTGGGTGGGACTGCTCCCACCTGCTTCCATTCGTATCTGTCTATCATAGCCAGTACATCACTTGTAATGGCTCACTTGTCATGGATTAACAGCTTTGTTGGAATAGGGTTGATTATTGGGTCTCATGGACAAGATGGGTTCCGAGTGAGAAAGGCAGGAAATGGGATTGGGGGTTCAGGGCTCGAGCAGTGGAAAACATCAGGACGAGTTGGGCCCAGTGAGCTGGAGAAAGACGGAAAGCAGACAGAGGTAGCGAGTGGCCTTTGTGAACTCCTTACAGTTGGTCACAGCTTGCTGCAATTTTCTCCAAAATAACAAGAAGGAAGACTTTCTTTGAAAAGTGTAATCAATAATGGTTTAATGCACTTGTCCCTGAATCAGTCACCGTGACCTTGGCTCAAAACTGTACAGTTTTTAATCAGATCACTGAGGGCCTGTTGCAAAAGGGCTATGTTGACCTCACAATAACAGTACAGAAGCTGGTTTGCAGAAATTAACACTTGACACAAGGGTGGAGCTGAGAGCAGTCATTTGGAGGGATTCCCTGCCGCAATATTTAGTGTAAAAAACATAGACAGAGCACTAAATGTGTGTATTTGGCCTTTTGACGAACTTGGCTCTTCGCCCCTTCCTCTTCAAATATCACCGTGGAATCTTTAATATTGATATGAAATACAGAGGCTAACAGAGATAGATTATGGGGACCGAGATTATGCTCACATTCCATCGAGAATCGAAAAATAAAGGGCGATCTAATTGATGTGCTTTATGTGCTCAAAGGATTTGACAGGGTAGATAAATAGATAGTGCGGAACAAGGAAGCCTAACCCTCATGCTGGAGCTACACCTCACAGGTGTGATGTCAGGAAGCAGGTGCTGAAAATCTGGAACCTTCTCACAAAAAAAACCAATCGATCTTTATTCAGCAGGGATATTAAAGGTGTATTTCTCTCGGCCTGCAAAAAAGCTGCAGAGGTCGATTGAATGCTTTGACTTGGGATTTTTACTACCCAAGTTTGGTTACAGAACAAGGAATGAAGATGCAGATCAGCCATGGTAAACTTGAATGGTGGATAAGCACCTGGCTTACTCCTGCTCCTACATGCATTATTTTACAGGACGGGTGCATCACTGGCTTGGCCAGCATTTTATGGCCATTCCTAATTGACTTTGAGAAGGTGGTGGTGCATTGCCTCTTGAACCTTTGCTGTCCCTGTGGTGGAGGTGCACCCACACTGCTGTTAGGGGGGATTCTGATCCAGCGACAATGACGGAACAGCGATATCGTTTCAAATGAGGGTGATGAGTGGCTCATGTTGTTCCCATACATTTGCTACCCTTGTCCTTCTAGCTGGGACAGGCTACGGGTTTGGAAGCTGTTCTTAAAGAAGCCTTGGTGAGTTGCTGCAGTGCATCTTGTAGGTAATGTGAGGTAATGCATTTTGGTAGGTCTGACATAGAGGGGGAATATACCGTAAATGGCAAAACCCTTAGGAATATAGAATGTCAGAGAGGTCTGGGCGTGCAGGTCCTCAGACCTTTGAAGGCGGCAACACAAGTGGATAAGTTAGCCAAGAAAGCAGACTGAATTCTTGCCTTCATTGGGCGGGGCATCGAGTTTAAAAACTGGCAAGTCATGCTGCAGTGGTATAGAACTTTGGTAAGGCCGCACTTGGAATATTGCACACAATTCTGATCGTCACACTACCAGAAGGATGTGGAGGCTTTGGAGAGAGTGCAGAGGATGTTTACCAAGATGTTGCCTGGTCTGGAAGGTGTTAGCTATGGGGAGAGGCTGAATAGACTTGGACTGTTTCCATTAGAAAGACAGAGGTTGAGGGATGACCTGATAGAGGTCTACAAGATTATGAGGGGCATGGATAGAGTGGATGGGCAGGCACTCTTTCCTAGGGTGGAGGGGTCAGTCACCAGGGGGTATAAGTTTAAGGTCCGTGGGGAAAATTTTAGAGGAGATGTGCGAGGCAGGTTTTTAATCAGAGGGTGGTGAATGCCTGGAAAGCGTTGCCAGGGGAGATACATTAACGGCATTAAAAAGGCATCTTGACAAACACATGGATAGGATGGGTATAAAGGGATACGGCACAAGTAAGGGCTGAGTTTTGGCCAAGGTTGGTATCATGACCGGTACGAACTTGGAGGGCCGAAGGGCCTGTTCCTGTTCTCTATTGTTCTTTGTTCTTTGCTGCCACTGTGCGCCAGGAGTGAGCATTAAAGATGGTGGATGGGATGACAATCAATTGCCCTGGAGCTTCTTGAGTGTTGTTGGAGCTGCACTCATCCAGGCAAGTGGCGAGTATTCCACCACACTCCTGACTTGTGCCTTGTCGATGGTGGACAGGCTTTGGGGAGACAGATCATGAGATCACCAGACAAATACAGAGGAGGAAGGTCATTCAGGCCATCCATTCAGAGAGATCCTACAATTCCATCCCAGCACAGCATGACCTTTTGCCAGAGTGAGGTTTGGACGCACAATTGTCCATTATCGGAGAGAGCACCAATTTGATAACACGTAAAACTATCTAACTTCTGAGTCATCTAATAGAACAGAATGAGGACCTGCAACAAGGTTGCAAAGAGGTTACGATTATTTGAGGTGGCTGCTGATTGGATCATATGGATTAAAAACACAAAGCTATATTCACAGGAAGTGACTCACTGGCTTCTCAGCCAGCATGAGAGGACCTGACTATTTGTGCAAGTGCACACATTCCAGTATTGGGAACATCCCTCCTGCATCTACCCTGCCCAGTCCTGTGAGAATTTTAGAGGTTTCTATGAGAGGGATACAGCACAAGGAAATGCTGAGGGTTTTGGCCAAGGTTGGTATTCTGGCCAGCATGGGCTTGGAGGGCCGAAGGGCCTGTTCCTCTGCTGTATTGTTCTTTGTTCTTTGTTCTATGTGAAGACAAAGTATGTACTGAGTTATTCAGCCATTCCATTATCCCCCATTATAAATTCCGCTGTTTGTGACTGGAAGGGATCTACATTTGTCTTCACTGATCTTTTTCTTTGTTTTAATTCATTTGCGGGATGTAGGCATCACTGTTTAGGCCAACATTTATTGCCCGTCCCTAATTGCCCTTCAGAAGGTGGTGGTGAGCTGCCTGCCTTGAACCACTACAATCTTCTGAGGTGTAGGTACACCCACAGTGCCGTTAGGGAGGGAGTTCCAGGATGTTGACAGAGCAACAGTGAAGGTACAGCAGTATATTTCCAAGTCAGGGTAGTGAGTGACTTGGAGGGGAACCTCCAGGTGGCGGGGTTCCCAGGTATCTGCTGCTCTTGTCCTTCTAGATGTTAGTGGTCGTGGGTTTGGAAGGTGCTGTCTAAGGAACCTTGGTGAGTTCCTGCAGTGCATCTTGCAGATGGTACACACGGCTGCCACTGTTCGTCAGTGGTGGAGAGTTTGAATGTTTGTGGCAGGGGGAGCAATCAAGCGGCTGCTTTGTCCTGGATGGTGTCGAGCTTCTATTAGATATATACATTAGATATGGCTCTTGGGGCTACAGGGATGAAGGGATATGGGGGAAAGAGGGATCTGGGTATTGAACCTGATGATCAACCATGATTATAATGAGTGGCGGAGCAGACTCAAAGGATCCAAAGACCTCCTGATCCTATTTTCTCTATCAGTTTCTTGAGTGTTGTTGGAACTGAACTCATCAGGCAATTGAATTCCATTACACTTGTAGACGGTGGACAGGCTTTGGTTGGGGGTGGGGGGGGGAGGTGTCAGGTGGGTTACTCCCCGTAGGACTCCTATCCTTCAACCTGCCCTAGTAGTCACAGTATTAATGTGGCTAGTTCAGTATCTGATCAATGGATTGGATTGGATTGGATTTGTTTATTGTCACGTGTACTGAGGTACAGTGAAAAGTATTTTTCTGCGAGCAGCTCAACAGATCATTAAGTCCATGAAAAGAAAAGGAAATAAAATAAAATACATAATAGGGCAACACAAGGTACACAATGGGGAATGGGACAACTCATCGCCGCCAACTCATCGCCAGCCCAACTCATCGCCAGCCCAACTCATCGCCAGCCAACTCATCACCAGCCCAACTCATCGCCAGCCCAACTCATCGCCAGCCCAACTCATCGCCAGCCAACTCATCGCCAGCCAACTCATCGCCAGCCCAACTCATCGCCAGCCCAACTCATCGCCAGCCCAACTCATCGCCAGCCAACTCATCGCCAGCCCTCATCCGCTGACGATGAGTTGGCTGGCGATGAGTTGGGCTGGCGATGAGTCAGCGGCGATGAGTTGGTGGCGATGAGTCGGCGGCGATAAGTTGTCCTAGACCCACACAATGTAACTAGATAACACCAGCATTGGGTGAAGCATACATTGGTGTAGTGTTAATCAGGTCAGCCCAGAAGAGGGTCATTTAGTTGTCTGGTAAAGGCGGGAAGAGGCTGTTTCTGGGTCTGTTAGTGCATGTTCTCAGACTTTTGTATATTCTGCCCGATGGAAGAGTGAGTAAGCCGGGTGGGAGGGGTCTTTGATTATGCTGCCCGCTTTCCCCAGGCAGTGGGAGGTGTAGATGGAGTCAATGGATGGGAGGCAGGTTCGTGTGATGGACTGGGCTGTGTTCACGACTCCCTGTAGTTTCTTACAGTCCTGGGCCGAGCAGTTGCCATTCCAGGCTGTGATGCAGCCCGATAGGATGCTTTCTATGGTGCATCTGTAAAAGTTGGTAAGAGTTAATGTGGACCAGTTAATGTAGTTAACATAGAACATAGAACAGTACAGCACAGAACAGGCCCTTCAGCCCTCGATGTTGTGCCGAGCAATGATCACCCTTCTCAAACCCACGTATCCACCCTATACCCGTAACCCAACAACCCCCCCCTAACCTTACTTTTTTTTTAGGACACCACGGGCAATTTAGCATGGCCAATCCACCTAACCCGCATATCTTTGGACTGTGGGAGGAAACCGGAGCACCCGGAGGAAACCCACGCACACACGGGGAGGAAGTGCAGACTCCGCACAGACAGTGACCCAGCCGGGAACCGAACCTGGGACCCTGGAGCTGTGAAGCATTTATGCTAACCGCCATGCTACCATGCTGCCCCAGTTAAGAGTTAATGTAACCCCCAGGACGTATGTTGTGGGGGATTCAGTGATGGTAATGCCATTGAATGTGAAGGGGTGGTGATTAGATCCTCTCTTATAGGAGATGGTCATTGCCTGTCACTCGTGTGGTGCGAATGTAAATTGCCACTTGTCAGCCCAAGCCTGGATATTGTCCAGGTCTTGCTGCATTTGGACATGGACTGCTTCAATACCTGAGGAGTCACAAATGCTGCTGAACATTGTGTAGTCATCAGCAAACATCCCCATGTCTGACGTTATGATGGAAGGGAGCTCATTGATGAAGCAGCTGAAGATGGTTGGGCCCAGGACACTACCCTGAGGAACCCCTGCAGTGATGTCCTGGAGCTGAGATGATTGACCTCCAACCACCACAACCATCTTCCTTTGTGCCGGGTATGACTCCAACCAGCGGAGAGTTTTCCCCCTGATTCCCATTGACTCCAGTTTAGCTCGGGCTCCTTGATGCCACACCCGGTCAGATGCTGCCTTGATGTCAAGGGCAGTCACTCTCAGCTCAGCTCTGGCATTCAGCTCTTTTGTTCATGTTTGAACCAAGGCTGTGATGAGGTCAGGAGCTGAGGGACCCTGGTGGAACCCAAACTGAGTGTCCGTGAGTAGGTTATTGCTGAGTAAATGCTGCTTGATAGCACTGTTGATGATTCCTCCCATCAGTTTGCTGATGATGGAGAGTAGATTGATAGGGTGGTAATTGGATGGGTTGGATTTGTCCTATTTCTTGTGGACAGGACACACCTGGACAATTTTCCACATTGCCGGGTAGATACCAGTGTTGTAGTTGTACTGGAACAGCTTGGCTAGGGGTGCAGCAAGTTCGGGAGCACAAACCTTCAGTACTATTGCTGGAATATTACCAGGGCCCATAGCCTTCGCAGTATCCAGTGCCTTGACATTATGTGGAGAGAATCCAGCAGAGGGCAGCAGAGCAGAGCTGCTGATTGGCTGTTGCGGGGAAAATTTGCATCAGTGCATTGCGGTCACTGTATCCAGAAGGTGGTTTGTCGAGGAGCTGTTGTCAAGTGACAGTTATGGTAGATAAGTGATTGGCTGGTGATTGGTAATTAGTTTTTCTTTTACCTGAGGTTTGTTGATAAGGTACGGTTTTTCTATTTCTATTTTTTTTTATCGTGTGATTGGTCAAAATTTTTCTTTTTTTTTTCCCTTTTTCATTTATCTATTATTTGATATTACAGCTGGACTAAGTTAAGCTTAAGATTAAAAATGGCAGGAGATCTCAGACCCACGTTATGCTCCTCTTGCTCAATGTGGGACCTCAGGACGTGGCTGATGTCCTTGACTCCTTCATGTGCAGGAAGTGTGTCCAGTTGCAGCGCCTGTTAGACCGCATGACGGCTCTGGAGCTGCGGATGGACTCACTTTGGAGCATCCGCGATGCCGAGGAGGTCGTGGATAGCACATTTAGCGAATTGGTCACACCATAGATTAGGATTGCTGAGGGAGAAAGGGAATGGGTGACCAAAAGGCAGAGAAAAAACAGGAAGGCAGTGCTGGTGTCCCCTGTGGTCATCTCCCTCCAAAACAGGTATACCGTTTTGGATACTGTTGGGGGAGATGACTCACCAGGGGAAGGCAGTAGTAGCCAGGCTCATGGCGCTGTGGCTGGCTCTGCTGCACAGAAGGACGGGAAAAAGACTGGCAGGGCTATAGTCATAGGGGATTCAATCGTAAGGGGAGTAGACAGGCGGTTCTGTGGTTGAAAACGAGACTCCCAAAATAATGCTGCCTCCCGGGTGCTCGGGTCAGGGATGTCTCAGATCGCTGCACAACATTCTGAAGGGGGAAGGTGAACAGCCAGTTGTCGTGGTGCATATAGGCACCAATGATATAGGTAAAAAACGGGATGAGGTCCTACAAGCAGAATTTAGGGAGTTAGGAGCCAAGTTAAAAAGTCGGATCTCAGAGGTAGTAATCTCAGGATTGCTACCAGTGCCACGAGACAGTCAGAGTAGAAATGAAAGAATAGGCAGGATGAATGCGTGGTTTGAGAGATGGTGCAGGAGGGAGGGGTTCAGATTTTTGGGACATTGGGACCGGTTCTGGGGGAGGTGGGACTACTACAAATTGGACTGTCTACACCTGGGCCGGACTGGAACCAATGTCCTTGGGGGTGATTTTGCTATCGCTGTTGGGGGGGGTTTAAACTCATGTGGCAGGGGGATGGGAACCAAATGAGGAGGTTAGTGGGCAGTAAGGAGGTAGTAACTAAAGCCTGTAAGGAACTAGATCATGAAGTCAGCGTGACTAAGGGGAAGAGTAGGCAGGGAGCAAGTGATGAACGCAGAGGGACTGGTGGTCTGAGGTGAATTTGTTTTAATGCAAGAAGTGTAGTAGGTAAGGCAGATGAACTTAGGGCTTGGATTAGTACCTGGGAATATGATGTTATTGCTATTACTGAGACTTGGTTGAGGGAAGGGCATGATTGGAAACTAAATATCCCAGGGTATAGATGCTTCAGGAGGGATAGAGAGGAAGGTAAAAGGGGTGGAGGAGTTGCATTACTGGTTAGAGATGATATCACAGCTGTGCTGAAGGAGGGCACTATGGAGGACTCGAGCAGTGAGGCAATATGGGCAGAGCTCAGAAATAGGAAGGGTGCGGTAACAATGTTGGGGCTGTACTACAGACCTCCCAACAGCGAGAGTGAGATAGAGGTACAAATATCTAAACAAATTATGGAAAGATGTAGGAGCAACAGGGTGGTGGTAATAGGAGATTTTAATTTTCCCAACATTGACTGGGATACACTTAGTGTCAGAGGTCTAGATGGAGCAGAATTTGTAAGGAGCATACAGGAGGGTTTTCTGGAGCAGTATGTAAATAGTCCAACTCGGGAAAGGGCCAGACTGGACCTGGCATTGGGGAATGGTCCCGGCCAGGTGGTTGAAGTTTCAGTCGGTGATTACTTTGGGAATAGCGATCACAATTCCGTAAGTTTTAGAATACTCATGGACAAGGACAAGAGTGGTCCTAAAGGAAGAGTGCTAAATTGGGGGAAGGCCAAGTATAACAAAATTCGGCAGGAGCTAGGGAATGTGGATTGGGAGCAGCTGTTTGAAGGTAAATCCACATTTGATATGTGGGAGGCTTTTAAAGAGAGGTTGATTAGAGTACAGGACAGACATGTCCCTGTGAAAATGAAGGATAGAAATGGCAAGTTAGGGAACCATGGATGACAGGTGAAATTGTGAGACTAGCTAAGAGGAAAAAGGAAGCATACATAAGGTCTAGGCGACTGAAGACGGACAAAGCTTTGGAAGAATATCGGGAATGTAGGACCAATCTGACACGAGGAATCAAGAGGGCTAAAAGAGGTCAAGAAATGTCTTTAGCAAACAGGGTTAAGGAAAATCCCAAAGCCTTTTACTCATATATAAGGAGCTAGAGGGTAACTAGAGAACGGGTTGGCCCACTCAAGGACAAAGGAGGAAAGTTATGCGTTGTGTCAGAGAAAATGGGTGAGATTCTTAACGAATACTTTGCATCGGTATTCACCGAGGAGAGGGGCATGACGGATGTTGAGGTTAGGGATAGATGTTTGATTACTCTTGGTCAAGTCGGCATAAGGAGGGAGGATGTGTTGGGTATTCTAAAAGGCACTACAGTGGACAAGTTCTGAATGATCTGTTGAGCTGCTTGCAGAAAAATACTTTTCACTGTACCTCGGTACGCGTGACAATAAACAAATCCAATCCAATCCAAAGTTCCGAGGTCTGGATGGGATCTGTCCCAGGTTACTGAGGGAAGTGAGAAAGGAAATAGCTGGGGCCTTAACAGATATCTTTGCAGTATCCTTGAACACGGGTGAGGTACCGAAGAACTGGTGAATTGCTAATGTTGTCCCCTTGTTTAAGAAGGGTAACAGGGATAATCCGGGTAATTATAGACCGGTGAGCCTGACGTCAGTGGTAGGGAAGCTGCTGGAGAAGATACTGAGGGATAGGATCTATTCCCATTTGGAAGAAAATGGGCTTATCAGTGATAGTCAAAATGGTTTTGTGCAGGGAAGGTCATGTCTTACCAACTTAATAGAATTCTTTGAGAAAGTGGCAAAGTTGATTGATGAGGGAAGGGCTGTAGATGTCATATACATGGACTTCAGTAAGGCATTTGATAAGGTTCCCCATGGTAGGCTGATGGAGAAAGTGAAGTCTCACAGGGTCCAGGGTGTACTAGCTAGTTGGATAAAGAACTGGCTGGGCAACAAAAGACAGAGAGTAGTAGTGGAAGGGAGTTTCTCAAAATGGAGAACTGTGACCAGTGGTGTTCCACAGGGATCCGTGCTGGGACCACTGTTTGTGATTTACATAAATGATCTGGAGGAAGGTATAGGTGGTCTGATTAGCAAGTTTGCAGATGATACTAAGATTGCTGGAGTAGCAGATAGTGAAGGGGACTGTCAGAGAATACAACAAAATATAGATAAATTGGAGAGTTGGGTGGAGAAATGGCAGATGGATCTCAATCGGGCAAATGTGAGGTGATGCATTTTGGAAGCTCCAATTCAAGAGCGGACTATACGTAAATGAAAAAGCACTGGGTAAAATTGATGTACAGAGAGATCTGGGAGTTCAGGTCCATTGTACCCTGAAGGTGGCTGCGCAGGTTGATAGAGTGGTCAAGAAGGCATACGGCATGCTTTCCTTCATCGGACGGGGTATTGAGTACAAGAGTTGACACGTCATGTTACAGTTGTATAAGACTTTGGTTAGGCCACATTTGGAATACTGCGTACAGTTCTGGTCGCCACATTACCAAAAGGATGTGGATGCTTTGGAGAAGGTGCAGAGTAGGTTCACCAGGGTGTTGCCTGGTATGGAGGGCGCTTGCTATGAAGAGAGGTTGAGTAGATTAGGTTTATTTTTATTAGAAAGACGGAGGTGAGAGTGGACCTCATTGAGGTCTACAAAATCATGAGAGGTATGGACAGGGTGGATAGCAACAAGCTTTTTCCAAGAGTGGGGGACTCAACTACTAGGGGTCACGAGTTCAAGGTGAGAGGGGAAAAGTTTAAGGGAGATATGCGTGGAAAGTTCTTTACGCAGAGGGTGGTGGGTGCCTGGCATTGCAGGCGGAGGTGGTAGAGATGGGCACAATAGCGTAATTTAAGATGTATCTAGACAGATACATGAATGGGCAGGGAGCAGAGGGATACAGATCCTTAGAGGATCTGAATCGGCGCAGGCTTGGAGGGCCGAAGGGCCTGTTCCTTTGCTGTCATTTTTCTTTGTTCTTTGTATTGGCTGAAGACTGACATCTGTGATGCTTGGGACCTGTGGAGGAGACTGAGATGTACCTATAGAAACATTTACAGTCAGTTTGTATGTTGCCTGCAAGCTAACTCTCATACTCTATTTTCTCTTCTTAATCAATCACTTGGTCCTCCTTTGCTGAATTCTAAACTGATCCCAATCCTCAGCCCTGTTGTTTTTCTTGGCCAATTTATATGTTTCTTCCTTGGATCAAATACTATCTCTAATTTCCCTTGTAAGATGTGGATTGGCCACCTTTCCTGTTTTGCTTTTGTTCCAGACAGGAATGAACGATTGTTGCAGTTCCTTCATGCGCTCCTTGAATGTTTGCCATTGCCTATCCACTGTCATTCCTTTAAGTAATGTTCCCCAATCGATCATAGCCAACTCGCACCTCATATCATCGTAGTTTGCTTTATTAAGATTCAGGACGCAAGTCCCAGAATCAACTACGTCACTCTCCACCTTGATTAAAAATTCTATTATATTATGGTCGCTCATCCCCAAGGGGTCTCGCACGGATTGCCAACGATTGCGTTCTCATTACACAGTATCCGGACTAGGATGGCCTGTTCTCCAGTGGGATCCTCAGCATATTGATCCAGAAAACCATCCCGTATACACTCCAGAAATTCCTCCTCCATGGTATTATGACAAATTTGATTAACGCAATCTGTATACAGATTAAAATCACCCATAATTACAGATGTTCCTTTTTTTTCTTTATTTGTTCATGGGATGTGGCTGTCGCTGGCTGGGCCAGCATTTATTGCCCATCCCTGAGGGGCATATAAGAGTCAGCCACATTGCAGTGGATCTGGAGTCACGTGTAGGCCAGACCAGGTAAGGATGGCAGATTTCCTTCCCTGAAGGACATTATTGCATGTGTCTCTAATTTCCTGTTTAATGGCATTCCCAAAATCACCAGTACAGTTTGGGGGTCTTTATACAACACTCACTAACATTTTTGGCCCCTTGGTGGGTGGGCTTCTCGGACCCCCCACCGGGTTGGAGAATCGCCGGAGGGGGGGGACGGCGTGAATCCTGCCCCGAAGCCGGCTGCCGATTTCTCCGGCGCCGCTTTTTTGGTAGGGGCGGGAATCGCGCCACGCCGGTCGGGGGTGTTGGCAGTGCCCCCCCCCCCCCCCCCCCCCCAGGCGATTCTCCACTCTGCGATGGGCCGGGTGTTGTCGGCCAGTCCCGCCGGCGTAGATTACACCAGGTCCGTACCGGCGGGACCTGGCTCTGCGGGTGGCCTGCAGAGTCCACGGGGGGGGGGGGGGGGGGGGGGGGCGCGGGCAGATCTGGCCCGGGGGGGGGCTCCACGGTCTGGCCCGCGATCAGCGCCCACCGATTTGCTGGCGGGGCTATGCCGCGGGGGCACTCTTTCCCTCCGCGCCGGCCTCTGTAAAGGTCTGCCATGGCCAGCGCAGAGATGAAACCCCCTGCGCATGCACAGAAAATACGCCAGCGGTTCTGCGCATGCACCAGCACACGCTGGCGCTCCTGTGCATGCGCCAACTCGCACCGGCCAGCGGAGGCCCTTCAGCGCCAGTTGGTGCGGCGCCAACCCCTCCAGCACCGGCCTAGCTCCCGAAGGTGTGGAGGATTCCGCACCTTCCGGGCGGCCTGACGCTGGAGTGGTTCACGCAACTCCTCGGCGCCGGTACGGCCCTCCAGCCGGTTAGCGGAGAATCCCGGCCGGTGTTTCTCAACTCTACCCACGCCCATTGTTGGAGCTAATATCCTCCCTCACTATTGCATTCATTTCCTCTTTAAAGAAGCAATTCAATTTCACCGCCTTTCCCTTTTTGTTTGTCCTTCCTAATACTGAATACCCCATGACATTCAGTTCCCATTCCTGGTCACCCAACAGCCATGTCTTCATAATCCCAATTATATCATGTCTATTTGCCTAATTAGTTCATCCGCCTTATTGAAAATTCTCCGCATGTTAGGGCACAAAGCCTTTAAACTTGTCTTTTTAGCATTACTTGCCATTCCCAACATTTTTCACTGTGGCCCTGTTTGATTCTGGCCCTAGGTTTCTCTGCCTATCGCATTTCTTATTCCCCTTTCTGTCTTTTGTTTTTGTCCTTGATTCCTGCTCCTCTGACTCCTTGTATTACATAAATACACAGAAGATAGGAGCAGGAGGAGGCCTTTTGGCCCTTCAAGCCTGATCCACCATTCATCACGATCATGGCTGTTTGTCCAACTCAATAACCTAATCCTGCTTTCTCCCCATAGCCTTTGATCCCATTCTCCCCAAGTGCTATATCCAGCCGCCTCTTGAATATATTCAATGTTTTAGCATCCACGACTTCCTGTGGTAATGAATTCCACAGGCTCACCACTCTTTGGGTGAAGAAATGTCTCCTCGTCTCTGTCCGAAATGGTTTACCCTGAATCCTCAGACTGTGACCCCTGACCCCACCCCCCTGCCTTTTTAGTTTAAACCCTCCCCAGACACTCGAGTAAACACTCCCCCTGGGACCCCAGTTCCAGTCCTGCCCAGGTGTAACCCAGTTTGTATCGGTCCCACCTCCCCCAGAATCGGTCCTAATGCCCCAGGAATCTGAAACCCTCCCCCTGACACCGTCCCTTTAGCCACGTATTCACCCAATATGTCCTGCTATTTCTACCCTGACCAGCACGTGGCACTGGTAGTAGTCCTGAGATCACCAACTCAGAGGTCCAACTTCTCAACTTCCTTCCTAATTCCCTGCATTCAGCCTTTAGGTCCTTATGTTCTATGTATAACTTTTTTAAACCTATGTCATTGTTAACACGACCACTGGCTGTTCACCCCCCCCCCCCCCCCCCCCCCAACACACCTGGAATGTCCTGTAACTGCTCCAAGACATCCTAAACCCTAGCACCAGGGAGATAACATACCATCCTGGAGTTTTGTTTGCGGCCACAGGAACTCTTATCTATTCCCCTTATAATTGGATCCCCGATAACTATTACATTCCCACACTTTTTACTCCTCCCCTCTGCAGCAGAACCAACTGTGGTGCAATGAATTTGGCATTGCTGCTTTCCTGAGAGGTCATTCTCCTCAATGGTATCCAAAGAAGCAGGTGTGTTTTTCAGGGGAATGCCCTGCCTGCCTAGACCTGTGGAATCTGAGCCTGTGGTGTGAGCTCCTCTCTGTATGTGTTATCCATGCGGCGGTTAGCATCGATTTTTGACCAGGGCGCGAAGCAATTCCACAGACCCCCTGGTAGGACAGGGACCCAAGTTTGAGAACTCTTCCACAGCTGGCCTGATTCTCTCTGACGCTGATAATGATGGAACAAAATGGTTTAATACCCCGAATGCCAGTGGCCCTCAGCGTGACGAGGTTAGCCACCATCTCACTCACCCCACTCCCAGACAGAGAGCAGGTCGCACTGTGAGGACACCAGCTTCTGAAGTCTGTCCATGAAATTGGAATCCCTCATCCCTCAAATCATTCCAGAAAATCTCTTCCGTACTCTCTCCAAAAGTCTTCACATCCTTGCTAAAGGGGCTGGTAAATCGCTGGCTTTTAAAGCAGACCAAGCAGGCCAGCAGCACGGTTCGATTCCCGTACCAGCCTCCCCGGACAGGCGCCGGAATGTGGCGACTAGGGGCTTTTCACAGTAACTTCATTGACGCCTACTCGTGACAATAAGCGATTTTCATTTCATTTCAAGTGAGATGCCAATGATTGAGCAGAATGAGGGGCAGCACGGTAGCATGGTGGTTAGCATAAATGCTTCACAGCTCCAGGGTCCCAGGTTCGGTTCCCGGCTGGGTCACTGTCTGTGTGGAGTCTGCACGTCCTCCCCGTGTGTGCGTGGGTTTCCTCCGGGTGCTCCGGTTTCCTCCCACAGTCCAAAGATGTGCGGGCTAGGTGGATTGGCCATGATAAATTGCCCGTAGTGTCCTAAAATGTAAGGTTAAGGGGGGGGGGGGTTGTTGGGTTACGGGTATAGGGTGGATACGTGGGTTTGAGTAGGGTGATCATTGCTCGGCACAACATTGAGGGCCGAAGGGCCTGTTCTGTGCTGTACTGTTCTATGTTCTATGTTCTATGACCTGAGATTGTCAAGCCTCGAGTCCGTTTCCTGCATCATGTCTAAACCTTGAATGTCTCGCTCCTGTCTCAATGACAAAGATGTCGATATCATACAAGGTGCAGTTCAACCAGGAACCTGCCACAACTTTCACAGTGCATCAGCTGACCTGCACTTTACATTAATAACATCAATGGCCATCTGTACAGTGATTTTGTCATAGTAAAACATCCCAAACGACTGCACGGAAGTGTGATCAACCAATGTCTGATGCAGAGTCACGTGGAGATGTTCTGTACAGCTGATCGTGAGCCTTATTGGCTGCAAAGCAATTTGGATCATGCTCAGGGTGTGACAGGGGCTATCGAAATGCAAGCCTCTGTGAGTTTCTGAAGGCCGTGACTATGCATTAAAACTGTTACCACTAATAACTTATACATTTTTTGGTCTTTACCCAATCGCAGATCCAATCTACAGGCCCCCTCTTGACCGCACAACCATCACATGACCCACTCAGCACCACCAGCTGCTGTCAGGCAGCAAGACTGAATGGACTTCACAGCCCCCTGGTCACCCTCCTTCCCCCACAACAAGGATTAGAGGAACCCTCAAAGAAGGGCAAGGACCTTCCTGCAACATCTGGATCCCAGCCCAGATTCCAGCTGTTCCCGGAGAAATCCGAGAGGATTTCCAGGCAGAATGGCCATGAGAGTGTTTAGAGGCAGGATTTTGTGAGTTAATGGAAACAAATTCAGGGTTGCAAGAGACTAGGAAGGTAGGGAAAGTCCAGGCCCATGAGGAGAAAATGGCTGACACGTTGTACACACTCCATGTGACTGAGACAAAAGGTTCCTATGTGTGACACGGTGGCACAGTGGTTAGCACTGCTGCCTGACAGCGCTAGGGACTCGGGTTCAATTCTGGCCTCGGGTGACTGTGCGGAGTCTGCACGTTCTCCCCATGTCTGCTTGGGTTTCCTCCGGGTGCTCCGGTTTCCTCCCACAGTCCAAAGATGTGCAGGTTAGGTGGATTGGCCATGCTAAATTGTCCCTTAATGTCTAGGGGTGTGCAGGTTAGGTGGAGTTACACGGATGGGACAGGGGAGTGGGCCTAGGTAGGGTGTTCTTTCAGAGATTCGGTGCAGACTCGATGGACCGAATGGCCTCCCTCTGCACTGTAGGAATTCTATGGCTTCAATGGGAATGAATACACTTTGAAATTATCAAGGAAATGTGACCCGATATCTGTCACTAAGGTTGGGGAAAGAGGGAAGCAGCACAAAAGAAACCAGCAGTCCAGGGGAGCATGGAAAAAGTCCAAAAGCCTTGCCTAACCTCCTAACTCCATTGTATAAACTCGTGGAATGTCTTCAGCCATAGTTCAGTGGGCACTGTGCTTGCTTCGAAGTTGGAAAGTTATGGGTTCAAATCACAGTCCAGTACCTAATGGTAGAATGGTGCAGTACTGAAGGAGTGCTGGACTGTTGGAGGTGCAATATTTCAGGTGAATTGTGAAACCTTAGTCCTCCCTGCCCTGCATGTATGTGCAAAAGATCCCATTGCATCATTTCAAAGAAGCACGGTGACTCTGCCAGCACAAGATGGCTGCTCTACACATACACATTGTACCATGCACGCACAAAACACCAGCGCCCATCATTCCCCTGCGACTAGCCTGCCATGTCACCCTTGTGCAAGTGCGAATAGTCCCTGGGGCATGATAGGGTTTCTTTAAAGGCAAGCTTCCTATTCTTTATATAGAACCTCAATCCAGGTCTGCAAGGGTTAACACTGATCGGAAACTTGGTTTGACTGAACTGGCTTCCAGTAGCCTGCTTCACAGTTGGCATGGACTATATGCAGATCACCTTTCATTGGAAAGCACCGCCTTCCACTTGCCCAGTTCAAGTCAAACAGGTTCGCTTTTCCCTGCTGCAAGGTACGTCAAGTTTCCATTTTGATTGTGCTGACTGGCCTATATTTATTCCCCATCCATAAATATCTTGATTTTAAATTTTCCATTCCTGTTTTAAATTCAAATCTGTGGCCTTGGACCTTCTTATCCTCGTGACCTCCTGCTGTCATACCACCCTTCAAGATAACTGCGCTCCTCCAACCCGGGCCTCATGAACATCCCTGGATTTTATTCGTTCCAAATGGCAACTGCGCTTTCAGCTGCAGAGTTCCTGAACTCTGGAATTCCTGCCTTAAATCGCTCTGCCCTTCTCCCTCTCCTCCTTTAAGATGACCTTGAAACCTACATGTTTGGCCATATTTTTTGGCCATCTGTCCCAAAACCTCCTCACGTGGTTCGTTGTCAAATTCTGTTCAATACCACCCCTGTGAAACACCTTTGGTGTTTTATTACATTGAAGGTGCTACACAAATGCAAGTTGTCGTTGCTGATAGGCTGATTGGGACTTGAGTGCGATCTAACGTTTTTTCCAATCCAACAACCAAAAGACGTGTTCAGCTGCCAGTTCACACAAAACAAGACCCCACAACAATAAAATTGTACATCACAGAATGACGCCATTCGTCCATCGTTTCCAAGCTCTCCTAAGATACTTCTAAAATCTTTAGTGTTATGTGTGGCACCCCTCTCAAATTTTATCTCAGAATCTATTTTTACACCTTTTACAAACCTTCACTGATCTTTATTTTTCTCCTTGTTCATGTGAACTCTGTGTTCTGCGTTCATGTACGTCTTTCAGTTTTATACGATCGCTCACTTCTCTTGTTGTCCTCGGATGCTTAATCACGCACATGGATCTCCTGCATGCAGACCTCCTGTCCTACTAAATATTTCTGAACATCCCCATTGCTCGTCCATAGTTTTATCAGCTCTTAATCCTGTCCAGTCCACTGTGGTCAAATCCTGTCCCACCCCTTCAAAGTCCATGGGCGGCGTGGTAGCACAGTGGTTAGCACTGTGGCCTCACAGCGTCAGGGATCCGGGTTTGATTCCCGGCTTGGGTCACTGTCTGTGCAGAGTATGCACATTCACCCTGGGTTTCCTCCGGGTGCTCCGGTTTCCTCCCACAAGTCCCAAAAGACATGCTGTTAGGTAATTTGGACATTCTGAATTCTCCCTCTGTGACCCGAACAGGCGCCGGAATGTGGCGACTAGGGGATTTTCACAGTAACTTCACTGCAGTGTTAATGTAAGCCGGTGGTATAGTGGTTTTGTTGCTGCATTCATAGTCCAGAGACCCAGGACAATGACCTGGGGACCCGGATTCGAATCCCACCACAGCAGGTGATGGAATTTAAACTCAATAAAATAACTGGAATTAAAAGTGAAACGATTGTCGGAAAAACCTATCTGATTTACTAATGCCCTTTCGTGAAGGAAATCTGCCGTCCTTACCCGGTCTGGCCTACATGTGACTCCAGACCCACAGGAATGTGGTTGGCTCTTAACTGCCCCCTCAAGGGCAATTAGGGATGGGCAATAAATGCTGGCACAGGCAGCGACGCCCACATCCCATGAACAATTTTTTAAAAACTTGTGATACTAATAAAGATTATTATTACCTAAATATAAAACCTTGGTTCGTATCTCTGCCTTCGCTCTCTCAAACATGTGAGGCCTGTCTGCTGTCAGTGGCCTCCCAATCGGCCTCCCACTAATCGCCACTAATAGGCTACCCGCTGGTAAGCGGTGGGTAATGCCTCACCACACCCCCCCCCCCCCCCCCAGAATCCACCCCAGCAGGATCACCTGGATGTAGGAGTGAGTTGGCCTGCCGACCCAAAGAGAACTTTTGGATTTCCCTCCTGGTCCAGCCTCAATGTGTCTTGTAACATTCCGCCTGTGTTTGTCTGTGTGTGTGTGTGTGCTTTTAGTCCACATCACTGGATAATTCTATTGAGTAGAATAGCTAATGATCAAAGTCAGTAATGTAGGGAATATACAAACCAAAAATGAGAAAATTAGCTCATGAGAATCATCCAAAATTAGACTTGAGAAAAAAGTTCAGTTTTCCCATGAGATTCCCTTTTGAGCTTTTACTTCAAGGCCTCAATTCGAAGTTCTTTTTCCCTCAAAACTTTGAGACTAGTTACCAGCCATACCTGGGAATTCTGAATGTCCGCCGGGGTGCATCAACAGCATTCTCTGAGTCAAGGTGTCTCCTCTCCTTTTACAAATATGCACTGAGATTTCACGGGATGTAACTATCAAGTGAGATTAAACAGGCCAAGGCTCTTTTCTCTGATGAAGAGAAGACTGGTGGAGTTATTTAAATTATGAACAACAAGGTTCGATGGAGCAAAGGTGGGGGAAATCATTTCAACTTGTCAGTGAACCCAAGACAATACAGCACAAGTCCAAGATCGTCACTGACTGATCAAGTGAACAACTCCTTCACACAGTATGTGGAACTGACTGCCACATTGAGTGGATGAAGCAGTTAGTATTGATACATATAAGGGGAGGTTTGATGCCTAATTATTAACAGGGGGACACGGGATAAAAATGGGAAGATGTACTGCAAATGGGACAGGCTCATGTGGAAGTTTCGACCTGTTTCTGTGCTGTCACCGAAATGTCTCGTTATTGAAAATATGGAAAGATGTGTCATTTGAAACATGGAAGTCTGGCAATATCTGGTCTGAGAGAATACAGGGCAAGGTCCCACAAAGGGTTAATAGCAGCTGCAAAGAGCAGGATTGTAAAATGCAGATAGCCTTAGTCAAGTAGGCTTAGCAAACACACAGGATTTTTGTATGATGCTAAAAACAATGGCTCACTCCTTAATGAAAGTAAATATCTTAGTAAGCATCTGGAAAAGCATGGATGTGGTTCAGTTGAATTTGGTGACAATTCTAGGTGTGAAATTCTGCTAACACCAAGTAAATTAAAGAAAACTGGAGACTATCAGTCTACGAGAAATAAAATTTAGAGCCAAAATCAAAGTCAAAATTATGAGCTGAGGACACAATTGGAAAATAAAACTATAGAAATGACAGGAATCAAACCAAAATTGAATGAAAAAATGAAAATTGCTTATTGTCACGAGTAGGCTTCAATGAAGTTACTGTGAAAAGCCCCTAGTCGCCACATTCCGGCGCCTGTTCGGGGAGGCTGGTACGGGAATTGAACCGTGCTGCTGGCCTGCCTTGGTCTGTTTTAAAAGCCAGCGATTTAGCCCAGTTGTCTTCACACCTCTATTGAAATCAAAGCATTTTTGAACATCACAAAGGAAACAATGTAATAAGAGACCTGAGAGGTGAGGTCATGTCAAAATGAATACTTAGTTGTATTAGAATGTTTAGATCAAAGACACTTTTTACAATCAAAATGAAATAATAGTCACTTTACAATAAAGTCAGAACTGTTAATAACTGTTAGAAAGAGAATATAAACTCAGAGACCAGAGCACGAACTACCAGAACCGGAACTCAGAGAGAAGGAGAGAAGGAACAAGAGAAGCAGAGTCACCTTACAGCCAGCTCGGTCACGGGAAAGATAGGACATAGCAGCCGAGCTCACCAGCGAATACATCTCAAGAAGAACAGACTTTAAAGAAGATTGATTGTCAAGGTGGGCCTGAAGGTACCTTCAACCAACCAGAACGATCCAGAAGCAAGATCTTTTTACCTTACTGTAAAGAAAGTGATTGCAGATTTTTTTTAAAATTTAGAATATACAATTCATTTTTTCCAATTAAGGGGCAATTTAACGTGGCCAATCCACCTAACCTGCACATCTTTGGGTTGTGGGGGTGAAACCCACGCAGACACGGGGAGAATGTGCAAACTCCACACGGACAGTGACCCAGGGCCGGGATTCAAACCCGGGTCCTCAGCGCTGTAGGCAGCAATGCTAACCACTGTGCCACCGTGCCGCCCCGATTGCAGCTTTTAAAAGAAAATATATAATCATAAAATAACGTAATTTAACCTGAAACAGTGGTTATTCCTAAGTCTACTTTACTTACTTAGCAATGCGGGACCCAGGATCGATGCTACTAAGTGGTAAGTAGATGAAATCTTCGGTGAAGGTATGGGTTATACCGGGGAATAATTTGAAAATATAATTTGACCTGAGTAGCACCCACAGACGCCTGCATCGGAGTCAGGCAGTGAGAATCCCTGTTCACCATTTACAATATCGACCCTTTTTGGTATAGGGGGAATTCTAAGAATGGTGGTGAGTTTTCAACAACAGTCTGTAGCCAGGCAGCTGACGCCGAGAGGATTGAACAGGCCAGGCCACTCTAGAAAGGAGAAGGCCAACGGGTGAGTGGTATTTAAGCTTAGGAAAGGGTTTGTTAAGGTAGACACAGAGAGGATGTTTCCAGCTGTAGCGGAGGCCTAAACTAGAGATCACAAATCCCCTGCGGGATTCTCCATCAGCGGGATATCCGTTTCACCGGCAACGCACCCACGGTTGCCCGGCGGTGTGCGGGAAGCCCCATTGGCTTGCTGTGGGAATGGAGAATCCTGCCTCCGGCAAGGGCGCGCCATGCAGGAAAATGGGGCTGGCAGGATGAAGAATCCCGGCCACAAGATTTTCACAAATTAAACCAATTGGGAATTCAGCAGAATCATCTTTACCCAGAAAGTAATTGAAATGTGGCCCTCACTGCCCCAGGTTGAAGCATAGATGGATTTAAGGGGAAGTTAAATAAACATCAGAGAGAGAAAAGAATGGAAGGAAATGCTGATGGGGTCAGAGGAAGCGGGATCGGAATAAACACCACAGAGACTGTTGGGTAGATTGCTCCAGTTCTACGCTGTAGGTTTCCCTGTGATTCTGTTTATGAAGGTTTGCAAACTCCTTCGCTTATTCAAAATCACTTCATAGCCCAATGAGAATTGAACTGTCTGTAGTGATTTCTGTATGTGCTAATACATGTTCAGTTAATGTAAAGTAAGTACAGACAAATGATCACTAGATGGCAATATTAACAGGACCTATAAAAAGGAGTTTCCCGCTCTTTCTTAGGGTGTGTGTTAGTGTGGGTAGAGAGCAACTAGAGTGAAGATGTGATTAGATCAGAGTGCAGTATGTTATAATTATAATTGTTAATTTAATCTAAACTTACTTACTTGTTTTACCAGTTTAGTACTGCAGTGAAGGAACTCACTAGTTTATTGCATATTACTCAATAAGCATTTTGACATCATCTGGAAGACTTTGACTATTTCACATCAGAATTCAATACAACTCAGCAAAACAAAAGAGTAATATTTATATTACAATTTGTTTCTTATTGCAAATAATTATTTCCTTTACTTCGCAGGCAGAAATGACAACTGTGAGTTAGCAGCCCCAGTGACTTGTTTTATCAATGATTAGAATGGAAAAGTCCGTTTGTATTTCTGCTTAATTGCTTTTCCAAATGATTTGATCCTATTTAAATTGGTGTGTCCTTCCTCATTGGCCGCTATCCCTGCCAATCACTGGAAGTGCCTCATCTTTATTTTAGCTCCAAAATACAACGCCAGATCACTCTCTGCATAGCAGAAGGACCTGGTATCTAAAGAGTTAACATGGGGCTGAGTACAATACCGCCCACACCATGATGTAAGACGGCACATGACCTCGAGGTACCGCCAACTCTTTTAAAATCTGATTTACTCTGAGCAATGCCACAAGACTTCAGCTGGTTCTGTACATGTTAAGATCTCGCATCCAGCGCCTATACATCTTTGTAAAGATGTCACAGTGGAATAGGGCGACATGGTGGCACAGTAGTTAGCACTGCTGCCTCACAGTCCCAGGGACCCGGGTT
Source organism: Scyliorhinus canicula (assembly GCF_902713615.1). Taxonomy (NCBI): domain Eukaryota; kingdom Metazoa; phylum Chordata; class Chondrichthyes; order Carcharhiniformes; family Scyliorhinidae; genus Scyliorhinus; species Scyliorhinus canicula. The sequence continues at coordinate 17,714,229 of NC_052151.1, read as the reverse complement.
CAATTCCTGCCTTGGGTCACCATCTGTGTGGAATTTGTATGTTCTCCCCGTGTCTGCGTGGCTTTCCTCCGGGTGTTCCGGTTTCCTCCCACAGTCCAAAGGTGTGCAGGTTATGTGGATTGGCTATGCTAAATTGTCTCTTAGTGTCCAAAGATGCATAGGTCAGGTGGGGTTATGGAGATAGGATGGGATATTGGGCCCAGGTAGGGTGCTCTTTCAAAGGGTCGGTGCAGACTCAATGGGCCGATTGGCCTCATTCTGCGCTGTAAGGATTCTATGGTTCTTGAACTTTGCGAGTAGACATTCGAAGAGCAAGTCACACTCTCGCCTCGTCCTGGACATTTTGTCCACATAGTCGATTGAAAATTTGAGGCCTGAAGCTCAAAATACTACCAAAGTTGAGTGGGAGCAAGACACAGGGATAAGGTGGCACTAAGCTTGACATTTAAAAGAAAGACTTGCATTTATACACCGTTCACATCCCATAGTGTGGTACAACCAATGAAATACTCTCAAAATCTCGCCATCATTGTAATATAAGAAATGCACCCCACCACGAGCTCAGTGAAAATTCCCACCAGCAGCAATATACTCGGTGCAAGCTCCCGCCAGCAGCATTGTATTCGGTGCAAGCTCGCACCAGCAGCAATGTGCTCGGTGCAAGATCCCACCAGCAGCAATGTGCTCGGTGCAAGCTACCACCAGCAGCAATATACTCGGTGCAAGCTCCCACCAGCAGCAATGTGCTCGGTGCAATCTCCCACCAGCAGCAATGTGCTCCGTGCAAGCTCCCACCAGCAGCAATATACTCGGTGCAAGCTCCCACCAGCAGCAATGTGCTCGGTGCAAGCTCCCACCAGCAGCAATGTGCTCGGTGCAAGCTCCCACCAGCAGCAATGTGCTCGGTGCAAACTCCCACCAGCAGCAATGTGCTCGGTGCAAACTCCCACCAGCAGCAATGTGCTCGGTGCAAGCTCCCACCAGCAGCAATGTATTCGGTGCCGGCTCCCACCAGCAGCAATGTGCTCGGTGCAAACTCCCACCAGCAGAAATGTGCTTGGTGCAAGCTCCCACCAGCAGCAATGTGCTCGGTGCAAACTCCCACCAGCAGCAATGTGCTCGGTGCAAGCTCCCACCAGCAGCAATGTGCTCCGTGCAAACTCCCACCAGCAGCATTGTATTCGGTGCCGGCTCCCACCAGCAGCAAAGCATTCGGTGCAAACTCCCACCAGCAGCAATGTGCTTGGTGCAAGCTCCCACCAGCAGCAATGTGCTCGGTGCAAACTCCCACCAGCAGCAATGTGCTCGGTGCAAAATCCCAACAGCAGAAATGTGCACGGTGCAAGCTCGCACCAGCAGCAATGTGCTCGGTGCAAGATCCCACCAGCAGCAATGTGCTCGGTGCAAACTCCCACCAGCAGCAATGTGCTCGGTGCAAACTCCCACCAGCAGCATTGTATTCGGTGCAAGGTCCCACCAGCAGCAATGTGCTCGGTGCAATCTCCCACCAGCAGCAATGTGCTCCGTGCAAGCTCCCACCAGCAGCAATATACTCGGTGCAAGATCCCACCAGCAGCAATGTACTGGGTGAAAGCTCCCACCAGCAGCAATGTGCTCGGTGCAAGCTCCCACTAGCAGCAATGTGCTCGGTGCAAGCTCCCACCAGCAGCAATGTGCTCGGTGCAAGCTCCCACCAGCAGCAATGTGCTCGGTGCAAGCTCCCACCAGCAGCAATATACTCGGTGCAAGCTCCCGTCGGCAGCAATATACTCGGTGCAAACTCCCACCAGCAGCAATGTGCTCCGTGCAAGATCCCACCAGCAGCAGTGTGCTCGGTGCAAGCTCCCACCAGCAGCAATGTGCTCGGTGCAAGATCCCACCAGCAGCAATGTGCTCCGTGCAAGCTCCCACAAGCAGCAATGCATTCGGTGCAAACTCCCACCAGCAGCAATGTGCTCGGTGCAAGCTCCCACCAGCAGCAATGTACTCGGTGCAAGCTCCCACCAGCAGCAATGTGCTCGGTGCAAGCTCCCACCAGCAGCAATGTGCTCGGTGCAAACTCCCACCAGCAGCAATGTGCTCGGTGCCGGCTCCCACCAACAGCAATGTGCTCGGTGCAAGCTCGCAGCAGCAGCAATGTGCTCGGTGCAAGCTCCCACCAGCAGCAATGTGCTCCGTGAAAACTCCCACCAGCAGCAATGTGCTCGGTGCAATCTCCCACCAGCAGCAATGTGCTCGGTGCAAACTCCCACCAGCAGCAATGTGCACGGTGCAAGCACCCACCAGCAGCAATGTGCTCGGTGCAATCTCCCATCAGCAGCAATGTGCTCGGTGCAATCTCCCACCAGCAGCAATGTGCTCGGTGCAAGCTCCCACCAGCAGCAATGTGCTCGGTGCAATCTCCCATCAGCAGCAATGTGCTTGGTGCAAGCTCCCTCCAGCAGCAATGTGCTCGGTGCCGGTTCCCACCAGCAGCAATGTGCTCGGTGCAAACTCCAACCAGCAGCAATGTGCTCGGTGCAAACTCCAACCAGCAGCAATGTGCTCGGTGCAAGCTCCCACCACCAGCAATGTGCTCGGTGCCGGCTCCCATCAGCAGCAATGTGCTCGGTGCAAGCTCCCACCAGCAGCAATGTATTCGGTGCAAGCTCCCACCAGTAGCAATGCATTCGGTGCAAGCTCCCACCAGCAGCAATGTGCTCGGTGCAAACTCCCACCAGCAGCAATGTGCTCGGTGCAAGCTCCCACCAACAGCAATGTGCTCGGTGCCGGCTCCCACCAGCAGCAATGTGCTCGGTGCAAGCTCCCACCCGCAGCAATGTGCTCGGTGCAAGATCCCACCAGCAGCAATGTGCTCGGTGCAAGCTCCCACCAAGAGCAATGTGCTCGGTGCAATCTCCCACCAGCAGCAATGTGCTCGGTGCAAGCTCCCACCAGCAGCAATGTGCTCGGTGCCGGCTCCCACCAGCAGCAAAGTGCTCGGTGCCGGCTCCCACCAGCAGCAATGTGCTCGGTGCAAACTCCCACCAGCAGCAATGTGCTCGGTGCAAACTCCCACCAGCAGCAATGTATTCGGTACAAACTCCCACCAGCAGCAATGTGCTCGGTGCAAACTCCAACCAGCAGCAATGTGCTCGGTGCAAGCTCCCACCAGCAGCAATGTGCTCGGTGCAAGCTCCCACTAGCAGCAATGTGCTCGGTGCAAGCTCCCACCAGCAGCAATGTGCTCGGTGCAAACTCCCACCAGCAGCAATGTGCTCGGTGCAAGCTCCCACCAGCAGCAATATACTCGGTGCAAGCTCCCGTCGGCAGCAATATACTCGGTGCAAACTCCCACCAGCAGCAATGTGCTCCGTGCAAGATCCCACCAGCAGCAGTGTGCTCGGTGCAAGCTCCCACCAGCAGCAATGTGCTCGGTGCAAGATCCCACCAGCAGCAATGTGCTCCGTGCAAGCTCCCACAAGCAGCAATGCATTCGGTGCAAACTCCCACCAGCAGCAATGTGCTCGGTGCAAGCTCCCACCAGCAGCAATGTATTCGGTGCAAGCTCCCACCAGCAGCAATGTGCTCGGTGCAAGCTCCCACCAGCAGCAATGTGCTCGGTGCAAGCTCCCACCAGCAGCAATGTGCTCGGTGCCGGCTCCCACCAACAGCAATGTGCTCGGTGCAAGCTCGCAGCAGCAGCAATGTGCTCGGTGCAAGCTCCCACCAGCAGCAATGTGCTCCGTGAAAACTCCCACCAGCAGCAATGTGCTCGGTGCAATCTCCCACCAGCAGCAATGTGCTCGGTGCAAACTCCCACCAGCAGCAATGTGCACGGTGCAAGCACCCACCAGCAGCAATGTGCTCGGTGCAATCTCCCATCAGCAGCAATGTGCTCGGTGCAATCTCCCACCAGCAGCAATGTGCTCGGTGCAAGCTCCCACCAGCAGCAATGTGCTCGGTGCAATCTCCCATCAGCAGCAATGTGCTTGGTGCAAGCTCCCACCAGCAGCAATGTGCTCGGTGCCGGTTCCCACCAGCAGCAATGTGCTCGGTGCAAACTCCAACCAGCAGCAATGTGCTCGGTGCAAACTCCAACCAGCAGCAATGTGCTCGGTGCAAGCTCCCACCACCAGCAATGTGCTCGGTGCCGGCTCCCATCAGCAGCAATGTGCTCGGTGCAAGCTCCCACCAGCAGCAATGTATTCGGTGCAAGCTCCCACCAGTAGCAATGCATTCGGTGCAAGCTCCCACCAGCAGCAATGTGCTCGGTGCAAACTCCCACCAGCAGCAATGTGCTCGGTGCAAGCTCCCACCAACAGCAATGTGCTCGGTGCCGGCTCCCACCAGCAGCAATGTGCTCGGTGCAAGCTCCCACCCGCAGCAATGTGCTCGGTGCAAGATCCCACCAGCAGCAATGTGCTCGGTGCAAGCTCCCACCAAGAGCAATGTGCTCGGTGCAATCTCCCACCAGCAGCAATGTGCTCGGTGCAAGCTCCCACCAGCAGCAATGTGCTCGGTGCCAGCTCCCACCAGCAGCAAAGTGCTCGGTGCCGGCTCCCACCAGCAGCAATGTGCTCGGTGCAAACTCCCACCAGCAGCAATGTGCTCGGTGCAAACTCCCACCAGCAGCAATATATTCGGTACAAACTCCCACCAGCAGCAATGTGCTCGGTGCAAACTCCAACCAGCAGCAATGTGCTCGGTGCAAGCTCCCACCAGCAGCAATGTGCTCGGTGCCGGCTCCCACCAGCAGCAATGTGCTCGGTGCAAGCTCCCACCAGCAGCAATGTATTCGGTACAAACTCCCACCAGCAGCAATGTGCTTGGTGCAAGCTCCCACCAGCAGCAATGTGCTCGGTGCAAGCTCCCACCAGCAGCATTGTGCTCGGTGCAAACTCCCACCAGCAGCAATGTATTCGGTACAAACTCCCACCAGCAGCAATGTGCTCGGTGCAAGCTCCCACCAGCAGCAATGTGCTCGGTGCAAATTCCCACCAGCAGCAATGTGCTCGGTGCAAGCTCCCGCCAGCAGCAATGTGCTCGGTGCCGGCTCCCACCAGCAGCATTGTGCTCTGTGCAAACTCCCACCAGCAGCAATGTATTCGGTACAAACTCCCACCAGCAGCAATGTGCTCGGTGCAAACTCCCACCAGCAGCAATGTGCTCGGTGCAAGCTCCCACCAGCAGCAATGTGCTCGGTGCAAATTCCCACCAGCAGCAATGTGCTCGGTGCAAGCTCCCACCAGCAGCAATGTGCTCGGTGCAAACTCCCACCAGCAGCAATGTGCTCGGTGCAAACTCCCACCAGCAGCAATGTGCTCGGTGCAAACTCCCACCAACAGCAATGTGCTCGGTGCAAGCTCCCACCAGCAGCAACGTGCTCGGTGCAAGCTCCCACCAGCAGCAATGTGCTCGGTGCAAGCTCCCACCAGCAGCAATGTGCTCGGTGCAAGTTCCCAACAGCAGCAATGTGCTCGGTGCCGGCTCCCGCCAGCAGCAATGTGCTCGGTGCAAGCTTCCACCAGCAGCAACGTGCTCGGTGCAAGCTCCCACCAGCAGCAATGTATTCGGTGCAAGCTCGCACCAGCAGCAATGTATTCGGTGCAAGCTCCCACCAGCAGCAATGTATTCGGTGCCGGCTCCCACCAGCAGCAATGTGCTCGGTGCAAGCTCCCACCAGCAGCAATGTATTCGGTGCCGGCTCCCACCAGCAGCAATGTGCTCGGTGCAAGCTCCCACCAGCAGCAATGTGCTCCGTGCAAGCTCCCACAAGCAGCAATGCATTCGGTGCAAACTCCCACCAGCAGCAATGTGCTCGGTGCAAGCTCCCACCAGCAGCAATGTATTCGGTGCAAGCTCCCACCAGCAGCAATGTGCTCGGTGCAAGCTCCCACCAGCAGCAATGTGCTCGGTGCAAACTCCCACCAGCAGCAATGTGCTCGGTGCCGGCTCCCACCAACAGCAATGTGCTCGGTGCAAGCTCGCAGCAGCAGCAATGTGCTCGGTGCAAGCTCCCACCAGCAGCAATGTGCTCCGTGCAAGCTCCCACCAGCAGCAATGTGCTCGGTGCAATCTCCCACCAGCAGCAATGTGCTCGGTGCAAACTCCCACCAGCAGCAATGTGCACGGTGCAAGCACCCACCAGCAGCAATGTGCTCGGTGCAATCTCCCATCAGCAGCAATGTGCTCGGTGCAATCTCCCACCAGCAGCAATGTGCTCGGTGCAAGCTACCACCAGCAGCAATGTGCTCGGTGCAATCTCCCATCAGCAGCAATGTGCTTGGTGCAAGCTCCCACCAGCAGCAATGTGCTCGGTGCCGGTTCCCACCAGCAGCAATGTGCTCGGTGCAAACTCCAACCAGCAGCAATGTGCTCGGTGCAAACTCCAACCAGCAGCAATGTGCTCGGTGCAAGCTCCCACCACCAGCAATGTGCTCGGTGCCGGCTCCCATCAGCAGCAATGTGCTCGGTGCAAGCTCCCACCAGCAGCAATGTATTCGGTGCAAGCTCCCACCAGTAGCAATGCATTCGGTGCAAGCTCCCACCAGCAGCAATGTGCTCGGTGCAAACTCCCACCAGCAGCAATGTGCTCGGTGCAAGCTCCCACCAACAGCAATGTGCTCGGTGCCGGCTCCCACCAGCAGCAATGTGCTCGGTGCAAGCTCCCACCCGCAGCAATGTGCTCGGTGCAAGCTCCCACCAGCAGCAATGTGCTCGGTGCAAGCTCCCACCAGCAGCAATGTGCTCGGTGCAAACTCCCACCAGCAGCAATGTGCTCGGTGCAAGCTCGCACCAGCAGCAATGTGCTCGGTGCAAGCTCCCACCAGCAGCAATGCATTCGGTGCAAACTCCCACCAGCAGCAATGTGCTCGGTGCAAGCTCCCACCAAGAGCAATGTGCTGGGTGCAATCTCCCACCAGCAGCAATGTGCTCGGTGCAAGCTCCCACCAGCAGCAATGTGCTCGGTGCCGGCTCCCACCAGCAGCAATGTGCTCGGTGCCGGCTCCCACCAGCAGCAATGTGCTCGGTGCAAACTCCCACCAGCAGCAATGTGCTCGGTGCAAACTCCCACCAGCAGCAATGTATTCGGTACAAACTCCCACCAGCAGCAATGTGCTCGGTGCAAGCTCCCACCAACAGCAATGTGCTCGGTGCCGGCTCCCACCAGCAGCAATGTGCTCGGTGCAAGCTCCCACCCGCAGCAATGTGCTCGGTGCAAGATCCCACCAGCAGCAATGTGCTCGGTGCAAGCTCCCACCAGCAGCAATGTGCTCGGTGCAAACTCCCACCTGCAGCAATGTGCTCGGTGCAAGCTCGCACCAGCAGCAATGTGCTCGGTGCAAGCTCCCACCAGCAGCAATGCATTCGGTGCAAACTCCCACCAGCAGCAATGTGCTCGGTGCAAGCTCCCACCAGCAGCAATGTGCTCGGTGCAAGCTCCCACCAGCAGCAATGTGCTCGGTGCAAGCTCCCACCAGCAGCAATGTGCTCGGTGCCGGCTCCCACCAGCAGCAAAGTGCTCGGTGCCGGCTCCCACCAGCAGCAATGTGCTCGGTGCAAACTCCCACCAGCAGCAATGTGCTCGGTGCAAACTCCCACCAGCAGCAATGTATTCGGTACAAACTCCCACCAGCAGCAATGTGCTCCGTGAAAACTCCCACCAGCAGCAATGTGCTCGGTGCAATCTCCCACCAGCAGCAATGTGCTCGGTGCAAACTCCCACCAGCAGCAATGTGCACGGTGCAAGCACCCACCAGCAGCAATGTGCTCGGTGCAATCTCCCATCAGCAGCAATGTGCTCGGTGCAATCTCCCACCAGCAGCAATGTGCTCGGTGCAAGCTACCACCAGCAGCAATGTGCTCGGTGCAATCTCCCATCAGCAGCAATGTGCTTGGTGCAAGCTCCCACCAGCAGCAATGTGCTCGGTGCCGGTTCCCACCAGCAGCAATGTGCTCGGTGCAAACTCCAACCAGCAGCAATGTGCTCGGTGCAAACTCCAACCAGCAGCAATGTGCTCGGTGCAAGCTCCCACCACCAGCAATGTGCTCGGTGCCGGCTCCCATCAGCAGCAATGTGCTCGGTGCAAGCTCCCACCAGCAGCAATGTACTCGGTGCAAGCTCCCACCAGTAGCAATGCACTCGGTGCAAGCTCCCACCAGCAGCAATGTGCTCGGTGCAAACTCCCACCAGCAGCAATGTGCTCGGTGCAAGCTCCCACCAGCAGCAATGTGCTCGGTGCCGGCTCCCACCAGCAGCAATGTGCTCGGTGCAAGCTCCCACCCGCAGCAATGTGCTCGGTGCAAGATCCCACCAGCAGCAATGTGCTCGGTGCAAGCTCCCACCAGCAGCAATGTGCTCGGTGCAAACTCCCACCTGCAGCAATGTGCTCGGTGCAAGCTCGCACCAGCAGCAATGTGCTCGGTGCAAGCTCCCACCAGCAGCAATGCGTTCGGTGCAAGCTCCCACCAGCAGCAATGTGCTCGGTGCAAGCTCCCACCAAGAGCAATGTGCTGGGTGCAATCTCCCACCAGCAGCAATGTGCTCGGTGCAAGCTCCCACCAGCAGCAATGTGCTCGGTGCCGGCTCCCACCAGCAGCAAAGTGCTCGGTGCCGGCTCCCACCAGCAGCAATGTGCTCGGTGCAAACTCCCACCAGCAGCAATGTGCTCGGTGCAAACTCCCACCAGCAGCAATGTATTCGGTACAAACTCCCACCAGCAGCAATGTGCTCGGTGCAAGCTCCCACCAACAGCAATGTGCTCGGTGCCGGCTCCCACCAGCAGCAATGTGCTCGGTGCAAGCTCCCACCCGCAGCAATGTGCTCGGTGCAAGATCCCACCAGCAGCAATGTGCTCGGTGCAAGCTCCCACCAGCAGCAATGTGCTCGGTGCAAACTCCCACCAGCAGCAATGTGCTCGGTGCAAGCTCGCACCAGCAGCAATGTGCTCGGTGCAAGCTCCCACCAGCAGCAATGCATTCGGTGCAAACTCCCACCAGCAGCAATGTGCTCGGTGCAAGCTCCCACCAAGAGCAATGTGCTGGGTGCAATCTCCCACCAGCAGCAATGTGCTCGGTGCAAGCTCCCACCAGCAGCAATGTGCTCGGTGCCGGCTCCCACCAGCAGCAAAGTGCTCGGTGCCGGCTCCCACCAGCAGCAATGTGCTCGGTGCAAACTCCCACCAGCAGCAATGTGCTCGGTGCAAACTCCCACCAGCAGCAATGTATTCGGTACAAACTCCCACCAGCAGCAATGTGCTCGGTGCAAACTCCAACCAGCAGCAATGTGCTCGGTGCAAGCTCCCACCAGCAGCAATGTGCTCGGTGCCGGCTCCCACCAGCAGCAATGTGCTCGGTGCAAGCTCCCACCAGCAGCAATGTATTCGGTACAAACTCCCACCAGCAGCAATGTGCTTGGTGCAAGCTCCCACCAGCAGCAATGTGCTCGGTGCAAGCTCCCACCAGCAGCATTGTGCTCGGTGCAAACTCCCACCAGCAGCAATGTATTCGGTACAAACTCCCACCAGCAGCAATGTGCTCGGTGCAAGCTCCCACCAGCAGCAATGTGCTCGGTGCAAATTCCCACCAGCAGCAATGTGCTCGGTGCAAGCTCCCACCAGCAGCAATGTGCTCGGTGCCGGCTCCCACCAGCAGCATTGTGCTCGGTGCAAACTCCCACCAGCAGCAATGTATTCGGTACAAACTCCCACCAGCAGCAATGTGCTCGGTGCAAACTCCCACCAGCAGCAATGTGCTCGGTGCAAGCTCCCACCAGCAGCAATGTGCTCGGTGCAAATTCCCACCAGCAGCAATGTGCTCGGTGCAAGCTCCCACCAGCAGCAATGTGCTCGGTGCAAACTCCCACCAGCAGCAATGTGCTCGGTGCAAACTCCCACCAGCAGCAATGTGCTCGGTGCAAACTCCCACCAACAGCAATGTGCTCGGTGCAAGCTCCCACCAGCAGCAATGTGCTCGGTGCAAGCTCCCACCAGCAGCAATGTGCTCGGTGCAAGCTCCCACCAGCAGCAATGTGCTCGGTGCAAGTTCCCAACAGCAGCAATGTGCTCGGTGCCGGCTCCCGCCAGCAGCAATGTGCTCGGTGCAAGCTTCCACCAGCAGCAACGTGCTCGGTGCAAGCTCCCACCAGCAGCAATGTATTCGGTGCCAGCTCGCACCAGCAGCAATGTATTCGGTGCAAGCTCCCACCAGCAGCAATGTATTCGGTGCCGGCTCCCACCAGCAGCAATGTGCTCGGTGCAAGCTCCCACCAGCAGCAATGTATTCGGTGCCGGCTCCCACCAGCAGCAATGTGCTCGGTGCAAGCTCCCACCAGCAGCAATGTGCTCGGTGCAAGCTCCCACCAGCAGCAATGTATTCGGTGCCGGCTCCCACCAGCAGCAATGTGCTCGTTGCCGGCTCCCACCAGCAGCAATGTGGTAATGACAAGGTCACCCATTTTTGTGACGAGGCCGAGGCAGTCGGGGAAATGAAGCTGGGACTTCCCTGTGTCCAGCATCACCCAGAAAAGCTGCATTCAGCCCATAAAGCAACGGGAGAGCTCCCTCCGGCACAGTCTGTATTTATTGGCGAGTCTCCTGTCAGCATTCTAACTGTCTCCAACTAATAATTACCGTGCCTGTGCCCAGGAGTCAATGTTGGGATGGAATGGGCGGACAGGTTGTTGCCTGAAGGAGGCAATGTTGGGATGGAATGGGCGGACAGGTTGTTGCCTGAAGGAGGCAATGTTGGGATGGAATGGGCGGACAGCTTGTTGCCTGAAGGAGGCAATGTTGGGATGGAATGGGCGGACAGCTTGTTGCCTGAAGGAGGCAATGCTGGGATGGAATGGGCGGACAGCTTGTTGCCTGAAGGAGGCAATGCTGGGATGGAATGGGCGAACAGCTTGTTGCCTGAAGGAGGCAATGCTGGGTCGGAATGGGCGGACAGCTTGTTGCCTGAAGGAGGCAATGCTGGGATGGAATGGGCGGACAGCTTGTTGCCTGAAGGAGGCAATGCTGGGATGGAATGGGCGGACAGCTTGTTGCCTGAAGGAGGCAATGCTGGGATGGAATGGGCGGACAGCTTGTTGCCTGAAGGAGGCAATGCTGGGATGGAATGGGCGGATAGCTTGTTGCCTGAAGGAGGCAATGCTGGGATGGAATGGGCGGACAGCTTGTTGCCTGAAGGAGGCAATGCTGGGATGGAATGGGCGGATAGCTTGTTGCCTGAAGGAGGCAATGCTGGGATGGAATGGGCGGACAGCTTGTTGCCTGAAGGAGGCAATGTTGGGATGGAATGGGCGGACAGCTTGTTGCCTGAAGGAGGCAATGCTGGGATGGAATGGGCGGACAGCTTGTTGCCTGAAGGAGGCAATGCTGGGATGGAATGGGCGGACAGCTTGTTGCCTGAAGGAGGCAATGTTGGGATGGAATGGGCGGACAGCTTGTTGCCTGAAGGAGGCAATGCTGGGATGGAATGGGCGGACAGCTTGTTGCCTGAAGGAGGCAATGCTGGGATGGAATGGGCGGACAGCTTGTTGCCTGAAGGAGGCAATGCTGGGATGGAATGGGCGGACAGCTTGTTACCTGAAGGAGGCAATGCTGGGATGGAATGGGGGGATAGCTTGTTGCCTGAAGGAGGCAATGCTGGGATGGAATGGGCGGACAGCTTGTTGCCTGAAGGAGGCAATGCTGGGATGGAATGGGCGGACAGCTTGTTGCCTGAAGGAGGCAATGCTGGGTCGGAATGGGCGGACAGCTTGTTGCCTGAAGGAGGCAATGCTGGGATGGAATGGGCGGACAGCTTGTTGCCTGATGGAGTCAATGCTGGAATGGAATGGGCGGACAGCTTGTTGCCTGAAGGAGGCAATGCTGGGATGGAATGGGCGGACAGCTTGTTGCCTGAAGGAGGCAATGCTGGGTCGGAATGGGCGGACAGCTTGTTGCCTGAAGGAGGCAATGCTGGGATGGAATGGGCGGACAGCTTGTTGCCTGAAGGAGACAATGTTGGGATGGAATGGGCGGACAGCTTGTTGCCTGAAGGAGTCAATGCTGGGATGGAATGGGCGGACAGCTTGTTGCCTGAAGGAGTCAATGTTGGGATGGAATGGGCGGACAGCTTGTTGCCTGAAGGAGGCAATGCTGGGATGGAATGGGCGGACAGCTTGTTGCCTGAAGGAGGCAATGCTGGGATGGAATGGGCGGACAGCTTGTTGCCTGAAGGAGGCAATGCTGGGATGGAATGGGCGGATAGCTTGTTGCCTGAAGGAGGCAATGCTGGGGTGGAATGGGCGGACAGCTTGTTGCCTGAAGGAGGCAATGCTGGGATGGAATGGGCGGACAGCTTGTTGCCTGAAGGAGGCAATGCTGGGATGGAATGGGCGGACAGCTTGTTGCCTGAAGGAGGCAATGCTGGGATGGAATGGGCGGACAGCCTGTTGCCTGAAGGAGTCAATGCTGGGATGGAATGGGCGGACAGCTTGTTGCCTGAAGGAGGCAATGTTGGGATGGAATGGGCGGACAGCTTGTTGCCTGAAGGAGGCAATGCTGGGATGGAATGGGCGGACAGCTTGTTGCCTGAAGGAGGCAATGCTGGGATGGAATGGGCGGACAGCTTGTTGCCTGAAGGAGGCAATGCTGGGATGGAATGGGCGGACAGCTTGTTACCTGAAGGAGGCAATGCTGGGATGGAATGGGGGGATAGCTTGTTGCCTGAAGGAGGCAATGCTGGGATGGAATGGGCGGACAGCTTGTTGCCTGAAGGAGGCAATGCTGGGATGGAATGGGCGGACAGCTTGTTGCCTGAAGGAGGCAATGCTGGGTCGGAATGGGCGGACAGCTTGTTGCCTGAAGGAGGCAATGCTGGGATGGAATGGGCGGACAGCTTGTTGCCTGAAGGAGGCAATGCTGGGATGGAATGGGCGGACAGCTTGTTGCCTGATGGAGTCAATGCTGGGATGGAATGGGCGGACAGCTTGTTGCCTGAAGGAGGCAATGCTGGGATGGAATGGGCGGATAGCTTGTTGCCTGAAGGAGGCAATGCTGGGATGGAATGGGCGGACAGCTTGTTGCCTGAAGGAGGCAATGTTGGGATGGAATGGGCGGACAGCTTGTTGCCTGAAGGAGGCAATGCTGGTGCACACAGTTGGGATCTGATACCATACAACTGAAACATCAGATCCTCAGACCTGGCTCCTCACACACTCTATGTCGACAACAGATAAATGATGATTCACTCAGATGACTTTCCCTTGAGCACATCACCGTGGACGGATATTCACATTCCATAAACTCCAACAGCCCCAATAACATATATTACTAACAATATTTACATAGAACATGTTCCATGCTTTCTAATCTCAGACTCCACCCACCTGTTTGATATCCTGCGGGGAAATCATTGCATGTTTCCCAAAGAGACAGATCCATCTGTCCATCCGTCCATCAACCATACTGGTCAAAGTTGGCCTGGCGGCCTTCAGAGGGCAAGCATTAAGCCATACATGGACATGGAAGATCTAAGAGAATGGACTGGAGTCTTTGCATGGTGTAGGGTTTGAGGAAATGTCATTGCTGTTGCGTCTGTTCCGATGCCGCAGCCTTCCACATCAGCACTCCTGAGCTGGTTCAGTTTCCTCTTCAAATGAGAATTCCGCCTCTCCCACCCAACATCCTCCTCACCCCTGACCCCACCCACCATGGTTGACAGGACCCTGAATCCTGTCCGTCACATTTCCTGCACTTCGACTCTCACCTCTTGGTGAGACTTGGGCAGAGAAATGGCAAATGCTGTTGAATCCGGGCAAATGTGAGGTAATGCCTTTTGGTCGGTCTAACATAGTGGGGAAATATACAGGAAATGGCAAAACTCTCAGGAATATAGAAAGCAGCCCGTAGTGTCCTAAAAAGTAAGGTTGGGGGGGGGGGGGGGGGGGGGAGGAGAGGGGGGGGGGGTTTGGGTTACGGGTATAGGGTGGATACGTGGGTTTGAGTAGGGTGATCATTGCTCGGCACAACATCGAGGGCCGAAGGGCCTGTTCTGTGCTGTACTGTTCTATGTTCTATGTTCTATGTTAAGTGGACAAGGTAGTCAAGAAAGCATACGGAATGCTTGCCTTCATTGGATGGGGCATTGAGTATAAAAACTGGCAAGTCATACTACAGTTGTATAGAACATTGGTAAGGCCGCACTTGGACTATTGCGCACAATTCTAGTCGCCACACTACCAGAAGGATGTGAAGGCTTTGAAGAGGGTGCAGAGGAGGTTTACCCAGGATGTTGCCTGGTCTGGAGGGTGTTAGATAGTTGGAGAAGCTGAATAGACTCCCACTGTTTTCACTAGAAGGTTGAGGGGTGATCTGATAGAGGCCTACAAGATTATGAGGGGCATGGGAGTGGATGGGCAGGCACTCTTTCCCAGGGTGGAGGGGTCAGTCAACAGGGGGAATAGGTTTAAGGTCCGTGGGGCAAAGGTTTGGAAGAGACGTGTGAGGTAGGTTTTTTATGCCGAGGGTGGTGAGTGGCTGGAACTTGTTGCCAGAGGAGATTGTGGAAGCAGATACATTAACAGCGTTCAAAAGGCATCTTGAAAATACATGGATAGGATGGGTATAGAGGGATACGGCACAAGGAAGGGCTGAGGGTTTTGGCCAAGGTTGGTATCATGACCGGTACAGGCTTGGAGGGCTGAAGGGCCTGTTCCTGTGCTGTATTCTTCTTTGTTCTTCTCCTTCCTCCCGAACTTGCCATAGGGTTTCTCTTGTTCTCACCATCCATCCCACCAGCCTCTGTATGCAATGGGCCATTTTCCACCATTTGCATCAACTCCAGCATGACGTCACCATCAAACAGAACTTCCCCTCCCCTCCCTTCCCCTCCCCATTTACATTCCAAAGCCTCCGTATACCCCAATCTCCTCAATCACTTCCACCCTGTACCATTCCCCCCACATACCATTCCCACCACACTTATCCAGGCCGGCACAGGAGACGGAAGTCCTGCCCTTTTGCCTCCTCTCTCCTCAACAGCCAAGGCCCCAAAAGCTTTGACAAAGAATCATCTGGACTGGAAACGTTAGCTCTTTTCTCTCCCTACAGATGCTGCCGGACTTGCTGAGATTTTCCAGCATTTTCTCTTTCGTTTCAGATTCCAGCATCCGCAGTAATTTGCTTTTCTTCATAACTATCTTTTTATTTTGTTTACATCCCTTTCTCTTGCATCCTCAGGCAGTGTTTTTAGCCAGAGGCCATGTGACAATCCAACTTGGAGAGACAAGTCTGAAGTGTAAGTGATACAAGTTTAACATGCTGTATGTAAATCCTACACACCAACACTGACATTAGATCCCAGTGTTGAGTGTTTTAAACCCAGTAAACTCTTAATATAGTTACTGCTCCAGCACTTAACGCTACTTTGCCTTCTGTCCACATAGCAAATACTTCTGAGAAGCTTCTATTTTATAACTTCCTCATTCGTGTCTTGCACCTTCCACAACTGGTACATAGACCTGAAAGAGCCGTACATTGTCCATGTTTCTGATGCACACAGGAGGGATGGGACCACGGCTGCTCTGTACACCGTGAACTTGCTGCTGAGTTTGAGGTCTCGGGACTTTAACATCCTGTTCCTTAGGCATCCGAAGACTACACTGGCGCATTGGAGTCAATGCTGGATTTTATCGTTGATGTCTGCTCGCACCAAGAGGAGGCTCCCGAAGTATAGGAAATGATCCACATTGTCTGAGGGCTCACCATGGATCTTGGTGGTTGGGGGGGGAGGGGGGGGCAGTTTTGTGTGGCAGGAGCGGGCTGGTGGAGAACTTTTATTTTCCGGATATCTCGTCTGACTCTTATCCCCTCATATGCCTCGGTGAACGCATTGATGATGGTTTGTAGCTCAGCCTCTGGATGTACACACACAGGCGTCGCCTGCGTACTGCAGCTCGATGACAGAGGTTGAGGTGATCTTGGTTCTGGCCTAGAGGCATCAGCCCTGTTTGACCCCAGTTTGCCCACGGATTGGGTCTGTGGTGATTCCGTCAATGAGGATCACGGCTGGTATGTCATTATGGAGCAGGCGGAGAATGGTGATGAATTCCTGGAGGCAGCCGAATTTAAGGACGATGTCCTACAATCCCTCACGGTTAACAGAGTCGAAGGCCTTTGTGAGATCGAAGCAGGCCATGTAGAGGTTTATGCTGCTCCTGCGCTTTTCCTGGATTTGTCACGCACTGAAGATCATGTCCATTGAGCTTCTTGATGGGCGGAAGCCGTACTGAGGCTCAGGGAGGAGCTCTTCAGCCACTGGGAGGAGGCAGGTGAGGAGTATTCTCGTGATGACCTTTCCCGTGGCAGAGAGTAGGGAAATCCCTCTGTAATTGCTGCTATTGGACCTGTCTCCTTTCACAATTAGGGCATCTCTGAGGTCACATGGCATGTTCTCTCCTTCCAGACAAGGGTGATGGGGTTGTGGATTTTGGTCAAGAATGCCTCTCTGTCGCATTTTAATACTTCTGTGTTGATTCAATCTGCGCCAGAAGCCTTGTTGTTTTTCAGCTGTCAGGGGGCTTTCTCGACCTCCCGGCGAGTTGGGCTGCGCCGAGATGGTGGGGGGTAGCGTGTTGCGGGATGGTGTCGAAGGCAGTTGCATCGAAGTCTGTTTCTAGGTTGAGGAGGTTCTGCAAAGTGCTTTCTCCAGCGGCCGTTGGCTGCCTCTCTGTCTTTGACGATGGCCTCTCCATTTTTGGCTCTCTCTGGGCTGGGTCTCTGGGTAATCGGAACGTAGATCATTTTGATCGCGCTGAGGAAACCGCACATATCATGGTTGTCGGCGAGTTGCTGAGTCTCCTGCGCTCTTTCTACCCACCGTCTGTTCTTTGTTGCCCCCCAGCTTTCAGTTGCCCATGGGCTTGACTCCTCTCACTCACGTTTTGCTGGAGCTGCCAGTTCAGGAACACTGTGTTTACAGTCAAGGAGATCCTGGATCTCCTGATCGTTCTTATCGAGCCAGTCTAGGTGTTATCTGATCGAGAGCCCGAGCGTCTCCTCACAGGTGCTGACTATGGTGGGTTTTTTAGGCAGACCAGACACTGTGGGTGTTCTGTGACTCTGGCTGGTTGGCCGTTGCCAGGTTAGCTGTGAGGTGCCCGCTGAGTAGTTCTTTCTCCTCAGGGTTCTTGAGAAAAGCAACATTAAGTCTCCTACAGCAGAGTTTTTTTCGCTTGTGCTAGCTTGGAGCCAGGGTGATGGAGAGATGGTCGAGCGGATTAGTCGGTGGTCAGTGCAGCAGTCCTCGGCTTCAGTCGTGGCGCGGGACGTCTTTGCGGTTTCTCGCTTGGACGATGACATAGTCAATTAGGTGCCAGTGCTTGGAGTGGGGCTGTTGCCATGACATCTTCTGCTTGTCCGTCTGGCAGAACAGGGTGTTTCCGATGACCAGGTCATGTTCTAAACATTCTGTCAGGAGGCGAATTCGATTGGTGTTTATTTTCGCCACACATTCCCTGCCTAACACGCCTTTCCAAAGGTTTGCGTCCTTCCCGACTCTGGCATTAAAGTCACCAAGGAGAACCAGCTTGTCTCCCTTTGGGATGCGGGACAACTATTAGTCATGGTTGGAGTCTTGTCCGTTGCGTTTAGGGTTAGGGTGTGGGCACTGACGGCTGTGATGTGCTATTTCTGGGTCGGGGTGATCCGTAGGGTCACGAGGCATTTGCTCACTCTGCAGGGGGGGCTCGTTCAGATGTCCTCTATGTATAACATACCCTGTGATGGTGAGGGTGAACTCTGGGTAATATTCACAAGCTAACAGGGAGGCTAAGAGCACGGTCAGGACCAGCAAGATCCTGATAGAATTATAGGATCCCTACAATGCAGAAGGAGGCCATTCAGCCCATCGAGTCTGCACCAACCCTCTGAAAGAGCTCCCCCTGCTGATGTCTGAGGATTATGACTGGCATTTGGCCCTGTTGCAGTGCTGAGCCATGACTCTGGCTAATGGGGAGGCAGTGGTGCAGTAGTATTGTCACTGGAACAGTGATCGAGAGACTCAGGGTAATTCTGAGTTCGAATTCCAGATGGGGGACTTTGAATGCAATAAAACTTTGGAATTAAAAGTCCAATGATCACCATTAAATCATCGTCAATCATCGTAAAAAAACATCTGGTTCACTAATGCCCTTTACCGTACCTTAATGTCCTTACCTGGTCCGGCCTACATGTGACTCCAGAACCACTGCAATGGGGTTGAGTTTTAACTGCCCTCTAAAATGGCCGACCAAGCCATTCAGTTCAAGGGCAATTAGCGATGGGCAACAAATGCTGGCCTTGCCAGCAAGGCCCACAGCCCATGAACGAATAAAGAAAATAAATTCTCTCCAGATGAAATTGCTTATGGACCAACTAAATACTCAAGTTTGTCCACTGCCAAGGAACCTCCAACTTAATGTTACCCCTGCTGGCCACAAGAGGGTGAGAAATAAGCATAACTCCAGACATAGGGCCATGACCCAGCACCTTTAGCTTCAGTGTTTGGATTCGGGATCATAAGTCAGAAGGTCCGTTCTTTACAAGAATGGAGGAGCCACGGTCATTCCTGATCCAAGCACCATTTTGCCTTATCCGACACAAGAGAGCCCTGGTTTCACTGGTAACCATGAGAACAAACATTATCACACAATGTGGGATGGAGACCCCAAGGATACTTCAAGCACCTTCGAGCGAGTTGCCAACCCACCGTAGACCCCACGTCCAGAGCACCTACCTCGTGTAACAGTTACAATAATGCAGTCTGGGTGACTGCTGAAAGCATCACAGGGTCTCAGCCTCTGGCTGGGCAACTCCACCAATGTAACCGAAAGAGAAAATGCTGGAAAATCTCAGCGGGTCTGACAGCATCTATAGGGAGAGAAAAGAGCTAACGTTTCGAGTGCAGATGACCCTTTGTCAAAGCTAAAAAACATAGAAAGTGGGACATATTTATACTGTGGTATACTGTGAGATTTTCCAGCATTTTCTCTTTTGATTTCCGATTCCACCATCCGCAGTAATTTGCTTTTATCCATGTAATGCAATTAGCACGGTAGCATGGTGGTTAGCGTAAATGCTTCACAGCTCCAGGGTCCCAGGTTCGATTCCCGGCTGGGTCACTGTGCGGAGTCTGCACGTCCTCCCCGTGTGTGCGTGGGTTTCCTCCGGGTGCTCCGGTTTCCTCCCACAGTCCAA
The DNA here is from genome assembly GCF_902713615.1 of Scyliorhinus canicula. Classification (NCBI taxonomy): domain Eukaryota; kingdom Metazoa; phylum Chordata; class Chondrichthyes; order Carcharhiniformes; family Scyliorhinidae; genus Scyliorhinus; species Scyliorhinus canicula. The sequence goes on along the minus strand of NC_052151.1, from coordinate 17,695,027 downwards.
AGATGTGCGGGTTAGGTGGATTGGCCATGCTAAATTGCCCGTAGTGTCCTAAAAAGTAAGGTTAAGGGGGGGGTTGTTTGGGTTACGGGTATAGGGTGGATACGTGGGTTTGAGTAGGGTGATCATTGCTCAGCACAACATCGAGGGCCGAAGGGCCTGTTCTGTGCTGTACTGTTCTATGTTCTAATAAATATGATGCAAATAGGTTAGAAATAGTTCAGACGGTTATTTAAAAAGTTGATAGTATACGTGTTAGGTGATGTAATGGGTTCATGCATGAAAAAGAAGAGAGAGATAAAGGAAGGAGAGTGGAACTAAATGGATAACTCTCTCAGGGAGCCAGCACTGGATGATGGGCTGAATGGCCCCTTTCCCTAATATAAAATCCTGAGGCTCTCCCTTTAAGCTGGTTTATATAAATAACCGGGGGCAAGCAGAATATTATCGGACACTCACGTACTTCATCCTGAGTGACTCACACAATCATCAGGGTATTCTAGGAAACATTCCCACATTCACGTTGCATTGTGACTCTGTTGGTCAGCGAGTTGCCTGGGACGGAGGTGAGATCCTGATCCTAAACACGTAACAGTTGGGGAGTAGTAGCAGGGGCAGCTAGACTATACAGTCCTTTCAGCTGACTCGTACGTCCTCCGACAGGACCCATCCCTCGTGCCCCCAATCCACGAGCCACAAAGGTGGTTGGCCACCTTCAAAAGGTTGGGCTATTATTAGCTGGCCAGCACTGAAGGCATGTCACAATGGTGGTCACGTACCATCTGGGAGCAGCTATATTCATGTCGCAGTCGGTGCTATCTTTCCATTTATAGCAACTGTTGTTCGCCGAGTGGGACGGCGGTGCTGTGGTGTCAGGATAAACTTAGCCCTGCTGCTGACATTTTGACTTGGCACAAAGAGTGCGCGTGGAGCAGAGCCAGAGGCATTCGAAGCCTGCAGGCCCAGCCTGGGCGAGCTAAAACAACAGGGCATGTGGTCAGCATTGTCAGCTGACTACACTGTGGCACTTGACTGCCATTCACCCCGGGAGGCCTCTGGCTGTGTGAGAACCTGCCGTGATTGACAGTCCTATTTACAGTCAGATGACTGAAGAGGCTGGATGGGATGTGGTCAGGGGTTGCTGGGGCAGGGGGGGGGATGAAACGGTTGCCAAGGCAGCCACGGTTACAAGTCTCCAGTATGGGTGCACTGCCTTTTCAGATCAGAACACTTACCTCAGGCCACAGTTCCATTTTCAGGCCTCAGTTAATATTACCCCCACAACCCAAAGATGTGCAGGGTAGGTGGATTGGCCATGTTTAATTGGGAAAAATGAATTGGGTACTCTAAATTTATTTTTTTTTAAATCATTGTGATATAGGAAACACAGCAGCCACTTGACGCACAGCAAGCTCCCATAAACAGCAATGCGACCATGGCCAAATAAGGTGCTTTAGTGATGCTGGCCAGGAAAGTGGGCTGATGTCTCCGACCTAAAACAACCCCAAAAGCTGCTGACTCTGAGATGAGATTGCTCCCAGGAAACAAGAGAGGGAAGGATGAGGGGCAGGTTAGACAAGCTCTCAACTGGTCAATAAGGATTTGGAAAGGGAGGAATCTGCAGGAAACGTGTGAAAGAGCAGGAAAGTGAGACCAATTTGAGACCTCTTTCAAAGAGCTGGCACAGACGTGATGGGCCAAATGGCCTCCATCTGAGCGGTAACATTCTGTGATTCCATGGAAGAAGTACAGTATCGGGAGAGTACTCTTTCTGGCATCACTGTCTCCTTTAATTGTCGGGGAAGGGTCCATGAGAGGGCAGAGAACAAAGAACAAAGAAAAGTACAGCACAGGAACAGGCCCTTCTGCCCTCCAAGCCTGTGCCAACCATGCTGCCCGTCTAAACTAAAATCTTCTACATTTCCTGGGTCCGTATCCCCTATTCCCATCCTATTCATGTATTTGTCAAGATGCCCCTTAAATGTCACTATCGTCCCTGCTTCCACCACCTCCTCCAGCAGCGAGTTCCAGGCACCCACTACCCTCTGTGTAAAAACAACTTGCCTCGTACATCTCCTCTAAAACTTTCCCCTCTCACCTTAAAGCTATGCCCCCTAGTAATTGACCCCTCTACCCTGGGGAAAAGCCTCTGACGATCCACTCTGTCTATGCCCCTCATAATCAGGTCGCCCCTCAACCTACGTTGTTCCAATGAGAACAAACCGAGTTTATTCAACCGCTCCTCATAGCTAATGCCCTCCATACCAGGCAACATCCTGGTAAATCTATTCTGCACCCTCTCTAAAGCCTCCACATCCTTCTGGTAGTGTGGCGACTCGAATTGAACACTATACTCCAAGTGTGGCCAAACTAAGGTTCTATACAGCTGCAACATGACTTGCCAATTTTTATACTCAATTCCCCAGCCAATGAAGGCAAGCATGCTGTATGTCTTCTTGACTACCTTCTCCACCTGTGTTGCCCCTTTCAGTGACCGGTGGACCTGTACACCCAGATCTCTCTGACTTTCAATGCTCTTGAGGGTTCTACCATTCACTGTATATTCCCTGCCTGCATTAGACCTTCCAAAATGCATTACCTCATATTTGCCCGGATTAAACTCCATCTGCCATCTCTCCGCCCAAGTCTCCTAACGATCTAAATCCTGCTGTATCCTCTGACAGTCCTCATCGCTATCCGCAATTCCACCAACCTTTGTGTCATCTGCAAACTTACTAATCAGACCAGTTACATTTTCCTCCAAATCATTTATATCTACGATGAACAGCAAAGGTCCCAGCACTGATCCCTGCGGAACACCACTAATCACAGCCCTTCAATTAGAAAAGTACCCTTCCATTGCTACTCTCTGCCTTCTATGACCTAGCCAGTTCTGTATCCACCTTGCCAACTCACCCCTGATCCCGTGTGACTTCACCTTTTGTACCAGTCTACCATGAGGGACCTTGTCAAAGGCCTTACTGAAGTCCATATAGACAACATCCACTGGCTTTCCTGCATCAATCATCTTTGTGACCTCTTCGAAAAACTCTATCAAGTTAGTGAAACACGACCTCCCCTTCACAAAACTGTGCTGCCTCTCACTAATGCGTCCATTTGCTCCCAAATGGGAGTAGGTCCTGTCTCGAAGAATTCTCTCCAGTAATTTCCCTACCACTGACGTAAGGCTCACCGGCCTGTAGTTCCCTGGATTATCCTTGCTACCCTTCTTAAACAAAGGAACAACATTGGCTATTCTCCAGTCCTCCGGGACATCACCTGAAGACAGTGAGGATCCAAATATTTCTGTCAGAGGAAGGACTGATTCCATGGGATCAACTCTTATACTCTCCCGCTTTTGCACTAGGCAAATCCCTTGACCAAATGGAGAACGTAGCATACGATATGGCTGTAAAAATAGCCCCTGTATGGCCAGCAGTGCACGAGAGCCCCCTCATGGTCAAACACGCTGTCCTGCAGCAGAAACTATTCTATAATTGCAAAGCCTCGAGTGCTACAGAAGCTCTGCTTCCTATAAATAAGCATAGGTGGCTTTAGATCAGTTTTAACCTAATGTTTTTCAAGATACATCTCAAAAGCAGGGGGATCTCTCCAAGAGGCTTTAGGGACTGAGATTTGCCAGAATTACAACAATTTGCATTTGAATAGCACCTTTAATATGCTGGAAATATCCCAAGGTGCTTTGCAGGAGTAATTATCAGACAATATTTGAAACCAGCCTCCCCGAACAGGTGCCGGAATGTGGCGACTTGGGGCTTTTCACAGTAACTTCACTGAAGCCTACTTGTGACAATAAGCGATTTTCATTTAATTTCATTTCAACCAGCATTTATTGCCCATCCCTAATTTCCCTTGAAGGGGCAGTTAAGAGCAACCACATTGCTGTGGGTCTGAAGTCACATGTAGGCCAGATCACGTAAGGACAGCAGATTTCCTTCCTTAAAGGACATTCGTGAACCAGATGGGATTTTACGACAATCGACAATGGTTTCATGGTCATCGTTAGACTTTTAATTCCTGATTTCTATTGAATTCAAATTTCGCCAACTGCAGTGGTGGGATTTGAACCTGGGACCCCAGAGCATTGCCCTGTTCTGTATCCATTGTTCTCGATACAAACCAGTTCTGACAAAGAATTTGGGTTAGGAACCCTCCAACACAGAGGCTCCTTCTGCTAAATATACAATGGTCGGCATGGTTAGAGGATGGGACTGTACACAGTCACCTGGTTCCAGTCATGTTAAATAGCTTCTTGGCATGTCTGGCACCTGGAGACATTGCCACCAGTGTTAGACTCGTGGGGTCCGCTCTTGGATACAATTATCCCACTTCAGCCTGAGACCACGGGCACGACCTATCAGCCGCGTTGCACCCGAAAGGCAGCGCAGCCGATAGATGCCAGGAGATCCCTCTTCCAGCTCGGGAAGCAACACGATCCCGCGCGACGTCGCGATCTGTATTTTGCAAATCTACATATTGGAGCGAGACAGCTAGTCTCACTTTAATATGGACTTGTGGGATCGAGAGAGGCCCTGGGATCTAACCCCTTTGCCTTGGAGACCTTGGACAGGTGTTGGTGTCAGTGTCAGTGCTGGGCCCTACAAACGAGGACCAGGCGGAACGGTACTTGGGGGGGGGGGGATCGGCAGCACCCAGGAGGTTGCCCTCTGCCAGGGTGGCACCCTGGCAGTGCTGATGGCACCCTGGAAGTGCCCCCTTGGTGCCAGATTGGCGGTGCCCAGGTGGTAATGGCGGGGCACTGACAGGGTGCCAGGCTGGCAGTGCCAAGGTGCCAGGTTGGCATTTTTACTGTGCCGGAGATTGGGCCCATGGGTACCATATGCGTGTTAAGGGGGGGCTTTGGGAGGCGTTCAGAGGTTGTGTCGGGGGTCGCCATTTAAAAATGGCGTCCCTTTCTCTTCCTGCACTGACGGGTTGCAGCGAGTGGAGCCCCTCAATGCAGGAAATGAGACTAAATGCGGCCTCAGCAAATTGTAACAAAGTCCCGATAAAGAGCGTGGTGTTTCTCAGCCCTGCGATTGCCGGGAAACAGCCGACTAAACGCTTTCGTCACAGGACTTTGTCGCAATTTGATTAGTCTTTTGGAGAAAAGAGAGTATGGGCGCGATTCTCAAGCTAGAGTATAACGCGGCTGGAGAATCGCGGGAGCCCCCCCCCCCCCCCCCCCCCCCAGCGAGCCACCCGATAACCTCCGCGCCCCGCGAGATTCACCAAAGTCCTGTGAGATGTCGGAGTCGGAACCCCTCCCGAAATCGGCGGGCACAAATGACGCTGACGGAAGTAGGTTGTAAACTTACTTACGACCTACCTGCGTGGGATTCACCGGCATCCGTCAATTCTCCGGCCTCCACAGGCAGGCTGCAGCCGAGCGCCAATCAGTGCTGGTCCACACAAACGTGGACCAGGCGGAACCATATCCCAGGGTCTCCTGGGCCATCGGAGACCCCTGGATGGTCAGGGTAAGTACAGGGTGGCTCCCTGGTCCTCACGTGGGCACCTTGGCACTGCCCAGCTGCCACCCTGACACTGTCACCCTGCCATTGCCAAGGTGCCCGAATGGCACTACCAAGCCAGAAGGAGCATTGCCTAGGTGGCAGGGTGGCAGTGCAAGGGTGCCCGAGTGCCAGGGTGGCACTGCCAAGGGCCAGGGGCCGAGGGGGGCCGCCCATGATGGTGGGGGGGTTTGAACGGTGGGAGAGTTGGGGTGGTAGGTAAGTCGGGGCCGATGGGAGGTGGAGCAGGTTGATAGTTGGGGGTCCTGCAAGGAGGGAGTTGGGAGGGCCTGAAGAGGGGTGACCCCTCACTTGAGGGAGGGGTGGGATAGTTCCTATGTGTGAGGGGGGGGGGCAACATTGCCATGTGTGGGGGGGGGGGGGGGGGGGACCACAAGCTCACTTAGAGATCGTGGCACCCTTTCAAAATGGCGGCCCGATCTCTGAGTTCAGGCCCACAGAGCTAAAAATGGGCTAAACCAGTGAGAAACTCCCCAGGGCTTGATTCTCCAGCCTCCTTGCGCTCTCACTGAAGTAGATTGAGGCCAGTGAATAGTGGGAGAAAGGCCAAAAACGAGATCCGTGCAACCAGCCCGCTCCCGTAGGCGAAATCAGTATCTCGCCGGAGTGTGGCGAGAAACCAATTATCGCCACTTAAACCCATTTCCATGCAATTAATGAGAGCGACCCCATATTCAATGGCCTACCGCTATTCACCGGCCTTTCCAACAAGTACTCACACTGGGGCCGATTAGTAATCCTTTTGAAAAACGTGAACCTGGCAGGCGGGAGCCGAGGAGGTGAGTAGTGAGTAGTTGCTCTCAGGCACTGGGATTGCCACCCCAGTGCCTGGCGGGGGATGGCGGACCCTCCACAGGGGTGGGCTACCATGGGGCTGGGGGGCAGCTGGGAGGGCAATCGCTCGCAGCGCCATCATGCCAACTCCATTTCAGCTGGAGAACTTACAGGAGTATGGACATGTGATCAGTGGGAGGAATGGGTCAGTCTTTAAAACAATCACTACTCATGTTTGACATGTCCCCCGGTGGGTCCTCACCTCTGCGGCGTCCGGCAACCTCCACGTGGCTGACTGATCTGACCTCAGTCACCTTCAAGGCCCACACCTCGAAGGAGGTGGGGATTCTTGGCCGGAATTCTCCGACCCCCCGCAGGGTCGGGGAATCGCCCGGGGCCGGAGTAAATCCCGCCCCCGCCGTGGCCGGAATTCTCTGCTACCCGGGAATCGGCGAAAGCAGGAATCACGCCCCGCCGATCAGCGTGCCCCCCGTGGCGATTCTCCGGCCCGCAATGGGCCAAAGTCCCGCCACTGACAGGCCAATCCTGCCGATGTGGTTTAAACCACCTCTGTGCCGGCGGGGTTGGCGGTGCGAGCGGGCCCCCGGGGTCCTGGGGGGGGCGTGGGGCAATCGGGCCCCGGGGGGGCCTACCGATTGGCGGGCGGACCAGTGCCATGGGCGCACTCTTTTACTTCCGCCGCCGCCACAGCCTCCACCATGGCGGAGGCGGAAGAGACCCCCTCCACCGCGCATGCGCCAGTGGTGATGTCAGCGGCCGCTGACGCTCCGGCGCATGTGCGGACCGGCGAAGGCCTTTCGGCCAGCCCCGATGCTGGGCGGCGTAGCACCAAAGGCCGTTGGCGCCAGTTTTGGCCCCATCGGCGGTGTGGGGCTACTCCGCCGCGGGCCTAGCCCCTAAAGGTGCGGAGAATTCCACACGTTTGGGGAGGCCCGACGTTGGAGTGGTTGGCGCCATTCCACAACGCCGGGACCCCCCGCCCCGCCGGGTAGGGGAGAATTTCACCCCCTATGTCTGGCACACCACCACTAGTCTGGGCCCATTCTCACCAATTGTGGGAGAGCTTTTCCTGAGGAGACACAGAGGGGGCACAATTAGCCACACACGTGGTTGAGTGGTGGGAGAGGGGGCGTGAAGGCGCAGATCGGGTAGAGGAAGGAGGGAGGGCTGGGGGTCACATGGAGAGTTGGGGAGTGGATGCTCCCTTGGGAGGAGGGGGCGGTTATGTTGGTGTTTACTCACTCGTGCCGCTCGATGTAGGTCGTTGACCTTCTTCCTTCACTGTTGACTAGTCCCCTTGGTCCCACTGTTGGAACTAACAGCTGCCACCACCACATCCCAGGCAGCACTGGCTGCTCTGTGTGTGGCTCACCCTCCGGGACCCCTGGGGGAACAGGACATCCCTTCTGGTCTACACTGCGTCCAGGAGCCTACCCGGGTCAGCATCCCTGAATCTTGGGGCTGGTCACCTGGGTGCCATTATTGTGAGCTGGCTGGGGTTTGCTGAGCAACTGCAGCTTAAGTGCTGCTCGAACTCGTTAGCGGGGATCTGGCGAGCGCGGTCCCGGCGAATCAGCTGGCCAGCGCGGTCCCGGCGAATTAGCTGGCTAGCGCGGTCCCGGCGAATCAGCTGGCGAGCCGGCATTTGGGGCGGAAAACACATGAGGCCTCATTAAGTGAACCAATTAACGTTGAATTGCGTTGCCGGTTTCCTTGGGCTGAGCGCCGGGAAGCTGGCGGCAATTCCCACTCGCTATCACACTTGGAAATTTATCCGGAGAATCCCGCGCCCAAAGCCGACGGATAACTCCCCGAAAAACCCGCCACAAATTCACTTCAAAACTTTTCGGAAGAATCGTGCCCCAGTTTGGAAGAGCAAAACAAACCCTTTCTTTAAAAATAGGCAGGTTTGCTTCCATGGTGTTTGTTTGTCAGCACGCTGTGCTGAAGGTTTTCCATCACTCTGTATTGCATGAACTCTCTCGCCCTCTTTCCGAGTCTTGTGACTGCACTAAATTTAGGGTCAACACAATCTAATTGGGCGTTTGCCCAACATGTCCAACACGTTATGGTAACTTCAGTGCCTGCTGCTCCAGCATCTGCTCATGTGCCCTGGATATGGAGTTCAGAACTAAAATAAAATAAATGACATGCTGCTACATGCTTCCTCTGGTCGTGCCGGCGTACCCTTTATGTCAGTTAACTCCTTCATTCCCCGCCTCTCTTCACTTTCTTCCCAGAGCCTCAGCTCCAGTTAGAACCATCTTTGGAAAATTAGGAGTGACATAAACACGCATTTGAAGGAATAGCTTTCATAGAGGGTGAAATGAAATGAAAATCGCTTATTGTCACGAGTTGGCTTCAATGAAGTTACTGTGAAAAGCCCCTAGTCGCCACATTCTGGCACCTATTCGGGGAGGCTGGTACGGGAACCGTGCTGCTGGCCTGCCTTGGTCTGCTTTAAAAGCCAGCAATTTAGCCCAGTGTGCTAAACCAGCGGTTTGAAGTTAGGTTAGGATTCCAACTCATGTAAAGATTAAGGTTCAGATTAAGATAAGGGTTACTGTTAAAATTAGAGTTTAGTTTGGGTCAGGGTGACTGGTTTAGGTTTCAAGCTAGGACTAGGTTTACTGTTCGGATTAACGTTCAGGTAGGGTTCACTATTGGAGCTATGACTCAGGTTTGGGGAAGGGCAACTTAGTGTCAGGGTCACTCTTAAAGTTAGGCCTAGGGTTTGTGTTAGGGTTTGTGTTAGGCCTAGGTTTTGGGTTAGGGTTTGTGTTAGGTTTGGGGTTTGGGTTAGGTTTTGTGTTAGGCCTAGGGTTTGGGTTAGGGTTTGTGTTAGGCCTAGGGTTTGGGTTAGGGTTTGTGTTAGGCCTAGGGTTTGGGTTAGGGTTTGTGTTAGGCCTAGGGCTTGTGTTAGGCCTAGGGTTTGGGTTAGGGTTTGTGTTAGGCCTAGGGTTTGGGTTAGGGTTTGTGTTAGGCCTAGGCTTTGGGTTAGGGTTTGGGTTAGGGTTTGTGTTAGGCCTAGGGTTTGGGTTAGGGTTTGTGTTAGGCCTAGGGTTTGGGTTAGGGTTTGGATTAGGGTTTGTGTTAGGCCTAGGGTTTGGGTTAGGGTTTGTGTTAGGCCTAGGGTTTGGGTTAGGGTTTGTGTTAGGCCTAGGGTTTGGGTTAGGGTTTGGATTAGGGTTTGTGTTAGGCCTAGGGTTTGGGTTAGGGTTTATGTTAGGCCTAGGGTTTGGGTTAGGGTTTGTGTTAGGCCTAGGGTTTGGGTTAGGTTTTGTGTTAGGCCTAGGGTTTGGGTTAGGGTTTGTGTTAGGTTTGGGGTTTGGGTTAGGGTTTGTGTTAGGCCTAGGGTTTGGGTTAGGGTTTGTGTTAGGCCTAGGGTTTGGGTTAGGGTTTGTGTTAGGCCTAGGGTTTGGGTTAGGGTTTGTGTTAGGCCTAGGGTTTGGGTTAGGGTTTGGGTTAGGGTTTGTGTTAGGCCTAGGGTTTGGGTTAGGGTTTGTGTTAGGCCTAGGGTTTGGGTTAGGGTTTGGATTAGGGTTTGTGTTAGGCCTAGGGTTTGGGTTAGGGTTTGTGTTAGGCCTAGGGTTTGGGTTAGGGTTTGTGTTAGGCCTAGGGTTTGGGTTAGGGTTTGTGTTAGGCCTAGGGTTTGGGTTAGGGTTTGTGTTAGGCCTAGGGTTCGGGTTAGGGTTTGTGTTAGGCCTAGGGTTTGGGTTAGGGTTTGTGTTGGGCCTAGGGTTTGGGTTAGGGTTTGTGTTAGGCCTAGGGTTTGGGTTAGGGTTTGGGTTAGGGTTTGTGTTAGGCCTAGGGTTTGGGTTCGGGTTTGTGTTAGGCCTAGGGTTTGGGTTAGGGTTTGTGTTAGGTTTGGGGTTTGGGTTAGGGTTTGTGTTAGGCCTAGGGTTTGGGTTAGGGTTTGTGTTAGGCCTAGGGTTTGGGTTAGGGTTTGTGTTAGGCCTAGGGTTTGGGTTAGGGTTTGTGTTAGGTTTGGGGTTTGGGTTAGGGTTTGTGTTAGGCCTAGGGTTTGGGTTAGGGTTTGTGTTAGGTTTAGTGTTTGGGTTAGGGTTTGTGTTAGGTTTGGGGTTAGGAGTCACACAATGCTTGGAGCTTGGAGGCAGGGTTAGACATATGAAGGATTGACCTTCCCTTTGCTTTAGGGTTAACATTAGGATTAGGGCTACACTTACCATTAGGGATAGAAAGGTACTCGAGTGTAGATAGATTTGACTCATATTATTGATGAAAAGTGCAAGGTAGATATCCACACAAGTTGTGGCTGCATGTGTTTGAACACAAATACAGTGGTATTGTCATTGGACTGGTACTCCAGAGACCCAGGATAACGCTCTGCGGACCTGGGTTCGAATCCCACCACGGCAGATGGTGGAATTCAAATTCGATATTAAAAGTTGAATGATGGCCATTGTCATAAAAAAAAAACATCTGGTTCACTCACGTCCTTTAGGGAAGGAAATCTGTCATCCTTACCTGGTCTGTCCTACATATGACTCCAGACTTTAATTGCCCTCTGGGACGGACAACGAATGGACCAGCCAGCGACACCCACATCCCGTAAAGTCGAATAAAGAATTAAAAAATTTATTCTTCAATGCAATCCTTCAGGAGTACTGCTCTGTTAATAACAATATATTACATTCAAAATGGCCCCATTAGCCTATTCATGGTCTCCCAGATGTAAAGTTTTATTTTCATGATCGTGTCATGTAGGCAAATCCTGAACCATTACCACCATCCTGGATGCAAGGTCCCGACCCAAAATACTGACTCCTGCTAGTCCCCGAGGTCAAGTAACCTAAATCCTGCTGGTCTACCTGACCCAAATCCCTGACTGCTGATGGTCCACTGGACCCTGCTGGTCTCAGCCATGGTTCAGTTAGTAGTCAGAAGGTTGGAGGTTCAGTTCCTGCTTCAGGGATTTGAAGATAGAAATCGAGGCAGACCCACACCAGTGAATGTGGTGAGGGGCTGCTGCACGGTTAGATGTATTGGCTTTCAGAGGAGCTTTTGAACCAAAGACCCACCTGTCTCTCAGTTGAATGCAAAAGATCTTACGGCACTGTGTTGAAGCAGGCCGATATTCATCTCACAATCAACATTGCGAAGGACAGATTATCTGGTCACTATCGCATTTCTGAGATCTTACAGCTTTTGCAAAATTACAACATAATTTCACTGGCTGTCGAGCACTTGAGTAAACCCTGAGGTTATGAAGGATGTTATATAAATGCAGGCACTTCTTCCTGCCAGTGTGATTTTTGCAGAGGAATGTTACAGAGGCAAAAAAAGCCCCGTCTAGATTTGCCCCAGGATAAATCAGCCAAATTCCCCAAACCTCAGGCCTGGGAGTGAATCGGAAATGCTGGCAACACAGTTAGCATGTCTTATAAAATAACTGTGGTTGTACAGAGCATTGCCAAGCAATGACAGGAGGAGTTAGAATAAAACAAGTGAGCACATGTCTTCCTCGATACTGCTGCTGGGTCTGATTCTATTTAAAGTGTGTTTACTCACGATGAACATGGCAGCATTTTCTACAGAGTCCAATTCACTGATGATCCAACTGATATGTTGCTGGGAGAAGCCACAGATTCCAGGGGCGGAATTCTCCGACCCCCGCAGGGTCGGGGAATCGCCCGGGGCCGACGTACATCCCGCCTCCGCCGTGGCCGTAATTCTCCGCCACCCGGGAATCGGCGGAAGTGGGAATCGGCGTGCCCCCTGCGGCAAATTCCCACCGCTGTCAGGCCTCTCCTGCCGACGTGGTTTAAACCACCTCTGTGCCGGCAGGATTGACGGCGCGAGCGGGCCCCCGGTGTGCTGGGGTGGGGTGGGGGCGGGGCGATCGGACCCCAGGGGGTGCCCCCACGGTGGCCTGGCCCGCGATCGGGGCCCACCGATCGGCGGGCGGGCCTGTGCCGTGGGGGCACTCTTTTTCTTCCGCCGCCGCCACGGCCTCCAACATGGTGGAGGCGGAAGAGACCCCCTCCACCGCGCATGCGCCGGTGGTGACGACAGCGGCCGCAGACGCTCCGGCGCATGTGCGGACTCACGCCAACCGGTGAAGGCCTTTCGGACAGCCCTGACGCCGATCGGCGTGGCGCCAAAGGCCGTTAGCGCCAGTTTTGGCGCCAGTCGGCGGAGCGGGAGCCACTCCGGCGCGGGCCTAGCCCCTAAATGTGCGGAGAATTCAGCACCTTTGGGGATGCCCGACGCCGGAGTGGTTGGCGCCACTCCGCATCGCCGGGGCCCCTGCCCCGCTGGGTAGGGGAGAATTTTGCCCCAGTTGTCTGATTAAGCGGCTAACTAGGGCGCGATCTAACGGAAAGGTTTCTGAGTGTGGTAGCGAACGGGAATTGCCGGGTGTGACCCAGCGAGACCGCTACCGGTATCTAACACCAATTAGTGCCGGTAATGATGCCCCACGGACTTCATGCCAGAATGACTGTCCTGCCAGCTGATTCGGCTGGGCTGCGTTAACGAGGGAGAGCAGCACTCAAACCGATCCCTCAGCGCAATCCCCAGACAGTGTGGAGTCCAGACAGCACACCCTGTTCCCCCAAAGGGGTCAGAGGGTCAGCCAGAGGGCAGCTGGTGCTCCCTGGGAGGCAGTGGCCGTGGCCGTCAGCGTGGGGAGCGACACCAGGAGGACCGTGATCCACTGCCGCAGGAAGCTCAACAACCTCTGCCGGGCTGCACGGGTGAGCAGGGGTGTTCGCTGATGACTGCTCAATGTTCAGCGCCATTCGCGACTCCTCAGATGATGAAGCAATCCATGTCCAACAGCACTCCAACAACACTCAAGAAGCTCGACACCATCCAGGACAAAGCAACCCATTTTATTGCTCCCCCTTCCACAAACATTCAAACCTTACACCACTGACGAACAGTGGCAGCCGTGTGTACCATCTGCAAGATGCACTGCAGGAATTCACAAGGTTTCTCAGACAACATCTTCCAAACCCATGACCACTACCATCTAGAAGGACAAGAGCAGCAGATACTTGGGAACCCCACCACCTGGAGGTTCCCCTCCAAGTCCCTCACCACCCTGACTTCGAAATGTGCCGCTGTACCTTCACTGTCAAAATCCTGGAACCCCCTCCCTAACAGCACAGTGGGTGTACCTACACCTCAAGGAATGCTGCGGTTCAAGAAGGCAACTCATCACCACCTTCTGAAGGGCAACTAGGGATGGGCAATAAATGCTGCCCTAACCAGCGACACCCACATCCCGTTAAAAATGAATTTTTTAAAAGTTGGCATCAGCCCTCTGGCACTGGTCCCACCTGCCACCCTGCCCCATACTCCCCGATGACCCTGGCAGAGCACCACCAGCACAATACCATGCCAGTGGCATACCCTGGCACTTGCCAGCACACCCCACCCATCACCAGCAGCGGTGCCCACACCGGTCCCCCGCCATGCCCCTCAGGTGGGCATTGCCAAGGTGCTCCAGAGCATGTCCCGGTCTCTGAGAACCGTGTCCCAGACGCAGGTGGACATTGGTGAGGCGGTGCAGAGCGTGGTCACGTCACAGAGTGGCATTGCCGAGTGCGTCAGCACCGTGGTGCAGACAATGAGGAGCCACCAGGGCTGGCAGAGCCTCTGGAGCTCAATCCAGCTGCCCCTCCATTCCAAGGTGACCCCCAGAGCACTACGGGCACCAACCGAGAGGCCAACCCGGAGCCTCCCTACATGGAGATGACAGCAGCTCTCTCGAGTCCCCCTCCTGACAACAGTGCATCTTGGGGTCAGCGGACGGAACAAGTGTCACCAGAAAGTCGGCCAGGATCCTCCAGACGCTCCAGAGGACGTCCGCCAGGGGCATCAAAGGCCACAGGGTGCAGTGAGCAGCTGGCTGCCTCCAGCTCTGATGTACATCCTGGAGACACACCTAGATATAGGAGCAGAGCGTGGAGAGCTAAGCAGGTCCAAGGTCACTGAGAGGGCACTGGGGGTAGGGGGTGCAACACCATCGATAGCTGGGGACAGTTAGAGTCCCGATTGTTCACCACCAAACACGTTACACCCAGACATGTGAAGCCTCTGTCACGTTATTCCGCACTGTATTTCACAGCCAATAAAGCATGGCGACCGCTGTTATGTAAACGCAGCAACTAATTTATTCACAGCAAAGTCCCAAAGCAGTGAAATGGAGGACTGCTTTCGGTGATGTGGGTTGGAGGGCTGAATGTTGGCCAAGACAAAGGGAGAGACCCCTCCTCTATTTTGCATAATGCCACCTCAGAGGGCAGGCAGGACAGGACCTCTATTAGAGATGGTGTCGTACTCTCTCGATGTGGCAATGCATCAGCCTCACGGCTGACAGGCCAGAGCAGGATCTTGAACCCCCGGCAATTTTAACTCCGACGTACTGCCACTAAGAAAGCTGATAATAGACCGATTATTTCAGAGTTAAGGCCTGACGTTAAGTGCCAACTTGGCTCAGTTTGTACCATTCTTGCCATGAGTCAGAAGGCTTTGCGTTCAAGTACTGAAGCCACTTCAGATAGAAAAAACAACAACAGCGGAAATAAAATAAACAAGTGTGTTTGGATGGGCAATATAAACTCACGTCACTGACTAAAAAGAAGTTAGTTTTAATTACATAGAGTTAATCAACTGGAAGCAGGCCATACAATCCAATGAGCTATGCCAATACTTGTTCCCCACATGAGCCTCCTGTCCCCATTCTTCATTTCACTTCCTTGGCACAGGGCAAGGTATTTCAGGCCTTCCCATGATGCCCGGTGGCCCGCCGGTGCGGAAGTTGCTCCGCTTGTCCACCTTTTTTGTTCGCTCTCCAAATGCCACACATGGTTGGTGATGTGTTGGGTAAGCTGGGTCTATGTGGACTGCGTTTGATGCAGTGTAGCGAGAGACAGGCTTCCAACACTTGATGAGATGCAACACGATTTTATTTAACATCTAACTATCATACATGCTTTAACTGTGGGTTGACACTATGCTGAGTTGACTGGAGACCTGAGGCTAGCCTGACCAGACTATCTCACTACCACATGGTGTTTGTTCTAGTTGCTGCTCACGAGCTCCGACTGTCTCAGAGGCTGCATCCCAAGAGAGCGGGAAAACTGGTGCCCTCTGACCTTATAGTGGTTGTGTCCTTTCTGGTGATTGGCTGCTGTGTTCTGTGTGTTCACTGGGTCATCCTGTGTGTCAATCACTGCCTGTCTGCACTCCATCATATACATGGATGTATATTATGACAGTTGGTGATGTGGAATGTCCGTGTCAGCAGGTAGCAGGGAATAATGGATAGATCCCACCCACCCACCCCCCCCCCCACCCCCCACCCACCCCCCCCCCCCCCCCCCCCCCCCCCCCCCCCCACCACCACCACCCGCCACCCCCCTCAGCATGTTTCATGGCGGCAGAGGCTGCGGTCAACAGGGTTTTCCTTTCTATGCGCTCCCCCCTCCCCCGTTGCAGGGGTTCACCCTCAGGCTGGACGGGAAGATCCTGCTGGTCAGAACAGCAGGAAAATTCTAGCCGGAGAACCTCGGGATGCTGGGAAGACTCAACAGGCCTGGCAGCGTCTATGGAGAGAGAAACGGATTTAACCGATGGGATGTCCTGCCCACCCCAAGACCAGACATTCCCACCTGAGGTCAGCGAACCTTTCAATGGTCTGTCAGATTTTCAGTCCTGCCCATGACGATTCCTCCAGCGGGCGGAACCGGACCATTTCAGATCGATACAACTCTTCTATGGCCTCGAACGTTAACTCTGTTTCTCTCTCCATCCACAGTAGCTGCTTAGTTAATCCAACACGTTCTGTTTTAATTTCGGATTTTCAGCAGCCGCTGTATTTGCTTTTACTTTAGAAGTGCGTTCACTCCCGTGGGGAAATGTGTGCAGAGCAGGATCCCACGAACAGCAGTGCGATGGTGACCAAATAATCTCTCTTTAATAAGACCATAAGACATAGGAGTGGAAGTAAGGCCATTCGGCCCATCGAGTCCACTCCGCCATTCAATCATGGCTGATGGGCATTTCAACTCCACCTACCAGCATTCTCCCCGTAGCCCTTAATTCCTCGCGACATCAAGAATTTATCTATCTCTGCCTTGAAGCCATTTAGCGTCCCGGCCTCCACTGCACTCCGCGGCAATGAATTCCACAGGCCCACCACTCTCTGGCTGAAGAAATGTCTCCACATTTCTGTTCTGAATTTACCCCCTCTAATTCTAAGGCTGTGCCCACGGGTCCTCGTCTCCTCGCCTAACGGAAACAGTTTCTTTGTGTCCACCCTTTCTAAGCCATGTATTATCTTGTAAGTTTCTATTAGATCTCCCCTTAACCTTCTGAACTCCAATGAATACAATCCCAGGATCCTCAGCCGTTCATCATATGTTAGACCCGCCATTCCAGAGATCATCCGTGTGAATCTCCGCTGGACACGCTCCAGTGCCAGTATGTCCTTCCTGAGATGTGGGGCTCAATGTGAATCTCCGCTGGACACGCTCCAGTGCCAGTATGTCCTTCCTGAGATGATGTCGCTCAAAGGATAAATGTTGGCCAGAACACCAGGGAGAGTTCCCCTGGGCTCACCGTCAACAGTCTCGGCACACAACCTAAACCAACACAACACCAGTAAGAAATGGAGATATAGGAAGACCATTTTTTAAAATACTGTGCATCGAAACAAGCAACCAGTTGCTGGGATATTCTGACCGAACAACATTCCATTTCCCAATCATCCTGATCTTCAATCGCAAGATAGGAACTTGAATCAATCAGGATAAGCAACTTGCGACTATCCATGTACAGGATTGGTTGGTTTTCCATTAACTCACCTGAACCCAGTTCTGACATTTTGCTTTGAAGAGGTTTTCGAAGACAGCTAGAAAGAAAGTGCATGAGTCACAGAAGGTTGGTTTACAAGTGCAACAGGTGATTAAGAAGGCAAATGGAATTTTGTCCTTCATTGCTAGAGGGATGGAGTTTAAGACTAGGGAGGTTATGTTGCAATTGTATAAGGTGTTAGTGCGGCCACACCTGGAGTATTGTGTTCAGTTTTGGTCTCCTTACTTGAGAAAGGACGTACTGGCGCTGGAGGGTGTGCAGAGGAGATTCACTAGGTTAATCCCAGAGCTGAAGGGGTTGGATTATGAGGAGAGGTTGAGTAGACTGGGACTGTACTCGTTGGAATTTAGAAGGATGAGGGGGGATCTTATAGAAACATTTAAAATTATGAAGGGAATAGATAGGATAGATGCGGGCAGGTTGTTTCCACTGGCGGGTGACAGCAGAACTAGGGGACATAGCTTCAAAATAAGGGGAAGTAGATTTAGGACTGAGTTTAGGAGGAACTTCTTCACCCAAAGGGTTGTGAATCTATGGAATTCCTTGCCCAGTGAAGCAGTTGAGGCTCCTTCATTACATGTTTTTAAGGTAAAGATAGATAGTTTTTTGAAGAATAAAGGGATTAAGGGTTATGGTGTTCGGGCCGGAAAGTGGAGCTGAGTCCACAAAAGATCAGCCATGATCTAATTGAATGGCGGAGCAGGCTCGAGGGGCCAGATGGCCTACTCCTGCTCCTAGTTCTTATGTTCTTATGTTCTAAAGAGAAGGGATTAGTGGGTGGATGGGGGAGGGGAGAGAAAAAGGTAGATAGTGAGATAGAAATTAAGAAAGAGAGATACATATAGACAAGTATCCTTTAACGGATCATCCAATGTGAGTTGCTACACAAAGATTATTAATTTGGTATTTTTTTAAGATGTCAAAAGCAGATGACTGGAAATGTCCGTGTGGTCTGAAATCATTCAATGATGAAGAGATAGCGGTGCTGAATGTTGTCTGGGACTGGGTCAGCAGACCTGATACTCCTGTGCTAGAGATGGACAGGTAGACAAGCCAACTTTGCTCACCTTTGTTGGTTAATAGGGTGGGATTCATGTGTGATACCTGTCATGGTCAAATAGCTGCTCTGCAAGAATGGCTAGTTAAACTATGCACTGAATACTGATGGCACCTCGGCAACGGAATTCCAGTGTGGAGCAGGAGAGGAGGGTTAATCATTGGACGGGAACATTAGACTTTCAAGTAAGTTAGAGAAGAATTGGAGCCATAGTTCAACAAAGGATTAGCACTGCACGGATCAGGACTGCTGGGAATGTGTCCCAGTTTTCCAACTGATCGCAAGCAATTCCGATTGTCGCAGCAATGGGATGAGCTAGCCATGAGGCTTCTTGCTATCTCATTGTTTCTCTTGTGCATTCTCCCACTCACTTTGCCCCACTATTGGAGGGTGAATCTTTAGCTGTTTACCTCTGTAGCTCCTGCTGTTAACCTCATTCCATCCCTTTCGGACACTCTTTAAACCAACTCTAACAAATCATTTGGTCACATATCTAAATACCGCTGGAGCTCAGAATTTATTCATAGAATTATGGAATGGTCATGACACAGAATGGGGCCATTCGGCCCTCGTTTCCATGACAGCTCTCTACAAGCTTATCTTACCTCCTCCCACTTTTCCCCTTCTCCCTGTGGCTCTGCAAATACGTTCATTTCAGATTCAATTCTCCCTTGAAAGCCTCGATTGAGCCTTCCTCCACCATGCTCTCAGGCAGTGCATTCCAGATCCAAACCTCCCACTGAGTTAAAGAGCTTTTCCTCTCTCAGTGTTGCTTCCCTTTGCCATGATCCGAAACGTGTGTCCTCTGGTTGTCAATCCTTCTGAAAACAGGAGCAGGTTCTCCCTATCCACTTTGTCCAGACCCCTTCTGATTATGACAACCTGTGACCATCAAATCTTCCTCTTCTCCCTGGAGAACAGTTCCAGCTTCTCCAATCTGTCCATGTAACTGAAGGTCCTCACCTCCGACCCATTCGCATGAATCCTTTCTCTTTCCACTGCCTTCACATCTTTCTAAAAGTGTGGTGCCCAGAATTGGGCCCAGACCTCTAAGCCCAGGATCCCATTGGATGTTTGTTAAATTGTTATTTACAGTACAGAAGGAGGCCATTCGGCCCATTATGTCTGAACAGGTTCCCAAAAGAGCAACCTAGCTAGTCCCACTCCCCAGCCCTCTAAATTCATCACTTTCAAATATATATCCGGCTCTGTTTTGAAACTTCCTACAGAATCCACCTTCATCACTCTCCCAGGAAGTGTAGTAACTATTTTCTCAAACTACTAAACGTCAACTTGCAAATCCTTCCAAACACATCAATGGTTGGCGGTAAGAGTGGGAGAGACTTGTGGTCAGCCATGCTTGATGTGGCGAAGGACCCCTCAAGCTACAAGACCCTGGCGGCAGGCGAGCGAGCTGTTTCAGGAATTACTAGCTACGGAAACAGACAAAAGCCTCAATGTGCCACTAGTGGTGTGGGAAGAGAATTGGGTTTGAACTCTCAACCTACACTGCCCACCTTCAATGATGTGTACCCCCAGGAGGGTCCCTCTGTTCCTGCACCCCCTTTCAGAATTCTAACATGCTCGGGTTCTAGCAAACCTTTGAACGGTTTAGAATGTTGGGGGCACTTTGTAAATGCAGGATGTTATCGTAATCCTGAACGGGTTTGTAAACATCTAAGATGGCCACCTGCAAAGGACCATGGGGATTATGGCCAACCCAGGACTCAGGCAGATACAGAGCCTATGTGTATTTGAAACACAGGTAACCAGGCCTGATCGAAACCCCCCGCTCGTTTGCATTTTAATGGCCCATTTTCCCAGGACAATAGATCTCCAATCAAGCAACCGTACAGCCTCAGACTGATCGGCGCCACTCCTTTTTCCTCAGAAAGCACAACTGCCAAGGTCAATGACCGCTAAGGACCCGCCCAGCTACCAAGGCACACGCCCCTTTACTGGCTGAAATCAAAGACAGTGATCAGAGCCCTGTTGAACTATTGGGACCAAGGTTAAGGACCGCCCCAAAGAGCGCAAAATCCCAGAGGGATAAAAGAGGACACAGCCCTGTGTTTTGTCTTTTGGATCCGGCCTGTGCCAGCCCAACTACAGCAGGAACAGCCAGCCAGGTTCAAGACCAACGATCGCTACCTGATGGATGAGCCCAGCAGAGACAGAGCCACTTTCTTCAAACCAGCCAAGTGAAATCCAGATAAAGGCCTTATCCATTTGCATAGTGCCGGTCACCCTGAAGTTAAGTCTAGGCTATTGTAGCTGATAGGTGTAGTTTAACTCGCAGTAGCTATTGTATTTGCATGTCGAGGTAACTATTGTGTATGTAAATAAACCATCTTTTGAACTAACTAACTGATTGTGTGGTCATTTGATCGATATAAGGGAAGGCTTGTGGTTCACCAACATTATCATTAATTTTAGCAACAGTATTGGCAACGCTGTTGGGATAGAAAATGGGCAACATTATTGGCGACCTCTGATGGGACTCGATTAGAAGTGACTTTGTCACTCCGAGAGAACCCACAAACCTTGAATCCAATTGCGAGAAAGAGAAAGAACCACACGTGCAAGTCCCATTTCGACCAAATAACCGGATTTTGGAAGTGTGTACTAACTCGCATGCGTTCCTAACAGGAAGTGTAAGGTAAACTCGTTACAATTATGTACAGCATGTTCTCCTCGTGTCTGCGTGGGTTTTGCCCCCACAACCCAAAAGATGTGCAGGGTAGGTGGATTGGCCATGCTAAATTGCCCCTTAATTGGAAAAAATAATTGGGTACTCTAAATTTAAAAAAAAAGAATTGTGTGCAACTATCGAGGAAATGTGAGTCGGAAAATAGCTGAGGCCATACCCGCTGTTCAAATCGCCGCCTTATTCACCTCTACCTAATTAAAAGTAGAGAAAGAGATATTAAAAGTAGAGCAAAAGATAAGAGAAGTAATGGCCACTAAAGCAATGGAAAGATTGATGAATCCACAGGAACCCGAGGTCGCAGCGACCAACAGAGCAGAGCAGTGGCCCATCTGGGAGGAAGAGTTAAGGAAATACTTAAAGGGGAAAGGATGGCCGTTTTGGTCTGATTTTTGTGCTAATGTTGAGTCAGGTCCAGGAAAGATAGGACAGACTTGGTGGGTGAACCTAAGCGAGGTCCACAAGAAAAATGTTGAGAAAGTCAGAAAGCCAATGGCAATAGTGTCCTGTTTGGCACAGTTGCGAGGCACAGAGGAGGTCGTGAAGACTCTCATAGGCAGTTAATTGAGAAGGAAGAAAAGAACGAGGGAAACAGTAACGCAAGTGAGAAGATAATTGAGCAACTCCGGGAACAGTTAGCAGCTAAGGACAAGGAAATGGCCGTTGTAAAACGCGCACATTAATCTTGTCTAGTTAGAAGCTTCTAGACCCAGTATGATAAAGCCTACCAAGATACACAGCGCGCAGTCCTGGTAAGAGAGGAAACAGATCAATAGGTCGCCCAGCTAACTAGCAAATGCGCAGATTTAAAAGCAGCTTTGAGAGCGCTCCACAGCTCCACTAAGGTCAGAGGCAGAGTACCGTTGACCATGCTAAATGAGGACAGAAGATAGAAAAGTTACAGTCCCCACTCTCAGCACAGAATGGTTTCAGGAACACTTTCGGGCAGGATTTAGATGAGGATGATGCTCCCGATTAGCAAGAGTTAAACAAAAGCCCCCAAAGATACGTAGAGGACACAGGAAATTAAAATCGAGCCCCACACGCCCCAGAAAGAAAAGCACCCGCAGTACCGACTGCACAGGCAGCACCCACCCCCACTCACAATTCGACCCCCATGAATCCGGTTACCACACAATGCAGGTCATCAGATCAGGATGAGCCTGATATCGTTTACACCGCCCCACAACCAATTAAGAGAAGCTTGCTTGAACATTATTCCATTCCAGCCCAACACAGACCCGCACAGCTTCTTTGTGGAGGTGTGCACCAAAACATTATGTACGGCCTAGATGAGAGGAAGGAAGTAAAGCTAATAGTTGTGAGCCTTAGCCAGTCCGTAAGATCAGCTTTGCCAGAACCCCAAAATGTAGCCAGAGGAACCCTACAGGAAATGAAAACAACCATATTAGATGCCATCGGGTATAACAAAGGAGATCAAGTCGAGGGTTTAAATCACTGCAGGAAAAAGAAGGGAGAACATCCGACCACATTTGCTGGTCGCCTGTGGATTCATTTCATGGCAGTCTACGGACAATTGAACCTCGCACACCTAAATGAGGAGAACACCACTAAATGGTCCTGCACCTTAGTCTTGCATGCCACAGACACAGGTCAAAAGGCTTGTGTAAACTATGACCCCGCAGACCACACACACAATGAAGTTTGGGTATTGAAACGACTTTCTAGAGCATGGGAACAAACCCTACACCGACAGACAGATCAGGACGAGGTGGAAGCAAACATGCACCCAGTCAGGACTAGCCAGGACTCGGTATGGATAAACAAGGGTAGACACGAGGGACAGCACCCCAGAGCACAGGCACCACGAGGTTGTTACAATTGTGGCCACATGGGACATTACGCCCACGACTGTTAAGTAATGGGTTAAGAGACGTTCCAATTCGTTGCCTCATTTATGTTAAGGATCCGATAATTGACACTGATATGTAAAGGGGCTTCAGGTGGCCCTTGTGTGAGGTGATGTGATGTTAGAGTTTTGTGCAAAGTCTGTTGAAGGATGTGGTGAATTATATGCCTCATAATTCACACTGTATTGCCTTGCATGTATTGTGTCCTTGTGGGCTCTGTATGTGAGCCATTGCGTGGCTCTGCCCATAGGGGGAGATGAGGAGTTTGTACTGGGCTCCACCCTTGGCTCCGCCCATGGCTCCTCCCACTAACCGGAAGTATAAAGCACTGCAGCCGTAAGCCTGCTCTCAGTTCCTCTGGTCGCAGGCTGGCTTAGTTGTAAGACTATTAAAACCACAGTTTACTTCCAATCACGTGTCTAGTGAATTGATGGTCACATCAAAGGAAATTAAAGGTGTTTTGTGGAAAAGCAGCAGAACCTTTGACTCTTTATACTACAGCAGCTAAACGTCTAACAGCAACTGCCGACAACCCCCCCCCGAACCAGCACCGATACCAACAACCAAACCGCCCACCTAGGAACAATGTGAGGCCCATGCATAATGTTAGCGCCCGTTCAGATGATTTAGGGATTAATTCCACAGATTATCGGTGTTCGGACTCCCCAGTTTGGGTCTGTGAAACACATTGGGACAAATGGCAGACCAGTAGTTACGGGCACAGTCCGGGGACATACAGCCGATTTTCTTTGGCACACAGGAGGATCCCGCACCACTTTAAACTCCTCCATCATGTTCCAGCGTGACAAATGGCCCATCACAGACACCATCACCCTGAGTGGATTCACCGGCCACATACAGCAAGGATATATCACAGCTCCTGTACCCATTCAGATAGGGAAAGTTAGCACCAGACACCCCGTCATTTTAGTTGACTTACCCCAAACAGCCGAACAGATTTTAGGCGTTGATTTTATGAGCTCCCATAACCTTTCGTTTGACCCAGTAAACAAATGTGTCTGGTGAGTGGCCAAAACAGCTAGGGCTCCCGCTACGCTCACAGTTGGGGATTATGAAAACAGGGTTTGCTCAGTAGGGAACTATTGGCTTAATCCGCAAACAATTAGTGCAGACCAGACGATTAGAGATGTCCTCATAAAACACAAAGCTTCGTTCACACAACACAAACACGATTGTGGGAAGATCCCAGGTACAGTGAAGATTTCAGGTCCAGATCCAAAGCCGCAAAAGCAATCCGGTTTCCCACAGCAAGCCGAGGGTGAGATTTCGAAGGTTATTAACAGTTTGTTAGACCAAGGAGTTATTCGACCCATAGCATCCACAAATAATGCCCCAATTTGGCTCGTAAAAAAGCTTGATGGTTCATGGCGACTAACGATCGATGACCGAGAACTTAACAAGGTAACCCCTTTAGCAGCCCCCACTGTTGCCACAAGTTCCGATGGTTTTGCCACTAAAGCAGCCCCACTCTCAGAGCTCATTAAAAAGAACGCCCCATGGGAATGGCTTCCGCAGCACACAGGCGCCATTGATGATTTAAAACACGCCCTTGGCACAGCCCCCACTTTACAAGTTCCAGACCCAGACTTGCCCTATGCCATGGAAGTAGCAACCACCGACCGAACCCTATCAGCAGTACTCCTGCAAGAACGACCCGATCACTTAGAACCCGTAGCCTATGCCTCAAGAGTATTAGATCCCGTAGATCAAGGATTCTCAGCCTTTGCTTGCAGTCTTTTGGGCAGTACAATACTTTGCGTACATCACAGGCCTTAACCCAGTAACGATCTTGACCGAGCACACCCCCACACAACTATTACTAGTTGTAGATTAAAGGTAGGGAACATTAGCACCAGCCATCCTGTCGTTAAAGGATGGTTCAGTCAGCCAAATCAGAGCAGCTCGCTGGACACGGCTGTTACAAGGCAGGGACATTAAGGTTAAAACACACCAAGGCACACACATTTCTGGCCGATAATCTTCAGTATGCATGGACCCCACAGGAATGCCAGATCATAGCAGCCCAACACCACACAGGACCCTTTATCCACTACACCCACGAGCCGGCAGTAAGACACAGGATTCCCGAGCCACAGGGAATGCTTTAAAAATTTATGTAGACGGTTCCTCCACAATCGAAAATGGAGTTAGAATAACTGGTTGTGGAATTTATGTGGAAGAAACGCAGGGACGCCCACTAGAAGAGATCTCTTTGAACTCGCAACCATAGCCTATGTAATTCAGCACCCCGACTCTTTTCCAACCCCCGCAGACATACACTCGGACAGCCTGTACGTATGCAATAGTTTAACAGAATTCCTGCCCCTGTGGGAATCTTGAGGTTTTGTTTCAGCTGATGGAAAACCCTACCCTCTGCCCCGTTGTTAAAGCACATTCTCAAGACAGCCTCAGATCGCACATATGGCATCATTAAAGTAAGAAGCCATCATTGCTCCTCCCCACCCAGTAATGTAAAGGCAGATGCCTTAGCCAAAGCAGGATCACGCCATGGCCACTTCTGGCAGCCACCCGAAAGCGAAACGATACACTCAGTCCAGGTTTCCCAGACCAATATTGAGGATCTATCTCAGGCCCAAAAAACAGACAACACCATCAAACAGGTTTTAGACGGCAACTTCCCAGCACCCTATGATAAATGGAAGGACTGTACTGACTGTACAGAACAGCATAGTTTTAAAAAGCGGAATTTATGTGGGCCCCACCCAGGATAGAAACCAGCTCATTTACCAATTTCATGACGGACACGGACATCAGGAGATAGACAATACCATTGCCCATTTAAGACCTTTGTTTTGATGGGCCGATTTAAAAGCGATGTAACCCATTATGTCGAGAATTGCCTTATCTGTGCTCAGAACAATCCCGAACGTTACTCAAAGAAAGGAAAATTACGTCACACCCTACCTGTTAATGGTCCTTGGACAAATTTGCAAAATGATTACATTGGCCCCCTTCCCCCCTTGCAGAAATGGTTTCAAGCACGTGCTGGTTGTAATCAACACCTTTACTAAATGGGTCGAAGCATTTCCCTCACGGACAAACACAGCAAAGGCCACCGCTAAGATTTTGACCCAACAGATATTCACACACTGACCCCCGCAGGATTGAGTCAGACCAAGGTTCCCACTTCACCGGCAGAGTCATGCAAAATATTTTAACAATTTTTGGGATCAGGCAGAAATTCCATATCGCATATCACCCCCAATCCAGCGGCATTGTTGAGAGAATGAATCGCACTTTGAAAGCGGCCATTAGAAAGATGGTGCAACAGAATAATACCACGTGGGGCACGGTCCTCCCATTCGCCCTCATGTTTATTCGGAACACAGTGTCCAATTCCACAGGTTTCACTCCCCCCCTCCCCCCACACTCTCATGATCGGACGGCCCATGAAGGGAATTGAATATTTATTAGGCCTCGATCTGGCAAGCCCCACAATACCCGCCCTCACCCAGAAAAAAGCGGTCCAAAAGGTTAAAGATAACATTAAAGCGGCACAACTCGCTGCAGCTGTCCGATTAGGCGCTAGAAGGAAGCCGAGTAAAGACTACTTTAACAAAACCGTCCACCCCGTAGAGTACACAGTCGGTCAGCAAGTAATGGTTTCACTTTACAACCCTAGTTCTTTCCTCTCTCCCAAATTTGTAGGACCCTACTCCATTTCGGACTAAGTGAGCCCCTCCTTGTACAAGATAACGTACCCCAATGGCAAAACTGATTGGTTCCACATCAATCAACACAAAGTTTATGCATCGCAATGTTGTCACTCCCACCACATCTCTCTGGCAATAGGAGACGTTTACACCCCGCCCATCGACAACCTAGTCCGACCCCTACGCCAACCCTCCCCCAGCCTTGCCTGCATTTATCCCTTATCCACGCCCACAGACCCGAACTTGTCTCCGCCCACAGGTACAGACTTTCACATTGAACTTGACTCCAACGATAGCGAGAGCCTCCAGGATTTGATTACTATCACTGAACACTGGAGCGATTCCTCTGCCCCCAGTCTCCCCAGTCCCCGGAACCACGGCTTAGATATCTTTGACCCCCCCCCCATATGCCCTCCCCCAGCCACCGCCACAGCCACCGCCTGACGACAGTAGCTTGCCCTCCACTCCCACCCGCCCTACGACTCACGACAACCAAGCCCCCCTTTGGCACCATGACAACTCTTGCAGACTAGTAAGGCACGACGATTCGGATTATCCGACGGCGCACGCGGCCATGGCACAGAAACGGCAGACACGAGTCTGGCTACCGGGAGATGGTGATGATTCAGATACTGATTCTTGTTTCGGTCATGCTTTTACAACACTGTTTGGTACAGAACCCTGAGATGTCCAGATGATGAGAAAGAGACACCGCCTAAGTATTGAGGTGTCCGAGTTCTGATGGAGCCTGCCCGCCTTTTTCCTTCTTCTTTTTTCTACTACATGGTTTTAATTCATGTCGCCCGACACACAATTACTCTTCTGATTCGAGGGTAAGATACCCAATGACAGTTAAAGGCACAAGTTTGTCGAGAAACAGATCACTGTTCTCCCAGTCCTTATGACAAGTTTCCACACAACTACAAGCTCTTACCGTCCACCCAGGTCACCCAGGTAGGGAGTAACGGCACTGATCCCCGCCATACCGGAGGACCCCAAATGCATCCGGTCAGTTAAGCTCGGGTAGTGGAGTAACGGCATTAACCCCCACCCTACCCGGGGATTCCACCCATTCTTATCCTGCAGTGACCCACACGCACCTCATGTTCCCGTCACTTCATACGCTCTGGAATGGTTCTCTATACTCTGCATTGTCTTTGACAGGCCTCAGTGTCACCTCCTCTACTCTCCCTTTGGCTGTGGTATAAAGAATGCATTTTGCCATGTTCTGTACGCTCACCCCTTCTTTCCTTTACCTTCCGCAACCCCCTGCTCGCTCCCCACCTGCTGATTTAGCTCACTGGGCTAAATCGCTGGCTTTTAAAGCAGACCAAGCAGGCCAGCAGCACGGTTCGATTCCCGTACCAGCCTCCCCGAACAGGCGCCGGAATGTGGTGACTAGGGGCTTTCCACAGTAACTTCATTGAAGCCTACTCGTGACAATAAGCGATTTTCATTTCATTATCAGTTCATTTACACGTATGACACAATTGGGTGCTATACACACTACTACACGCGAACTACCTCTGACTCCTGGGACAAAACTCTATAAAAATGGCCGCCCTGAAATGCGGCTGGTTAAGATAAGCCTCAACCTCCCATGGTTGGGATTTAAGAAAAAGACTGGTTGAAGAAATTGTCATACCACTCCCCGCATCGACCACAAGCTGCGAGCGTCTCTACACTTTAAAAATTTGCATTTCTTGTCTCTCCAAAATGGTATTTCGAAAAAAAATGAGGGAGTCACACATGGTGACAATTATAACGGGTAATTAGGGTAAGGAGAGAAAGACTAATAAAACAAGATATTAACCAAAGATAAGAACAGATACTATGCTTGCACCCCCAGGATCACCCGGAGAACAGAAAACACAGAATGAAGCAAGGACTGCTGACCGGCGTTTGGATCATCGCTGGAATTCTGCAACTGCGCACGCAACGGACTTTTGTTACAAACCCCACACTAGCCCCGAACACAACCCCACAACAGGCCACCACCAGCCTGGATACTACACCACACATAAAGACAGACATCAAACCCCCCATGGTGCAAAAACATTGCCAAATGGAACCTCCTTTCATACATAGTAGAGGCCCTTCTAGTAATTGCAATAATCTACAGTATCATTCAGACACTCCGACTCCGTAAATGGAGAGCAAAAGCCTTCCGCTCCCCGATATATACAGTCTGAGCCCCCTTCTTTGTAATTCAACAAAATTGAACGCATGTACTAATCGCTGCTAAGAATAAACCATGTACCTCTTTAACTTTATTAAGATTAAGTAGAAATATGATGATGCTGTTTTAAATTTTGTACTGTATATAAGTTCTTTGATACTCACCAGCAGCATGAGAGCAGCTTAGATAATGATAGCTAGCGATCAACTGTGTGGATAAATTAAAGGTTTTATAGTGACCTGGATTACAGTGACCTTTAGAGATGAATTAATTTATGAATGTATTAATGGAATATTAGGTAAATGTCCAAACCATAAGATAGAGTAGAGTAGAACCTTGCCTGGACCAAAGGTGACCAGTCCACCAAGGATGAACAGGGATCAATAGTGTCATCAACCACGCTTCGCATTCAGGATCAAGAGGACGGGATGTAGCCATCTAAGATGGCCACCTGCAAAGGACCATGGGAATGATGGCCTACCTATGACTCAGACAGATGCAGAGCCTATATGTATTTGAAACACAGGTAACTAGACCTGATCGAAACCCCCGCTCGTTTGCATTTTAATGGCCCATTTTCCCAGGACAATAGAACTCCAATCAAGCAACCGGTACAGCCACAGACTGATCGGCGCCACTCCCCTTACTCAGAAAGCCCAACTGCCAAGGTCAATGACCGCTAAGGACCCGCCCAGCCACCAAGGCACCCGCCCCTTTATTGGCTGAAATCGAAGACAGTGATCAGAGCCCTGTCGAACTATTGGGTCCAAGGTTAAGGACCGCCCCAAAGAGAGCAAAATCCCAGAGGGATAAAAGAGGACACAGCCATGTGTTCTGTCTCTTTTGGATCCGGCCTGTACCAGCCCAACTACAGCAGGAACAGCCAGCCAGGTTCAAGACCAACGATCGCTACCTGATGGATGAGCCCAGCAGAGACAGAGCCACTTTCTTCAAACCAGCCGAGTGAAATCCAGATAAAGGCCTTATCCATTTGCACAGTGTCGATCGCCCTGAAGTTAAGTATAGGTTATTGTAGCTGATAGGTGTAGTTTAACTCGCAGTAGATATTGTGTTTGCGTGTTGAGGTAACGCTTGTATATGTAAATAAACCATCTTTTGAACTAACTAACTAGTTGTGTGGTCATTTGATCGATATAAGGGAAGGCTTGCGGTTCACCAACATTATCATTAATATTAGCAACAGTATTGGCGATGCTGTTGGGATCGAAAACGGGCAACAGGTTGGGAAACTGGGACCATCACACCAGGGAAAGCCCAGGTTTCCTGAACATTTAACTGGACCAATTCGCTGAATCACAGTTAGTTATGGTAACTCTGAAGGAAGGGGTGGATTGCGACATCAAGTGAAACTTTGGACGGAGCCCAGCCCTTTGATGCAAAAACACACAAAGGAGGGAAAGTTTTCATCACCGTCTAAACCAACGCAGCTGAATATTTGCCAAAACGATTAAAGGAAAATGTAATAGTTTAGGGAAGTGTACAGCTTCTCTTGGTCTGAAGCCAGTGGTTAACAGATTGCCAGGAAGCAGACCTCAAGTGAGAAGTCTTGAAGGAAACATGTGCGGGCATAATTTTTACTAACCCAGAGGGATCAGAATCATTTTTAACCAGACAATTAAAGTTTAGCTCTTTTTTGCCACATACACCCTTTTACCGTTCTTGTCACCCGCTGCGCTACATTGAAGAAGAGCATGGTGGGGGGGGACGAAGGGGCGGTTGGTGATGGGGCGGGGTGTGGGGAGCTCTCCCTAGCGACCTGTTGAATATGTGTCCTGCAATTAATGGCTAAAATGCAAATTATCTGGGTCATTTATCACATCTTTGTTTGTGGGATCTTGCTCTGCACAAATTGGCTGTTGATTTTTTTTCATCCATTACAACAGTGGCAATGGTTGAGAAGTGCGCCATTGGCTGGGGAGAGCTTTCGGACCTCCTGAGGTGGTGGGAGGTGCAATATTGATTGCACGTTCTTGGATTTCCAGCTCTCCAAATCAATGTCCCACTAACTTCTGTCCTGCTGTGCTTGGCTGGTTTGTGACACTGCACCATGAGCGGGATTCTCCGACCCCCCCCCCCCCCCCGCCGGGTGGGAGAATCGCTGGGGGTCGGCGTGAATCCCGCCCCCACCGTCCTCCCAATTCTCCCGCCCCCCCCCCCAAAAACCGGCCCAGCGTGAGTCGCACGGCCCGCCTCGGAGAATGGCCAGGTCCAGCGCGACTCAATTCTCAATTCTCCGGCCCGCGATGGGCCGAAGTCCTGCCCGCCTGTAGCCGGTCCCGCCATTTCCGGATTGTTGTACAGTCACACATCCACACTGTTTAGAGGGAAGGTTGTCCCATATCCTAGCCTCCCCTTTCTCAGGCAATTAAATCCACAATGATCTGTTCCAGTAGACGAGAGTGCCACCAAGTGAGCAGAGGCTGATAGTTCAGGGAATCATTGAATCCCGACAGTGCAGAAGGAGGCCATTTGACGCTCCAAACATTCTACCTTAGTCCACACACCTGCCCACCCCACCCTACCCCCCCCCCCCCCCCCAACCGAGCCTGACACCCCTGGACACCAAGAGGCAATTTTAAACTTGTAGCTATTTGCCTGGCCTGTCCCTCTCAGGCTGCGGCTCGATGATGTGTTTGCATATATTTCATGCCAATTCAGTCACATTTCCCCTGTTATATTAATCTGTCATACCCAATTATAGGCAAGTTGATTCCGAGGGAATTTCTCCCAGCTGATCAGTTTGGATTCAAATTTCTTCCTGACCAACTGATTGCTTCCAACAAGGCAAATGGCCGACTGCCTAATTACCACCTGCATCACGACATGAAGAAGAACACCGGTACAGAGCAACTATCTCCACTTCCTGCAATGTCTGCTGGTGAGAAAATAGCAGCTGACAATGCAATGGGCTCAGCATCCAGTAAAGGGCCTGTGAGTCAGGAGTGGTCTGATATTCCTTGTCTGGAGTTAATTGTTAAACCGGCTCTGAGCGCTAAACTGGTTCCCCTTCATTTGCGGGCCGGCAAATTAAACCTTCCTTTCACGACCTCAGAGGCCCACCCGGCTCAGGTAGATTCAAACATTCGCTGAGTGAACGTGAGCAGTAAAGCTTGACAGCTGGGAGGTCTGATTCAGTATCTAGATTATAGGTTAGGCAGTACTTATTAGGCCTGATGGGGAAGACCTCCCAGGCCTCAACAGCTGACAGCGGTGAGACGCTGAGCAGAACTTCAAAGCGAAGCTATACCTACTCACAGGTAACTCTGCGTATTCTGGTCTCAGCATTCCCTCTCCTGGTATCATGCCCGAAGAGGGTGTTGGCAACCCGGGTCTTCCATTGGCTTGATCCATGATCAGGCTTGGCAAAGCACTGTGGCCGGTTTGCCGTCTGCCGTCTGGCTGACCAGGAGATTCTCCTGCCCTGCCTGCACCGTCTGCCAGATTGGAATAATTTACAGGCTGATAATCAAACCGTTTGGCCGCGTTCTGAACGCACCTTAAGTAGGCCTCAATTCCTGAGGCGGGCCTTGAACCCAGAGGTTTTGACCCAGAGGTTGGGACAGTCCCCACCACACCACAAGACCTCCCACTGGTCTGCGCATTATGGAAAGGAAATAAGTGCAGAAAAGATTTACAAGGTTAATAGAGAAGTGAGAGATTATGTACAGACTGAACACAATAGAATTCTGCCTTACAGAAAAGAGACACCTGAGGCTTGACCTACAGCGGTCTTTAAGATCATGAAGGGGTTTAGATAGGATTGATGTTGAGGAGCTGTTTTAATTTGCACTTTGATTCTATTCATATAAAATATCCACTAATAAGTCCAAGAGGAATTGAGGAGGTGGGTTAGAACATAGGACTTACTACCACATGAGTTGAATGACATTGATCCACTTAAGGGGAAACCAGCTCATCAGTGAGAAAGGATATGGTGATGGGATCAGATGAAGTATTAGGTGGGGAGCACATAAAAGACCCAATGCCACAATTTCAGAGAGCAGGGGAGCAACCTCTTGTATCCTGGTCAATATTTATCCCTCAGTCAACATCACACTGCTGTGTCTGGGATATTGCTGTGCGAGAATTGGCAGCTGCATTTCCTACATTACAACAGTGATTACACCTCAAAAGTACGTCATTAGCTGTAACGTGCTTTGTAACCTCCTGTGGTCATCAAAGGTGCTGTATAAATTTGACTCTTTTATTTCTTCTCTCAGGTGAGGGTAAAAGGTCGACTTTGAATAAGTGCAGGAGGCGTTCTCACTGGAATCCGAGCCAATATTTATCCTTCGATCGTCACTAAAACAGATTGTCTGGTCACTGCTTCATGGATGTTGGAGGGATTGTGATGTGCACAAATTGGCTGCCTTGTATCTTACATTACAGCAGTGACTACACTACACTCCTTGAAGGAAGTAATTGCCTCTGGAGTTCTTTGGGCCATAGAATCCATAGAGTTCCGACAGTACAGAAGGAGGCCCATCGAATCTGCACCCACCCTCTGAAAGAGTCCCTTCCTAGGCCTAGGCCGTATCCCCACCTAACCCTACAGTAAGGGGCAATTTACCATGGCCAATCCACCTAACCTGCACATCAATGGACTGTTGGGGGGAAACCGGAGCACCCGGAGGACACCCACCCAGATTGGGGGAGAATGTGCAACCTCTACATCCTGAGATTGTGAAATCCAGAAATGTTGGGCGCAATCTACCGGACATGTCGCGCTCGGACGTGAGTGCAATGCAGCCGATAAATGCCAGCTGAAGCCTCCCGTGGGATTCTCGACAGCCAGTAACCCTCGCGAGGTCTACCCAAGTCTACCCAGACCTTGTTCATAGAATTTACAGTGCTGAAGGAGGCCATTCGGCCCATCGAGTCTGCACCGGCCCTTGGAAAGAGCACCTTACTTAAACCCACACCTCCACCTATCCCTGTTACCCTGTGGCTCCATCTAACCTTTTTGGACACGAAGGGCAACTGATCATGGCCAATCCACCTAACCTGCACATCTTTGGACTGTGGGAGGAAACCGGAGCTGGGGGCCATTCAGTACTGGTCCACACAAACGTGGACCAGGTGGAACAGCATCTAGGGACCTCCCGGGCCATCGGAGGCATCTGCTGGTCAGGGGCAGGACTGGATGGGTCACTAGCCCTCCCCCCTGGACCATGGGCACCTTGGCACTGCCAGGCCGACACCCTGACACAGCAAAGCTAGCAGGACTACTGCCAGCTTGGCAGTGCCTGGCTGCCAGGGTAGCACTGTCAAGGGAGCCATGCTCATGAAAGGAGGTTAGAGGGCAGCACGGTGGCCTAGTGGTTAGCACAGCTGCCTCACGGCGCTGAGGTCCCAGGTTCGATCCCGGCTCTGGGTCACTGTCCGTGTGGAGTTTGCACATTCTCCCCGTGTCTGCGTGGGTTTCACCCCCACAACCCAAAAATGTGCAGAGTAGGTGGATTGGCCACACTAAATTGCCCCTTAATTGGAAAAAATAATTGGGTAATCTAAATTTTTTAAAAAATGAAAGGAGGTTGGAGGGGAGTGAAGGGTGGGGCTCCTGGAAAGTAGGGAGGGGTAATAGGGGGTGTGGGGAGACCTGAAAAGGCCTCAGCAACCCCAAGGTGGGATGTCATCACTTGGGAGGCTGTGAGGTAATGCCCATATGTGTGTGTGGGGGGGAGCCACATACTGAATTCTAAACTCCTCCTGCAGCATATCATCAGCCTGTGTGGAAAAAATATTCCCGGCTCCAAGCACGGCCTGAACGATAACCCCTGGGCAACGTTGCAAAACAATCTGTCCGGCATTTTGACAGGGCTGTTGAGACAGAGCAAAATGATGCGCGATTTCTGAGAAATGCTCAGAGCTACACTGTAGAGAGGGGTCAGCAAGCTGGTGGTGTAATCCAGAAAACAAACAAGGTCTCGACTCTTGACCATTCAAACATCAGCCATCGGATTCTCGACAGCAAAGCGAGCACCCGTTTCCAAAGAGTTTTTGTAAGTCACGTCGTTCAGACACTTGCATCCAGCACAGCCCGAGACTCCTGAAGCAAAGTCATCTGTTTCTCACTATTTAACTGTGTTAGTCCATCAGCAGGCAGACTCGGCCAGTCACCTGCAATCCTGCAATGACAGCCACATCTTGTGGTGAATTATAAACCCAGTAATTCACACTGTGTTGTATTATATGTATTGTGTCCTTGTGGGCTCTGTATGTGAGCAGTTGTGCGGCTCTGCCCATAGGGGGAGATGAGGAGTTTGTACTGGGCTCCACCCTTGGCTCCGCCCATGGCTCCTCCCACTAACCGGAAGTATAAAGATCTGCAGTCGTGAGCCTGCTGCCAGTTCATCTCGTCGCAGGCAGGCTCAGTTGTAAGACTATTAAAACCACTGTTCACTTCCAATCACGTGTCTTGTGAATTGATGGTCTCATCACGCCTCCACCCCTAAAGCAATAAACTTCATGACAATGATCGTGCATCATCTAAAAGCTCACTGATTGAAACCTGTAAATGGTGAACAGTCTCAGTGACAGTACACAGCCCCATGAGTTATGTAAGCATCAACTGCTTTAAGAATCAAGGAGCAGCACGGTAGCTCAGTGGTTAGCACTGCTGCCTCACAGTTCCAGGGTCCCAGGCTCGATTCCCGGCTTGGGTCACTGTTTGTGCGGAGTCTGCATGTTCTCCCCGTGTCTGCGTGGGTTTCCTCCGAGTGCTCCGCTTCCTCCCACCGTCCAACGGTGTGCGGATTAGATGGATTGGCCATGCTAAATTGCCCCTTAGTGTCCATTGATGTTCGGGTTAGGTGGAGTTACAGAGATAGGGTGGGAGTGTGGGCTTAGATCGGGTGCGGTTTCATAGGGTTGGTGCAGACCCGATGGGCCAAATGGCCTCCTTCTGCAGTGTAGGGATTCCTCTTCATCGACATACCCTTGTTTAAATATTGAAGAGCTGGCCTTTCCGATAAGTTCAGCTTCCCACTGTTGAAAACATTTCTTGGGTTTGACCTGTCATAAACTCCCCAAGGCTCCAAAATAGGACCAGGTTTGGGTGTGTACAGATCCGGATCCCACACAAAAATCCAGCAGGGCTCACTCCCGCAAACCCACCCAACTTGATTAATAAGGGGATCAGGGGTTATGGGGAGAAGGCATGGGAATGGGGAAGAGAAAATATCAGCCATGATTGAATGGCGGAGCAGACTCGATGGGCTGAGTTGCCTAATTCTGCTCCTACGTCTTATGGTCCTATAGTCTATGGTGGTATGAATAGGAGCACTGCCATTGGTGCAGAGCACTGGTTTCCCATTGGCTCTGGCTGGTCATGTGCCTCTCGGCTGATTGGCTGGGACTAGTCATGTGACTGCTCACCAATTGGTCGAGAGGCTAGTAGACCCCGCCTCCGAGGCGGGGAATAAGTACCCAGAGTTCCCGGTGGTCGGCCTCACACTGTAGTCAACCACCGGGCTAACATCTAGCTGATTAAAGCCTAAGTTTGGACCTTCATCGTGCCTCGCGTCCAATTGATGGTACATCACGGTCTTAAAAAGACACTTGGAAATATTTTAGTTAAATCGCACCCACAATAATTCAAACACACACACAAACACAGTCATTCAAACACACACACACAAACACAGTCATTCAAACACACACCCACAAACACAGTCATTCAAACACACCCTCACAAACACAGTCATTCAAACACACACCCACAAACACAGTCATTCAAACACACCCTCACAAACACAGTCATTCAAACACACCCTCATAAACACAGTCATTCAAACACACCCTCACAAACACAGTCATTCAAACACACCCTCACAAACACAGTCATTCAAACATACAGGGCGGAATTGTCCCATCGGGAGGCAAACAGCCGATGCCGGAGTAAAACCCGGAGTGTTTCACTCCGGCGTCGGAGGCCGCTCCTCGCCCCCTATTCTCCCCCCCCGGGGGGACTAGGAGCGGCGGCGCATGAATCTCGGGCGCCGGGCCTTGACGCTCGCGTCAAAGCGGCGCGCCGGGAATGATGCGGCCGGCGGCACCGAAGTGACATCAGCCGCGCATGCGCAGTTGCCATCTTCCTCTCCGCTGCCCCGCAAGACATGGCGGCTTGATGTTGCGGGGCAGTGGAGGGAAAAGAGTGCGTCTTTTAGAGACGCCGGCCCGACGATCGGTGGGCACCGATCACGGACCAGACATCTGCTGAGCACGCCCATGGTGCTCGATCCTCCCTCCGCCCCCCACAGGCCCCACACTAACAGGTCGCGCACTGTTCACTCACAAACACAGTCAGTCAAGCATACAAGCACAATAATCCAAACACACACTCACAAACACAGTCATTCAAACACACACTCACAAACGCAGTCACTTAAACACACACTCACAAACACAGTCATTCAAACACACACTCACAAACACAGTCATTCAAACACACACTCACAAACACAGTCACTTAAACACACACTCACAAACACACAAGCTCTCATGCAAACGCACACCCAGTGAAACACTTTAACACAAACTCTCACTCTTACAACCATCCAAAAATGCTCAGTCCCTCTAACATACACACTCACTCATACACACTCCTGACATTAAAATTCCCAGTGAGTAGCAGTATGTATGTGGTTACTGAAGCTGCTCTCAGTAACTGATGTAATCGCTCTGGGGGATTTCACTGCAGTAGCTCATGGCTCTGGTCCAGGGGGTGTGTGCAGGCTCGAAGAATGATTGGCCAAATGCAACGCAGCAAGGCCATTATTAGCATGCCAGAGCCAACGCCGCTCTCCCAAGGTTCCTTGTGACAAAACGACATAAGGATCTTATAACTTTGTGGGCTGCATCACCATCTGCTGGAAGCATTGAGAAAGACTTTGCATAAATAACCTCTTACTGCTGATTAGACATGAACAGTCCTGTGGATATTCTGGCACAAGAGAAACAAGGTCATCTATTGTCACTGAGCCGCTGCAGTCCCTGGTTAGTGGAATCAGTGCAGTCACTGGTTAGTGAAAGCAGTGCAGTCCCTGGTTAGTGGAATCAATGCAGTCACTGGTTAGTGGAATCAGTGCAGTCCCTGGTTAGTGGAATCAGTGCAGTCACTGGTTAGTGGAATCACTGGATCAGTACAGTCCCTGGTTAGTGGAATCACTGGGTCAGTACAGTCCCTGGTTAGTGAAATCACTGGGTTAGTACAGTCCCTGGTAAGTGGAATCACTAGGACAGTGCAGTCACTGGTTAGTGGAATCGCTGGGTCAGTGCAGTCACTGGTTAGTGGAATCACTGGGTCAGTGCAGTCACTGGTTAGTGGAATCACTGGGTCAGTGAGTCACTGGTTAGTGGAATCAGTGCAGTTACTGGTTAGTGGAATCACTGGGACAGGGCGGTCCCTGGTTAGTGGAATCACTGGGTCAATGAGTCACAGGTTAGTGGAATCACTGTGTCAGTGCAGTCACCGTTTAGTGGAATCACTGGGTCAGTGCAGTCACAGGTTAGTGGAATCGCTGGGACAGTTCAGTTACTGGCTAGTGCAATCGCTGGATCAGTACAGTCCCTGGTTAGTGGAATCACTGGGTCAGTGCAGTCACCGTTTAGTGGAATCACTGGGTCAGTGCAATCACAGGTTAGTGGAATCGCTGGGACAGTTCAGTTACTGGCTAGTGCAATCGCTGGATCAGTACAGTCCCTGGTTAGTGGAATCACTGGGTCAGTACAGTCCCTGGTTAGTGAAATCACTGGGTTAGTACAGTCCCTGGTAAGTGGAATCACTAGGACAGTGCAGTCACTGGTTAGTGGAATCGCTGGGTCAGTGCAGTCACTGGTTAGTGGAATCACTGGGTCAGTGCAGTCACTGGTTACTGGAGTCACTGGGACAGTGCAGTTACTGGTTAGTGGAATCACTGGGTCAGTACAGTCCCTGGTTAGTGGAATCACTGGGATAGTGCAGTTACTGGTTAGTGGAATCACTGGGACAGTGCAGCCACTGGTTAGTGGAATCACTGGGACAGTGCAGTCACTGGTTAGTGGAATCACTGGGATAGTGCAGTTACTGGTTAGTGGAATCACTGGGACAGTGCAGTCACTGGTTAGTGGAATCACTGGGACAGTGCAGTCACTGGTTAGTGGAATAACTGGGTCAGTGCAGTCACTGGTTAGTGGAATCACTGGGACAGTGCAGTTACTGGTTAGTGGAATCACTGGGACAGTGCAGTCACTGGTTAGTGGAATCGCTGGGTCAGTGCAGTCACTGGTTAGTGGAATATCTGGGTCAGTGCAGTCACTGGTTAGTGGAATCACTGGGATAGTGCAGTTACTGGTTAGTGGAATCACTGGGACAGTGCAGTCCCTGGTTAGTGGAATCACTGGGACAGTGCAGTCACTGGTTAGTGGAATCGCTGGGTCAGTGCAGTCACTGGTTAGTGGAATCACTGGGTCAGTGCAGTCACTGGTTAGTGGAATCGCTGGGTCAGTGCAGTCACTGGTTAGTGGAATCGCTAGGACAGTGCAGTCACTGGTTAGTGGAATCACTGGATCAGTGCAGTCACTGGTTAGCGGAATCACTGGATCAGTGCAGTCCATGGTTAGTGGAATCACTGGGACAGTGCAGTCACTGGTTAGTGGAATCGTTGGGTCAGTGCAGTCACTGGTTAGTGGAATCGCTGGGTCAGTGCAGTCACTGGTTAGTGGAATCTCTGGGTCAGTGCAGTCACTGGTTAGTGGAATCGCTGGTCAGTACAGTCCCTGGTTAGTGGAATCACTGGGACAGTGCAGTTACTGCTTAGTGGAATCACTGGATCAGTGCAGTCACTGGTTAGTGGAATCACTGCATCAGTGCAGTCCCTGGTTAGTGGAATCACTGGGACAGTGCAGTCACTGGTTAGTGGAATCACTGAGATAGTGCAGTCACTGGTTAGTGGAATCACTGGGACAGTGCTGTCACTGGTTAGTGGAATCACTGTGGTATTGTCATCCTTTGTTAGTGAATCACTAGGTCAGTGCAGTCACTGGTTAGTGGAATCGCTGGGACAGTGCCGTTACTAGTTAGTGGAATCGCTGGGTCAGTACAGTCACTGGTTAGTGGAATCACTGGGTCAGTACAGTCCCTGGTTAGTGGAATCACTAGGACAGTGCAGTCACTGGTTAGTGGAATCACTGGGACAGTGCAGTCACTGGTTAGTGGAATCGCTGGGTCAGTGCAGTCACTGGTTAGTGGAATCACTGGGTCAGTGCAGTCACTGGTTAGTG
Organism: Scyliorhinus canicula; assembly: GCF_902713615.1. Lineage (NCBI taxonomy): Eukaryota > Metazoa > Chordata > Chondrichthyes > Carcharhiniformes > Scyliorhinidae > Scyliorhinus > Scyliorhinus canicula. The sequence goes on along the minus strand of NC_052151.1, from coordinate 17,655,040 downwards.
AAATCACTGGGTCAGTACAGTCCCTGGTCAGTGGAATCACTGGGACAGTGCAGTCACTGGTTAGTGGAATCACTGGGTCTGTGCAGTCGCTGGTTAGTGGGATCGCTGGGTCAGTGCAGTCACTGATTAGTGGAATCGCTGGGTCAGTGCAGTCACTGGTTAGTGGAATCGCTGGGACAGTGCAGTTACTGGTTAGTGGAATCACTGGGTCAGTACAGTCCCTGGTTAGTAGAATCACTGGGACAGTGCAGTCACTGGTTAGTGGAATCACTGGATCAGTGCAGTCACTGGTTAGTGGAATCACTGGATCAGTGCAGTCCCTGGTTAGTGGAATCACTGGAACAGTGCAGTTACTGGTTAGTGGAATCACTGGGACAGTGCAGTCACTGGTTAGTGGAATCACTGGGATAGTGCAGTCACTGGTTAGTGGAATCACTGGGTCAGTGCAGTCACTGGTTGGTGGAGTCACTGGGTCAGTGCAGTCACTGGTTAGTGGAATCACTGGGTCAGTACAGTCCCTGTATAGTGGAATCACTGGGACAGTGCAGTTACTGGTTTATGGAATCGCTGGGTGAGTGCAGTCACTGGTTAGTGGGATCAGTGCAGTCCCTGGTTAGTGGAGTCACTGGGTCAGTGCAGTCCCTGGTTTGTGGAATCATTGGGTCTGTATTCACTGATTAGTTGAATCACTGGGTAGAAGTGTAAACTGGTTAGTGGAATCATTAGGCCAGTGCGATCACTGGTTTTTGAAATCACTGTGAGAGTTTTCACTGGTCAATTGAATTACTGAGTAGTCACTGGTTAGTGGAACCACTGGGTCAGTGCAGCAATTGTTTAGTGGACTCACTGGGTCATTGTAGTGACTGGTTTAAGGAATCACCATGTCAGTGCAATCACTGGTTAGTCTAATCACTGGTTAGTGCAATCACTGGTTAGTGTAATCACTGGTTAGTGTAATCACTGGGTCAGTGGTGTTACTGGTGAAAGGATTCGCTGCAGCACTGTAATTACTGGTTAGTGCAAACACTGGTTAGTGTAATCACTGGTTAGTGGAATCACTGGGTCAGTGCAGTCACTGGTTAGTGTAATCACTGGGTCAGTGTTGTTACTGGTTGGTGCAATCACTGAGGCTTTTTAAAAATCATTTACGGGATGTGGGCATTGCTGGTTAGGCCAGCATGTATTGCCCATCCCTAGTTGCCCTTTAGAAGTTGGCAGCCTTCTTGAACTGCTGCTGTCCCGGAGGTGTAAAAGTGAAAGGTAAAGTTGCCATAGTCCCAGATGACCATAGGCTGCTTTCCCCTCTGAGGGGGAAGAGGTGACTGGTGGTGATTTAACCTCAGGCAAGGGGCAAGATTGAGAAGGCGGGACCTTCATGAATAACCTCCCTGAGGGGTAGGTATACCCACAGTGCTGCTAGGGAGGGAGTTGCAGGATTTTGTCCCAGCGACAGTGAAGGAGCGGTGATAAAGTTAAAAATCGGGTGGTGAGTGACTTGAAGAGGAGCCTCCAGGTGGTGGGGTTCCCAGGTATCTGCAGCTCTTGTCCTTCTAGATGGTAGTGGTCATGGGTTTGGAAGGTGCTGTCGAAGGAACCTTGGTGAGTTCCTGCATTACATCTTGTAGATGGTGCACACGGCTGCTACTGTTCGGCGGGGGTGGAGCATTTGAATTTTGTGGAAGAGGATTCCTAGCGATACCATTGAATGTCAGAGGAGACCGAGATGGATCATCCACTCGGCACTTCTGGCTGAAGATTGTTGCCAATGCCTCGGCCTTGTCTTTTGCACATATATGCTGGACTCCTCCATCATTGAGGATGGGGATATTTGTGGAGCCTCCTCCTCCAGTGAGTTGTTAAATAGTCAACCACCATTCACGGCTGGATGTGGCAGGATTTCAGAGCTTAGACCTGATGTGTTCGTTGTGGAATCGCTTAGCTCTGTCTGTCACTTGCTGCTTATGGTGTTTTTCACACAAGTAATCCTGTGTTGTAGCTTCGCCAGTCGACCCTTCATTTTTCGGCATGCCTGATGTTGCTCCTGACATGCTCTCCTGCACTCTCCATTGAACCAGGGTTGATCTCCTGGCTTGGTGGTAATGGTAGAGAGGGGGATATGCCGGGCCATGAGGTTACAGATTGGGGTTGAGTACAATTCTGCTGCTGCTGATGGCCCACCTCATGGATGCCCAGTCTTGAGTTGCTAAATCTGTTCTGAATCTATCCCATTTAGCATGGCGATAGTGCCCACACAACACAATGGAGGGTATCCTCAATGTGAAGAGGAGACTTTGAGTCCACAAGGACTGTGCAGTTGTCACTTCTACCAATACTACCATGGGTCAGTGTAATGACTGGTTACTGGAATCACTGAATCAGTGTCACTGGTTTGTGGAATCACTAATTTAGTGCACTGACTGGTTAGTGGAATCACTGCATCAATGTAGTGACTGGTTAGTGGAACCACTGTGTTAGTGTAAGGTCTGGTTCATGGAATCACTGAGTCAGTGTCATCACTGGTTAGTGGAATCATTGCCTCAGTGCAGTGATTGTTTCTTGTCATCACTGGGTCAGTGCTGTCACTGGTTAGTGTAATCACTCCATCAGTACACTGACTAGTTAGTGGAATTACTGGGTCAGTGCTGTCACTAGTTAGTGGAATCATTGCCTCAGTGCAGTGATTGTTTCTTGTCATCACTGGGTCAGTGCTGTCACTGGTTAGTGTAATCACTCCATCAGTACACTGACTAGTTAGTGGAATTACTGGGTCAGTGCTGTCACTGGTTACTGTAATCACTGCATCAGTGTACTGACTAGTTAGTGGAATTACTGGGTCAGTGTAATCACTGCATCAGTGAACTGACTAGTTAGTGGAATTACTGGGTCAGTGTAATCACTGCATCAGTTTACTGACTAGTTAGTGGAATTACTGGGTCAGTGTAATCACTGCATCAGTTTACTGACTAGTTAGTGGAATTACTGGGTCAGTGCTGTCACTGGTTACTGTAATCACTGCATCAGTGTACTGACTAGTTAGTGGAATTACTGGGTCAGTGTAATCACTGCATCAGTTTACTGACTAGTTAGTGGAATTACTGGGTCAGTGTAATCACTGCATCAGTGTACTGACTAGTTAGTGGAATTACTGGGTCAGTGTAGAATCCCTATAGTACAGAAGGTGGCCATTTGGCCCATCAGTCTGCACTGACCCTCTGAAAGAGCACTCCACCAGGTCACTGCCCTGCCCCATCCCCTAAACCTCGCCTAACCTGCACATCTTTGGACTGTGGGAGGAAACCGGAGCACCCGGAGGAAACCCTCGCAGACACGGGGAGGATGTGCAGGCTCCGCACAGACAGTGACCCAAGCCGGAATCGAACCTGGGACCCTGGAGCTGTGCGGCAGCAGTGCTAACCACTGTGCCTCCGTGCCGCCATAGTGGAATCATTGGTTTAGTGCATTGACTGACTAGTGGAACCACTGGGCCAGTGAAGTGTCTGGTGCGATGCAAAACAAGGCCAGCAGCGCGGGTTCAATTCCCGTACCAGCTTACCCGAACAGGCGACGGAATGTGGCGACTGCGGGCTTTTCACAGTAACTTCATACTTGTGACAATAAAAGGTTATTATTATTATTATTATAACCACGACTAGAAGATGAGAGCTGCCAGTGTACTTTCAAGGAGCATAGTGGTGTTACAGTTCTGATACGTGACAAATAATGGAGCTGGATCTGCGTTAATAATCCTGATTTTGTGTGTTCAAATCCTGCCCTGCTACTTTGGTGATTTGAATTCAGTTTTAGTGACGGGAAGGGAGTTTAGCGGTGGAGCATGTGAGAGCCTATTTCAATGCTGACATCTCCATACACTGCAGTAATTAAGTACTTGGGTTGCACACAAATCGTTGATGGTGGCAGAACAAGTTGAGAAGGTTGTTAAAAAGGCATACAGAATTCTTGGCTTTATTGACAGAGCAACAGAGTACAAAAGCGGGAAGGTTATGTTAAACCTTATAAATCAGTGGTTTGGCCCGAGCTGGAGGTTTGGGTCCAATTCTGGGCATCGCACTTTCAGAAGAATGTGGAGGCTCCAGACAGAGTGGAAAAGAGGTTTACCAGAACCGTTCCAGGAATGAGGCACTTCTCTTCGCCGCAGACTGGGGAACCTGTCAATCCCCTCAGAGCTGGGACGACATTTCCTACAGTTAGATAAAATGGGGAAGAATTTTCCTGAGTAAATAAAGAGAGACTGGTTTCAAGTGGCAGAGGCATTGGTAACAGGGAATTAAAGGATAGGGGAGCAAGCGGGGAAGAGTCATTGAAATGAAAATCGCTTATTGTCACAAGTAGGCTCCAATGAAGTTACTGTGAAAAAGCCCCTAGTCGCCACATTCCGGCGCCTGTTCTGGGAGGCTGGTACGGGAATCGAACCGTGCTGCTGGCCTGCCTTGGTCAAGCCAGCGATTTAGCCCAGTGTGCTAAACCAGCCCCTGATTCCAAGATCCATTGAATCCAAGATCAATAATAATAATCTTTATTAGTGTCACAAGTAGGCTGACATTAACACTGCAATGAAGTTACTGTGAAAATCCCCTAGTCGCCACATTCCGGCGCCCGCTCGGGTCACAGAGGGAGAATTCAGAATGTCCAATTCACCTAACAGCACGTCTTTCGGGACTTGTGGGGGGAAACCAGAGCACCCGGAGGAAACCCACGCAGACACGGGGAGAACGTGCAGACTCCGCACTGTGACCCAAGCTGGGAATCGAACCTAGGACCCTGGCGCTGTGAAGCAACAGTGCTGACCACTGTGCTACCATGCCGATAGTATTAAATGGTGCAGCAGGCTCGATGGGCCGAGTGGTCTATTCCTGCTCATATTTCTTATGTTCTCAAAGAATAAGAGCTGTCTGCTGGACCAGATATTCCCATTCTGCGCTGTATAATTCTGTGATCCAAGGAAATGCCACCATCAAGTCTGGGATAGTTTGTCTAACCCGCCCTCTAATGCCAGGTCACAATGCAGCAAAGGAAACATTGTTGTTGATAGTCCTTCTCCTAAAACTAATCTCCAAACACTCTGTCTTCACCAGCAATCTTTTTTATCCCACACACCCTCTCTCTCTCTTCTTCACAATTTCTCAATCACTCTCCCTTCATCATAATCCTTTTATCTTTCACGCTCTCTATTTATCCCAAGTTATTAGTAGTCACACGGGAAATGTGGGTTGATGAGGAAGAGTCAGCATGGATTTCTTCAGGGAAAATCATGTTCAACTAGCTTGCTGAAAAGGTTAAAGTCACCCTATTCCCGGATGACCATCGGCTGTTTTCCCCTTTGGGGGGATCGGGGGGAGAGCTGACTGATGGTGGTTTAACCTGAGGGTCACCACACCTCAGGCAAGGGGCAAGTTTGAGAAGGCGGGGCCTTCGTGAATAACCTCAACCCAGTACAGGAATTGAACCCGCGATGCGGGCCTTACTCTGCATCACAAACCAGCTGCCCAGCCAACTGAGCTGAACCGGCCACTTTTGAGCATGTAACAGAGAGGGTAATGCTGTTGATGTAGTGTGGTGTACATGGACTTCCAAAATGGCATTTGATACAGTGGCACATGACAGGCTTGTGAGAAACGTTACAGCTCATAGGCCGGACTGGGTAATGATGCTAGGTTTCCTTCCCCAACGGGCATTGGCAAATACAAGAAATACGGCCGGGGGCTGACCACACGCTCTATTGAGCCTGCTCCACCATCCAATACGATCCTGGCTAACCATGGGCTTCAACTCCGTGTTGCTACCTGCTCCACATATCCTTCAATTCCCTGTGAGACCAGATATGTCTCTATCCCAGCTTGAAATGTTTTCTACGTTGGAGCATCTACAACACTCTGGGGTAGAGGATTCCATAGATTGGCAAACATTTGAGTGAAGTAATCTCTCCTCATCTCAGTCCTAAATGATCTACTCCTTATCCTGAGGCTGTGATTTAGAGGTGAGGTGAGAGTGACTGCCCTTGACATCAAGGCAGCATTTGACTGAGTATAGCATCAAGGAGCAAAACTGGAGTCAATGGGAATCAGGGGGGAAACTCTCCGCTGGTTGGAGTCATACCTGGCACAAAGGAAGATGGTTGTGGTGATTGGAGGTCAATCATCTCAGCTCCAGGACATCATACATTTTCATAGAATTTACAGTGCAGAAGGAGGCCATTCGGCCCATCGAGTCTGCACCGGCTCTTGGAAAGAGCACCCTACCCAAGGTCAACACCTCCACCCTATCCCCATAACCCAGTAACCCCACCCAAAGGGCAATTTTGGACACTAAGGGCAATTTATCATGGCCAATCCACCTAACCTGCACATCTTTGGATTGTGGGAGGAAACCGGGGCACCCGGAGGAAACCCACGCAGACATGGGGAGGATGTGCAGACTCCGCACAGACAGTGACCCAAGTCGGAATCGAACCTGGGACCCTGGGGCTGTGAAGAAATTGCTACCTGTCTGCCCGACATCACTGCAGGAGTTCCTCAGAGTAGTGACCTAGGCCCAACCATCTTCAGCTGCTTCATCAATGACCTTCCATCCATCGTAAGGTTAGAAGTGGGGATGTTCACTGATGATTGCATAATGTTCAGCACCATTCGTGATTAAGCAGTGCCCAAATGCAGCTTTTCAGAACAGAACTAACATCAAAGGAAGGCAAAGAATAAGGAAGAGATTATCATGGCGTGTGCTTCATGTCTACAGTGAATTTCACCATCTCATCAAAGTGCACAGTAGCAACATGAGCAAAGCCTTTCCCTCCAGGAATATGGGAGTTGCGCAATGCATATCTGAGACCTACAGCAGAGATTCATATTATGTTACCTCATGAATTGAAATGCTGCAGCCTGGGTTAGTCGCCTGAAACCTCTGTGCTGAAGAGTTCTCAGTGGTGACCGTAGAGGGTTGAATGTCGACCTGCATTTCTGTCAATCGCAGTTGGTGAATGTTTTGATGGGCTTGATTGTGGGTTACATGTCCGCCGATAATCGGGGCACTAATGCGCTCACGGTTGCCTGCAGCATTATGTCATGTCTGTGTGTACATCAACACATACCCCAATAGCTGGGCTGACCATGCCCTGCACACTGTGTTGGCCATGATTGACGCAAGACTGACAAAATCTCCCCCTCTCAGGACTGAGGCCACTACTGGCACGTCATGCATCGCCCATGCAGAGCCCTCTAAGTGGAATGTTTTTGCCCAGGAATGAACATGGTTTCTGGCCCTGACTAATCCCTCCCCTCAGCCCCCCCCCCCCCCCCCCCCCCCGCCCCACATGTTTCTGTGCTCTGTTCCACAGTTATTGTGCCACAACCCCCCCCCCCCCCCCCCCCCCCCCGCAGTTATGTGCCTCCGTGCAGCCTTTCCTTCGTGCTCCACCCCCCCCACCAAACATTTCCCTTCCCTTGTCCCGATAGTGTCTCAGCAACACTCCCATTCCCACCCCACCTGCCCACGAGGGCAACACGATAGCACAGTGGTTAGCACTGTTGCTTCACAGCTCCAGGGTCCCAGGTTTGATTCCCGGCTTGTGTCGCTGTCTGTGCGGAGTCTGCACATTCTGCCCATGTCTCCGTGGGTTTCCTCCGGATGCTCCGGTTTCCTCCCACAAGTCCCGAAAGATGTGCTGTTAGGTAATTTAGACATTCTGAAATCTCCCTCAGTGTACCTGAACAGGTGCCCTTCCACTCCCCCCACTGTGTGCTGATCCTGCCTAAGTAGCCTTGGATCTGACCCTGGTGTTGCCTGGGCGACCTTGGCACAGGTTCAGAGAGCTGCGAGCTCAGTGCATTGAAACGTAGACGAGCGCGTACGCCTCGCGGTCACGGATGAACTGCAGTTCACTCGGTGCATGTCACTTATATGCAGCCACACTGATCTGATTATTAGTTACAATGGCCACTTAATCTGGAGTGCAGTCCAGTGAGCTGGGTTTTTAATGAGTGTTCAAATACGCCCCCCGGCCCCCAGCATGAGCTACTCGACCCACCATGAAGGTCAGGAACGGAAAATTTCTAACTATTTTTAATGCTGGGGTAAATGGCTTTTGGCCGGGCTCCAGATTTTCCTGCCCCGCCTTCCACAATGCCTGCCGCTCCGGGCATTGGAAAATATCTCCGTGTTTTAGATTCCTCGGCCACCAGAGACAATCGCGCAGAGTTGTCATCAAATCCCTTCAGAATCTTTTATGAGAGAGTGAGTAAAACAGAGAGTCGGAAAGGCTAAGAGATTTGGAGAGACTATGGGCTGGAGTCTCCGCTATCGGGATGCTCCATTTTGCCAGCAGCCCGGGGGGTTTCCTGAGGCTGCCCCACAATAGGAAACCATATTGACCAGCCGGTGAAACGTAGCACCCCGCCGGTGTGCCGAACCAGAAATCTGGCACGGCGGGACGGAGAATCCAGCCCAATCAGAGTGTGGGAAACACAGAGTGTGAAAGACAGGGGGTGGGAGTCTCTGTCCCACCGCAACAGCTTTCGGATGCGCCGCACCCCCACCGGCAGTGGGATCCTCCGTCTTGGCAGCCGGCCACTAGGGGGGGGGATTCTCCCAGCCCCGCACCGGGCCGGAGAATCGCTGCAACCGCGCCACGCCACCCCGACGCCGGCACGTGATTCTCCGAGGTGCCGAAAATCGCGCCATTTGCGCCGGCGCGTTTGGTGCGCCGTCAGTCGTGGCCCACTGGAATCGGCGTAGCCGGCGATTCTCTGGCCCGGATGGGCTGAGCGGCCACTCCGATACGACAGAGTCCCGCCGGTGCCATTCACCCCTGGTCACTGCTGGCGGAAGCTCTGCGCGAACGGTTGGGGGCGGCCTGAGGGGGGCTCCTTCACCGGGGGGGGGGGGGGGGGGGGGGGGCCTCCGATGGGGACTGGCCTGCGATCGGGGCCCATCGATCGGCGGGCCGGCCTCTTCCCCCCGGTCCTACTTTCTCGCACGGCCGGCCCCTGAACACCGACTCCATCTTGAATCGGGGCCGGCACGCTAAAGAAGTCCCCCGCGCATGCGCAGGATGGCACGGCGCCAGAATCCGTCGAACCAGGACCTGGTTCGCGCCGTCGTGAAACGCAACAGCGTTCACAACGGTGCGAACATTTGGGCTCCATATTGGAGAATCACCCCCAGGGTTTCCCATTGTGGGCACCCCCACACCACCAGTGCGCTGCCGGTGAAGCGGAAGATCCGACCGACGGAGAATTCAGCCCAGAGAGGGGAAGAAGGCGAGAGGCAAAGAGCATGAGTGAGAGTGCAAGACAGAAAGCGAGGGGGGGGGGGGGGACACAGTGAGCGGGAGAGAGAGACAGCAAGATTTCACTTTGGAGAGATTTTCCGATGGGTGATATTTTGTTATTAATGTCCATCAGCCAACGGTTTCTTCAAGGCAAATATTAACCACCATTCATTGTCAATACAAATGCCCCCTCGTAGCATAAGCACGATGTGAGAATGCCACAAAGCTGAACTAGGATGCCCTCTGAGAAGTCAGGGAGGCTGGCAACATTCACCCCACAGACTCACCCACAAAGAAAGTACCAGGAGAGTTGGAAGGTGAGTGGGGGACAGAGGGTAGGGCAGAATGGAACTGAAAGCCATGCTTGTTTGCGAGTGCCTTCTCTGTAGAATGATGTAATGTGCGAACATGTCATTGAAGAGTTACTTCCAGAGGGCAGAGTGTATCGGATTTACAAACAAAAGGATACATAACAAGCAAACTGCAACTTATCAAGGGCATTGAGTGGCAAACAAGCACGTCTGGATCCTCTGAAAACGTGCGCCTCCACACATACACAGTCCTCCCATCCCCACCCCACCCTGTCCTTCTGCTGTCTCCTGCAAGGGCATTTAACCCTTACACTGCTTCAGCAGCAGAATTATGAATTAGAATTATCAATATTTATCCCTCAACTAACAAGATGTTAAAAAAAGGATAATCTGGTCATTATATCAATGCGATTTGCAGCATCTTTCTGCGCAAATGTTGGCCGTATGATTGCACCTCAAAAGACAAGAAATAGAATCAGAAGTTGGTCAGCAGGCCCATCAAGCCTTCTCTACCACTCAATACGATCATGGCTGATCCATACCAGCCTCAACTCCTTTTCTGATGCTTCATTGGCCGCAAAGCATGGTGGGATACCCTGGCGTTGTGAAAGGAATTGTAAAAATCCAAGTTCTTGTAGAACAGTGACTGCGTCTCCAAAGTAAAGCAGTAGGACATCCAGGAATACAATAGGCTGCGATTTAAATTCGCTAGCAGGAACGGTGTTCGCAGATCGGGCGCCATTTTAATTGGCAACACAGATCGTCCCCCCACTCCAGCCCCTTTCGGGCCCCCGCACTTTATTGAACGCCCCCTCACACCCCCGACCTTGTCGAGGCTCCTGGGAACACCCCCTTTCCAATTGGCAAGGTTGCCCCAGACCCGTACCCTGGCAATGTCAACCTGGCACCCGAACACTCTGGCATTCCTCCCTCCCTCAAACCTGTCCGTTTAAGGGCAGCACGGTAGCATGTGGATAGCACTGTGGCTTCACAGCACCAGGGTCCCAGGTTCGATTCCCCACTGGGTCACTGTCTGTGCGGAGTCTGCACGTTCTCCCCGTGTCTGTGTGGGTTTCCTCCGGGTGCTCCGGTTTCCTCTGACAGTCCAAAGATGTGCAGGTTAGGTGGATTGGCCATGATAAAATGCCCTTAGTGACCAAAAAGGTTAGGAGGGGTTATTGGGTTACGGGGATATGGTGGAAGTGAGGGCTTAAGTGAGTCGGTGCAGACTCAATGGGCCGAATGGCCTTCTTCTGCACTGAATGTTCTATGTTCTTAAATGCATCAAGGTTATTCACCTCAACTACGCTCTGTAGTAGCAGTTTTCACATTTGATGAAAAACCCATCTTGTTCACAAACCCATCCAGTTCACTAATTATTCCCTTATAGGGAAGGACATTTTGGCCCTAACAACACACCTGAGTCTCAGGATCATAGAATCATATCATTCACAGTGCAGGAGGAGGTCATTCGGCCCATCGAGTCTGCACCGGCCCCGGAAAGAGCACCCTACTCAAGCCCACACCTCCACCCTATCCCCGTAACCTAGCAACCCCACTTAACCTTTTTGGACACTAAGGGAAATTTAACACGGCCAATCCACCTACCTGCACATCTTTGGACCGGTGGGGGGGGAACCGGAGCACCCGGAGGAACCCACGCAGACACGGGGAGAACGTGCAGACTCCGCACAGTCAGCCAAGTCGGGAATCGAACCTGGGGCTCTGGAGCTGTGAAGCAACTGTGCTAACCGCTGCGCTACCATGCTGCCCCAAAAAAGGAAATCGGAATGACACTCAAGAAAGGTAGGTGCTATTGGAAGGGCATGGGGATTCACAGCAAGGCGAGTGCCTATCAATGATCTGCTCAATGTCTTTGATTGTGCAGTTGAAGGAATCCACCTCACCCCACTGCCCCCCATCCTCAAGCTGGCATACAGTCATGCAGGTGACTGAAGGGAGCTGTTTAACAATATCCAATGGCTGTAGTGTCCTTGACGATAATTTCAATGGAACTTTGGACATCCCATTGACTTATTGCCTTTGGCGTCCACAGCCTATGAAATCAGAAGTGATTTTATTTAACAGCAGGAAATATAAAAACAAAAGTGGGAACCTTGGACCTATAGCTCAAAATGCTGTGGGAAAGATAAGCCAGTTAACAGTGGATCACCTGGCAATGGCCTAACTTTTCTCGGCCTTCAACTTCCCATTCTTGCCTCAAAGGTTCAAGGAGGCCTACCGCCTGCAGGCTGATGGTTCTATCAATCCAAATGGCAGAGAGGTGACTCCAGTTGCTGAGGGAGCCGATGTCCCTCCTCCTGAGGCCCTGAGGGGAGATTTGCACTGTGGCCGTAAATAGTGTAAGCCAAGTCATTCAGCAGGTGTCCAGCGTGTCTCTGACAGCTGGGGCAGCCATTTCCTTCCATGTTATGGAGTTCAGACCTGTTGCAGCTGTAGAAGCGTCACTCTTTTCACTCGACGACCTGGCCATGTTGTTCAAATGCTCTCCTTCTCTTCCCCACCCTCCCTTCCTTTATTTTCCCGCTGACTTCTCACACACCACCATCTGCTGATCCTCCACCCGTTCGATCGCCTAAAGAGATCCAGGAGGGATTTTCTAGCTTGTTTTTCCCCCTAAATTGGTCCTAGTTTCTCATTTTGATTTTTTGTCCTTTCCCAGGAACTTGCATGACTCCACGCGGGTGTGTCGGTAACACAAAGACAAGGATATCAGAATTGCACAGAACAAGCTGAGGGACCAGTTGGAGGTTTTCAGTCAGGGATACTTGCACCTTCGTATTTTAACAAAGTTTCCTCTACAGAGGGCGGTCAAGTAGTGCCATTAACCTCCTGGAATCTTCAATCTCCCCTCTCAGCAGATTAAAAACAGGAAATATGGACAGATAGTCCAGAGCAGGGGTGGCAGAGGTGGGAGTGTGTGTGTGTTGGGGTGGGAGTGTGTGTGTGTGGGGGTGGGAGTGTGTGTGTGTGGGGGTGGGAGTGTGTGTGTGGGGGTGGGAGTGTGTGTGTGTGGGAGTGGGAGTGTGTGTGTGTGGGAATGGGAGTGTGTGTGTGTGGGAGTGGGAGTGTGTGTGTGGGAGTGGGAGTGTGTGTGTGTGGGGGTGGGAGTGTGTGTGTGTGGGAATGGGAGTGTGTGTGTGTGGGAGTGGGAGTGTGTGTGTGTGGGGGTGGGAGTGTGTGTGTGTGGGGGTGGGAGTGTGTGTGTGGGGGTGGGAGTGTGTGTGTGTGGTGGTGGGAGTGTGTGTGTGTGGGAGTGGGAGTGTGTGTGTGTGGGGGTGGGAGTGTGTGTGTGTGGGGGTGGGAGTGTGTGTGTGTGGGAGTGGGAGTGTGTGTGTGTGGGGGTGGGAGTGTGTGTGTGTGGGAGTGGGAGTGCGTGTGTGGGGGTGGGAGTGTGTGTGTGTGGGGATGGGAGTGTGTGTGTGTGTGTGGGAGTGTGTGTGTGTGGGGGTGGGAGTGTGTGTGTGTGGTGGTGGGAGTGTGTGTGTGTGGGAGTGGGAGTGTGTGTGTGTGGGGGTGGGAGTGTGTGTGTGTGGGGGTGGGAGTGTGTGTGTGTGGGGGTGGGAGTGTGTGTGTGTGGGGGTGGGAGTGTGTGTGTGTGGGAGTGGGAGTGCGTGTGTGGGGGTGGGAGTGTGGGTGTGTGGGGGTGGGAGTGCGTGTGTGTTGGGGTGGGAGTGTGTGTGTGTGGGGGTGGGAGTGTGTGTGTGTGGGAGTGGGAGTGTGCGTGTGTGGGAGTGGGAGTGTGTGTGTGGGGGTGGGAGTGTGTGTGTGTGGGGTGGGAGTGTGTGGGGGTGGGGGTGGGAGTGTGTGTGTGTGGGGGTGGGAGTGTGTGTGGGAGTGGGAGTGTGTGTGTGTGGGGGTGGGAGTGTGTGTGTGTGGGGGTGGGAGTGTGTGTGTGTGGGGGTGGGAGTGTGTGTGTGTGGGGGTGGGAGTGTGTGTGTGTGGGAGTGGGAGTGTGTGTGTGGGGGTGGGAGTGTGGGTGTGTGGGGGTGGGAGTGTGTGTGTGTGTGGGAGTGGGAGTGTGTGTGTGTGGGAGTGGGAGTGTGTGTGTGGGGGTGGGAGTGTGTGTGTGTGGGGATGGGAGTGTGTGTGTGTGGGGGTGGGAGTGTGTGTGTGTGGGAGTGGGAGTGTGTGTGTGGGGGTGGGAGTGTGTGTGTGGGGGTGGGAGTGTGTGTGTGTGGGGATGGGAGTGTGTGTGTGTGGGGGTGGGAGTGTGTGTGTGTGGGAGTGGGAGTGCGTGTGTGGGGGTGGGAGTGTGTGTGTGTGGGGTGGGAGTGTGTGTGTGGGGGTGGGAGTGTGTGTGTGTGGGGATGGGAGTGTGTGTGTGGGGGTGGGAGTGTGTGTGTGTGGGGATGGGAGTGTATGTGTGTGGGGGTGGGAGTGTGTGTGTGTGGGGGTGGGAGTGTGTGTGTGTGGGAGTGGGAGTGTGTGTGTGGGGGTGGGAGTGTGGGTGTGTGGGGGTGGGAGTGTGTGTGTGTGGGAGTGGGAGTGTGTGTGTGGGGGTGGGAGTGTGTGTGTGGGGGTGGGAGTGTGTGTGTGTGGGGATGGGAGTGTGTGTGTGTGGGGATGGGAGTGCGTGTGTGGGGATGGGAGTGTGTGTGTGTGGGGGTGGGAGTGTGTGTGTGTGGGGATGGGAGTGTGTGTGTGTGGGGGTGGGAGTGTGTGTGTGTGGGGATGGGAGTGTGTGTGTGTGGGGGTGGGAGTGTGTGTGTGTGGGAGTGGGAGTGTGTGTGTGGGGGTGGGAGTGTGTGTGTGTGGGGATGGGAGTGTGTGTGTGTGGGATGGGAGTGCGTGTGTGGGGGTGGGTTAGTTAGAGATAAGTTTTTTTAAAAATCAGGATCCTGGAGGGGAGTGTAGATTTGCCAGAATGATACCAAGGATAATAATAATGAAAATCGCTTATTGTCACGAGTAGGCTTCAATGAGGTTACTGTGAAAAGCCCCTAGCCGCCACATTCCGGCGCCTGTTCGGGGAGGCCGGTACGGGAATTGAACCCGCGCTGCTGGTATTGTTCTGCATTACAAGCCAGCTGTTTAGCCCACTGTGCTAAACCAACCCCCATTAAACTACAGGAAGAGATTCCTTGGAATTTAGGAGGCACAGAGGTTTTCAAAAATTTAATGGGAACAGATGCGACCGGATTTTACCGCACACCTTAGACCCCTAACTTCGGGATGAATTCTCCTCCAGCGGGATGCTCCGTCCCACCAGCAGCGTTCCCCCATCGGTGGCTTTCCCGGCGGGCGTTGGGCGGCCACAATGGGAAATTGGCCGGCTGTGGGAACGGAGAATAACGCTGCCGGCGACTGTGCACCACCGAGGGACACGTGGCTGGGGAGGCGGAGAATTCACCCCTTTGGGACCAAATGGAGGTCCCCAAGTCCGGACCTGTTGGAACAGTTCACTGAATTCACCGGGGGGATGGGGGGGGGGGGGGGGGGGGGGAGGCGGGGGGGCGACCTGCAAATTTGAAATGTGAAATGAGAAACCGCTTTCCACACAAAGAGTGGTAGAGGTATAATAATTATATATTTTTTATAATCTTTATTGTCACAAGTAGGCTTACATTAACACTCCAATGAGGAGCCTCCAGTCGCCACATTCCGGCGCCTGTTCGGGTACACGGAGGGAGAATTCAGAATATCCAAATTACCTAACAGCACGTTTTTCAGGACTTGTGGGAGGAAACCGGAGCACCCGGAGGAAACCCACACAGACACGGGAAGAACGTGCAGACTCTGCACAGACAGTGACCCAAGCCGGGAATCGAACCTGGGACCCTGGAGTTGTCCTCCGCAACCAAAGCTAAATTACTTGACAATTTTTCACCGAAGGCGGATAGATTTATGTTTGAATCATAGAATCATAGAATTTACAGTACAGAAGGAGGCCATTCGGCCCATCGAGTCTGCACCGGCCCTTTGAAAAAGCACACAACAAGCCCACACTTCTACCCTATCTCCGTAACTCCACCTATCCTTTTTGGACCCGGAGGGCAATTTAATCATGGCCAATCCACCTATCCTACACATCTTTGGACTGTGGGAGGAAACCGGAGCATCCGGAGGAAACCCACGCAGACACAGGGAGAACGTGCAGACTTCGCACAGACAGTGACACAAGCCAGGAATCGAACCTGGGACCCTGGAGCTGTGAAGCAACAGTGTTAACCACTGTGCTACCGGGTCATCCCTAACATGCTAAGGGATTTGGAAAAAAGGTGCGTCTATGGAATCAAAATTATCTAAATGGCTTCCTCCTCCTCCCATGGTGGTATGAGCATAAATGAAGCTGTAAATTGAAGTGAGGGCAGTTGCAGTCTGTTAATGTTTGCTCACCTCGAACCTGGCTGAAGGCACGTGAATTTTGTGATGGTGAAAGTCCTGAGATATTTCGAACAAACGGCTGAAAAGAAGAGCACGGTCCCTTTAACGAAGTTGAAAGAAGAAAAGAAAAATGAGAGAGAGAGAGAGATCAGAAACTTAATTCTGTCACTTGAGCGATACACAATACTGGGTAAACTGTGCCAAAAGCAGAAGAAAAAAATAGTTACAAGAATGCGATATTCCTGGCTTGTGATTTCGCTTTTTGTCGAGTCCTAATCTTTTCATTCTAAAGTTGTTGAGGCTGCAAATGAGGTGTGTACGTGCGATTCTGAGCATACAGGCTGGAAGGTTACTTTTACACCAGTTCATTGTTCTGTGCCTGGCATTGTGTTGCATTCATTTTCTCACTGATGTGTGGGTGCGACAAGAAATGCTATCTGGCTCATTGAAGCAAGGGACACAACGAACCCCAGCCAAGCACGACTCGGTCAAGGTGGGGGGAGGGCGTCGATAATTGATGAGCACACAGACATTTTGCAGGACTACCCCCAACTCGCTTGTCCGTAGTATGGTACAGTCTAACTCTTCAGGTTTTCCCATTGAGCTAATGGACTGTGGGGGACATTGCAACTTGGAAACATGACCCCGGGTGTGGAGAAAGTGGCTCCATGTTGATGGAGAGGGTATCCCAGCGACATGGAGCAGGATGGACTCTTGGCCATGGCCTATAACTCTGAGTGAGAACAGCACTCTCAAAGCCGTCACCAATTGGGTCAGACTAGGCTCTGTCTATTTCAAAGAGGAGCAACAACTTGCAATGCCACAACTGACCAAGGTTCCTTTGACAGGGCATTCCAAACTTGTGACCTCTGTCATAATATACACCAGTATATCATGGTGCAGACACACACTGATGGACACACACAGGGACCAATCAACATGTACAAACACCGCAGCCAATCACCAGTTAGAATACACACACTATTAAGGCAGAGGGCACCATGGTTCCCGCTCATTCTGGGTGCTGCCTCTCAGTGTAACAAGAACTCATCCAGCCCAGCACAGACTCACACCACGAGCTGAGAGAATCAACTGGTTCGGACAAGGCTTAGATCTCTAGTTTAAGTTAGTAACATTTAGACCCACAGTCATCGTGAGTTACTCAGAAGTTAGTTAATAAAATTGAGTTGAACCTTCATCAGTGTTGGAAGTGTCTGTTCATCTCTCAAGTCTACACTAGCCAACACTTCAACCTCGTCCACCTAAAAGGACATAGGAAGTAGGTGCATGGGAACACCACCACCTGCAAATTCCCCTCCATATCACACGCTGCCCTGACTTGGAAATATATCGCCCTTCCTTTTGCTGTCGCTGTGTCAGAATCCTGGATCGCCCCACCAGCAATGTGGGTGTACCTACATACATGGACTGCAGCGGTTCAAGAAGACAGCTCACCACCACCTTCTAAAGGCGGAATTAGGGATGGGCAATAAATCGTGGCATGGCCAGCAACGCCCTTATATCATGAAATAATGAAGAAAATGGGAGAGCTGCCCTTATCCTTCTAGATGGTAGAGGTCACAAGTTTGGATTGTGCTGTCGAAGGAGCCTTGGGAAGTTACTACAGTGCTTCTTATAGATGGTGCACACGGCTGCTACCGTGTGTCGGTGGTGGAGGGAGTGAATGTTTAATGTGGCAGATGGATGATGATCAAATGGCTTGATTTGTCCTGGATGGTGTTGAGCTTAGAACATAGAACAACATGGAATCCTTACAATGCAGAAGGAGGCCATTCGGCCCATCTTGAAAATTGTTGGAGTTTCTCCATCACACTCCTGACAGTATTTATATGGCTGATCCAGTTCAGCTTCTGGTCAAAGTAGCTCCCCCAGGATGTTGATAGTGGGGGATTCAGCGATGGTAATGTCACTGAATGACAAGGGGAAGTGCTTAGATTTGCTTGTTGGAGATGGTCACGCCTGACAGCTGTGTGGTGAGACTTGGCACTTCCCAGTCCAAGCCTGAGGTTTGCTGCGTGCGATCACAGATTGCTCAGTTATCTGAGGAGTTGGAATGGTGACGCTCACAGAGATTATCAGCAAACTTCCCCACCTCTGTCCATTATTATGATGGAGGTTAGGCCATTGTTGAAACAGCTGAAACGGTTGGCCTAGAACATTAACTTGAGGGTCGCGACCTCGAGGGGCACTACCTCGAGGAACACTACCTCGAGGCACACTACGTCGAGGGACACTACCTCAAGGAACATCTGCAGCGGTGATCTGGGATTGAGAATACTGGCACCCAACAAATACGGTGACTTTCCTCTGTGATAAGTATAGCTCCAACCAGTGGAGACAGGACTGTCTGCACCGGCGGTTCAAATCCCGCACCATCTAAAGAGGCAGCAGACTTTTCAGGAACTAATATTCAAGCCATCGGATTCAGAACAGCCTGAATCAGGGATATAATCCCGACACCATCGGATTCAGAACTGCCTGAATCTGGGATATAATCCCGACACCATCGGATTCAGAACTGCCTGAATCAGGGATATAATCCCGACACCATCGGATTCAGAACTCCCTGAATCAGGGATATAATCCCGACACCATCGGATTCAGAACTCCCTGAATCAGGGATATAATCCCGACACCATCGGATTCAGAACTGTCTGAATCAGGGATATAATCCCGACACCATCGGATTCAGAACTGTCTGAATCAGGGATATAATCCCGACACCATCGGATTCAGAACAGCCTGAATCAGGGATATAATCCCGACACCATCGGATTCAGAACTGTCTGAATCAGGGATATAATCCCGACACCATCGGATTCAGAACAGCCTGAATCAGGGATATAATCCCGACACCATCGGATTCAGAACTGTCTGAATCAGGGATATAATCCCGACACCATCGGATTCAGAACTTCAGCACACACAAGCGGGGCCCACTGCTGATCACAGAGTTAATGGTGTAATGCTGGCTTTGTTTCCCCCCCCGCCCCACTTCACAGTCACTGTGTATAATGTCACGAGGAACATAGTTTAGCAGTAGAAGTCAGTGCTAACATTCTTTGTCATATGAGAGTGTATTCTGTGTGATAGAGGCTAACCCGTGGTTCAGATCAGGTTGTGTGGTGTAGATTAGGTTGTGATTAGGTCGCTAGGATTCCATAGGGCTCTGTTAACTCAGCAGGTTGATAGGTATCAAGTTAATGCTATTTAAGAAGCATCAAAGTGTTTGTGAAGCGTGATCTTGACTTTATGCAAAACTTTAATGGAGGGAAAGTTCAGGAAATGTGTAAAGCAAATGGCTGACTAACAGCTGCCCAGTTTGCATAATTTCAAAATTACTGACGGCCGTTAAGGAGTGATGTTTATATCTATGCAAAATTGTTTTAATTCCACAGAAACATATTGCAGAAAGAACGTGTGTATGTGCTGTGATATTGCCAACTACTGGTGAAGTAGCATATGGCACATTAACAGTGCAGAAGGAGGCCATTTGGCCCATTGAATCACCCCCGGCCCTTGGAAAGAGCACCCTACTTAAGCCCACGCCCCCACCCTATCCCAGTAACCCCATTGATGCACAATCAATGGACACGAAACGTAGGTGAAGTCTGAACGAAAGGCTTTAATTAGCAAGAAGTGAAACCGTACAGGAAAATGGCTGGCTGCTGGGGAACACAGGTTTTTATACCCCGCCTCGCAGGCAGAGCTACCTTCCTCTTAGCCAATCGGGCTAAGAGGCACACGATACCTGGGCGAATGGGCAGCGAGTCCTCTCCACCAATGGCAGCTCACACTCCCAGGTACCGTAATACCCTAGTCATACTACCACATTCGCCCCTTGTTAAGAAAGGGGGGGGTGTACTGGGAATGTGGGTATGGAGGGTGGGGTGGGGTGTGTCCCGTGCGAGTATATAACAGACTGGTAGTATGACTAGAGATGTTGGATCGTACCATTTCAGTGGTGGCTGCCCACTGGCCCGCAACTATTTACAGGGTTTAGTCAAGACACAGTAACTATGTACAGTTTGGAGAATGGGAAAAAAATAGAGAACAAGCAAAAACAAGAGTTCATCAACAGTTCACATGGATTCGATCTGCCTTGGATGTCCTGTGCGAACTGGATGTCCTCTGCGAGCTGTGCCAGCGACGTTGGAGTGGTGGTCATCCGTGACTCCGGGAACGATGATCCTGTTCATGCGGCTGCGTCCGTACCCCTAGTCGGAGCTAGCGGGGGCCAGGCTGGGGGAGGGTGGTCCTGTCCACTAGGCAGCCCGTGTAAAGATGTTGGTGGAGCGGGGGGCGGGGGGCCTGCCGGGGGCAGTTGGGGTTGGGGGGGCTGGCGCCGGGGGGGTGGCCGGGATCTGGCGGGTGCCAGGTCCCGTAGGGAAACCGTGTCCTGTCGTCCGTCGGGATACTCCACATACGCGTACTGCGTGTTCGCGTGGAGCAGCTGGACTCTCTCGACCAACGGTCCGACTTGTGCACCTTGTCTCGTGGCCATTGAGGAGAATCTTCATGGTCGCTGTGGAGAGGGTACGAGGCCGCGATTGGTCCAATGTGACTGAGGCGAGTCGTGGCAGAAACTCAGAGTCATCAACAGGCAGGGAGTAGTCACCTGCGGGGTCCTCAGTGCCGATCCAAGATGGCGGCGCCCGTCGGCCGCACATGGTGGGGGGTGGACAAAATGGCGGCGCCCATTCCCCACACGTAGCATCGGAGTTCCAAAATGGAGGTACCCATTCCCCGCACGAGGCGTCGAGGGTCCAAAATGGCGGCGCCCGGGTATCGCACGTGACGGCGGGGGGTGGGGGCAGCGAGGTCCGTGGGCCGCACGGGGCCCCTGAGGAGAGCAGGGGGGGAGGACCCGCAGTCGCTGCTTGGGACCGCAGCGACCGCTTTAGACTGGCAAACGGCCACAAAGTGGCCCTTCTTCCCGCTGCCCTTGCAGCTTGCGGAACGGGCTGGGCAGCGCTGACGGGGCTGCTTTGCCTAGCCACAGAAATAGCAGCGGGGCCCTGCGAGTTTTTCGGGGCGCCCTGCGGCGCATGCCCTGGGGGGGTCCGAGAACGTGGGAGTGAGAGAGGTCGCGTTCCACGCTGCCCAGGGGGCCGCCGCGCGGTCGGGGGCGTACGCGTGAGCATTACGATTTGCAACGTCTAGGGAGGAGGCGAGGGCCCGTGCCTCCGTGAGGCTTAAAGTTTTTCTCTTCAACAGTCTTTGGCGGATCTGCGAGGACTGCATACCTGCAACAAAGGCGTCTCGGATCAGGAGTTCGGTATGCTCAGCAGCAGACACATGTGGGCAGCCGCAGTTCCTCCCCAGCACGAGGAGGGCCCGGTAAAATTCATCCAGGGACTCACCAGGTACCTGCTGCCTCGTGGCTCGTAAGTGCCAAGCGCAGACTTGGTTCACCGGCCGTATGAAATGTCCTTTAAGTAAGTCCATAGCCACGTCGTAATCTGTCGTGTCCTCTATGAGCATGTACACGGCGGTGCCGACGCACGAGTGGAGGATGTGCAATTTCTGTTCCCTCGTCGGTACATTTTCAGCTGTGCTCAGGTAACTATTGAAGCAAGCCAGCCAATGCTTAAATGCGGCTGTTGCATTTGCTTCGTGCGGACTGAGTCGAAGACACTCCGGCTTGATGCGAAGCTCCATCCTTTAAAATCTTGCTAATTATATTGATGCACAATCAATGGACACGAAACGTAGGTGAAGTCAGAACGAAAGGCTTTAATTAGCAAGAAGTGAACCCGGCAGCAGACGTAGAGGAAAATGTCTGGCTGCCAGGGAACACGGGTTCTTATACCCCGCCTCATAGGCGGAGCTACCTTCCTCTTAGCCAATCGGGCTAAGAGGCACACGATACCTGGGCCAATGGGCAGCGAGTCCTCTGCACCAATGGCAGCTCACACTCTCAGGTACCGTAATACCCCTAGTCATACTACCACACCCATCTAACCTTTTTGGACACTAAGGGCAATTTAGCATGGCTAATCCAACAAACCTGCACATCTTTGGACTGTGGGAGGAAACCAGAGCACCCGGAGGAAACCCACAAAGGCACCGGGATAATGTGCAGACTCCGCACAGACAGTGACTGAAGTCGGGAATCGAACCTGGGAAACTGTGCTAACCATTGTGCTACTGTGCTGCCCCAAGAGAAACATAAAGACCAGATGGCAATAATCTCAAAATTGATCGGTATAATCTGACCTGAGTGGATAGATTGGCTCATTTCTGACTTACTTTGCTGTTCAGTGCTAAGAGCTCACCTGGGCTGGTTGGTATCTCGAAACAACTGCTAGATATCCTATTCGTAATGTTAGCCCCATCCATGTAGCTTGTACTATCTGATGAAAGAAACAACACGTTGATGAATCTCTGGCTTTGAAACCAATACAATTTGGATTAACCTGCTCAGTCAGTCTAACATACTTCACAGGAACCAATTGTGGTGGTCTGATTTCAGCTAAATCAGGGGTTAACAGCAGTTGAGCTTTTTGTAATTCATTTACGGGTATGGAGCGGTTCCAAATGATCCCGCTTCAGTGTTGCGAAGCTCTCTTTCATGACCATGCAGCATGTTGTCCAGTGCTGCCTGGACCGTCCTTTCCGTGGCCCGTTCGTCGGCCATCTTTCCTCCCACTTGAGCTTCCACACCACCTTTGTTCAGCCCCTTCTTCACCTGTTTTCGCTCCCTTCTGCTCCTTAAGTCCATACAACTCTGTATGGATTCAGATCTAGAGTGCTATTGCTTTTCACTCCAGCGCTCAAAAGTTCGAAAAAGTCGGGGGAGAAGGTCTAAAAGTCTGACCGGGGTGAGAGCCACCAAATGCGCGGCTTACTCCCTCACAGCCGCCACCGGAAGTCCCATTTACAGGATATGGACGTTGCTGGTTAGGCCAGCATTTATTGCCCATCCCTCGCTGCCTTTATCTTTTCACTGGATTGCTTCTCCACCCTGTTTTTTCTAGTCCCTTACACAAAAAATGAAAAATAATCAAAACCATGTGAACAGGCATTTTCCCAGAAAGCTTCGCAATGAGTCTCGAGTGTGTTGGGGGGGGGGGGGGGGGGGGGAGGGAGGAGGGGGAGGGGAGTGTGTGGAGGAGGTGGAAGGGGGAAGGTGTGAGGTGAGAGGGAGTGTGTGAAGGAGGGGGAGGGGTGGGGGGGTTACAGGGAAGATACTATTTGGGGAGTGAGAAATTGTACAGAAAAATACGTTTTCTTAGTCATTTTAGCTGATTGGGGGGTTGTTTCCAACACTCCAGATCTTGGGCCGGGATTATCTGCTATCCGGCGGGACGAGCCATATCGGGGCCGAGGAGTGGTGTGAACCACTACGGTGTCGAGCGACCCGGAAGGAGCAGAATCCTTCGCACCTTCAGAGACTAGGCCGGCGGCGGCAGGGTTGGTACCGTGCTAGCCGGCGGCGGCGGGATTGGTGCCGTGCTAGCCGGCGGCGGCGGGGTTGGTGCCGTGCTAGCCGGCGGTGGGGTTGGTGCCGTGCTAGCCGGCGGCGGCGGGGGTTGGTGCCGCGCTAGCCGGTGGCGGCAGGGTTGGTACCGTGCTAGCCGGCGGCGGCGGGGTTGGTGCCGTGCTAGCCGGCGGCGGCGGGGTTGGTACCGTGCTAGCCGGCGGGGATGGTGCCGTGCTAGCCGGCGGGGTTGGTGCCGTGCTAGCCGGCGGCGGCGGGGTTGGTGCCGTGCTAGCTGGCGCCGGGGTTGGTGCTGTGCTAGCCGGCGGGGTTGGTGCCGTGCTAGCCGGCGGGGTTGGTGCCGTGCTAGCCGGCGGGGTTGGTGCCGTTCTAGCCAGCGGCGGCGGGGTTGGTGCCGTGCTAGCCGGTGGTGGGGTTGGTGCCGTGCTAGCTGGTGGCGGGGTTGGTGCCGTGCTAGCCGGTGGTGGGGTTGGTACCGTGCTAGCGGCGTGGTTGGTGCCGTGCCAGCCGCCGGCAGCGGGATTGGTACCGTGCTAGCCGGCAGGGTTGGTGCCGTGCTAGCCGGCGGGGTTGGTGCCGTGCTAGCCGGCACAGCGGGGTTGGTACCGTACTAGCCGGCGGGGTTGGTGCCGTGCTAGCCGGCAGGGTTGGTGCCGTGCTAGCCAGCGGCGGCGGGGTTGGTGCCGTGCTAGCCGGCGGCGGCGGGGTTGGTACCGTGCTAGCCGGCGGGGATGGTGCCGTGCTAGCCGGCGGGGTTGGTGCCGTGCTAGCCGGCGGGGTTGGTGCCGTTCTAGCCAGCGGCGGCGGGGTTGGTGCCATGCTAGCCGGTGGTGGGGTTGGTGCCGTGCTAGCTGGTGGCGGGGTTGGTGCCGTGCTAGCCGGTGGTGGGGTTGGTACCGTGCTAGCCGGCGTGGTTGGTGCCGTGCCAGCCGCCGGCAGCGGGATTGGTACCGTGCTAGCCGGCAGGGTTGGTGCCGTGCTAGCCGGCGGGGTTGGTGCCGTGCTAGCCGGCACAGCGGGGTTGGTACCGTACTAGCCGGCGGGGTTGGTGCCGTGCTAGCCGGCAGGGTTGGTGCCGTGCTAGCCAGCGGCGGCGGGGTTGGTGCCGTGCTAGCCGGCGGGGTTGGTGCCGTGCTAGCCGGCAGGGTTGGTGCCGTGCTAGCCGGCGGGTTTGGTGTCGTGCTAGCCGGCGGGGTTGGTGCCGTTCTAGCCGGCGGCGGCGGGGTTGGTGCCGCGCTAGCCGGCGGGGTTGGTGCCGTGCTAACCGGCAGGGTTGGTGCCGTGCTAGCCAGCGGGGTTGGTGCTGTGCTAGCCGGCGCGGCGGGGTTGGTGCCATGCTAGCCGGCAGGGTTGGTGCCGTGCTAGCCGGCGGGGTTGGTACCGTGCTAGCCGGCGGGGTTGGTACCGTGCTAGCCGGCGGGGTTGGTGCCGTGCTAGCCGGCGCGGCGGGATTGGTGCCGTGCCAGCCGGCGGTGGGGTTGGTGCCACGCTAGCCGGCGGGGTTGGTGCCATGCCAGCCGCCAGAGGCGGGGTTGGTACCGTGCTAGCCGGCGGGGTTGGTGCCGTGCTAGCCGGCACGGCGGGGTTGGTACCGTGCTAGCCGGCGGGGTTGGTGCCGTGCTAGCCGGCGGGGTTGGTGCCGTGCTAGCCGGCGCTGCGGGGTTGGTGCCGTGCTAGCCGGCGCGGCAGCGTTGGTGCCGTGCTAGCCGGTGGGGTTGGTGCCGTGCTAGCCGGCGCGGCGGGGTTGGTGCTGTGCTAGCCGGCGCGGCGGGATTGGTGCCGTGCTAGCCGGCGCGGCAGGATTGGTGCCGTGCTAGCCGGCGGTGGGCTTGGTGCCGTGCTAGCCGGCGCGGCGAGGTTGGTGCTGTGCTAGCCGGCGCAGCGGGTTTGGTGCCGTGCTAGCCGGCGGCGGCGCGGTTGGTGCCGTGCTAGCCGGCGCGGCGGGGTTGGTGCCGTGCTAGCCGGCGGCGGGGTTGGTACCGTGCTAGCCGGCGGCGGCGGGGTTGGTGCCACGCTAGACGGCGGCGGCGGGGTTGGTGCCGTGCTAGCCGGCGGAGGCGGAGTTGGTGCCGTGCTAGCCGGTGGCGGCGGGATTGGTGCCGTGCTAGCCGGCGGCGGTGCGGTTGGTGCCGTGCTAGCCGGTGGGGTTGGTGCCGTGCTAGCCGGCGCCGGCGGGGTTGGTACCGTGCTAGCCGGCGGGGTTGGTGCCGTGCTAGCCGGCATCGGCGGGGTTGGTACCGTGCTAGCCGGCGGCGGCGGGGTTGGTGCCGTGCTAGCCGGTGGCGGCGGGATTGGTGCCGTGCTAGCCGGCGGCGGCGCGGTTGGTGCCGTGCTAGCCGCCGGCGGCGGAATTGGTGCCGTGCTAGCCGGCGGGGTTGGTGCCGTGCTAGCCGGCGGCGGCAGGGTTGGTGCCGTGCTAGCCGGCGGCGGCGGGGTTGGTGCCATGCTAGCCGGCGGGGTTGGTGCCGTGCCAGCCGGCGGGGTTGGTGCCGTGCTAGCCGGCGCCTGTGGGGTTGGTGCTGTGCTAGCCGGCGCGGCGGGATTGGTGCTGTGCTAGCCGGCGCGGCGGGATTGGTGCTGTGCTAGCCGGCGCGGTAGGATTGGTGCCGTGCTAGCCAGCGGCGGCGTGGCTGGTGCCGTGCTAGCCGGCGCCGGCGGGGTTGGTGCCGTGCTAGCCGGCGTGGCGGGGTTGGTGCCGTGCTAGCCGGCGCGGCGGGATTGGTGCCGTTGCTAGCCGGCGGCGGCAGGGTTGGTGCCGTGCCAGCCGGCAGTGGGGTTGGTGCCGCGCTAGCCGGCGGGGTTGGTGCCATGCCAGCCACCAGATGCGGAGTTGGTACCGTGTTAGCCGGCATGGTTGGTGCCGTGCTAGCCGGCACGGCGGGGTTGGTACCGTGCTAGCCGGCGGGGTTGGTGCCGTGCTAGCCGGCGCGGCGGGTTTGGTGCCGTGCTAGCCGGCGCGGCAGGGTTGGTGCCGTGCTAGCCGGCGGTGGCGGGGTTGGTGCCGTGCTTGCCGGCGGGGTTGGTGCCGTGCTAGCCGGCGGTGGGGTTGGTGCCGTGCTAGCCGGCGGCGGCGGGATTGGTGCCGTGCTAGCCGGCAGGGTTGGTGCCGTGCTAGCCGGCGGCAGCGCGGTTGGTGCCGTGCTAGCCGGCGGCGGCGGGATTGGTGCCGTGCTAGCCGGCGGCGGCGGGGTTGGTGCCGTGCCAGCCGGCGGGGTTGGTGTCGTGCCAGGCGGCGGCGGCGGCGGGGTTGGTGCCGTGCTAGCCGGCGGTGGCGGGATTGGTGCCGTGCTAGCCGGTGGCAGCGGGGTTGGTGCCGTGCTATCCGGCGGGGTTGGTGCCGTGCTAGCCGGCGCCGGTGGAGTTGGTGCCATGCTAGCCGGCGCGGCGGGATTGGTGCCGTGCTAGCCGGCGGTGGCGGGGTTGGTGCCGTCCTAGCCGGCGGCGGCAGGGTTGGTTCCGCGCTAGCCAGCGGCGGCGGGTTTGGTGCCGTGCTAGCCGGCGGCGGCGGGGTTGGTGCCATGCAAGCCGGCGGCGGCGGGGTTGGTGCCGTGCTAGCCAGCAGTGCCGGGATTGGTGCCATGCTAGCCGGTGGCAGCGGGGTTGGTGCCGTGCTAGCCGGTGGCAGCGGGGTTGGTGCCGTGCTAGTCGGCGCCGGCGGGATTGGTGCCGTGCTAGCCGGTGGGATTGGTGCCGTGCCAGCCGGCGGTGGCTGGGTTGGTGCCGTGCTAGCCGGCGCCGGCGGGATTGGTGCCATGCCAGCCGGCGCGGCGGGATTGATGCCGTGCCAGCCGACGGGGTTGGTGCCGTGCTAGCCGGTGCCGGCAGGGTTGGTGCCGTGCTAGGCGGCACCGGCAGGGTTGGTGCCGTGCTAGGCGGCGGCGGTGGGGTTGGTGCCGTGCCAGCCGGCGGGGTTGGTGCCGTGCCAGGCGGCGGGGTTGGTGCCGTGCTAGCCGGCAGCGGTGGGGTTGGTGCCGTGCTAGCCGGCGGCGGGGTTGGTGCCGTGCTAGCCGGCGGCGGTTGGGTTGGTGCCGCGCTAGCCGGCACGGCGGGGTTCGTGCCGGGCTAGCCGGCGGCGGCGGGGTTGGTGCCGTGCTAGCCAGTGGCAGTGGGGTTGGTGCCGCGCTAGCCGGCGGGGTTGGTGCCGTGCTAGCCGGCGGCGGGGTTGGTGCCGCGCTAGCCGGCGGGGTTGGTGCCGTGATAGCCGGCAGGGTTGGTGCCGTGCTAGCCGGCGGGGTTGGTGCCGTTCTAGCCGCCGGCGGCGGGGTTGGTGCCGCGCTAGCCGGCGGGGTTGGTGCCGTGCTAGCCGGCAGGGTTGGTGCCGTGCTAGGCGGCGCCGGCAGGGTTGGTGCCGTGCTAGGCGGCGGCGGCGGGGTTGGTGCCGTGCCAGCCGGCGGGGTTGGTGCCGTACCCGCCGGCGTGGTTGGTGCCGTGCTAGCCGGCACGGCGGGGTTGGTGCCGTGCTAGCTGGCGGCAGCGGGGTTGGTGCCGTGCTAGCCGGCGGGGTTGGTGCCGTGCCAGCCGGCGGGGTTGGTGACGTGCTAGCCGGCGCCTGTGGGGTTGGTGCTGTGCTAGCCGGCGCGGCGGGATTGGTGCCGTGCTAGCCGGCGCGGCGGGATTGGTGCTGTGCTAGCCGGCGCGGCAGGATTGGTGCCGTGCTAGCCAGCGGCGGCGGGGCTGGTGCCGTGCTAGCCGGCGCCGGCGGGGTTGGTGCCGTGCTAGCCGGCGTGGCGGGGTTGGTGCCGTGCTAGCCGGCGCGGCGGGATTGGTGCCGTTGCTAGCCGGCGGCGGCAGGGTTGGTGCCGTGCCAGCCGGCGGTGGGGTTGGTGCCGCGCTAGCCGGCGGGGTTGGTGCCATGCCAGCCACCAGAGGCGGAGTTGGTACCGTGTTAGGCGGCATGGTTGGTGCCGTGCTAGCCGGCACGGCGGGGTTGGTACCGTGCTAGCCGGCGGGGTTGGTGCCGTGCTAGCCGGCGCGGCGGGTTTGGTGCCGTGCTAGCCGGCGCGGCAGGGTTGGTGCCGTGCTAGCCGGCGGGTGGCGGGGTTGGTGCCGTGCTTGCCGGCGGGGTTGGTGCCGTGCTAGCCGGCGGTGGGGTTGGTGCCGTGCTAGCCGGCGGCGGCGGGTTTGGTGCCGTGCTAGCCGGCAGGGTTGGTGCCGTGCTAGCCGGCGGCAGCGCGGTTGGTGCCGTGCTAGCCGGCGGCGGCGGGATTGGTGCCGTGCTAGCCGGCGGCGGCGGGGTTGGTGCCGTGCCAGCCGGCGGGGTTGGTGCCGTGCCAGGCGGCGGCGGCGGCGGGGTTGGTGCCGTGCTAGCCGGCGGTGGCGGGATTGGTGCCGTGCTAGCCGGTGGCAGCGGGGTTGGTGCCGTGCTATCCGGCGGGGTTGGTGCCGTGCTAGCCGGCGCCGGTGGAGTTGGTGCCGTGCTAGCCGGCGCGGCGGGATTGGTGCCGTGCTAGCCGGCGCGGCAGGATTGGTGCCGTGCTAGCCGGCGGTGGCGGGGTTGGTGCCGTCCTAGCCGGCGGCGGCAGGGTTGGTTCCGCGCTAGCCGGCGGCGGCGGGTTTGGTGCCGTGCTAGCCGGCGGCGGCGGGGTTGGTGCCATGCTAGCCGGCGGCGGCGGGGTTGGTGCCGTGCTAGCCAGCAGTGCCGGGATTGGTGCCATGCTAGCCGGTGGCAGCGGGGTTGGTGCCGTGCTAGCCGGTGGCAGCGGGGTTGGTGCCGTGCTAGTCGGCGCCGGCGGGATTGGTGCCGTGCTAGCCGGTGGGATTGGTGCCGTGCCAGCCGGCGGTGGCTGGGTTGGTGCCGTGCTAGCCGGTGCCGGCAGGGTTGGTGCCGTGCTAGGCGGCACCGGCAGGGTTGGTGCCGTTCTAGGCGGCGGCGGTGGGGTTGGTGCCGTGCCAGCCGGCGGGGTTGGTGCCGTGCTAGCCGGCGCCTGTGGGGTTGGTGCTGTGCTAGCCGGCGCGGCGGGATTGGTGCTGTGCTAGCCGGCGCGGCGGGATTGGTGCTGTGCTAGCCGGCGCGGTAGGATTGGTGCCGTGCTAGCCAGCGGCGGCGTGGCTGGTGCCGTGCTAGCCGGCGCCGGCGGGGTTGGTGCCGTGCTAGCCGGCGTGGCGGGGTTGGTGCCGTGCTAGCCGGCGCGGCGGGATTGGTGCCGTTGCTAGCCGGCGGCGGCAGGGTTGGTGCCGTGCCAGCCGGCAGTGGGGTTGGTGCCGCGCTAGCCGGCGGGGTTGGTGCCATGCCAGCCACCAGATGCGGAGTTGGTACCGTGTTAGCCGGCATGGTTGGTGCCGTGCTAGCCGGCACGGCGGGGTTGGTACCGTGCTAGCCGGCGGGGTTGGTGCCGTGCTAGCCGGCGCGGCGGGTTTGGTGCCGTGCTAGCCGGCGCGGCAGGGTTGGTGCCGTGCTAGCCGGCGGTGGCGGGGTTGGTGCCGTGCTAGCCGGCAGGGTTGGTGCCGTGCTAGCCGGCGGCGGCGGGATTGGTGCCGTGCTAGCCGGCGGCGGCGGGGTTGGTGCCGTGCCAGCCGGCGGGGTTGGTGTCGTGCCAGGCGGCGGCGGCGGCGGGGTTGGTGCCGTGCTAGCCGGCGGTGGCGGGGTTGGTGCCGTGCTAGCCGGTGGCGGCGGGGTTGGTGCCGTGCTATCCGGCGGGGTTGGTGCCGTGCTAGCCGGCGCCGGTGGAGTTGGTGCCATGCTAGCCGGCGCGGCGGGATTGGTGCCGTGCTAGCCGGCGGTGGCGGGGTTGGTGCCGCCCTAGCCGGCGGCGGCAGGGTTGGTTCCGCGCTAGCCAGCGGCGGCGGGTTTGGTGCCGTGCTAGCCGGCGGCGGCGGGGTTGGTGCCATGCAAGCCGGCGGCGGCGGGGTTGGTGCCGTGCTAGCCAGCAGTGCCGGGATTGGTGCCATGCTAGCCGGTGGCAGCGGGGTTGGTGCCGTGCTAGCCGGTGGCAGCGGGGTTGGTGCCGTGCTAGTCGGCGCCGGCGGGATTGGTGCCGTGCTAGCCGGTGGGATTGGTGCCGTGCCAGCCGGCGGTGGCTGGGTTGGTGCCGTGCTAGCCGGCGCCGGCGGGATTGGTGCCGTGCCAGCCGGCGCGGCGGGATTGATGCCGTGCCAGCCGACGGGGTTGGTGCCGTGCTAGCCGGTGCCGGCAGGGTTGGTGCCGTGCTAGGCGGCACCGGCAGGGTTGGTGCCGTGCTAGGCGGCGGCGGTGGGGTTGGTGCCGTGCCAGCCGGCGGGGTTGGTGCCGTGCCAGGCGGCGGGGTTGGTGCCGTGCTAGCCGGCAGCGGTGGGGTTGGTGCCGTGCTAGCCGGCGGCGGGGTTGGTGCCGTGCTAGCCGGCGGCGGTTGGGTTGGTGCCGCGCTAGCCGGCACGGCGGGGTTCGTGCCGGGCTAGCCGGCGGCGGCGGGGTTGGTGCCGTGCTAGCCAGTGGCAGTGGGGTTGGTGCCGCGCTAGCCGGCGGGGTTGGTGCCGTGCTAGCCGGCGGCGGGGTTGGTGCCGCGCTAGCCGGCGGGGTTGGTGCCGTGATAGCCGGCAGGGTTGGTGCCGTGCTAGCCGGCGGGGTTGGTGCCGTTCTAGCCGGCGGTGGCGGGGTTGGTGCCGTCCTAGCCGGCGGCGGCAGGGTTGGTTCCGCGCTAGCCGGCGGCGGCGGGTTTGGTGCCGTGCTAGCCGGCGGCGGCGGGGTTGGTGCCATGCTAGCCGGCGGCGGCGGGGTTGGTGCCGTGCTAGCCAGCAGTGCCGGGATTGGTGCCATGCTAGCCGGTGGCAGCGGGGTTGGTGCCGTGCTAGCCGGTGGCAGCGGGGTTGGTGCCGTGCTAGTCGGCGCCGGCGGGATTGGTGCCGTGCTAGCCGGTGGGATTGGTGCCGTGCCAGCCGGCGGTGGCTGGGTTGGTGCCGTGCTAGCCGGTGCCGGCAGGGTTGGTGCCGTGCTAGGCGGCACCGGCAGGGTTGGTGCCGTTCTAGGCGGCGGCGGTGGGGTTGGTGCCGTGCCAGCCGGCGGGGTTGGTGCCGTGCTAGCCGGCGCCTGTGGGGTTGGTGCTGTGCTAGCCGGCGCGGCGGGATTGGTGCTGTGCTAGCCGGCGCGGCGGGATTGGTGCTGTGCTAGCCGGCGCGGTAGGATTGGTGCCGTGCTAGCCAGCGGCGGCGTGGCTGGTGCCGTGCTAGCCGGCGCCGGCGGGGTTGGTGCCGTGCTAGCCGGCGTGGCGGGGTTGGTGCCGTGCTAGCCGGCGCGGCGGGATTGGTGCCGTTGCTAGCCGGCGGGGTTGGTGCCATGCCAGCCACCAGATGCGGAGTTGGTACCGTGTTAGCCGGCATGGTTGGTGCCGTGCTAGCCGGCACGGCGGGGTTGGTACCGTGCTAGCCGGCGGGGTTGGTGCCGTGCTAGCCGGCGCGGCGGGTTTGGTGCCGTGCTAGCCGGCGCGGCAGGGTTGGTGCCGTGCTAGCCGGCGGTGGCGGGGTTGGTGCCGTGCTAGCCGGCAGGGTTGGTGCCGTGCTAGCCGGCGGCGGCGGGATTGGTGCCGTGCTAGCCGGCGGCGGCGGGGTTGGTGCCGTGCCAGCCGGCGGGGTTGGTGTCGTGCCAGGCGGCGGCGGCGGCGGGGTTGGTGCCGTGCTAGCCGGCGGTGGCGGGATTGGTGCCGTGCTAGCCGGTGGCAGCGGGGTTGGTGCCGTGCTATCCGGCGGGGTTGGTGCCGTGCTTGCCGGCGGGGTTGGTGCCGTGCTAGCCGGCGGTGGGGTTGGTGCCGTGCTAGCCGGCGGTGGCGGGATTGGTGCCGTGCTAGCCGGCAGGGTTGGTGCCGTGCTAGCCGGCGGCAGCGCGGTTGGTGCCGTGCTAGCCGGCGGCGGCGGGATTGGTGCCGTGCTAGCCGGCGGCGGCGGGGTTGGTGCCGTGCCAGCCGGCGGGGTTGGTGCCTTGCCAGGCGGCGGCGGCGGCGGGGTTGGTGCCGTGCTAGCCGGCGGTGGCGGGATTGGTGCCGTGCTAGCCGGTGGCAGCGGGGTTGGTGCCGTGCTATCCGGCGGGGTTGGTGCCGTGCTAGCCGGCGCCGGTGGAGTTGGTGCCGTGCTAGCCGGCGCGGCGGGATTGGTGCCGTGCTAGCCGGCGCGGCAGGTTTGGTGCCGTGCTAGCCGGCGGTGGCGGGGTTGGTGCCGTCCTAGCTGGCGGCGGCAGGGTTGGTTCCGCGCTAGCCGGCGGCGGCGGGTTTGGTGCCGTGCTAGCCGGCGGCGGCGGGGTTGGTGCCATGCTAGCCGGCGGCGGCGGGTTGGTGCCGTGCTAGCCAGCAGTGCCGGGATTGGTGCCATGCTAGCCGGTGGCAGCGGGGTTGGTGCCGTGCTAGCCGGTGGCAGCGGGGTTGGTGCCGTGCTAGTCGGCGCCGGCGGGATTGGTGCCGTGCTAGCCGGTGGGATTGGTGCCGTGCCAGCCGGCGGTGGCTGGGTTGGTGCCGTGCTAGCCGGCGCCGGCGGGATTGGTGCCGTGCCAGCCGGCGCGGCGGGATTGGTGCCGTGCCAGCCGACGGGGTTGGTGCCGTGCTAGCCGGTGCCGGCAGGGTTGGTGCCGTGCTAGGCGGCGGCGGTGGGGTTGGTGCCGTGCCAGCCGGCGGGGTTGGTGCCGTGCCAGGCGGCGGGGTTGGTGCCGTGCTAGCCGGCGGTGGCGGGATTGGTGCCGTGCTAGCCGGTGGCAGCGGGGTTGGTGCCGTGCTATCCGGCGGGGTTGGTGCCGTGCTAGCCGGCGCCGGTGGAGTTGGTGCCGTGCTAGCCGGCGCGGCGGGATTGGTGCCGTGCTAGCCGGCGCGGCAGGATTGGTGCCGTGCTAGCCGGCGGTGGCGGGGTTGGTGCCGTCCTAGCCGGCGGCGGCGGGGTTGGTTCCGCGCTAGCCGGCGGCGGCGGGTTTGGTGCCGTGCTAGCCGGCGGCGGCGGGGTTGGTGCCATGCTAGCCGGCGGCGGCGGGGTTGGTGCCGTGCTAGCCAGCAGTGCCGGGATTGGTGCCATGCTAGCCGGTGGCAGCGGGGTTGGTGCCGTGCTAGCCGGTGGCAGCGGGGTTGGTGCCGTGCTAGTCGGCGCCGGCGGGATTGGTGCCGTGCTAGCCGGTGGGATTGGTGCCGTGCCAGCCGGCGGTGGCTGGGTTGGTGCCGTGCTAGCCGGTGCCGGCAGGGTTGGTGCCGTGCTAGGCGGCACCGGCAGGGTTGGTGCCGTTCTAGGCGGCGGCGGTGGGGTTGGTGCCGTGCCAGCCGGCGGGGTTGGTGCCGTGTTAGCCGGCGGCGGTGGGGTTGGTGCCGTGCTAGCCGGCGGCGGGGTTGGTGCCGTGCTAGCCGGCGGCGGTTGGGTTGGTGCCGCGCTAGCCGGCACGGCGGGGTTCGTGCCGGGCTAGCCGGCGGCGGCGGGGTTGGTGCCGTGCTAGCCGGTGGCAGTGGGGTTGGTGCCGCGCTAGCCGGCGGGGTTGGTGCCGTGCTAGCCGGCGGCGGGGTTGGTGCCGCGCTAGCCGGCGGGGTTGGTGCCGTGCTAGCCGGCAGGGTTGGTGCCGTGCTAGCCGGCGGGGTTGGTGTCGTGCTAGCCGGCGGGGTTGGTGCCGTTCTAGGCGGCGGCGGCGGGGTTGGTGCCGCGCTAGCCGGCGGGGTTGGTGCCGTGCTAGCCGGCAGGGTTGGTGCCGTGCTAGGCGGCGCCGGCAGGGTTGGTGCCGTGCCAGGCGGCGGCGGCGGGGTTGGTGCCGTGCCAGCCGGCGGGGTTGGTGCCGTGCCCGCCGGCGTGGTTGGTGCCGTGCTAGCTGGCACGGCGGGGTTGGTGCCGTGCTAGCTGGCGGCAGCGGGGTTGGTGCCGTGCTAGCCGGTGGCGGTGGGGTTGGTGCCGTGCTAGCCGGCGCCGGCGGGGTTGGTGCCGTGCTAGCCGGCGCGGCGGGATTGGTGCCGTTGCTAGCCGGCGGCGGCAGGGTTGGTGCCGTGCCAGCCGGCGGTGGGGTTGGTGCCGCGCTAGCCGGCGGGGTTGGTGCCATGCCAGCCACCAGAGGCGGAGTTGGTACCGTGTTAGCCGGCATGGTTGGTGCCGTGCTAGCCGGCACGGCGGGGTTGGTACCGTGCTAGCCGGCGGGGTTGGTGCCGTGCTAGCCGGCGCGGCGGGTTTGGTGCCGTGCTAGCCGGCGCGGCAGGGTTGGTGCCGTGCTAGCCGGCGGTGGCGGGGTTGGTGCCGTGCTTGCCGGCGGGGTTGGTGCCGTGCTAGCCGGCGGTGGGGTTGGTGCCGTGCTAGCCGGCGGTGGCGGGATTGGTGCCGTGCTAGCCGGCAGGGTTGGTGCCGTGCTAGCCGGCGGCAGCGCGGTTGGTGCCGTGCTAGCCGGCGGCGGCGGGATTGGTGCCGTGCTAGCCGGCGGCGGCGGGGTTGGTGCCGTGCCAGCCGGCGGGGTTGGTGCCTTGCCAGGCGGCGGCGGCGGCGGGGTTGGTGCCGTGCTAGCCGGCGGTGGCGGGATTGGTGCCGTGCTAGCCGGTGGCAGCGGGGTTGGTGCCGTGCTATCCGGCGGGGTTGGTGCCGTGCTAGCCGGCGCCGGTGGAGTTGGTGCCGTGCTAGCCGGCGCGGCGGGATTGGTGCCGTGCTAGCCGGCGCGGCAGGTTTGGTGCCGTGCTAGCCGGCGGTGGCGGGGTTGGTGCCGTCCTAGCTGGCGGCGGCAGGGTTGGTTCCGCGCTAGCCGGCGGCGGCGGGTTTGGTGCCGTGCTAGCCGGCGGCGGCGGGGTTGGTGCCATGCTAGCCGGCGGCGGCGGGTTGGTGCCGTGCTAGCCAGCAGTGCCGGGATTGGTGCCATGCTAGCCGGTGGCAGCGGGGTTGGTGCCGTGCTAGCCGGTGGCAGCGGGGTTGGTGCCGTGCTAGTCGGCGCCGGCGGGATTGGTGCCGTGCTAGCCGGTGGGATTGGTGCCGTGCCAGCCGGCGGTGGCTGGGTTGGTGCCGTGCTAGCCGGCGCCGGCGGGATTGGTGCCGTGCCAGCCGGCGCGGCGGGATTGGTGCCGTGCCAGCCGACGGGGTTGGTGCCGTGCTAGCCGGTGCCGGCAGGGTTGGTGCCGTGCTAGGCGGCGGCGGTGGGGTTGGTGCCGTGCCAGCCGGCGGGGTTGGTGCCGTGCCAGGCGGCGGGGTTGGTGCCGTGCTAGCCGGCGGCCGTGGGGTTGGTGCCGTGCTAGCCGGCGGCGGGGTTGGTGCCGTGCTAGCCGGCGGCGGTTGGGTTGGTGCCGCGCTAGCCGGCACGGCGGGGTTCGTGCCGGGCTAGCCGGCGGCGGCGGGGTTGGTGCCGTGCTAGCCGGTGGCAGTGGGGTTGGTGCCGCGCTAGCCGGCGGGGTTGGTGCCGTGCTAGCCGGCGGCGGGGTTGGTGCCGCGCTAGCCGGCGGGGTTGGTGCCGTGCTAGCCGGCAGGGTTGGTGCCGTGCTAGCCGGCGGGGTTGGTGTCGTGCTAGCCGGCGGGGTTGGTGCCGTTCTAGCCGGCGGCGGCGGGGTTGGTGCCGCGCTAGCCGGCGGGGTTGATGCCGTGCTAGCCGGCAGGGTTGGTGCCGTGCTAGGCGGCGCCGGCAGGGTTGGTGCCGTGCTAGGCGGCGGCGGCGGGGTTGGTGCCGTGCCAGCCGGCGGGGTTGGTGCCGTGCCCGCCGGCGTGGTTGGTGCCGTGCTAGCTGGCACGGCGGTGTTGGTGCCGTGCTAGCTGGCGGCAGCGGGGTTGGTGCCGTGCTAGCCGGCGGCGGCGAGGTTGGTGCCGTGCTAGCCGGCGCGGCGGGGTTGGTGCTGTGCTAGCCGGCGGCGGCGGGGTTGGTGCCGCACTAGCCGGCGGCGGCGGGGTTGGTGCCGTGCTAGCCGGCGGCGGCGGGGTTGGTGCCGAGCTAGCCGGCAGCGGCGGGGTTGGTACCGTGCTAGCCGGCAGCGGCGGGGTTGGTACCATGCTAGCCGGCGGCGGCGGGGTTGGTACCGTGCTAGCCGGCGCAGCGGGATTGGTGCCGTGCCAGGCGGCGGCGGCGGGGTTGGTGCCGTGCTAGCCGGCGGCGGCGAGGTTGGTGCCGTGCTAGCCGGCGCCGGCGGGGTTGGTACCGTGCTAGCCGGCGCAGCGGGATTGGTGCCGTGCCAGGCGGCGGCGGCGGGGTTGGTGCCGTGCCAGCCGGCGGGGTTGGTGCCGTGCCCGCCGGCGTGGTTGGTGCCGTGCTAGCTGGCACGGCGGGGTTGGTGCCGTGCTAGCTGGCGGCAGCGGGGTTGGTGCCGTGCTAGCCGGCGGCGGCGAGGTTGGTGCCGTGCTAGCCGGCGCGGCGGGGTTGGTGCTGTGCTAGCCGGCGGCGGCGGGGTTGGTGCCGCGCTAGCCGGCGGCGGCGGGGTTGGTGCCGTGCCAGCCGGCGGGGTTGGTGCCGTGCCCGCCGGCGTGGTTGGTGCCGTGCTAGCTGGCACGGCGGGGTTGGTGCCGTGCTAGCTGGCGGCAGCGGGGTTGGTGCCGTGCTAGCCGGCGGCGGCGAGGTTGGTGCCGTGCTAGCCGGCGCGGCGGGGTTGGTGCTGTGCTAGCCGGCGGCGGCGGGGTTAGTGCCGCGCTAGCCGGCGGCGGCGGGGTTGGTGCCGTGCTAGCCGGCGGCGGCGGGGTTGGTGCCGCGCTAGCCGGCGGCGGTGGGGTTGGTGCCGTGCTAGCCGGCAGCGGCGGGGTTGGTACCGTGCTAGCCGGCGGCGGCGGGGTTGGTATCGTGCTAGCCGGCGCAGCGGGATTGGTGCCGTGCCAGGCGGCGGCGACGGGGTTGGTGCCGTGCTAGCCGGCGGCGGCGAGGTTGGTGCCGTGCTAGCCGGCGGCGGCGGGGTTGGTACCGTGCTAGCCGGCGCAGCGGGATTGGTGCCGTGCCAGGCGGCGGCGGCGGGGTTGGTGCCGTGCTAGCCGGCGGCGGTGTGGTTGGTGCCGTGCTAGCCGGCGCGGCGGGGTTGGTGCTGTGCTAGCCGGCGGCGGCGGGGTTGGTGCCGCGCTAGCCGGCGGCGGCGGGGTTGGTGCCGTGCTAGCCGGCGGCGGCGGGGTTGGTGCCGCGCTAGCCGGCGGCGGTGGGGTTGGTGCCGTGCTAGCCGGCGGCGGCGGGGTTGGTGCCGTGCTAGCCGGCGGCGGCGGGGTTGGTGCCGCGCTAGCCGGCGGCGGTGGGGTTGGTGCCGTGCTAGCCGGCAGCGGCGGGGTTGGTACCGTGCTAGCCGGCGGAGGCGGGGTTGGTACCGTGCTAGCCGGCGCAGCGGGATTGGTGCCGTGCCAGGCGGCGGCGGTGGGGTTGGTGCCGCACCAACCAGCAGTGAAGAGCCTCCACCGGCCAGCACGAGTTGGCCCATGCGCGGGAGCACCAGCGTGTTCTGGTGTGATCCCAGTGCATGCTCAGTGGGGTTCTTCTCCACGCCGGCCGCTGTAACGGTCCGCCATGGCCGGCGCGGGGGGGAAAGAGGGCACCCACGGCACAGATCCGCCCGCAGATCGGTGGGCCCCAATTGCGAGCCTGGCCATCGAGGAGGCCTCCCCTGGGGCCAGATCCCCCCCCCCCACCCCTCGCCCCTCCGAGGATTCCACAGACCGCCCACAGAGCCAGGTCCCGGCGATAAGGACCTTGTTTGATTTACGCCGGCGGGACTGGCTGAAAACGGGCTGCCACTCAGCCCATCGCGGAGCGGAGAATCTTCGGGGGGGGGAGGCTGTCAACAGCCCCCGACCGGCGTGACGCGATTCCCGCCCCCCGCCGAAAAACCGGAAAATCCGGAAGCCTGCGTCGGGGCGGTGGGGCAGTATTCACGCCGTCCCCTGCCAATTCTCCGGGCCAGTGGGGGTCGGAGAATCCCGCCCATGGTCTCCGGGAATTACAGATTAATCTCTCAAATGCTGCTGGAATCAACCCTGGTGAGAAGTCACAGCGCAGCCAAAATAAATGACATCTTTTTTCAGTTAAGAACATCAGACCATCCAGCCCCTCAAACCTACTCTGTCATTCACATCATCCTGACTCATCGTTAGCCTCAGTTCCACCTTCTGTTTGAGCCGACAGGGTGATGTTGTTCTCTTATTTTTGTTCTCTATTTTCCCTTCAGTTATGACACCCTCTAAGCTAACCCTCTGCCCCCCCCCCCCCCCCCGCCCCCCCTCCCCCCCCCCCGCCATACTAGTTTAAATCCTCCCGAGTGACTCTGGCAAACCTCCCAGCCAGGATATCAGTGCCCCTCCAGTTTAGATGTAGCCCTTCCTTCTTGTACAGGTCCCACCTGCCCCGGAAGAGATCCCAATGGTCCAGAAATCTGAAACTCTCCCTCCTACATCACCAATTTAGCCCGTATTTAGCTGCACTATCCTCCTATTTCTCCACGTGGCACAGGGAGTAATCCTGAGATTACAACCCGAGAGGTCCTGATTTTTAGCTTACTGCCCAACTCCCTGAACTCCTTCTGCAGGACCCCATCACTCTTCCTGCCTATGTCGTCAGTACCTATGTGTACTAGGACCTCTAGCTGTTCACTCTCCCCTTTCAGGACGTCCTAAATTCGTTCAGAGACATCCTTGACCCTGGCACCACGGAGGCAACACACCATCCTGGAGTCTCTTTGCCATCCACAGAAGCGCCTATCTGTGCCCCTTACTATAGAGTCCCCTATAACTATCGCTCTCCTGCACTTTGCCCTCCCCTGCTGAGCAACAGAGCCAGTTGTGGTGCCACTGTTCTGGCTGCTGTTGTTTTCCCCGATAGGCTATCCCTCTCAACAGTATCCAAAACAGTATATCTGTTAGAGAGGGGACAGCCACAGAGGATTCCTGCACTGCCAGTGATATTGTGAACCTTGTTGAAAAGAAAAGTTGTACAGTCCAGAAGGGTGGGGACAGTTGAAACTCTTGAGGAGTATAAAGGAAGTAGGAAGGTATTGAAGCAGAAAATTAGGATGGCTAGGAGAGGTCATGAAAAGTCCTTAGCAAGTAGAATTAAGGTGAATCCCAAAGCTTTTTATTCATATGTAAAAAGCAAGAGGATGACCAGGGACAGGATTGGACCACTTAAGGACAATGGGGGGAATCTATGTGTTGAGCCAGAGGAAATGGGCGAGGTACTAAATGAATACTTTGCATCAGTGTTCACTAAAGGAAGGGACTTTGTGGAAGTTGATTCTTGGGTAGGGTGTGTGGGCAGTCTGGATCACGTTAACATTGAAAAGGAGGAGGTATTGAGTCTTTTAAAAGATATTAAGGTAGATAAGTCTCCTGGGTCAGATGGGATTTATCCCAGAATACTGAGGGAAGCAAGGGAGGAAATTGCTGGGGCCTTTACTGACATCTTTGTATCCTCATTGGCTACAGGTGAGATCCCAGAGGACTGGAGAATAGCTATTGTTTAAGAAAGGTAGAAGGGATAATCCTGGAAACTATACACCGGCAAGCCTCACGTCGGTAGTAGGTAAATTATTGGAGAGAATTCTCAGGGACAGAATTTATACCCATTTGGAAACAAATGGACTCATAAGCGATAGACAGCATGGTTTTGTGAAGGGGAGATCGTGCCTCACTAATTGATCGAGTTTTTTGAGGAGGTGTCAAAGATGATTGATGAGGGGGGGGCCATGGATGTTGTTTACATGGACTTCAGTAAATTCTTTGACAAGGTGCTTCATGGCAGACTGGTACAAAAGGTGAAGTCACACGAATCAGAGGTGAGGTGGTACGACAGATACAGAACTGGCTCCATCACAGAAGGCAAAGGTTAGCAGTAGAAGGATGTTTTTCTGAATGGAAGATTGTGACTAGTGGTGTTCCACAGGGATCGGTGCTGGGGCCTCTGTGGTTTGTGGCACACATAAACGATTTGGAGGAAAATGTAGCTGGGCTAATTAGTAAGTTTGCGGATGATACCAAGGTTGGTGGAGTGGCAGATAATGTTGAGGATTGTCAGAAGATACAGCAGGACATAGCTAGGTTGGAGACTTGGGCAGAGAAATGGCAAAGGGAATGTGAAGTAATACATTTTGGTAGGTCTAACATAGAGGGGAAATATACCGTAAATGGTCAAACTCTCATATATAGAAAGTCAGAGAGGTCTGGATGTGCAGGTCCACAGATCTTTGAAGGTGGCAACACAAGTGGACAAGGTAGTCAAGAAAGCATACGGAATGCTTATCTTTATTGGACGGAGCATTAAGTATAAAAGCTGGCACGTCAAGCTACAGTTGTATAGAACCTTGGTAAGGCTCTATATGGCAAGGGTCCTGAGGAGGTTCACAAGAATGATCCCTGGAATGAAGAACTTGTCGTGTGAGGAACGGTTGAGGACTCTGGGTCTGTACTCATTGGAGTTTAGAAGGATGAGGGGGGATCTTATTGAATCTTACAGGATACTGCGAGGCCTGGATAGAGTGGACGTGGAGAGGATGTTTCCACTTGTTGGAAAAACTAGAAGCAGAGGACACAACCTCAGACTAAAGGGAGAATCCTTTAACACTGAGATGAGGAGGAATTTCTTCAGCCAGAGGGTGGTGAATCTGTGGAACTCTTTGCCCCAGAAGGCTGCGGAGGCCAAATCATTGAGTGTCTTTAAGACAGAGATCGATAGGTTCTTAATTAATAAGGGGATCGGGGGTTATGGGGAGAAGGCAAGAGAATGGGGATGAGAAAATATCAGCCATGATTGAATGGCGGAGCAGACTCGATGGGCCCAGTGGCCTAATTCTGCTCCTATGTCTCATGGTCTTATGGCTGCACTTGGAATACTGTGTACAATTCTGATCGTCACACTACCAGAAGGCTGTGGAGGCTTTGGAGAGGGTGCAGAGGAGGTTTACCAGGATGTTGCCTGGCCTGGAGGGTGTTAGCTATGGGGAGAGGCTGAATAGACTGGGACTGTTTTCATTAGAAAGACGGAGTTTGAGGGGTGATCTGATAGAGGTCTACAAGATTATGAGGGGCATGGATAGAGTGGATGGGCAGGCACACTTTCCCAGGGTGGAGGAGTCAGTCACCAGGGAGAATAGGTTTAAGGTCCATGGGGCAAAGTTTAGAGATGTGCGAGGCAGGTTTTTTTATACAGAGGGAGGCGAGTGCCTGGAACGCGTTGCCAGGGGAGATTGTGGCAGCAGACACATTAACACCATTCAAAAGGCATCTCGACAAACACATGGATAGGATGGGTAAAGAGGGATACGGCACAAAGAAGGGCTGAGGGTTTTGGCCAAGGTTGGTATCATGACTGGGATAGGCCTGGAGGGCCGAAGGGCCTGTTCCTGTGCTGTATTGTTCTTTGTTTATCTGCTTCTCTGAGGGACCAAAATCTAACATCTCTGACTTGAATGTACCCAACAGTAGACCATCCACAACCCTCGGAAATAGGGAATTCCAAAGAGGGAAGAAATCTCTCTACTTCTCAATCCAAAATGATCGAGATGCTTATTACTGCCATCAATGATGATGGTGGGAGGTACTTTTTCACGCTTGTTCATTAGTCTGTAGACAATGGGTGAAATTTAACTCACTAAATACAATGTCCCATGTTGGACGGGTATAGCGGGGTCCTTCTTGGCACCTGCAGCGTGAGGACGGGACTCTTTCGTTTCTCTATCAAACGGGACTCTGTCCTTTCTCTGGCCTTGGTGGGGAATGCCCCACCGAGGTCGCACTTACCTCACTTCCTGTACCGATGACCTCAGCTCATCAGTGCAGGAAGAAGACCGGGGAGCCATTTTTAAATATCAACTCGATCTCCCAACGACAGGGTGTCCGGAACCCTCACTGCCCCAACGTACCGCTGACGGTGTCCTCTAACCCCAGCTCACCCCACATCTTGAGGGCAGGGCACCCCCGAGCCCAATCCAGGCACCTTGGCAGTGCCGATGGCCTGGAGCAGCTCCAGGTGCCGTTCTGCCTGCTCCACGTTTGTGTGGACCAGTGCTAAACCACGCCATGTGAGGTCTCCCAGGCTGGGGGCGTTAATTCCCTGGCGTCAGGAGAATCAGGCGGCGATATATTTAAATGAAGCTAATGGCTCACTTAAATATTTTAATTTAGATCTCAACCAGCAAGGGTGAGATACAGATCGCAACGTCTTGCACAATTTCATTAGATCTCACGAGGCGTTCTGAGCATTGCAAATCTTGCAAGAGGCATCTCACAAGATTTAACGGCCTCATCTGTCTGATATAGAACATAGAACAGTACAGCACAGAACAGGCCCTTCGGCCCTCAATGTTGTGCCGAGCCATGATCACCCCACTCAACCCACGCATCCACCCCATACCCGTAACCCAACAACCCCCCCCCCCCTTTAACCTTACTATTATTAGGACACTACGGGCAATTTAGCATGGCCAATCCACCTAACCCGCACATCTTTGGACTGTGGGAGGAAACCGGAGCACCCGGAGGAAACCCACGCACACAGAGGGAGGACGTGCAGACTCCACACAGACAGTGACCCAGCCGGGAATCGAACCTGGGGCCCTGGAGCTGTGAAGCATTTATGCTAACCACCATGCTACCCTGCTCTGTTGGGTGCTCTGGATCTGTGGAACACCTACAGGCTACCAACACTTAAAATAGTACAACACTATTTTATTAAGCCAGAAACTGTTGAACATACTTTCACTGAGGGTCGACACTATGTTAGATTAATCTAAAGACCTGTGCCTATCCTAACCAGTCTATGCACTCAGCACATGGTGAGGATCTGTGCTATAAGCTGTGAGCTCCGTCCTTCTGAGAGGCTGCATCCCGAATGAGCGGGAAGACTGATGCCCTCTATTTTTATCGTGAGTGTGCTCTAACTGGTGATTGGCTGCGGTGTTGTGCGTGTTGATTGGTCTTGCTGTGTGTCAATCAGTGTGTGTGTCTGCACCATGATATACTGGTGAATATTATGACAGTGTCACTGTGTCAGGCACGACGAGGCCATTAGATCGCGCCCAATATATCTCAAAAACTAATGGATGGATATCAACAAAACATGGTACACAGCTAGGATACGGCTCAAGGGAATAGGGATTACCTTTTGGTGGAGATATGGATCTGGATCCAGATTTTTAATGGATCAG
This sequence comes from Scyliorhinus canicula, assembly GCF_902713615.1. Taxonomy (NCBI): domain Eukaryota; kingdom Metazoa; phylum Chordata; class Chondrichthyes; order Carcharhiniformes; family Scyliorhinidae; genus Scyliorhinus; species Scyliorhinus canicula. The sequence goes on along the minus strand of NC_052151.1, from coordinate 17,611,663 downwards.
TTAACATTGGGAGACGGGGATAATTGACGTTTTTTAGAATGGTGTGGGTTGTCTTATTTGGAAAGTTGTGGATTGTCACATCTGTCAAAATGTGAGCTGGGTTTTCCGAACACTGCCTTTTGAGAAAGAAAATTCCAAAGACTCACTGAGAGAAAATATTTCTCCTCATGCCTGCGTAACATTCAAGCTTGGGCTGATAAGTGGCAAATAACATTCACGCCACACAAGTGCCAGTTAATGATCAATTCCATCAATTAACCATCACCCCTTGAGATTCAATGACATTATCATCGCTGAATCCCCCATCATCAACCTGCTGGGAGTTACCATTGACCGGAAATTGGACTGGACTAGCCATATAAATATTGTGGCTACAAGATTGGGCAGCACGGTAGCATGGTTGTTAGCATAAATGCTTCACAGCTCCAGGGTCCAAGGTTCAGTTCCCGGCTGGGTCACTGTCTGTGCGGAGTCTGCACGTTCTCCCCGTGTGTGCGTGGGTTTCCTCCGGGTGCTCCGGTTTTCTCCCACAGTCCAAAGATGTGCGGGTTAGGTGGATTGGCCATGCTAAATTGCCCGTAGTGTCCTAAAAAGTAAGGTTAAGGGGGGGTTGTTGGGTTACGGGTATAGGGTGGATACGTGGGTTTGAGTTGGGTGATCATTGTTCGGCACAACATCGAGGGCCGAAGGGCCTGTTCTGTGCTGTACTGTTCTATGTTCTATGTTCTAAGAGCAGGTCAGACGCTGGGAATTCAGCGGAGAATAATTTACACCCTGAACACCAAAGACAGTCCACCATCAACAAGGCATAAAGATTGGTGGAGGGTAGCCTTCGATTACAGGGAGAATATAGACAGGTTGGTCAGACGGGCTGATCAGTGGCAAATGGAATTCAATCCAGGTAAAAGTGAGGCGATGCACTTGGGCAGGACAAACAAGGCAAGGAATACAGGATAAACAGCAGCACCCTGGGAAGCACCAAGGAGCAGATGGATCTTGGTGTGCATGTACATTCGCCCCTTAAGGTAGCAGAGCAGGTGGATAAAGTGGTTAAGAAGGCATATGGTATATTCGCCTTTATTAGCCGAGGCATAGAGTTTAAGAGCAGAGAGGTTATGCTGGAACTGTGCAAAACCTTGGTTAGGTCACAGCTAGAGTATTGTGTGCATGGTACAAAGGAGATTTACCAGGATGTGCCTGGGCTAGAGAGTTTTAGTTATGAAGAGAGATTGGATAGACTGGGAATGTTTTCCTTCAAACTGAGGAGACTGAGAGGGGACATGATTGAGATGTATAAAATTATGAGGGGCATAGTGTTGCTCGTTCTGGGTGAGTGTGCTGAACACTCAATTGGCTCTGTTTTATTCCTTAGCTCTAGAGTCGCCAGGTATCCTTATGATACCGTCACGAGGTTCAAGTTCAAATTCAGATCAATGACTCAATACACCAGTTAGTAAGTTCAAACAAGACACGTTTATTATTACACAGTTATTTACTACTCATGCATATAATACTAAGACTAAACTATTCCTACCACTACTAGGCCAATACTTATCTGGAATTAAGGGAACTGCCAGATCAGGGAGCAATTGCCTCTTGCTCTGTCCTGGATCCGCAGGTTTCCAGTTGATGTGGACTAAAGGGGTCAGGAATGTCTATTCTCGTAGCGTGCGTTGTATGACACTTACTTGTCGGTGTAGCTGTTGGCCAGGCCTCTCCTTCTCACGTTCAAGTTCCTGGAGAGCTGCTGCAAAGGTGTTCTGCTGGGAGGGCCGGCTAAGAGAGAGGAGGGCTGGCTAAGAGAGAGAGCTGGGGTCGGGGTCTCTGCCTTATACTGTTTTGGGTTTCGCGCCCGTCTGGGCGGACCCTCTATAAACTTGCAATCGATTGGGTCTCTTCCCAATCGATTGATTTGAATTTCCCCAATAACGGGGCTGTTCCTCGATCACTGACCGGTTCTTGGGGCTGTTTGTATCTTATTGTCCGGGACTCCTGCTGGCGCCAAAGAGTCTAGCTTGGCCTTTGTTATTATTAATAGTGTCCATTGTGCCCGGGAATCACCGGGAATCGCTCAATTAATATGCGCAGCTTGTTAGTTTCTGTGCTGTCTGGTTTCTTCACAGACAGAATCCACAGAGAGGTTCTGCAACCTGCCTGCCTCTCTGACATTGTCCAATTTTCCCTGCATGCAACTCAATGTTCCATTTTATGTCGGGAAGTGGCCAGCTTCGGTGGCTACAATAGATAGAGTAGACAGGAAGGAACATTTCCCCTTGGTGGAGGGATCAATGGCCAATGGGCATAGACTTAAGGCAAGGGGCAGGAGGCTTAGAGGGGATGAGAGGATAAACCTGTCACCCAGAGGGTGGTGGGAGTCTGGAACTGGCTGCCTGAAAGGGTGGTGCAGTAAGAGACCCTCCTAACATTGAAGAAGTATTTAGATGTCCACTTGTTGTCCCAAGATATACAAGGCTGTGGGCCAAGTGCTGGAAAATGGGATTAGAATAGTTAGGTGGTTGTATTTGACCGGCAGAAACTCGATGGGCCAAAGGGCCACAATCACCACCTACAAATTCCCTCTATGTCACACACCATCCTGATTGGGAACAGTATTCCGTCCCGTCACTGTCACTGAGTCAATGGAACTCCGTGCCTTACAGCACCTCGGGTGCAGTTGAAGAATTTGGTGGACCAACATCTCCTCAAGGGCAATTAGTGATGAGCAACAAAGGCTAGAATTTCTATCAGCCCCCTCACCTCATGAAAGAATGTTTTAAAATGCTGTGGAACTCAGAGGGACCCCCTGGTCAACGATTGGCCCAACAAAGGGAAGAATGTCCCACCCCGCCTGTGACGGGTTTTGTGGAGGGCGGGAGTAGAGAATGTGACAGGAGCCAAAAGGTCACCAGCATGAAATTGCGTAGTAATTCTCCCATTGGTGAGTTAATGGTGGCGGGTCGGACTGGCTTGTTGCACGAATGCCATCTGCATTCATTTGCATCTCATGAATGCTCATTAAAACAGCTGCCCTCCTGCATCCCATCAGGCCTTTCCATCTTGTGTGAGATTACGTCAGTCTAAATCCTGCTAAAGAGTGAAGTGCACACGGCGGCCCTCGGTTCACCAGAGAGTTTGAGGTGAATGGAACACGACCACAGTACAGAACTGCTGCTGATGCACCGATACCACTCTGCCGGGGCAGACCAGTTCCTGCCCTCCATCTCCATGCCAGGCTGGTCTCCATGGACAGCACCGTGCTGCTGGGCCCACGGACACTGCCGGGGCAGACCATATCCTGCCCTCCATCTCCATGCTGAGCTGGTCTCCATGGACAGCACCATGCTGCTGGACCCATGGACAGCACCGTGCTGCTGGGCCCATGGACAGCACCGTGCTGCTGGGCCCATGGACAGCACCGTGCTGCTGGACCCACGGACAGCACCGTGCTGCTGGGCCCATGGACAGCACCGTGCTGCTGGGCCCACGGACAGCACCGTGCTGGTCTCCATGGACAGCACCGTGCTGCTGGGCCCATGGACAGCACCGTGCTGCTGGGCCCATGGACAGCACCGTGCTGCTGGACCCATGGACAGCACCGTGCTGCTGGGCCGATGGACAGCACCGTGCTGCTGGGCCCATGGACAGCACCGTGCTGCTGGACCCATGGACAGCACCGTGCTGCTGGACCCATGGACACTGCCGGGGCAGACCAGTTCCTGCCCTCCATCTCCATGCCGAGCTGGTCTCCATGGACAGCACCGTGCTGCTGGGCCCATGGACAGCACCGTGCTGCTGGGCCCATGGACAGCACCGTGCTGCTGGGCCCATGGACAGCACCGTGCTGCTGGGCCCATGGACAGCACCGTGCTGCTGGGCCCATGGACAGCACCGTGCTGCTGGGCCCATGGACAGCACCGTGCTGCTGGGCCCATGGACAGCACCGTGCTGCTGGGCCCATGGACAGCACCGTGCTGCTGGGCCCATGGACAGCACCGTGCTGCTGGGCCCATGGACAGCACCGTGCCGCTGGTCTCAGGCAGACACTGAAACAAAGGTCTGAGGTTCGACCAGGGGTGGAGTGTGAGCTGAGGCTGGGGTTTGGGGGGAGATGGGGGCAAGGGTCAGGGTGGGGTAAGGTGGATGGTGGCCCGATGTAGATAAGAGGGGGGGGGTGGAATGTGGAAGGCCGTTTGTACAAGGAGCGGGGAGGGGAATGGCGAGGATGCATGATGGCAGGCAGAGGGGCAAGGAGGTGGATGAAGAAGACAAACAAGGCGAAGGAAGACCGCAGGGGCGGGGGGGGGGGGGGGGGGGGGGGGAAGCTGGGCACTGACAAGGCTGTGTTAAAAGCTCACAAACAAGGGAGTCAAAGGGATACCACACGGTTTACTGGAAGGGGATACACGAAGACCCCAGATGCGATGGGTTGAGGTACAAGTGGGTCATGGGCGCCTCCAGGTGATAGGCTCAGAGGAAGGTGGCTGAGTGGAGGAACAAGCTTCTCGAGGTTGCTAACCTTTTCCCTCTGGGTTGCTAACACCCTGAATGGTCTGGTGGAGACAGGTGGGCTGCAGGGAGTGACATGGTTGTGCTGGGCTTGTTTTCAATATGGCGCTGGGGCCTTCGAACCCGCCAGCTGACGGCAGGCCGACGAATCAGCTGCCGGCCCACCCAGGGGACTCAGAGGGCGATTCACGTCTGCATATTCAATGAGGGCCTAGCCCAGAATCTGGCGTCAGATCCCATCATTCTGGCCAGTGGGGCAGGAACCAGAGGAGCCACACTCACCACCGCACTTAGTCTCAAAATGTGTGAATTCCACCCAAAAGATTCAATATGTTTTTAAACATTCATTGCTAAAACTGCGCTGGTTTGAAACTCAGCTGATTTAATACCAATAATAGCTTTTTGTCACGAGTAGGCTTCAATGAAGTTACTGTGAAAAGCCCCTAGTCGCCACATTCCGGCGCCTGTCCAGAGAGGGTCTTAGCTTTGAGCATCTAGCACTGTCCGCTGGAGATTTCAGAACATGGTTCCCTCTCTGATGGCTTCCATCACCAAGAAGATCAAGAACATGGTGCATGGGAGGGGGGGGGCAACCTTCCACAGACCATGGCTCAAGAAGGCAGCTCACCACCATCTTCTCAAGGGCAATTATGGATGGGCATTGATCGCCAACCTTGCCAGTGACACCTGCACTCAGAGGACAAAGATTTTTAAAAATGGGCCAAGCCAATGAGTTGACAATGATTTTAACCTTAAGCCCGTAATCTAGACAGCAGAGCAGTTGCTCAATTTAAATTTGGCCAGAGGAGAGAAGGTGCCCATTGATTCCGGTGATACCTTGGGAAATGGCAATCCCAGGCGGGTTTCAGGAATCCTTCCTGGAATCATATGGGGAAATTGTAACATTGGACATTTGTCCCTAACAAGTATCAGTGAGTCAGCATCTCTCTCAAATTTCACATTCAATGAGCTTTCTGTCAATGATGCACACTCACTGTCACCCATTTTACGTTACCGCACAAAGTTCAATTTTCTTGCAGGGGATATGGGCATTGATATCTCATCCCTAAAAGCCCTTGCAAAGGTGGAGGTGATCTGCCTCTGTGGCAATATCATGGTGATTCGCCTGAGGAAGGAGCAGTGCTCCGAAAGCTAGTGCTTGAAACAAACATGTTGCACTTTAACCTGGTGTTGTAAGACTTCTTACTGCAATATCACGGGGCAGTAAAGAGTCCACCACGTTGCTATGGAGGTCTGCATCACGCCCAATGAGGGCGACATCCACAGCGTGACGTATCACAAGATTTCATTAAATCCCGCGAGGCATTTCGAGCGCGATAATTCGCACGAGAGGCCTCTCGTGAGATTCAACATCCTCGTCCCGACACCAAGTCGGCATGACGTGTCCACGAAATCGCACCCGGGATCTTTCCAACCTTTTTGTCTGGCGTGCTGTCATTCATTTTCCTTGTTTAATAAATGTTTCATTCTTTGCATTACCGGATTCCTATGAATTTATGCGGTAACTTTCCTTTCAGTTTCCAAAAAAGATGTTAGGCTCTATCAAAGCAGGTTCCGCCCGGGGATCTGACTTGGCCAGTATCAGCATAGAACATAGAACATAGAACAGTACAGCACAGAACAGGCCCTTCGGCCCTCGATGTTGTGCCGAGCAATGATCACCCTACTCAAACCCACGTATCCACCCTATAACCGTAACCCAACAACCCCCCCTTTAACCTTACTTTTTGGGACACTACGGGCAATTTTGCATGGCCAATCCACCTAACCTGCACATCTTTGGACCGTGGGAGGAAACCGGAGCACCTGGAGGAAACCCACGCAGACACGGGGAGGACGTGCAGACTCCGCACAGACAGTGACCCAGCCGGGAACCGAACCTGGGACCCTGGAGCTGTGAAGCATTTATGCTAACCACCATGCTACCGTGCTGCCCATGAATCATGACAATCTACAAACTGATGAATGAAATAAAACTCATGTCGACAGGTCATTAGACCATGTTTCGGGGCACAAGTATAGTAACATAACCGCAATGCTACCTTAACCACAAAATGGCCTTGGTCGAATCATAAAGCTCAGAAAGTGATCAATTATCCCATTGTGCTCATGTCAGCTCTTTGAAACAAAAATTCAATTAGGTTCAATCTCTCACTTATTCCTCATTGCCCTTTCCGAGTACATATCCAATTCCCTTTAGGAAGTTATTATCTATTCAATCTTTTAGCTGGGGCATTCCAGATCATAAAACGGCCAGTTACTATTCCTTCACTGGATTGACTGGAAGGACAAGATACAAGAGAACAGTAAGGCAGCTGAAACAGTTCCCAGCACAAAATATCTGTATTTATTTTATTTCCAAAGCTGAAGGTTTTGCTCAGTAGTTCGAACCTACATCAACTCAAAGGAGCCAAGAAAATGTGTAGGATTCGCCAAAGGGAATTAAAAAGAGACCATGAATTAAGGAGGTCACATTACACGCCAAGTGGCAGGAAATATATTACTAGACGATCCACATCCCTGTGGATCTTTTCCAGGAAAGCACAACCTATTACAGACTGCATGCGATCGACGGACTATCACACACGTACTTGATGGTGGCAAACAGCTGAGTTAAAGCAAGTTATTTTTCAGTAAATAAATCACGTTCCGATTCTGGAGAAAGAAAAATAAGAACTAAACAAATAATATTTATTTTTTAAATAAATGCCTCATTTCAAAAATAGAGCAAACAAAATACCTGGGGAAATATAGATTCCTGGAAGAGATTACCAACTGTAATCTAATCGAGGGGTTCAGATGGTTTATATATAGAATAATGGATACCTGGGAGTGATTACAGACTGGAATCTAATCGAGGGGTTCAGATGGTTTATATATAGAATAATGGATACCTGGGAGTGATTACAGACTGGAATCTAATCGAGGGGTTCAGATGGTTTATATATAGAATAATGGATACCTGGGAGTGATTATAGACTGGAATCTAATCGATGGGTTCAGATGGTTTGTATCGAGCATAATGGATATCTGGGAGTGATTACAGACTGGAATCTAATCGAAGGGTTCAGATGGTTTATATATAGAATAATGGATATCTGGGAGTGATTACAGACTGGAATCTAATCGAGGGGTTCAGATGGTTTATATATAGAATAATGGATACCTGGGAGTGATTACAGACTGGAATCTAATCGAAAGGTTCAGATGGTTTATATATAGAATAATGGATACCTGGGAGTGATTACAGACTGCAATCTAATCGAGGGGTTCAGATGGTTTATATATAGAATAATGGATACCTGGGAGGGATTACAGACTGGAATCTAATCGAGGGGTTCAGATGGTTTATATATAGAATAATGGATACCTGGGAGTGATTACAGACTGGAATCTAATCGAGGGGTTCAGATGGTTTATATATAGAATAATGGATACCTGGGAGTGATTACAGACTGGAATCTGATCGAGGGGTTCAGATGGTTTATATATAGAATAATGGATACCTGGGAGTGATTACAGACTGGAATCTAATTGAGGGGTTCAGATGGTTTATATATAGAATAATGGATACCTGGGAGTGATTACAGACTGGAATCTAATTGAGGGGTTCAGATGGTTTGTATCTAGAATAATGGATACCTGGGAGTAATTGGGCAGCACGGTAGCATAGTGGTTAGCACAGTTGATTCTTAGCTCCAGGGTCCAGTTTCCATTCCTACCTTGGGTCACTGTCTGTGCGGAGTCTGCACGTTCTCCCCTTCTGTGCGTGGGTTTCCTCCGGCTGCTCCGGTTTCCTCCCACAGTCCAAAGATGTGGAGGTTGGGTGGATTGGCCATGCTAAATTGTCCTTAGTGCCCAAAATGTTTAGGTGGGGTTATTGTGTTACAGGGATAGGGTGGAGATGTGGGCTTAAGTAGGGTGCTCTTTCTAAGGGCCGGTGCCGACTCGATGGGCCGAATGGCCCCCTTCTGCACTGTAAATTGTATGATTCTATGATTACAGACTGGAATCTAATTGAAGGGGTTCAGATGGTTTATATATAGAATAATGGATACCTAGGAGTAAAATCCAATCGAAGAATTAATTGGAAATATGATAATATTAGAAATAGTAACATGGAATGCTTGTCGGCCATTGAGCTGGAAGGTCTGAAACTTGAGCATATTCCTACCCTCACTAAAGGCCCACTCAGCTAGGGGAGATGGTAAAGGACAGTAGTCCAGCCCACTACACTGACAGGCTTGGCAGGTCAGGATGGCCATCCTGCATGGTTTGAGGGACAGCGTTAGTTCAGAGGTGGCCCTCTCACTTTGTGAGACAGAAGCTGGTGGGTTCAAACCCCGTTTCAGGGCTTTATGAATGAGGCATTGAACTGAGATTCGCTTGGGTGGCTGCAAACAATTCTCCAGCATTATTGCGAAGAGCAGGAGAGTTTCCCCCGATCTCCTCGCCGATATGTGTCCCTCGACCAACATCACCAAACACAGGTTGTCCAGTCATTGGTTTATTGTCATTTGAGGGAGTTTGCTGTGCGCAATCAACTGCTATATTCCTTATTTTACAACCTCGACTGATCTTTAAAGTATTTTGTTGGCATTGAAGTAGTTTGGAGCGTCCTGAATTGTAAAAGTCGCAACATAAATCTAACTTCTTTCTTTCTCACCTTGATTTTGTTCATTCTGCCTTTTGAAGAGGTTTGTTAGTGCATGAGACACAATCTCGCTGTCTTTGTCTGGTCGGAGTAGCAGACGGTTTTGCAACAGTAAACCTCATGGCCTACTCAGAGAACAGGTCAGTTGCATTTTAGTGCATGACTGGCCTTCAGGATCTACATCCTGCAGCTGGCCCCAGCTTGACTGACATAGTTCTACAGGACTGAGCAACTTGTGGACTGTCTTACTCACTGCACAAGCACTCAAATTCAGCAGCCTCAATTTTGTGTTGTGCTAAAATCAGGGCTGAGCCAACATCTGGCAACACTGGCAAATCTCTGTCTCCAATCAGGAGGGAAGGGTTCTTGATTCAATAAGTTACCTGCCCATGTGGGAAAAAGTTGCAAGGAGCTTGTCCAGCAGTGATTGTCTCTCTTGATGACGGGAATTCAGGCACGTTAGCAGCTCCGTAAAGGGGCTGCCACTTTCCATTAAAGGGGAAAAGGAATTTTGGCCGCGGTTAATGATGTGCTTGCACGAGAAGAATTGTGACCTGGTATTGTGGGCGGTGGTGTCAACTCACGCAAAACATCTGGAAACAGAGAATGTAGGGCGGACCACCCTTTCGACTGGGGAGCCCAGGCGGTCCTGCTTAAAGAGCAATAGGCTTCTCTCCTGTACCGGCTGCTTGCCTGGCATCAGGGTGAGTGCCAATTTCTGCACATACATTATTTCCCTCCAAGTTCCGACTATTTGCTTGGATCAAACCAGATCTGTGAGCTTCCTCAGCATACTCATGGAGGTAGACAGCCTTTCCCCTGTTTCTGGACACTCTCTGTAGGCCACACAAGTTGCTCTCACTGAGGCACATCAATGTTGAATGGAAGAGTTAAACCAGCCCTGCCAGCAGAACCCATACACAGATTTAATACAGTCAAACAAGGATGCATATGTGCTTTAACCCAATGATTGCAATGTTGGTCCAATGACTCAAGAGGCGAAGGGCACAAATCCAATATTGTGCAATTAAATTCAATATTAATTCTGGTCGTTTGTGGTTTTCACAAATTAAAAGCAGCCAAAATATCACTGAATTATGGAACAGCCCAGCAGAAGGCCATTCGGCCCATTGACTCTGCACCATCTTTTTCTAAGTACAATCCAATTCACAGAATTCACAAAATTTACAGTGCAGAAGGAGGCCATGCGGCCCATCGAGTCTGCACCGGCTCCTGGAAAGAGCACCCTACCCAAGGTCCACACCTCCACCCTATCCCCATAACCCAGTAACCCCACCCAACACTAAGGGCAATTTTGGACACTAAGAGCAATTTATCATGGCCAATCCACCTAACCTGCACATCTTTGGACTGTGGGAGGAAACCGGAGCACCCGGAGGAAACCCACGCACACACAGGGAGGATGTGCAGACTCCGCACAGACAGTGACCCAAGCCGGAATCGAACCTGGGACCCTGGAGCTGTGAAGCCATTGTGCTAACCACTGTGCTACCATGCTGCCCACTAATTCCTCCCTCTCTCCTCTTCTTTCCCCATATCCCTGCATTTTTTCTCAATTCAAGGATTTATCCAATTACTTTATGAAGACTAATATTTAATTAATATACACAATCAGGCAACGCAGTCCAAAATCACACGATACATAGACAAGTTTTTCCCTATTTCACCTCTGGGTCCTTTGCCAATCAACTGAAATCTTTATCCTCCGACTTTCATTACTTCAGCCATTTGAAAGTAGAAAAGCTCAGGAGGCTCGGGAAGGGAAGTTAAACAGTATTTAATAAACCAACACAAAGTAAAGGCCGCAACGCAGCTTACAGGTCAAAGGTCAAAACCAGGACTACCGATTCGGGACGGTCTTTATTAGGTGGATTTACAAGCTCCGGCTGGGTGGGGCTCCATCCACGAGTGAGGCAGCTCGTATTCCACGTGTCCCACTGGAAGATTGATTGAGATGTCTGTATGGGTCTTATGATGGTTATTACATCCCCCCCCCCCACCCCCCACCCCCCACCCCCGCCAAAGTCCGAAGGTTCTCCTGCAACAGAATGTCGAGGGGGGTCTCCCTCGCCATTTTGCCCGTGGCTGTGCTTCGAACAGCCCTGGGGCTGGGCCGGGATTATGTATTCTGTCGGGGAGCACCTTTCCCGAGCAGAACCCAGAAGGGCCCCATGGGGGGACCTGTCTCTATTTGCCACGTCCTCCGAGAACAAGGATTCTGTGTCCAAATCTGATGACAAGTCTTCTGCATCCTGCTGGCCCAGGCAGCGGTCCCTGGTGGGAAGTGCTTCCCGGCTAAAGGATGGCAGACAGGGTGGTCGAGGTACAGATTCATCAGGCGTGGCTTGCTCTGGGGCGGGCTCCCTGCCCTTGAGGCAGTCCACGTGTTTTCACATGGTCCCATTCTCTCCACACCAGTCCCTGCGACCCACTGGGCTCCCTCCCCGAAATTCTATCGCCTGGTTTAAAGCCTCTGTCGCTGGTTCAGTAATCGTGATACCTCTTCTGGAGGTCCTGCTTCCTATCCACCTTCCCGCCAAGGCTCGGGAACGCTAAACACAGGCGGGTCCATTGGCGTCGGTCCATCAGTAATTCCGCTAGGGTTACCCCAGTTGTGATGTACGCCGTCGTTCGAAAGCTCTCACCCGCTGGAAAACCGTGCACATGCTGACTGCACTCCGAATGGAAGCCGGGTGTACTCGTATAACCCCCTGTCGCTGTTGGTGGTGACATATCTTTGTGATGGCAATGCTAACTCCAACTGGAAGTGCGCTTGGCTCATGTCCAGCATCGTGAATGAGTGACCCCCGGCCGACTCTGCGTACTGATCTTCTACGTGTGGCATGGGATGCCAATCCAAGAGGGAGGCCATGTTTGCAGTCATCTAGCCACACAGGCAGACGGACTTGTCCAGCTTCAGCACGCTGCCCACTCTGCGACCTGGACTGGCATATGATGCCCAAGATCTCTAGCCGACTCAATTCTTCATCCACTCTCGTCAGCAGACTGTGTGAGACCAGCCAGGCTCTGGAATATTTGGGCCGAAATTCTGGGTCAGCGTAAACATTTGCTTTGGCCCCCTTTATTTTTCCCAGACCCTCCTGGAAAACCTCTGGATACTTTCCGAGGATTTCAGACAGACCACCAATATCCATCTGGAAAATCTGTTGCCAGTCCAGGCGGAGTCTTTGTAACCAATCACGGCCTAGGAGGCTGGGCCGGGCCCTTGCACCACTACTAGCAGTAGCCTAACCGACTGTTGTCCATGGGTATCCGGGGTCACCGTGGTACCAATGATGGTCAATAGTCCCCCAGTGTATGTTGCCAGCCGAACCTTGGGATCCCTCAAGCCCAGGTGTAGGATACCCATGCGGAGCCTATGGAAAGTTTGTTGTCCAATAATAGAAGCAGTAGCCCCTGTGTCCATTTCCTTGTCCAAGGGGTGACCATTGACTTACTCTAATTGGGGCCACTTTGGAGGCCGTGGTGTAGGTTAATGGCATTGGGTCTTCTTCTTCGGGCAGGGCAATGGGCGAAGCCCTAGCTCGGGCTGTTTATGTCACCTGGCCGGGGTGAAACATTTTCTTTCGATTCCGGTAGCCTCGACCACCACAGTTCCTGCGACAGTGAGTGTAGCACTGTTGTGGATTCCCCTCCTCATCCTCCAGAGAGATGGCCTATTGTGCCATGATGGTCCTTGGCCATCGGGTTTGCCTGTGACGGTGGTTTAGTGATGTTAAGTGAGTCCTATCCTTAGGGAGCGTCGTCCTTCAGAACAGGGACCGCAAAACAATATGAATGCCATAATCCATGGAACCCTGGAGCTCCTGGATGCCATTTCTGCATTCTCGGGGGAGAGTGACTGCTCTATGGCCCTTTGCAGGCCCAAAGTCAGCTCCGCTATCAGCTTCCTTTGAGTCACCATATTGTTAATGCCACACACCAAACGATCTCTTAACATCTCAGGGAGGGATGGGCCCAAGTCACAATATTAGACTAACTTGTGAAGGTGTGTCAGAAATTCCGTGAACGATTTCCCCCGGGGTTTGTCCGACCATATTGGACTGGTATCTCCGAATAATCACTGATGGCTTAGAATTGTGATGATTCGTGACAAGTTCCACAAGCTTGCCAGAGATCCTCAGGTCCGGGGCCGGTGGGTAGGTGAGGCTCTTCATCACGCTGAATGTCGTTGCAGCCAGGAGGATTACTGTCTGCCAGTCATCTCCAACAGTACCATTTGCAACAACCCTTAATAAACTCTCATTGCCTTTTCAAGAATCCTGTATATGGGCACTTCCATACCTTTACAAGATTCCAGTGTGTGGGCACGTCCATACCTTTACTCTTTACAGCAACAAAGAGCTTTAACAGGAGAGACAACTGGCGATGAGGATTGAGGCAGAAAAATCACTAGAAAGAGGATTTTGTCAAGAAACTGTGGGACGGTATCGGGGAACATCGAAAGATTCTCGAGACCAGACTCGCACACACACAGACATCGGGTGAAGCACTGCCGCCGATGGGAAGGTTGCACAAATGTTTTTGACACCAACGGTGAGTAAGAAGACCGATAGTCAGGGAAGATTTGCTTCTGTTGGAGTGAGTGGGGCCTGGGCTGCAACAACCCCACACATGGTACAGTTACACGGGTCGTGGGGAACGGAGATTTCAAAGTCAGCCGACTCTGCCATTACTCAGTAGAAAAATAAAAGTACTCAGGCATAAAAGGGAAATAATTCCCAATTGCCTGTCCAAGGGAATGTTTGTGCCATACTTCCCAATACAAGGGTGGAAGTGTGAAGCCTGGGAGCCGGGATCCAAAAATGGCAGGAAAAACGGGCGCCGTGGACATGTCTGATGAGGACTATGAAACATGGAGTTCATATGAAGAAAGATTCCAATTGTTTTTAATAGCTAATCAGACACCGGAGGGCCTAAAGGTCGCAACATTTCTCAGCTTCGTTGGTCACAACAGATTTTGCTGCGACAGAATCTCGTTCACCCATCAAAACCAGGAGACAAGTCCTTCAGTGAATTCATGAAATTCTCAGAGGGACATTTCTTCCCTCAGCTATCATTGATCGCAGAAAGGTTCCGATTCCAATGCCAGAGTCAGGGAACCATTTAACAGTTTATTGCGTTTTTAAGTAGATCAGCTAGACATTGTGAATTTGGCACAACACTCGATGACACTCTTTGAAACAGGCTGGTTTGTGGGTTATGCAGTGAATCAATTCAGAGGAAGTTGCTGACTGTGAGTGATTTCACTCTGAAAGCTGCTGTGAAAATTGCTAAATTTATGGAGCTTGCTACGAGATACGCTTCACTGACAGGGGCTGAAGTGAAGATCGACAAAATGGATACCTCAAGCAACTGGGCTGCAAAGGTGTAACCATGTCACTGTTGTACACAGATTGGACACAGTTACTATTAAGCTATTTTGCTGGTAGGGACAGCTGGAGTAAATCAAACACATGCAAGGGCTATGGCAAGAAGGACCACTTTGCCAAGGCATGTTGGGCTCAGAAAACCCCTTCTGCACCAAGAACGTACAAGAAGACACAAGTGAACAATCTAGTTTCTCTAAAATTTAGTGGATGAAACTCAAGATCACTAAAAAGACAGTAAAACTGAGCTACTGCAAGAGCTAAAGCTATTGTCAAATGCAGGGTGACCAATAACGTTCATGGGCATATCCAAAACTTGGCGGTCATGAAATTAAAATGGAAGTGGATACGGACTCAGCAATATCGCTAATACCTGAGACAATTTATCATCAAAACCTGAAGCATCTGTCGGTAAAACCATCAAATGTGATCCTGAGGACAAACACTGAAGAGGTTGAACCATTAAAAGGACGCATAATGGTGAAATTAAAAGCAAATGGGCAGATGCCGTAGTTCATTGTTCCCGTTGTCCGTGGAAGCTTTCCTGCTCTATTTGGCAGCATATGGTTGGCTCAGATTAGGCTAAACTGAGAAAGAGTCAATCAATTAGTGGATTCAAAGAGAAACTGCAACAACTCCCACCCAGGATTTGCCTTCTTTCAGACCCTTCCATCAGGCAGAAGGTACAGAAGTCTGAAGACTCGCACATCCAGGAACATAGGAACAGCTTCTTCCCCACAGCTACAAGACTCCTCAACGACTCCCCCTCGGACTGATCTGTTCCCTGTAAGAACGCTATTCATGACGCCCTAGGCTGCTCTTGCTCATGTATTTGCTTTGTTTGACCCCTTGTTCCGCACTGTAACTAATCACTGTCTGTCGATGTACCATTTGTCAATGTTCTCTGTTGATTATTCTTTTTATGTCTACTATGTACGTACTGTATACGTTCCCTCAGTCGCAGAAAAATACTTTTCACTGTACTTTGGTACATGTGACAATAAATCAAATCAAATCAACTCCTGAAGAAGTACGAGAAGGTATTCGGACATTGACTGTGCTCTATGACTGGAGTTGAGCTACACCTAAAAACCAGGCCCGACAGCAAACCCAAGTGTCTCAAACCAGAACCGCACCAGACGCCATTCGATTAAAGTCGAAGAAGAACAAGAAAGATGAGTGAGGACAGGAGTCATTGAACCGACAAGTGATTGGATAACACCTGTATTAAAACGGGATGGCTCAGTGAGGATTTGTGGAGATTTCAAAGCTACTATTCCCCCAGTTTTGTACGTAGATCATTCTCCACTGCTGCTGTTTGAAGACCTATTGACTGGAATTTCTGGTGGACAGAAATTCAGTCATAATTGATCCTCCACAGGCCTATCTACAGATGAATGTGGCCGCTGAATCACAGCCGCTACTCACCATTGTAATGCACAAAGGTCTGTTTTGTTGCAGAAAACTTCCTTTTGGGATAACATCTGCACCTGCTCTTTTTCAAATTCTGCATCAAATTCTAAGTGGTTTGAATGGAGCGCAATGTAATTCAGGAGACACACACCTCACCGGGTCGAGTGAACAGGAACACTTGATGGATTTGGAAGCTACCCTGAAGCAGTTACAGAGAGACAACCTGAGAGTTAAGATGGAAAGGTTGACTTTTTCAAGTCATCGATAAATGGCCTTGGCCATATCATTGACAAAGAAAATGTCAGCAATCTTAAAAGGGCCATGTCCGCAAAATGTGACACAATTAAGATCATTTTTAGGATCAATCAATTATTATGGTAAACCTGTGCTGAATTTAGCAACATTGAAGGCTTTGCACACTAAACAGGTATAGCACTGGTTAGAAGAATGTGAGAGTGGGTACAATGAAGTGAAATAAACTTTACTAAAGTCAGAGCTGTTGGTTCATTATAATCCAATATGTAGTTGCAATTAGCTGAATAGTTACTTTGCATCAGTCTTCACGTTAGAGACACCAGTGGGATGCCAGAGCTCCAGGACAATCAGGGGGCAGAGGTGAGTTCAGTGACCATTACTAAGGATCTGGGGAAACTGAAAGGTCTGAAGGTGGATAAGTCACCTGGACCGGATGGACTACACCCCAGGGTTCTAAAAGAGATAGCTGAGGAAATTGTGGAGGCATTGGTGGTGATCTTTCGGGAATCACTGGAGGCAGGAAGGGTCCCAGAGGACTGGAAGGTGGCTAATGTAACACCACTGTTTAAGAAGGGAGGGAGGCAGAAGACGGGAGATTATAGGCCGGTTAGCCTGACTTCGGTCATTGGTAAGATTTTAGAGAATGTTATTAAAGATGAGATCGCAAAGTACTTGGAAGTACATGATAAAATAGGACTGAGTCAGCACGGTTTGTCAAAGGGAGGTTGGGTATGACAAATCTGTTAGAGTCCTTTGAGGAGGTAACAAGGAAGTTAGACAAAGGAGAACCAGTGGACGTGATTTATTTAGATTTCCAGAACGCCTTTGACAAGGTGCCGCATAGGAGACTGTTAACTAAGTTAAGAGCTCATGGTGTTCAGGGTAAGATCCTGGCACTAATCGAGGATTGGCTGACTGGCAGAAGGCAAAGAGTGGGGTTAAAGAGGTCTTTTTCAGGATGGCAGCCGGTGACTAGTGGTGTGCCTCAGGTGTCTGTGCTGGGACCACAACTTTTCACAAAAGACATTAATGATCTGGAAGAAGGTACTGAAGGCACTGTTGCTAAGTTTGCAGAGGATACAAAGATCTGTAGAGGGACAGGTAGTATTGAGGAAGCACGGGGGCTGCAGAAGGATTTGGACAAGCTAGGAGAGTGGGCAATAAAGTGGCAAATGAAATACAATGTGGAAAAGTGTGAGGTTATGCACTTTGGAAGGAGGAATTTAGTCATAGACTATTTTCTAAATGGGGAAATGCTTCGGAAAGCAGAAGCACAAAGGGACTTGGGACTCCTGGTCATGATTCTCTTAAGGTTAATGTGCAGGTTCAGTCAACAGTTAAGAAGGCAAATGCAATATTAGCATTCATGTCGAGAGGGCTAGAATACAAGACCAGGGATGTACTTCTGAGGCTATATAAGGCTCTGGTCAGACCCCATTTGGAGTATTGTGAGCAGTTTTGGGCCCCTTATCTAAGGAAGGATGTGCTGGTCTTGGAAAGGGTCCAGAGGAAGTTCACAAGAATGATCCCTGGAATTAAGAACTTATCGTATGAGAAACGTTTGAGGACTCTGGGTCTGTACTCGTTGCAGTTTAGAAGGATGAGAGGGGATCTTATTGAAACTTATAGGATACTGCGAGGCCTGGATAGAGTGGACATGGAGAGGATGTTTCCACTCGTAGGAAAAATTAGAGCCAGAGGATACCATCTCAGACTAAAGGGACGATCCTTTAAAACAGAGATGAGGAGGAATTTCTTCAGCCAGAAGGTGGTGAAACTGTGGAATTCTTTGCCGCAGAAGGCTGTGGAGGCCAAATCACTGAGTGTCTTTAAGGCAGAGATAGCTAGGTTCTTGATTAATAAGGGGATCGGGGTTATGGGGAGAAGGCAGGAGAATGGGGATGAGAAAATATCAGCCATAATTGAATGGCGGAGCTGATTCGATGGGCCGAGTGGCCTAATTCTGCTCCTATGTCTTCTGGTCTTATATGTATATGGTTGGTACAGTTAGGTCTCTGGTCAATGGTAAATCCCAAGATGTTGATGGTTCGTCAAAAATAACCATCTAACTATTCTTATCCCATTTCCTAGCACTTGGCCCATAGCCTTGTATGCCCTGGGATCGCAAGTGCACATCTAAATAATTCTTAAATAATGAGGGTCTCTGCCTCCATCACCCTTTCAGACAGTGTTCCACACTCCCACCACCTCTCTAAACCTCCTTCCCCTCACCTTAAATCTCTGCCTCCTGGTCATTGATCCCTCCACCAAGGGAAAAAGTTTCTTCCTGTCTATTGTACCTATGCCCCTGTAACAAATTTATACATTTCAATAATACCCCACCCTCTCAGCCTCCTCTGCTCCAAGGAAAACATTCCAAGTCTATCCAATCTCTCTTCATAACTAAAACTCTCCAGCCCTGGCAACATCCTGGTAAATCTCCTATGCATCCTTCCCAGTGCTATCACATCCCTCCTGTAATGTGAATTGGGAAATACACACAATTTGTGTGGCACAGATTCTACTCTCCACTTCTTCGTCCAAACCTGGTTATTTTCCAGGTCACGCCACATACAGACATGGACTGTTTCATATATGAGGAGTGGTGAATGAACTGAACATTCAAATATTCCCTATTTGTCCTTACGTTGGAGGAAAAGTCATTGATGAAGCAACTGAAGACAGTTTGGTCTAGGACGCTACCTGAACAAACTGCTGCAGTGATGTCCTGGAACTAATATTTTTTTTTTTTTATAAATGTTTTTATTCAGTTTTCATATTTTATATTGAACAAATTACAAATTGTTAGGAGAGAAAAAGAACAAAAAAAAAAAAAAAAAAAAAAAAAAAAAAGAAAAAAAACAACAAACAAACACGCAAAAATTAACATACATATTTACAGGTAAGCATCTTCGTAGTAGTAACTGCGCCCGCCCCCCCCCCCCCCCCCCCCCAACATGTTTATTTAGTTTGGTTTTGGGCCTTAGCTAGCCATCGAACCCCCGTACCGAACCTGTAGCCCCTCCCGCTACCTTCCCCCGACTATTCTTCCTCTTGTACATTGGCCACAAATAGGTCCCGGAACAGTTGCATGAATGGCTCCCACGTTCTGTGGAAGCCGTCGTCCGACCCTCGGATGGCAAATTTGATTTTCTCCATTTGGAGAGATTCCGAGAGGTCGGACAGCCAATCCGCAGCTCTGGGCGGTGCTGCTGACCGCCAGCCAAACAGGATTCTACGGCGGGCGATCAGGGAGGCAAAGGCAAGGGCGTCCGCCCTCCTCCCCAGGAATAGATCTGGCTGTTCTGAAACCCCGAAGACCGCCACTATCGGGCATGGCTCCACCCTCACTCCCACCACTTTGGACATAACCTCGAAGAAGGCTGTCCAGTACTCCACGAGTCTGGGGCAAGACCAGAACATGTGGGCGTGGTTGGCCGGGCCTCTTTGGCACCGTTCACATCTGTCTTCCACCTCCGGGAAGAACCTACTCATACGGGTTCTTGTTAAGTGGGCTCTATGTACCACTTTTAGTTGCGTCAGGCTGAGCCTTGCGCACGTGGAGGTGGAGTTGACCCTATGCAGTGCTTCGCTCCAGAGTCCCCACCCTATCTCCATCCCCAGGTCGTCCTCCCATTTCCTTCTTGTTGCGTCCAGTACGGTGTCGTCCCTATCTACCAGTCGGTCATACATGTCACTACAGTTCCCTTTCTCTAGGATACTTGCGTCCAGTAGGTCTTCCAGTAGTGTCTGTCGTGGCGGTTGTGGGTACGTCCTTGTCTCCTTTCGTAGGAAGTTTTTGAGCTGCAGGTACCGTAGCTCGTTCCCCCCAGCTAGCTGAAACTTCTCTGTCAGTTCGTCCAGTGTTGCGATCCTGTCGTCCGTGTATAGGTCCCTGACTGTCAGTGTCCCCCCGTCCTGCCTCCACCTTTTGAAGGTGGCGTCAGTCAGTGCTGGTGTGAACCTATGGTTGTTGCAGATGGGAGCCCTGTTCGACATTTTGGTCAGGCCAAGTTGCTGCCGCAGTTGGTTCCAGGATTGGAGGGTGGCTGTCACCACTGGGCTGCTGGAGTGTTTTTTGGGTGGGGATGGGAGTGCTGCCGTGGCGAGGGCCCGGAGGGAGGTTCCCATGCAGGAGGCCTCCTCCGCACGCACCCACTCAGCCTCTGGCTCCTGGATCCATCCCCTTACTCGCTCGGCTGTTGCTGCCCAGTGGTAGAATTGTAGATTCGGGAGGGCTAGCCCTCCCCTGGTTTTTGTTTTTTGTAAGACCTTCTTTGGGATCCTAGCATTTTTACCCCCCCATACGAACGCCATGATGAGTTTGTCCAGCGCTTTGAAAAAGGCCTTGGGGATGTAGATCGGAATGGATCTAAACAGGAAGAGGAACCTGGGCAGTACGTTCATTTTGATCGTCTGAACTCTCCCCGCGAGGGAGAGCGGGAGTGTGTTCCATCTTTGCAGGTCCTTTTTAACTTCCTCCGTCAGGCTGGTGAGGTTCCATTTGTGGATCCCTTTCCAGTCATGGGCTATTTGGATCCCCAGGTAGCGGAATTTATGTCGGGCTTGATTGAACGGCAGCCCCTTTAGTGCTGCCCCCCCCCCCCCCTTGCGGGTGTACTGGGAAGATCTCACTTTTGCTCATGTTGAGTTTGTAGCCCGAGAAGGCTCCAAACTCTTTCAGGAGCGCGATGATTCCGTCCATGCTGCTTTGTGGGTCCGAGATATAGAGGAGCAGATCATCCGCATAGAGTGAGACTCTGTGCTCTCTACCTCCCCTTCGGATCCCCCTCCAATTTTTTGCTGCCCTGAGCGCGATTGCTAGCGGTTCAATTGCTAGTGCGAACAGCAGCGGGGACAGTGGGCATCCTTGTCTGGTGCCCCTGTGCAGCTGGAAGTATTGGGAGTTGGTATTGTTGGTCTGTACACTCGCCATGGGTGCGTTGTACAGGAGCTTTACCCAAGCGGTGAACCCTGTTCCAAGCCCGAACCGCTCCAGTACCTCTATGAGGTATTTCCACTCGACTCTGTCGAAGGCCTTTTCTGCGTCCAGGGAGACGATCACCTCTTGTGTTCTCTCCCCGGAGGGGGTCATTATCACGTTCAGCAGGCGCCTGATGTTCGCGGTAAGCTGTCTACCTTTGACAAAGCCCGTCTGGTCCTCTGTGACCACCTCAGGTACACAGTCTTCTAGCCTCTTGGCTAGGATTTTGGCCAGTATTTTGGCGTCTGCATTCAGCAGAGATATGGGTCTGTATGACCCACATTCCGTTGGGTCTTTGTCTTTCTTAGGTATCAGCGAGATTGAGGCCTGTGCTAACGTGGGTGGCAATGTGCCCCTAGCTAGCGAGTCTGTGAACATCTCCCGCAGGTGCGGGGCCAGCGCTGTCGCAAATTTTTTGTAGAAGTCCGCCGGGAATCCGTCCGGTCCCGGCGCCTTCCCCGCCTGCATGGAGCTAATGCTGTCCATGATCTCTCCCAGTGCTAGTGGTGCTTCCAGATCCCGTTTTCTGCCCTCCCCCACAACTGGTATGTCCAGTCCGTCAAGAAACCGGTTCATCCCAGCCTTCCCCGTTGGGGGCTCTGAGGTGTACAGCTCTTGGTAGAAGGCCTTGAAGGTTTTGTTAATCCTCTCTGGTTCTGTTTCCAACGTGCCTCTGGTATCTCTGATTTGCGCAATTTCTCTGCTGGCTGCCTGCTTTCTCAGCTGGTGGGCCAACAGGCGGCTGGCTTTGTCTCCGTGTTCGTATAGGGCCCCGCGTGCCTGGCGGAGTTGGTGTACTGCTTTCCTGGTGGAGAGCAGGTCAAAGTTCCTTTGTAATTCTTTCCTCTCCGCCAGGAGTTCTACGGTCGGGGCCTCGGAGTATTTATGGTCTACCTCCAGTATGGAGTCGACCAGCTTCTGCCTAGCCACCCTTTCCTCCCTATCTCTTTGCGCTTTGTAGGCTATGATTTCCCCTCTTAGTACGGCCTTAAGCGCTTCCCAGAACGTGGAGGGTGAGACCTCCCCGTTTTGGTTGATCTCAGTGTACTCCGCTATGGCCCGCGCTATCCTTTCGCTGAAGGCCTTGTCAGCTAGTAAGGCACCGTCCAACCTCCATTTGGGGCGCTGGGCCCTTCCCGTCTCTAGCCGCACATCCATGTAGTGTGGGGCGTGGTCTGATATCACAATTGCGGAGTATTCCACCTTGTCTATCTCTGGAAGCACCGTTTTCCCCACCACAAAGAAGTCAATTCTGGTGTACACGTTGTGTACTGGGGAGAAGAAAGAGAATTCTTTCTCCCCCGGGTGGGCGAATCTCCAGGGGTCTACTGCTCCCATCTGCTCCATATAGTGACTGAGTTCCCTTGCCATGTTTGAGGTTTTCCCCGTTCTGGGGTTTGATCTGTCCGTCGTTGGGTCCTGTACACAGTTGAAGTCCCCCCCCATGATTAGTCGGTGCGTCGCTATGTCCGGGATTTCTGCCATGGTCTTTTGGATGAAGCTCGTGTCGTCCCAGTTGGGCGCATACACGTTAACTAGGACTACCGGCGCCCCATCCAGGGCCCCGCTGACCATGACATACCGTCCCCCTGGGTCCGTAACCGTCTTTGTCGCCCTAAACATTGTCCTCTTGCCAATCAGGATCGCCACCCCCCTGGCCCTTGCCCCATAACAGGAATGATAGGTTTGTCCCACCCAGCCCTTTCTTACCCGCAGTTGGTCCTGCTCCCTCAAGTGCGTCTCTTGGAGGAAGACTATGTCGGCCCTCATGTTTCTAAGGTGGGTGAGGACTCTAGATCTCTTCACTGGGCCATTAAGTCCCCTTACGTTCCAGGTGACTATTCTGGTGGGGGGCTTCTGCCCCCTTGCTCCTGTGGGGTTAACCATATTTGTCCGGTGGACGCGCCCCTGCCCTCTGGGGTTTCCCTTTGTTAGGGGGCCGTCCAGGATGTCCACTATCACTGCTCTCCCCATGCGGTCGGGTCCCTGCGCTCCGGGGTTCCCCCTTGTCCCGGGGACACCCGCCATGGCCGTCCACTGTGTGTCCGCCACGCGGGTAGCCCCCTGCACTCCGGGGGGCCCCTTCACCCACAGACCGTACTGGGTGGGTGTTTGCAGCAGTTCCCTGTTTCGAGCCCTTGTCTGTGGCACTTTGTGGCCCTATTCCCTTTCTGGCCTCTTTTGTCCCTTCGTCCCTGCATTTCCCCTCCCTGGTCTCTCGCCCCCCGAGTGCCCCCCCCCCCCGCTCTATCCCTTTCGGGGATACCCCTGTGTACCCCTCCATTGCCCCTCTCTCCCCCATTCCTGTCCCCATTTGCTCTCCCACCTTTGATGGGTGATCCCCCCCCTCCCCTGCCTGGCGCCTTCCCCCCTGTTGGGGGTGCGCTGCGGCCCTGCTCTGTTGCGCGCCCCCTTCGCTAGCTTTCCTGCTAGCACGGTGGCTCCCCGCTCGGAGGTTGCTGTCCCCCTTCCCCTCTCCCCTCTCCAGTACTCCCGTTCCCTCGTGCCGGGGCCTGGCCTCCCACCTGGAGCGGGCCCTTGGGCATTGGGTTGTTTTTCCTGGGTGCTCCTGCCAGGGGGGAGGGGGCTGGCTTTGCCTCGCCCCTCCCCACCCCCCCGTCGGCATGACGTATCTCCTTGCCATGGGCCCCTCGTCCCTACTTCCCATGGCGTTTTTTCCAGCCCGTGCTCCTCAACGAATCTATTCGCCTCGGCAGGGGCTGTAAAGAAATATTCCTTGTGTTGGTATGTGACCCAGAGTTTTGCTGGGTACAGCATACCAAAACGTACTTTGTTCTTATAGAGAGCTGCTTTCGCTCTGTTGAACTCCGCCCGTCTCTTAGCTATGTCCGCTCCAAAATCCTCGTAGATTCTGATGGCGTGCCCGTCCCAATTGCAGGCTCTATTCTCCTTGGCCCAGCGCAGGATTGTCTCCCTATCCCGGTACCGGTGCAGTCTGGCTATAACTGCTCTCGGTTTTTCCCCTTCCTTGGGCTTCGGGCGCAGTGACCGATGAGCTCTGTCCATTTCCGGTGGGGTGGGAAAAGTTTCCCGCCCCACTAAGGAGCCCAGCATCGCAGCCACGAATGTTGTGGGATTTCTACCCTCTATCCCCTCTGGCAGGCCCACTATCTTAATGTTTTGCCTTCTCGAGTTGATCTCCTGGTCGTCTACCCTGCCCTTCAGGCTCCCCTGTGTTGCACTCAGTTTCGCCATTTCCCTCTCCAGGGACATGACCCGGTCGCTCACGTCAGTCGCTGCCTTCTCCAGCTCTTTAATGGTTGCCCCGTGGGCTTCCAGTATCTTCCCTTGGGCTTCCAGTATCTTCCCTTGGGCATCCACTTTCTCCTCTATTCTGGTCAGAGCCTGCTGCACCCCTGACATGGCCCTGGTCATTGCTGCCTGTGCTGCGGCCTCTGTGTCTGCTTTTAACTCTGCCTTGATTGCCTGCAGCTGCTCCCTCACCACCTCTGCAATGGCTTCCTTCCAATTCACGCCCCCCTCTAACCCCAGGGGAGAGGTTGCCCGCCCGTCCAGCCCTTTTGGATGCGGCGATACATTCTTCCCGCTGCTTCGCGTGTTGACTCGTTCGCCCAAGCTGGTTTGCCCTTTGCCCCGTCCACCTCCGGTGCCCCCTTTCTCTTGGGTCCCTTCTGGCATTTTTTTCTCCCCCTTCCCCTTCATCGTTTCTTCTCTCCTTGTTCTTCTTTTCCCCCTTTTCCGCACCCTATTTTACTTTTATTTATATATATATAAAAATATATGTATATATTATTTTTTTTTTTTAAATGAAAAATTTATTTCCCCCCTTCTTTCCTTTACCCCTTTATTTCACCCCTTTTCTCTTTACCAGTTTTCTTTTGGGTTTTTATTTTAAAAAAAAGAACAGAAATATAAGTCTCTTTTTTCTTTTGTTTTCTCTCTCCACTCGCCCAGGAGAGAGAGAGAGAGAGTCCCCCTTTGTCCTTGCCACGTGGTGGTCACTGCAGTTGGGGGGAGGGGGAGGGGCGAGTGGGGCTGCTGGTTGGGGGGTTGGGGTTTGTGTCCCCGCTGCTGGTTGGGGGGGGGGGGGGTTGGTGTCCTCGCTGCTGGTTGGGGGGGGGGGGGGGGGGGGTTGGTGTCCTCGCTGCTGGTTGGGGGGGGGGGGGGGGGTTGGTGTCCTCGCTGCTGGTTGGGGGGGGGGAGTTGGTGTCCCCGCTGCTGATTGGGGGGGGGAAGGTGGTGTCCCGCTGCTGGTTTGGGGGGGGAAGAGGGCCCGCCGCTACCGCACCGTTCCCGGCCCGCGTCGTGGGGGGGGGGGGGGGGGGGAGAGAGGGGTTGGACCTGCCGCTGCTGGGCCTCCCTGTCGCCGTCGCTCCTCGCCTCCGCCTTCCGCCGCCGCCCGCTCCTCCTCAGCTGCCGCCCGCTCCTCCTCCGCTTCTCCTCCGCTGCCGCCCGCCGCTGCCGCCCGCCGCTGCCGCCCGCCGCTCCTCCGTTGTCGCCCGCTCCTCCGCCGTTGCCGCCCGCTCCTCCTCTGCCGTTGCCGCCCGCTCCTCCTCCGCCGTCCGGCCTGTCCCCTGGAACTAATATGACTGACCTCCAAAATCACAAGCATTTTTGTGCTCAGTATGACTCTAATCAGTGGTTATTTCAGCTTTGCCCAGGCTCCTTGATGCCACATTCAGTCAAATGAAGCCTTGATGTCAAAGGCAGCTGCTCTCTCCTTCCCTCTAGGATAAATTTATTTTGATGAAGTTTGAATCAAGGCTGCAAGAACTAAGTGGACTTAGTGGAACTGACTATTGGCAAACATGCTATTGGCCGGTTAGTGCCACTTGATATCATCATCACTGACACCTCCCATCATTTTGCTGATGATTGAGAGTAGACTGTTATAATTGGCCAGATAGGTTGACTGCTTTTTGTATCAGGACATAGCTGGACAATCTTCCACATTAATAAGAACATAAGAACATAAGAACTAGGAGCAGGAGTAGGCCATCTGGCCCCTCGAGCCTGCTCTGCCATTCAATTAGATCATGGCTGATCTTTTGTGGACTCAGCTCCACTTTCCGGCCCGAACACCATAACCCTTAATCCCTTTATTCTTCAAAAAACTATCTATCTTTACCTTAAAAACATGTAATGAAGGAGCCTCAACTGCTTCACTGGGCAAGGAATTCCATAGATTCACAACCCTTTGGGTGAAGAAGTTCCTCCTAAACTCAGTCCTAAATCTACTTCCCCTTATTTTGAAGCTATGTCCCCTAGTTCTGCTATCACCCGCCAGTGGAAACAACCTGCCTGCATCTATCCTATCTATTCCCTTCATAATTTTAAATGTTTCTATAAGATCCCCCCTCATCCTTCTAAATTCCAACGAGTACAGTCCCAGTCTACTCAACCTCTCCTCATAATCCAACCCCTTCAGCTCTGGGATTAACCTAGTGAATCTCCTCTGCACACCCTCCAGTGCCAGTACGTCCTTTCTCAAGTAAGGAGACCAAAACTGAACACAATACTCCAGGTGTGGCCGCACTAACACCTTATACAAGGTGTCAGGAACATTGTCAGGTAGATATCAGTGTCGTAGCTGTACTGGAACAACTTGACGAGGGGTGCGGCTAGTTGTGGAGCCGCATGTCTTCAGTACCACAGGTCCTTTAGTTGCAGCCTTTGCTGCATCCAATACATTTAGCCTTTTATTGATATCACGTGGAGTGAATTGAATTGGCTGAAAGCTGGTATCTGTGATGCCGTCGCCCTCCGGAGGATGTCAAGGGGGATCATCTACCCAACCTTCGGGGGGTGCGGGGGGAGGGCGATATTTGCAAACATTTCAGCCTAGTCTTTTGCACCAACCTCGTGATAGTCTAAGCGAATGGACAAAGATCTGGCAAATGGAGTATAATGTAAATTAGTCCATTTTGGCAGGAAGGATAAAAAAGCTTCTTATTTAAAGAGATTGCAGAGTTCTGAGATAAGGGATCTGGGCGTCCTAGTGCATCAATCACAAAAGGCTAGTATGCAGGTAAAGCAAGTAATTAATAGAAGCAAATAGAATGTTGTTGCTTATTGCAAGGGAATTGAATAAATGAGTAGGGAGGATATGCTTCAGTTGTACAGGTCATTGGTGAGACCACATCTGGAGTATTGTGTACATTATTAGTCTCCTTATTTAAGGAAGGACGTAAATTCGCTGGAAACTGTTCAGATAAGGTTTATGAGACGAATACTGGAAATGTTCTTATGAGCAAAAATTGGAGAGGCTAGGCTTGTATCCACTGGAGTTGAGAAGAGTAAGAGGCAACTTGATCAAAGCATATAAGAATCTGAGGAGATTTGACAGGGTGGGTTTGGAAAAGATGTTTCCTCTTGTGGGAGAATCTAGAACGAGGTGCCACTGCTTAAAAATAAGAGGTCGCCCATTTTAGACAGAGATGACGAGAATTTTTTTTCTCTTCGAGGATTGTGAGTCTTTGGAACTCTCTTCCTCAAGAGAAGCAGAATCGTGGGATATTTTAAGGCCGAGCTGGATAGGTTCTTGATGAGCAAGGGCTGGAAGGTTATCCGGGATAAGTGGAAATGTGGAGTTCAGGTTACAATCAGATCAGCCATGATCTTATTGAATGGTGGAGCAGGCTCGAGGGGCCGAGTGGCCTACTCCCCCCACCTAATTCATGTTCCCAGAAGGAAAAAACACCTCGGACCAGTATTCTTATTTCCCAGTTTTACTGTTTATTCCTTCTGGGTTTGCATCTATTCCATCTCCGATCTCTTACTACCCTCCTTTTAGACTCTAGGTTTCAGTGTCATCCACAAATTTTGCAACTGTGCCTTGTACCCTGATGAACCATCAATTGAACGCGAGACGAGTTGCTGTACAAAAGTTAGGCTTTAATAAGCTAGAAGTTAGCCCTGCGGTCGACTACAGTAAATGGACGACCGCCAAGCGTTCTGGGTATTTATACCTCGCTCTGGAGGCGGGGTTAACAGCCTCTCGACCAATCGGGGAGCCTTCACATGACTGGTCTCAACCAATCGGTCGAGAGGCACATGACCGACCAGGGCCAGTGTTCTGCACCAATGGCAGACAGTTATGCAAATCATACCACCGCATATCCCAAAGCAGGCAGCTCGCCCCTTCCTTCTCAAGGTAACCAAGGTAACCAAGGGTGGGCCATGAATGCTGGCCTTGCCAGCAAAGTCCAAATCCCAAGAGCAAATGTCTGATGAATTCTAGCCTTGTGTGTGTGAACTTTGGATCAGGATTGATCCCCTCCTCAAAAAAGCCTTCAGGAGGATCGTTAACAAAGGCCTACCCGGTACCCTTGGGACCACATCCTGAAAGGGACACATTATCCACAGCAGAAACAGAGATGATCGGAATATATATCCATGGCTCAACTTATTATTGAGGAAAACTTGTCGAAAGTCAGAATCAAATCACTACAAGTTGGGTGAGAGACGATGCAGGGAGAGTAGATCACAAGTAGCTGGGCCTTTCCCAATCTCCAGAAGGACTGAGCAAGGTCTTAGGTCTGTGATTGACTGATGACTCCATCTGAGGCCGAGCATTCGTTCCTCTGCGAGAACCTTCAAGCGATTTCATTCTCCCTCAGGAATGCTGTCGTCTCAGAAAGAAATGTTTGCTCAACACTGAAGCATTTTTGTGCCGTCAGCGTTGCAATGTTTAGAGTGGACCTGCCTTCTAATCCGATTCTCAAGAAGGGGATTAGAAGCTTTAAACAAGCAGCCACAACCATGGGACCCATTCTGAATCCAATTAAAATTCTCAATGGCTTCATCAGCCAAAGCAGGCATTAACTAAACTCCAACTCATTAGGAGTACATGCGAAGGAGCTGTATTGCCAAGGAGGAACACTTTGTCACAGTTTCCTTAATGAAACACTACAGGGCTAACTCTCTTTTATATTTATTCTTTCGGTCACCTGTATCCTGTATTTAATGCCCCTCCCAAGCTGCATTGAGAAAGTAATGATGCTGGTGGTGGTGGTAGCAGGTCCTCTTCTTGAACCTGAGATACCCCTGTGTGGTTTGTTAGGCCTGTTCTGCTGATAGTGAACAGCCAACTGGTTTGGTGTGGGGCCTGGTGTCACAGAAAGGCCGGACAATAGCGGGCAGCTTTGCTTTTTTTGGTTTTCTTCGTTTGGCCTTTCTCCGCACTGTAATCAATCACTATTTGTCAATGTACTTTGTTGATTATTCTTTTGTCTACCATGTACGTACTGTGTACGTTCCCTCGACCGCAGAAAAATACTTTTCACTGTACTTCGGTACATGTCACAATAAATCAATCAATCAATTAACAGGAGGTTTCCTTCTCTAAAACTAGCGAGTGAACCAGTTGTCTTTTCCAACAAGCAGTCTGACGGGCTGTAAAAACTAAATTGAAATTATTAAATTGATAGGTTGGAATTTGAATTCACTTTCTATGGATTAAAACTCCAGTGAGCTAACCATTACACTATCATGTAACATAGGGGCAGTCAGTTTAGCTCCGTTGGCTGGACAGTAGGTGTAACGGTAAGGCCAGCAGCGTGGGTTCAATTCCCGTACCAGCTAAGGTTATTCATGAAGGCCCCGCCTTCTCAACCTAGCCCCTCACCTGAGGTGAGGCGATCCTCAGGTTAAATCACCACTGGTCAGCTCTCCCCCTCAGAGGGGAAAGCGGTCTATGGGGATTCTACTTTTACTTTCCACTACCATACCCTGCAGCTGTACGTTGACTATTCTGCGTGCGTAAGGTCAGACAGTGAATGTCAGCAAGCTGGTTCTGTGTGAGGGGGGGAATCGATATCCGATATCGCACGTATTTCTGAGGCTTCTCTTGACGTGTAAACTAAGATTTATTTGCTAGAGGAAAATACTAAACGGGATTTTGATGTCTGAAAGTCCCACCAAAGATTTAATATCAGGCACATGATTCGTACACTGATTCTCTTAAAAAGGAAATGTATTCTGACCACAATGGCCCAGACTGATAATACCCTTTCTGATTCTACCTCAGGGCCTTTCCTGAAATCTTTAACTTCTGCGTTGAAGTAGCAAGTTCTTAAAAACGGCACTGGGCCAATCAAACTAAGACAGGCCAAACAGTTAGTGAAGGTGATAGGAGTTAAGAAGAAAGGACTAAAGAAAGTATCGAATTATAGAATTTACAGTGCAGAAGGGGGCCATTCGGCCCATCAAGTCGGCACCGGCCTTTTGAAAGAGCACCCTACCTAAGCCCACACCTCCACCCTATCCCCGTAACCCCTCCCAAACTTTTTGGACACTGAGGGCAATTTAACATGACCAATCCACCTAACCTGCACATCTTTGGACTGTGGGAGGAAACCGGAGCACCCGGAGGAAACCCACACAGACACGGGGAGAACGTGCAGAGTCCGCACAGAAGGTAACCCAAGCTGGGAACTAGACCTAGGACCCTGGAGCTGTGAAGCAACTGTGCTAACCACTATGCTACCGTGCCCCCCCCCCCCCCCCCAATAATAGTAGTTGAAGGTTTGGCTACCAATGGTCAGGTGAAGAGAAAAACCCTTAGAATGCTGAAAAATGTAAAAGCGTCTTCCATGAGCCTCCTTGTGTAAGAAATCCCAGCTTCATTTATCTCTCCCCAGAGTTCAGCCATCCCTGCAGCCTCAGTGTCGTCAAATACATTATCACCACAGCAGCACTCATTTTTAACTCACATACTCATTGAGGCAGAAGGAACATTGAAGAGGAAGAATGATTGTTCAGCAGCATCACAAAGCAGTTGGCATCCAATGTAATTATTGGAATGGTCGTTGCCGCCTGGAGAACCATCGTAGCCGTCTTGTACTCACCCAGATCTGACAAACAGCAATCGGACCAATAGCTATTTCACTGGTATCATCGACTGAGGGAGAAATATTGGCCAAAGTAACTCTCCTGCCTAAGGTTTCCACCATGACCAACAGAAAACACTTTGTTTTGATAGCTTATCTAAAGATCAACACCACAGGCAACGCAGCATTCCATCGGTCATGCACTTAGGCATCGGCCTCGATTATATTCTCAAGTCCTGAGACAGGGTTTGAAGCCACAACTTTCTAACTCCACAGTAGCAATGGGCGGAATTTTCCACCCCGCGGTGCTTTTTGCAGCGCTGGAGGGCTCCCACCACTGGTTGCCGCGGGACCTTCCTGTCGTGCCGATGTCAACAGCTTTTTCTGTTACTCGCACCCTCCTCTACCGGGGAGCCTGCAGGGCCTGGTGATGGCCATCGGCAGGAATACAGGATCCCACGGGCAGGAAGGGCTGGATATTTTGGCCAACTGAATGCCAGTTGGCCAATGCTGCCAACTGAATCGATCTATCATTATGCCGTTGTCAATCTGAAATGAAATGAAAAATGAAAATGAAAAATCTCTGCTATGCTTGATATTACAGAGTCAGTCCACCCAAATGTTGTGTTCAGGTTCCACACGAACCTTCTCCCACCCATCTTCATCTAACCCTATCAGCGTAACCTTTCTCCAAGATGTCTAGCTCCCCCTTAAATGAATCTAATCTATTTGCCTCAAATACCCTTTGCGGCAGCGAGTCCCACATTCTGACAACCCTTCACTCAAAGAAGATTCTCCTCAATTCCCTAATCAGTTCGTTGGCGACGAGCTTATATCTATGGACCCCTGGTTTTAGTCCCATCAACTTGAAGTGCTCAATGTAGACACAGGTTGGGAAGAGTGAAAGCGGCTTCCATTTCTTCAGGGCTCCCATCCATCAGTTAGATGAAGACCAAATTACAGGAAGAAGATATAAAAATAAATAACGAAAGTAAATAAGAACTGGACTCACAACTCACAAATAAACCCAACAACGAATTCAGACCTCAAAGCACACATATATGCAAATATGTAAATAAATAACCCAAATCAGTCAGAGTTTGGTAGACGCACGGGCACACACATTGTCTGATCAATAAACAAGTAGACATGAAGTACATTTTAAATAAACACCCTGTGCGACAGGATGGTGCCAATTTCAATCCTCAGGTGTGTGCTGGGTTAGTTCATCCATGTTGGCCAGAGGCGATGATTCTAAAGTTAGCATCAGTGCTAAACTCGGTCAAGAACTTGTACTTCTTTGCACCTTTTTTTGACCTCAGGATGTTCCAAAGCACTTTATAGCAGTAATTTTGAAATGTAGTCATAGTTAATATTGCAGGAAATGGGGTAGACAATTTGCACACAGCAAGCCCCCACAATCAGTGATAACAACCTTGCTGAGGGGTAAATAATGGCGATGACATGGGAATGAACTCCCCTGTGCTTCCACGGAATAATGAGATCGACTGGGCTTCATCTAACATCACTTCCAAAGGATTAAGGCCTCCTTGACAGTACAGGGCTCCCTCAGGGCTTCATTGGAAAGTCAGTCAAGACTGTGTGCTCAGGTGGAGTTGGCTCTCAAATCCCATTGCTTTCTCTCCTAAAAACTACAAGGCCTTCATGATGTCTCCAAGGCGGCATGACTCATTCATCACCTCACCCCAGATGCCGTGACAGCCTGCGCGCTCTTCCCGGTTGCCACGGAGACCTCAGTGGCTCTCTCTCAGACGTTGCGAGGCCTCCCCCAGCACTTGCGTTTCAGGACTGCATGAGGGCTCCAGCCTCCCCTCTCAGATGCCACGAGGCTGATATGTGTTCAGTCTGCCACCACAGAGGCCTCAGTGTCTCCACCAACCACAAGTTGCTGGCAGCAGCTCTTCTGCCAGCAGACAGAAAATCCAACAAAATAAATAGCAAGTCGAGTGGTTTACCAGACTGCTGTGCGGTGCGACCTCAGCACAGCACCACCCTCCTCTCTTTATCGTAACTGATGTTTCAAAGTGGGAACATAAATGTAGTCACTAGTAATTGCAGCTGGGAATGCAGAGGAAACATCCTTACCCAGAGAGTGGTGAGAATGTGGAACTGGCCACACGCTCAGCGGCTAGAATAGATACATTTAAGGGGAAGCTCGATAAATGCATGAAGAACTGAGGAACGGACAGCTATATTGATAGGTTTCGGTGAAGAGAGATGGGAGGAAATTGTGTGGAACACCAAATCGTCTTTGTGTGTGTCCTGTAAATGTGATGTATTTCTGTGTAAGTGTAGGTAGGCAGAAGTGAAGCTCGGTATCATGGACAAAGAAGGGTATGCTTTTGTAGATTTTTCAGATCCAAAGCTGGATGAATTTTCCAACACTGATACATTACGACCGACGGCAACAAACAGCCCAAAAGGAGACCTAGGCTGGAATTCTACATTCGTTGGGATTCAATTTTCCCGCTGGCCTCACAGCCCCACCCATGGGTTTCCTGGCAGCGTGTGGTGGCTTCAATGGGAAATCCCATTGACAAGCGGCAGGAAGGGAGAATCCCACTGGGAATCCAGCCCCTAATGTCTGGGCGGATACAGTTCAAACACCCACTTCAAATGGATGCCTCAGTACACCATGCACCCCATTTAGTAATTGCTGTTGGGACTGGTTTCTTTTGCTATCTTTCCGTGTCAGCATTAAAGATAACCCAACAATTAATGTTGGGAAAAATTGAGGCCTTCTGGCCATCAATGAGTCCACAATGTTCTGCCATAACAATACTGGCAACATTGCAACATCTCCTATTCAATGTCATTTTGGAGCAGGCAACAATCTGTTAGAAAAGAGATAATGGGCTGGGTTCTCCGTTCTGCAGACTAAGTGCTGCCACACATGTTGAATCGTGGGAACTGCGCACTACCGCTGGGGACTATGACACATGAACGTCCCACATGGTCACACCATCACCGAGACATGGAAGGGCATGGCGGAAGCAGTGTGAGCCCCCCCCCCCCCTTATATGACAGCATCCCCAATGTGTGAGCTCCAACCGGTCACCATCACCCGCAACGGCCCCTCCCTCTCCAAATTTCTCACAGAGTTGGGATAAGAGGGACATTTTCAGGATGGTAAAAACAGATGGGAAGGCAAATGGTGAGGATGATACAAAGTGTTTACAAAGGAATATACACAGGGTGGGCGGATATTTCAGTCCCACCGACGCGCACAAATTTCCCGTCGACGAGGGGTGCAGTCAATAGGAAATCCCACGGGCGGCCACCTTCACCACCGAACAATAGGTGGCGGGTTGGTTGGTAAATCCACCCCACTAGGTGAGTGGGCAAAAACTTGGCAGCTGGAAGATAATGCAGGAGAATGGGAAGATATGCACTTTGGTAGGAACAATAAAGGAGCTGAATAGCTCAGGGAAGCATGGTAGCACAAGTGAATAGCACTGTGGCTTCACAGCACCAGGGTCCCAGGTTCGATTCCCGGCTTGGGTCACTGTCTGTGCGGAGTCTGCACTTTCTCCCCGTATCTGCGTGGGTTTCCTCCGGGTGCTCCGGTTTCCTCCCACAGTCCAAAGACGTGCAGGTTAGGTGGATTGGCCATGACAAATTGCTTAGTGACCAAAAAGGTGAGGAGGGGTTATTGGGTTATGGGGATAGGGTGGAAGTGAGGGCTTAAGTGGGTTGGTGTAGACTCGATGGGCCGAATGGCCTCCTTCTGCACTGTATGTTTTATGTTCTATGAATATAATTTAAATGGAGAAAGCTGCAGCACAGGGGAGATTTAGATGTCCTCGTCCATAAATCACAAGTGAAATGAAATGAAATGAAAATCGCTTATTGTCACAAGTAGGCTTCAAATGAAGTTACTGTGAAAAGCCCCTAGTCGCCACGTTCCGGCGCCTGTTCGGGGAGGCTGGTACGGGAATTGAACTCACACTGCAGGCCTGCCATGGTCTACTTTAAAAGCCAGCTATTTAGCCCTGTGCTAAACCAGGCCTTGCAGGTTCAGCAGGTAATTGGGAAGGCAAATGGAATCTTGGCCTTTATTTCAAAGGAAATTGAGTATAAACATAGGGGAATCCTGCTAAAACTATGCAAAGCACTAATTCGACTACACCTGCCATACGGTGAACAGTTTTGGTATTGGAGGCTGCCCAGGGAAGGTTCACTGGGTTGATCCCAGGTATGGAGGGATTTTCCTATGGGGAGAGGTTGAGTAGGTTATTCACTGAGTGAGTGGGCAAGTTGATGGCTGATGCAGTATAATGTGGATCAATGTGAGGTTATCCACTTTGGTAGTAAAATCAGGAAGCAAGATTATTATCTAATGGTTATAAATTGAGAGTGGTGATGACTTCCGGTTGCGGCTATGACCAGCTAAGTCGCACGTCTGGCTGCTCCTGTTAGGAAGGTGTTTTCGGGCCGATTGGAGGGCCCCTAACGGCGCTGGAACGGCAATTCCCGGTGGGGGAAGGTTCCCAGAGGAGAACCCCGTCAAATTTATGGTCGTCACCCGAAGTGGGGCAGGAAAAAAAGCGGCAGCAGCTCCCCGAAAAAAGCGGGGGAAGAAATCCAAAATGGCGGCCGGCGGCGCACCCGAGGACTGGAGGAAATAGGCGGAGGAGCAGCAGGCCGTTCTCCTGCGCTTCTTCACGGAGCTGAAAGTGGAGCTGCTGGAGTCGATGAACGCGACGACCACCAGGCTGATGGGGGCACAGGCGACCCAGGAGGCGTCAATTCGGGAGCTGCAGCAGGAGATGACTGTGAGGGAGGAGGAGGCCACGGTCCTCGTGGGAAAGGTGGAGGTGCACGAGGCACTCCACCTGAGATGGCAAAACCGATTGGAGGAGATGGATACCCGCATGAGGCGGAAAAACCTGAGGATCCTGGGCCTGGCAGAAGGGCTGGAGGGGTCGGACCTCCAGGGGTATGTGGCAGAAATGCTGGGCTCACTGATGGGGGCAGGGGCCATCCCTTCGCCCCTGGAATTGGAGGAGGCCTACAGAGTAATGGCCAGGAAGCCAAGAGCAAACGAACCCCCGAGGGCGGTGCTGGTTCGGTTCCAGCGATTCAGTGACCGGGAGAGGGTGCTGAGGTGGGCCAAGAGAGAGAGGAGCAGCAAATGGGAGAACTCGACGGTGAGGATCTTTCAGGACTGGAGTGCGGAGGTGGCAAAGCGGCGGGCCCGGTTCAACCGGACGAAGGCGGTGCTGCATGCCAAGAGAATCAGATTCGGGATGCTGCAGCCAGCGCGCTTGTGGGTGACCTACAAGGACCAGCACCACTATTTCGAGTCCCCGGAGGAGGCGTGGGCCTTTGTCCAGGAAGAAAAGCTGGACTCGAACTAGAACCAGGGGATACTTGGCGGTCGTTGCCGCTCTGGTACTTTAAGCTGGACACGTGGCTTTCTGTTGGTTGGATTTTCACTTGGCCGTATTTTTGGACCCTTTTTGTTCTCTATACCAGTTTTTTCTCTCTTTTTCCTGTTATTTATAATGTTATGGTGGGAGGGCGGGGTGGGGGGGGAGTGCCGGGGGTATGTGTTTCTTGTGGGGTTTTGGGTTGTTTTGTATTTATCGGTGGGAGATCGGGGACGGGGGTGGAACTGAAGATGGAGGGGCGGGGAGGGGCAGGGCGAAAGCGCGGGCTTTCCTCTGGTTTCCCGCGCACGGGGCAGAGGAGGGAGGGGGGTGGGAGTAAGGGGCGTGGTCAGCAATGGCTCCCTTTCCCATGCTGGAGCGGGGTCAAGGTGGGGGGGTAAGGGGGGGGACGTCCCCCATGCCGGGAGGAGCCGGAGTGTGGCAGGGGCAGCCGGGTCAGCGTAAACCAGCTGACTCACGGAAGTACTATGGAGGGTGCGTCGCGGCTAGGAAGGGTCCTAGCCTGGGGGGGGAGGGGGGTGGGGGGGGGGAGGGGGAGGGGGGAAGGGGGGGGCCACCGGGTTGCTGCTGAAAAGGCCAGGGAGGAGAAGTTGAGGACTGGAGGGGTGGGGGGGGGGGCGCCATCGCCATGGGGAGCGGGTCAGAAAGGGAGGGCTGACTCGGGGCGAGCAGGTGACAGGATATGGCTAGTCGGCGGGGGAAAGGGGCGGGTTGCCCTTCGACCCGGCTGATCACTTGGAATGTGAGGGGGCTGAATGGGCCGGTCAAGAGAACGAGAGTAATCTCGCATTTGAAGGGGCTGAAGGCGGATGTAGCAATGCTACAAGAGACCCATTTGAAGGTGGCGGACCAGGTCCGCCTGAGAAGGGGGTGGGTGGGACAAGTGTTCCACTCAGGACTGGACGTAAAGAACCGAGGGGTGGCGATCCTGGTAGGGAAGAGGGTGTCGTTCGTGGCGGCGGAGGTGGTGGCGGATAAAGAGGGTAGATATGTCATGGTGAAGGGTAGGCTGCAGGGGGAGAAAGTGGTGATGGTTAACGTGTATGCCCCGAACTGGGACGACGCTGGCTTCATGAGACGCCTACTGGGCCTCATTCCGGACCTGGAGGCAGGGGGCCTGATCATGGGGGGGGACTTCAACACAGTGCTGGACCCCGTGTTGGACAGATCGAGTTCAAGGACGAGTAGGAGGCCGGCAGCGGCAGAAGTGTTAAAGGGGTTTATGGAGCAGATGGGAGGGGTGGACCCCTGGAGGTTTGGGAGGCCGAGGGCGAGGGAGTATTCCTTTTTCTCCCATGTCCACAGAGTCTATTCTAGAATTGACTTTTTTGTATTAAGTAGGGGACTGATCCCGAAAGTACGGGAAGTGGAGTACTCGGCCATAGCGGTCTCAGACCACGCGCCACACTGGGTAGATTTGGAAATGGGAGAGGTGCGAGACCAGCGTCCGCTGTGGCGTCTGGATGTGGGGTTGCTGGCGGATGAGGAGGTGTATAAGAGGGTCCGGAAGAGCATTGAGAGATATCTGGACATTAACGACACGGGGGAGGTGCAGGTGGGGATGGTATGGGAGGCCCTGAAGGCGGTGATCCGGGGGGAGCTGATCTCCATACGGGCACATAGGGAAAGGAGGGAGAGACAGGAGAGGGAGAGGCTGGTGGGGGAGCTTCTGGACGTGGATAGGAAATATGCGGAGGCACCAGAGGAGGGGCTGCTGGGGGAACGGCGTAGTTTGCAGGCTAAGTTTGACCTGTTGACCACTAGAAAGGCGGAGACACAGTGGAGAAGGGCGCAGGGCGCGATTTATGAGTATGGGGAGAAGGCGAGTAGGATGCTGGCGCATCAGCTCCGCAAGCGGGATGCGGCTAGAGAAATTGGGGGAGTGAGGGAGAGGGGTGGGAACATAGTGCAGAAGGGGCCAGAAGTAAATGGGGTTTTCAGAGACTTCTATAAGGAGCTGTATCGGTCAGAGCCGTCGATGAGGGGAGGGGGGATGGAGGGCTTCTTGAACAAACTGAGGTTCCCCAAGGTCCAAGAGGAGCTGGTAGAGGGGCTGGGGGCGCAAATAGGGCTAGAGGAGCTAGTCAAGGGGATTGGGCATATGCAGTCGGGGAAGGCGCCGGGGCCAGACGGGTTCCCGGTGGAATTTTACAAAAAATATGCGGATCTGGTGGGCCCTGTGCTGGTGCGAGCCTTCAACGAGGCATGGGAGGGGGGGGCTCTGCCCCCGACAATGTCGCAGGCACTGATCTCTCTGATCTTGAAGCGGGATAAGGACCCCGTGCAGTGTGGGTCATATAGGCCTATCTCGCTCCTGAATGTGGACGCCAAGCTGCTGGCAAAGATCCTGGCTACCAGGATAGAGGATTGTGTGCCAGGGGTGATACACGAGGACCAGACGGGTTTTGTGAAAGGGCGGCAGCTCAATACGAACGTGCGGAGACTGCTAAACGTCATCATGATGCCGGCAGTGGAGGGGGAGGCGGAGATAGTGGTGGCATTGGACGCGGAGAAAGCATTTGATAGGGTGGAGTGGAAGTACCTGTGGGAGACGCTGGAGCGGTTTGGATTTGGGGAGGGATTTATTAAATGGGTGAAGCTGCTCTATTCGGCCCCGACGGCAAGTGTAGTGACGAATGGTAGGAGATCGGAGTATTTTGGGCTCCACCGGGGGACCAGACAGGGGTGCCCCTTGTCCCCCCCTGCTCTTCGTACTGGCAATTGAACCGTTGGCGATGGCACTGAGGGGCTCAGGGGGGTGGAGAGGGCTGACAAGGGGCGGGGAGGAGCACCGGGTATCGCTATACGCGGACGACCTGCTGCTATACGTGGCAGACCCAGAAGGGGGAATGCCGGAGGTGATGGAACTGCTAGCAGAATTCGGGGACTTTTCGGGGTACAAGCTAAACTTGGGTAAGAGTGAGGTATTTGTGATACACCCAGGGGACCAGGAAGAGGGAATCGGGAGACTCCCGTTGAAGAGAGCAGGAAAGAGTTTTAGATATTTAGGGGTGCAGGTGGCAAGGAACTGGGGGACTCTCCACAAGTTGAACTTCTCTAGGCTAGTGGAACAGATGGAGGAGGAATTTAAAAGGTGGGACATGATGCCGCTGTCGCTGGCGGGCAGAGTGCAGTCCGTTAAAATGACGGTCCTCCCAAGGTTTTTGTTTTTATTTCAGTGCTTGCCCATCTTCCTCCCTAGGACCTTCTTCAAAAAGGTGACGAGCAGCATCATGAGCTACGTGTGGGCGCACGGCACCCCAAGAGTGAGGAGGGTCTTCTTGGAGCGGAGTAGGGATAGTGGAGGGCTGGCATTACCCAATCTTTCGGGGTATTACTGGGCGGCTAATGTATCGATGGTGCGCAAGTGGATGATGGAAGGGGAGGGGGCAGCTTGGAAACGAATGGAGAGGGCGTCCTGTGGCAACATAAGTCTGGGGGCCCTAGTAACGGCGCCATGGCCGCTCCCTCCCACGAGGTACACCACGAGCCCGGTGGTGGCGGCCACCCTCAAGATCTGGGGGCAGTGGAGGCGACACAGGGGGGAAGTGGGAGGTCTGATGGAGGCACCGTTAAGAGGGAACCATAGATTCATCCCGGGGAACATGGACGGGGGATTCCAGAGCTGGCACAGGGTGGGCATCAGGCAGCTGAAGGATCTGTTTGTAGATGGGAGGTTTGCGAGCCTGAGAGAGCTGGAGGAGAAATTCGGGCTCCCCCCGGGAAACGCGTTTCGACATTTGCAGGTGAAGGCATTTGCTAGCCGCCAGGTGGAAGGGTTCCCCTTGCTCCCCAGCAGGGGGGCGAGCGATAGGGTGCTCTCGGGGGTCTGGGTCGGAGGGGGGAGGATATCGGACATATACAAAGTAATGCAGGAGGCTGAGGAGGCATCAGTAGAGGAGCTGAAAGCCAAGTGGGAGGGGGAGCTGGGAGAGCAGATAGAGGATGGGACATGGGCTGATGCCCTGGAGAGGGTTAATTCTTCCTCCTCGTGTGCGAGGCTTAGCCTCATTCAATTTAAGGTGCTACATAGAGCCCATATGACGGGGACAAGGATGAGTCGGTTCTTTGGGGGTGAGGACAGATGTGTCAGGTGTTCGGGAAGTCCAGCGAACCATGTCCATATGTTTTGGGCATGTCCGGCACTGGGGGAGTTCTGGAAGGGGGTGGCAAGGACGGTGTCGAGGGTGGTGGGATCCAGGGTCAAACCAGGATGGGGACTAGCGATCTTTGGGGTTGGGGTGGAGCCGGGGGTACAGGAGGCGAGAGAGGCCGGAATACTGGCCTTTGCGTCCCTAGTTGCACGAAGAAGGTTACTGATACAGTGGAAGGACGCGAGGCCTCCAAGCGTGGAAACTTGGATTAATGACATGGCAAGCTTTATCCAGTTGGAAAGGGTCAAATTCGCCCTGAGAGGGTCGGTACAAGGGTTCTTCAGGCGGTGGCAGCCTTTCCTCGACTTTTTGGCTCAAAGATAGGGTGCAGAGGTCGCAGCAGCAGCAACCCGGGGGGGGGGGGGGGGGGGAGGGGAGGGGGGGGGGAGGGGGGGTGGCAACAACGGGTGTGGTGGGTTATTTAAGGTTGTAATGCGGACAAATTTGTTCGCAGTTCATGTTTGATGTTAATTGTTGCTTTGTTTGTTTTTTGGGGGGGGGGAGGGGGGGAGGGACAGCGCGCGGGGGGGGATATCTGTTAAGAGGGAATATTTTGTAATAGTCTATGGTTAGGGGGGGTAAATATTTTCATGTAAAAAATCTCTTCAATA
The DNA here is from genome assembly GCF_902713615.1 of Scyliorhinus canicula. Lineage (NCBI taxonomy): Eukaryota > Metazoa > Chordata > Chondrichthyes > Carcharhiniformes > Scyliorhinidae > Scyliorhinus > Scyliorhinus canicula. Next base: position 17,570,428 of record NC_052151.1, on the reverse strand, counting down.
AAAATTATTTTAAAAAAAAAATAAATTGAGAAAGGTGAATGTGCAACAAGACCTGTGTGTCCTCGTATACCAGTCACTGAAGGTTAGCATATAGGTGCAGCAGGTGGTAAAGAAGGCAAATGGTATGTTGGCCTTCATAGCGAGAGGATTCGAGTACAGGAGCTGGGATGTCTTGATATAGAGGGCCTGGGTGAGGCCACACCTGGAGTATTGTGTGCAATTCTAGTCTCCTTATCTGAGGAAGGATGTTCTTGCTACAGAGGGAGTGCAGCAAAGGTTTACCAGGCTGATTCCAGGGATGGCGGGACTGACGTATGAGGAGAGATTGAGTCGGTTAGGATTGTATTCGCTGTGGTTAAGAAGAATGAGGGGAGAATCTTATAGAAACTTATAAAATTCTAACAGGACAGGGTAGATGCAGGAAGGATGTTCCCGATGGCGAGTGTGCCCAGGACGAAGGGCCACAGTCTGAGGATACGGGGTTGGCCATTTAGGGCTGAGATTAGAGGACATTTCTTCGCCCAGAGAGTTGTGAACCTGTGGAATTTGTTACCACAGAAAGTCACAGCGTTCTATGTTTTAGATATAACTCTTGGGGCAAAAGGGATCGAAAAGGGGGGAAGGTGGGAACAGGCTATTGAGTTGGATGATCAGCCTTGATCACAACGAATGGCAGAGCAGGCTCGAAGGGCCGAATGGCCTCCACTTGCTCCTATTTTCTATGTTTCTATTATCCCCCCCCCCCCCCCATCCCCCCCACCCCTCACCCCCCATGAAGGGAAACATCGTCTCAGCATCTACCTTGTCCATTTTTGGTCACCTTATTTAAGGAAGGATGTGGTGGCATTTAAGACAGTTCAGAGGAGATTCACCTCATTGATTCCGGGGATGAAAGGGTTGACGAATGAGGAGAGATTAAACAGTTTGGGCTTGTACTCGCTAGAGTTTAGAAGGATGAGAGGGGATCCCATTGAGGTATGCAAAATACTAAAAGGGATTGATACAGTAAACGTTTCCCCTTGTAGGGTAATCTAGAACGAGAGGTCACAGATATAGGTTGAGAGGTGGTAGATTTAGAACTGAGATGAGGAGGAACTACTTCTCGCAGAGGGTGGTGAATCTGTGGAACTCGCTGCTCCATAGTGCGGTGGAATCTGAATCTGTAAATGGGTTCAAGAAGGAGATGGATATATTTCTGATTTTAAAAAACGGTTCAAAGAATAGAACACCATAGAATTTACAGTGCAGAAGGAGGCCATTCGGCCCATCGAGTCTACACCGGCCCCTGAAAGAGCACCCCGCCTAAGCCCACAGCTCCACCCTATCCCTGTAACCCAGTAACCCCACCTAACCTTCGGACACTACGGGGCAATTTTAGTGTGATCCAATCCATCTAACCTGCACATCTTTGGACTGTGGGAGGAAACCCATGCAGACACGGGGAGGACATGCAGACTCCGCACAGACAGTGACCCAAGAATCGAACCTGGGTCCCTCGCGCTGTGAAACAACTGTGCTAACCACTGCGCTACTGTGCCGCCCGTAGGAATATGGGGAAGAGGTGGGGAGGTAGATTTGAGACCAGGAAGAGATCAGCCAAGATTGAATGGCAGAGCAGGCTCGAAGGGGCTGAATTGTCTATTTCTGCTCCTATTTCGTATGTTCCTATGTGGTCAAGCCCTCTCTGAATCTTCTATATTTAAATAAGATCACCTGTTATTCTTCTAAACTCTAATGAATAAAGGCCCAACTTGCCCAACCTTCCCTCAGAAGACGATGCTTCATCCCAGGGATCAACACAGTGATCTTCATTGAACTGCCTTCAGTGCATGTACATCCCTTCTCAAACACGGAGACCAAAGCTGTGCGCAGTACTCCAGGTGTGGCCTCACCCACACCCTGTACAGCTGTAACAGGGCTTCCCTATGTTTATAATTGTGCACCATTACAATATGACAGAGTGCCCAAATTCTCTGGTCGAATAAACTCAATTCATGCCTGCATGTTGAATGGACCTCATCCAAATATCCAGGCCAACTACTTTTATTTTACTATTAAAAAATGTCTGACTCACACCAGGACTGTAATTTTTGGTTTATGAGGTGGAATTATCGTGCCTTTCAAAATGTCGGTAAAATAACTTCATTAAGATTGTAAAACTCCTTTGGGATGGGTTTGGCTGGAGTGGGGGGTGGGAGGGAAATGTCTTCAGTGCCTCATTCTCTGAGCAATCTTCAGTGATCAACCCGTAGCTGCAAGCCAGCCTTTCTGTGCTCAGGTGCCAGGTCTGGTTACAAGCGCAGGATTGTCCAGCACACAGGAGGTCATTCGGCCCGTGGCAAACAATGGCTTTGAAAGAGCTGTCCAATTAGTCCCACCCCCTGCTATTTCCCAACATTCCTGAAAGTACATATCCAATTCCCTGTTGAAAATTCCGACTGAGGCGGCTGTACCATCTGTTCTGGACCACTGCAGCTCAGATTGGAAAAACAGAAAGGTTTGGATGTTCCAATGCGCAGAAACCACCCCTCTGCTCAGCTCTCCCAATCTTCCCCCCCCCCCCCACTCCCACTCCCACTCTCCACCCTCCCCTCCCCCCCCCCCCCCCCCCCCCCACACCGCCCCCCACCCCGACACACACACACACATACACACTGTTCTTTTGGGGCATCAGCTGCCAGTCTGGTAAGTTTAAACGTCCGGGGCAAATGCCAATGAATGGGATGAATGAATGAATGGGTAGGATGGCAGTATGGGCAGGTGTTAGATAGGGTGGTAGGTGGGTTGCATGGCAGGTGGGCGAGGTGGTAGTTTGGTGGAAGACGGGTAGGGTTAGGGTGGCCTATGGGTGAGGTGATAGGTGAGTGAAGTGTGGCTGGGTGGACAGGGTGACCAGGTGGGTGAGGTAGGTAGGTGGATCGGGCAGGTAGTCGGGTCAGAAGGGGGTAGTCAGGTTGAGGACCAGCTAGGTCAGGCGAGGGGGGTAGTGGGGTGCTCATGGGGATGTTGCGGTCAGGAGGGGTAGCCGGGTTGAGGTGGGGGGGGGGTGTATATTCATGATGTCAGTGGAGAGTTGGGGGGGAATTAGGGAGGTCGCCAGGTAGCCAGGGATATTCTGGTTGAGTCAGTGGCTCAGGGGAGTATTTGAGTTGTTGGGAGGGTTGGTCAGGTGGTAGTTGGGGTGATTAGGCGGGGAGGGGTGTCTGGTGGGATGTCGCGGGGGAGGGGGTTTGGTCAGGGTTCAGCATGAGTAATTGAGGAGTGAGTTGCTTAGTTACCCAAGGGTTAGACTATGTTTTTTTCCCAGGTAACTATTCAGGGAAGCACCGTGTATCTGTCTGACTCTAGCTCAAAGCTCAGACTCGGAGACAAGTGCCGGGCAATGACCATCTCCAACAAGAAGAAGAGAGCAGCTTCCACACTGAGAGTCCAGTGGCTTCTCTGCAGTTCTGTCTGAAAAAACCCACCTGACAGGAACCAATCGCTGTCGTTTGCCAGGCAGATTACTGTCCCTGGCCAATCCATTGGCCACCAGCCAACCAGTCGAAACAAACCTCACCAATCATTTGGGTGCCATAAAGTCTGGAACAAGAGTGAAATCTTCACGGTGTGCCCGTGGGTGGGGGGGGTGGGGGGGGAGCAGAGCTGGGGGTGTTGCTGTTCAAACTGACCCGAACCAGGTTTAGGTACCTGGAGATTCACATTGCTCACAACAGGGCCTGGCTCCATAAGTGGAGCCTGTCCAGCCAGATGGAGGAGGTGAAAAGCGGCCTACAAAGATGGGACTCCTTCCTATTCTTGCCGCATGCAGAAGATAAGAAAAGAACATGCTGCCAAGGTTCCTCCTCTTATTCAAATCTCTCCCGATCTTCATCCCCAAATCCTTCATCACCAGGGTGGATAAACTGATCATGGTGTTCGCCTGGGCTGGAAAGAACCATAGGATATGTAAAACCATCCTACAAAGAGGGCGGTGTGTGAGGGGTTTGGTTCTGCTGACCACTGGGTCGCAAACACAGAGAGGGTACGGGGTGGTTAGGAGAGGCGGAATGGATGCAGATGGAGGAGGCCTCCTGCATTGGGTCGTCCGTCTGGGCACTGGTCACCGCCCATTCCCATTCCTCCCAGCCAAGTACTCGAGGAGCCCGGTGTTAGTAGCCACATTAAGGACCTGGGACCAGCTCAGACACCACTTCAAACTCAGAGGCATATCTGTTAAGTTCCCCCATCTGCAGAAACCATACATTCATCCCGGCGAAAATAGAAGCTACCTACAAAGCATAGAGAAAAAAATGAAGGGGGCCTGACAGTAAGGGACCTGTACATAGACGGTAAAATGGCAACTCTGAGGGAACTAGCGGAGAAACTTCAGCTCCCGAAAGGGAACAAGGTCCATTTCCTGTAGTTACGGGACTTCCGAAGAAAGACCACTACATTCTCCCAGATACCCGGACACACCCTTCCAGACAGAATATTAGCTCAGGATGGTAAATGTGCCAAAGGGCCCCATTGGACAAAACACGAGAAAGATGGAAGGAAGGGTTGGACATGGAGATAGGGAGAGGACTCTGGATTGAAGCACTGGACATGGTAAACTCCAGCTCCTCATGCACAGGGCTGAAACTAACACCGCTAAAGATACCTGACTAGGACACGCATGAGTGTGTTCCTCCCGGAGATGGAGGATAAGTGCGAGCATTGTCAAGGGTCCGGCCAACCACACCCCCATGTTCTGGGCATGCCCCAAACTCATCGGGTTCTGGACCACCTTCTTCAAGGCCTTGTCCAGAGCAGTGGGAGTGAAAATGGGACCCTGCCCTTTACTGGTCTTCGCGGTGTCAGAGCATCCAGAGCTCTTTGTGGGGAGTAGGGCTGACGCCCTGGCCTTTGCCTCCCTGATTTCCCGGCGGAGGTTCCTGCTCGGTTGGAGGTCGGCAGCGTCACCCAGGACCTCAGACTGGCAATCCGACCTTGCGAAGTTCCTAAAACTGGAAAAAAGTTACATTCGCCATCAGAGGATCAGAGGAAAAGTTCCACCAGACGTGGAAGCAATTCAGCAGCTTCTTCAAAGATCTGTTCATGACCAGCAACAAGGGGGGACGGGGGGAGGTTAGGTGGGAGGGGTAGGGTACACCCACACCACAGCAAGAAGGCAAAATCTTCACCATACACCGGGGGTGGAGGGGGGGGGGGGGGGGGGAACCAGGTGCCATTAACGGCAACGCAGCAATACTGCCATAGAAGTGGCATAACTGCCATAACGGAGCTCATCTCCAATCTTGCTGCTTCCTGGGGGGCGGTACTCAATGTCCATCTGCTGCCCCAGGCAACAAAGGGTCAGCACAGCTCTGACTATATCTTTACCACACTGGCAACTACAATGTAAATAGGCCCCTACTCTCACCTTGTAGGATAGTTAACGGGAGTGGTGTGGAGGGGGGGGGATTGGGCTGCAACTTGTTGGGTCAATTAGACATGTCTCAATGAGTCTAGCATGGCTGGTTGGTAGGGAAACAGGGTTAATAGAGGAGGCAAGTTCTCTGCCAACATGGCGTTGGGAGGGGGGAGGAGAGGGGGGTGAGGTGCAAGGTGGCGTCCAAGATGGCGGCCCCCAAGGGACGCACGTGTCGGCCGAAATTAAAGATGACGGCACCCACGGGACGCTCCTAACTAAATGAGTTAGTTTCCATATTGAGAAGGTGACGGCAGATCGGAGAGAGATACAAGATTGTGATAGGAGTCTTGGAGGGAAACCAGTGGTACTACTGTATGTATCTCCAAATTTGGATAATGTGTTGTTCATGAAAAGGTTGGTCGCGCCGGTGCTGGACCTGGACGCCCACCAGCTAATTTTGGGGGGGTGGGTGCGGGGACATGAATTGAGTGCTGGACCTGAAGGCAGATCGATCTAAGCCAACCCATGGTGCTGGGAGTGGGCCAAGAGGGGCTGGTTTAGCTCACTGGGCTAAATTGCTGGCTTTTAAAGCAGACCAAGCAGGCCGGCAGCACGGTTCGATTCCCGTACCAGCCTCCCTTGACAGGCACCGGAATGTGGTGACTAGGATTATAGCAATTAAGGTGAATGAGGATGTGGTAACTTACCCTCGCAGCTCGGTGAAGGTCATTGACCTTCTTCCGACATTGTTCGGCAGTCCTCCTGTTAAATACCCTGATCCCACCTTCCCCCCCCCCCCCCCCCCCCCCCATATCCCGAAATCTCTTTAGCCCCAAGACCTATATCTAGTTCCTTCTTGAAATTATAATAATAATAATCTTTATTATCACAAGTAGGCTTACAGGAGCTGGTTTAGCACAGTGGGCTAAACAGCTGCATGTAATGCCGAACAAGGCCAGCAGCGTGGGTTCAATTCCCGTACCGGCCTCCCCGAACAGGTGCCGGAATGTGGAGACTAGGGGCTTTTCACAGTAACTTCATTGAAGCCTATTTGTGACACCAAGCGATTATTACTATTATTGACACTGCAATGAAGTTACTGTGAAAATCCCCCAGGGGCCACATTCCGGCATCTGTTCGGGTCCACAGAGGAAGAATTCAGAATGTCAAATTCACCTAACAGCACGTCTTTCAAGACCTGTGGGAGGAAACCGGAGCACCCGGTGGAAACCCACGTAGACATGGGGAGAACGTGCAGACACCGCACAGTGACCCAAGCCGGGAATCGAACTCGGGACCCTGGCGCTGTGAAGCAACAGTGCTAACCACTGTGCTACCGTGCTGTTTATTGCGATGCTGGACATATACTTCAAAATATTGAAAGGCTAGTAGCAAGAACTTAGTTTTAATTTAAAAGTGTCCAACTGACCTCTGTATTCCTTGCCTCGTTGTCTTGTTAACACTGCCCCTGCCCCAGGTCATTGGCATCCGTGGCCATTTCAAAGGGTCTGGCAAAATCAGAGAAGCCAACGTTGGTCCTCTTACCAATATGGCCCTCAATTTCTCAAATGCTGTTTGGCATTCTGTGGATGAACCATTTTTGCCTGTTTCTGTAATATATTGGCCAAAGGTACCGCTATGGTACTGAAGTTAGGTACCAATTTCCTATGGAACCTGCACATGTCCAGGAACCACATAATCTTCCATTTGGCTTTGGCAACGGGAAAATCTAGTCACGCCCTGACTATAGCCTTCTGTCCCACAACATGCCAGTGAGAAAATTTAAGGAAGAGTTAGATAAATTTTAAATTAGTGATGGGTTGAAGGGTTATGGAGAATGGCCAGGATGAGATCAGCCATGATCGAATGGTGGAGCAGACTCGATGGGCGAAATGGCCTAATTCTGCTCCTATAGCTGAAGAACATGTGCCCTAAATAGGTCAAATTTGGCAAACTCGTTTTTGGCCAAATTGATGACTAAATGGTCCAACTACAGTTGTTTAAATAACTCCTCCAATTGTTTCCCAAGCTCGTTCCATGCGTTGTTGTAAATTAACACATTGCCCAAGTAGACCACACAGTTAGGCACTCGAGCCACTACTTTGTACATGAGACGTTGGAACGTAGCTGGTGGGTTTTTGAATCCGAACTGTATTACCTTACACTGATGCAGTTCTCTGGGAGTCACAAAAGCAGATATCTCTTTAGCCCTGGATATTAAAGGAGCCTACTAATATCCCTTTAATAGGTCAATTGCGCATTTGCACATCATATCAATACAATCCTCCAACCTTGGAATCGGACACTAAACCGTTTTGGTGATTGTATTAACTTTCCAGTAATCTATGTAGAACCAGGTTGTCCCATCAGACTTAGGTACTAACATGACCGGCGTACCCCAGCTACAGTTACTTGTCTTAATTAACTAATTCTCCAACATGGTTTGGATTTCCGCTTCGTTTTGAGCTAATTTCTGGGGTTATATCTTGTTTTATCGGGTTGGAATCATTCACGTGTTATAGCCCCCACAAGGAAGACAGGGAAACTCCCTGCGGGACTCATGGACTCATGGGCCTACCACCTGAGGCTCGTTAAGGCACGGGATAAAAGCAGGTCTAACTCAAGGCCCAGTCAGACCTATCCTCACAGCGAGGTCTGCACTGGGAGTGAGATGCTGTGCTGAGCATGTAATTGTAAACATGTAAATAAATGATTAGTTAGTGTGGTGGACCCCAATGTCCTTTAAAATCTGTTTATGCTTTTGCAATAACCTTATAAGATCTTTTCATTGCTCTTCCTTCAGATAGGCAAACTCAGTATCTAACTGCTCTCAGATAACCATATTTGTTAGCGGTACCACAGGAGGGCCACTCTGTGAACTGTTGACCTCTTCTCCTACCTCACTCTTACCAGCTCTGTCCACTTCCACGACTTCCACCACCTGACACTTTTGCTCCTTCCTATTTTCTTCCCTGCAACGGTATTTCTTCAACATATTTTTAGGGCATAATCGGTCCTTGTTCCTATGGTCTGGAGTATCTATTAGGTAAGCCACTTTGCTCACTCTCCTCACTGCATTTTGCTTTCAGATGTTCGCCCTGCAATACCAATACCTCATTTCCAGCCCGGACTGTTCTGGATCTGGCATGTTTGTCTGCCCACATTTTTACTCTTGCTCCCGAAACCTTTTTGTGCTCTTGTGTTAACTGACAAGCTCCTGTGACTCTTTCCAGAAAGGTGGACATGTAATCCAGCATTGAGGATTCATCTTTTTGTTTTAGAATCTTCCCTTTCATCAACTTTAATGAATCCCGTATTCCATGACCATAAACTAACTCAAATGGGATGTAGATTTTCAGGCCTTGGGAATAGAATTATAGAATTTACAGTGCAGAAGGAGGCCATTTGGCCCATCGGGTCTGCACTGGCTCTTGCAAAGAGCACCCTACCCAAGGTCAACACCTCCACCCTATCCCCACAACACCTCCACCCTATCCCCATAACCCAGTAACCCCACCCAACACTAAGGGCAATTTTGGACACTAAGGACAATTTAGCATGGCCAATCCACCTAACCTGCACATCTTTGGACTGTGGGAGGAAACCGGAGCACCCGGAGGAAACCCACGCACACACGGGGAGGATGTGCAGACTCCGCACAGACAGTGACCCAAGCCGGAATCGAACCTGGGACCCTGGAGCTGTGAAGCATTTGTGCTATCCACAATGCTACCGTGCTGCCCAAACAACACGGATGTATCGGCCTTCAATCCCACCAACTTCCCCAATATCAATTCCCTACTAATACTTATTTCTTTCAGTTCCTCACGCTCCCTGTGTTCTCCAACATTTCTGGTATATTATTTGTGTTCTCCTTTGGTTCTTTCTTTGTGAAGACAGAAGCAAAGTATGTATTTAGTTGGTCAGCCATTTCTTTGTTCCCCATTATAAATTCCCCTGTTTCTGACTGTAAGGGACCTACATTTGGCTTCACCAATCGTTTTCTCTTCACAACTTTTGCAGACACTTTTTATGATTCCCTGCAAGCTTACTCTTATACTCTATTTTCCCCTTCATAACCAATCCCTTTGTCCACCTTTGCTAAATTCTAAACTGCTCCCAATCCGCAGGTTTTTTTCTGCCCCTTTTGTATGCCTTGTCCTTGAAAATAATACTATTGGACACAGAGAAGGCCTTTGATTGGGTGGAGTGGGAATACTTACGGGAGGTCCCGGGGCGATTTGGGTTGGGGCAGTGTTTTGTGGACTGTGTCCGGTTGTTATATTAGGCACCGGTGGCGAGTGTGCGGACAAACCGAGTTACATCGGGGGATGAGGCAGGCGTGCCCACTTTCCCCACTGCTGTTTGCCCTGGCTATTGTGCCATTGGAACTGGCACTGAAAACGTCAAGAGTCTGGCAGGGGATAGTGCGGGGAGGGGTGGAGCACAGGGTCTCGCTTTTGCGAATGATTTACTTCTATACATATCAGACCCTCTGTGGGGGGTTGGGGTGGGGTGGATTGGAGGGATTATGGGGATGTGAGAGGAATTAAGTTGGTTTTCAGGGTATAAATTGAATATGGGTACGAGTGAGGTCTTTGCGATCCAGGCGAGGGGGCAGGAGAACAGATTGTCTGAGATGCCATTCAAGGTGGTGGGAGGGAGCTTTCGGTATTTGGGTATCCAGGTGGCGGGGGGGTGGGAGCAGCTGCATAAACTGAATTTGGATCGGTTGGTTGAACAGATGAGGGGGGACTTTTGGAGGTGGGACGCGCTCCCGCTGTCATTGCCGGGGCGGGTGTTCAGACTGTTAAAATGTTGGTTCTTGTTTGTTTTTCTGATTATTTAAAAAAGTGAAGGCAGTGATTTGGGGATTTATTTGGGCGGGCAAAACCTCGCGGGTGAAGAAGGTGCTGTTGGAGCGGGGATGTGGCGGGCGGGGCGGGAGGGGGGGTCTGGTTCTTATGAATTTTATCAATTACTATTGGGCGGCGAATATTGCGATAGTCAGGAAGTGGGTACTGAGGGAGGGGTCAGTTTGGAAGCGGATGGAGGTGGCCTCATGTAGGGGCATGAGTTTATGGGCACTGTTATCGGCGCGTCTGCCGTTCTTGCCAGCTCGGTACTCCATAAGTTCGGTGGCAGCCCTGAGGGTGTGGGGACAGTGGAGGCAGCATATGGGACTGGAAGGGGCGTCAGTGTGGGCACCGATATGTGATAATCACCAGTTCGCTCCGGGGGGGCTGGGTGGGGGGTTTCGGAGGTGGCAGCGGGCGGGGATCGAGAGATTTGGAGATCTTTTTATTGATGAGGGCTTCCCGAGCTTGGAGGAGTTTGAATTGCCAGGTGGGAATGGGTTTCGATCTTCCCGCACCTGCCGCACCAGGGGCTATAGGATAAGGTGGTGTCGAGAACAGGAGTAGGAGAGGGGAAGGTTTCAGTGATCCAGAAGGCACTGATGGAGTGGGAGGGAGCCCCGATAGAGGAAGTGAAGAGAAAGTGGGATAAAGAGCTGAGTGGGGAGTTGGAGGCTGGTTTATGGGAGGATGCCCTGAGGCAAATCATTGCATCCTCGTTGTACGCTAGGCTCAGCCTGATACAATTTAATAATAATAATAATCTTTATTGTCACAAGTAGGCTTACGTTGCCATGAAGTTACTGTGAAAAGCCCCTAGTCACCACATTCCGGCACCTGTTCGGGTACACAGAGGGAGAATTCAGAATGTCCAATTCACCTAACAGCACGTCTTTCGGGACTTGTGGGAGGAAACCGGAGCACCCGGAGGAAACCCACACAGACACCGGGAGAACGTGCAGACTCCGCGCAGACAGTGACCCAAGCCGGGAATCGAACCTGGGACTCTGGCGCTGTGAAACAACAGTGCTAACCACTGTGCTACCGTGCCACCGCCGTCCACAAGGCACACATCACTGTGGCCCGAATGTGCAGGTTCTTTGAGGAGGTGGAGGATAGGTGTGGGTCCTGCAAACCATGCCTATATGTTTTGGGCATGTCCGAAGCTGAGGGGCTTCTGGCAGAGGTTTGCTGATGTCATGTCAGAGGACTTACAAATGAGGGTGGTTCCGAGTCCAGAGGTGGAGATCTTTGGTGTGTGTCAGAAGACCCGGGAGCTCAGGGGGTGAGAGATGCCGACGTTCTGGCCTTTGCCCCCCTGCTGGCCCGGAGATGGATCTTAGTAGGATGGAGGGACTCGGAGCCCCCGAAGTCGGGGTATGGGTTAGCGACATGGTAGGGTTTCTCAGAATCGAGAAAATTAAATTCGCCTTAAGGGGCTCATTGCAGGGGTTTGCTCGGAGATGGCAGCCGTTCATCGACTCCTTTGAGAAAAATTAAGCTGTCAGCGGGGGTGGGGGGGAATAGGGGAGGCATGGGGAGGATGAGTACGGGCAGGAGAACCAACGGAAGGGTGGCTGAGGAAGGTGGCGCTGTCTGTGTCAGCCATATTGGCTAGGATTTGTTACTGGGGGGTTTGTTGGTTATATTGTTTTGTTCTTGTTGAAATTTGATGTTTAAAATTGTTAAAATTATAAATGCTTCAATAAAATATTTTCTAAAAGAAAAGAAAATAATACTATCTCTAATGGCCCTTGTAAGCCATGGATTGGCCACCTTTCCAGTTTTATTTTTGCGCCAGACAGGAATGAACAATTGTTGCAGTTCGCCCATGGACTTTTTGAATGTTTTGCCATTGCCTATCCACTGTCATCCCTTTAAGCAACACTTCTCAATCCATCATCGCCAACTCGTGCCTCAGACCATCGTAGTTTCCTTTATTTAGATTCAGGGCCCTAGTCTCAGAATCAACTACGTCACATTCAGTCTTGATGAAGATTTGATCATATTATGGTACCGCATCCCCAACGGGCATCGCACAGCAAGATTGCCAATTATTCTTTTCTCATTACACAGTAACCCAGCCTAGAATGGTCGCTACTCTATTTGGTTCTTCAATATATTGGTCCAGAAAATCATCCTGTAGACACTTTAGGAATTCCTCCTTCACGATAGAACATAGAACATAGAACAGTACAGCACAGAACAGGCCCTTCGGCCCTCGATGTTGTGCCGAGCAATGATCACCCCACTTAAACCCACATACCCCTAACCCAACAATCCCCCCATTAACCTTTTACACTACGGGCAATTTAGCATGGCCAATCCACCTAACCCGCACATCTTTGGACTGTGGGAGGAAACCGGAGCACCCGGAGGAAACCCACGCACACACGGGGAGGACGTGCAGACTCCACACAGACAGTGACCCAGCCGGGAATCGAACCTGGGACCCTGGAGCTGTGAAGCATTGATGCTAACCACCATGCTACCGTGATATTGTTACTAATTTGATTTGCCCAATCTATATGCAGAATAAAGTCACCCATTATTGTTTAATGCCATTCCCAGCATCACCACTACAGTGTGGGGGTCGATATACAATCCCCATTCATACTTTTTTCCCCTTGGTGCTTCTCAGCTCTACCGTACAGTTTCCACATAGTCGAAGCTAATATCCTTCCTCACTATTGCATTAATTTCCTCTTTAACCAGCAATACAACACCACCACCTTTTCCTTTTCATCTGTCTTTCCTAACTTCTGAATACCCCTGGATGGTCAGTTCCCACCCCTGGTCACCCTGCAGCCACGTCCCCTTACTCCCAACTATATCATACCCGTTTACATCCATTTGCGTGAATAACACACAAATTAAGAGTCAGCAACCTAGAGTGGGCCAGGCCTCCAATTGAGCCATGCAAACCGTCTGTCCATGTTTTACTGAGTTAGTGATGGTGTTAATGCTACTTTTCTATCATGTAAGAAGATATCACTGAGATCATAGGGCAATACACCTCTTCAAATGATTACTCCTATAGTATAGATAGTCAGAGTTTTCTGATGATGTTGTAGCGTTCAGAAATATTGCGAATGCTCTGCACGTTAAGGCACAAAGCCTTAAGATTTGTCTTTTTAACATTATTTGTCCCGTTCCCATTATTTTTCAGAGGCCCTGTTTGATTCTGGTCGTTGATTTCTCTGCCTACAATTTTTCTTATTCCCCTTATTTTTGTTCTTGAACCTGATTCCCTCTCCTCTGACTCCTTGGATAGATTCCCATTCCCCAGCCATTTTAGTTTAGACCCTCCACAACCACTCTGTCAAATACTCGCCCAGGACATCAGTCCCGGTCCTGCCCGTGTGTCCCCTGTTACTTGGGGTCATGTTTAAAAATAAGGTTTCTCCTATTTAACATGGAAAGAAGGAGGAATTCCTTCTCTCAGGGGGTTCTAAACTTTTGGAATTCTCTTTCACAGATAGCAGTCAAGGCTGGGTCATTGAATGGCTGTAATCTCAACCCCGGGGGGGGGGGGGGGGGGAGAAATAGGAAAGGCTGGAAAGTCATAAAGAAGGAGAAGATGTGGAGGGGGGGCAAACCCCCCTCCACAATCACAACGCAAACACAACCAAGGTCGACGGTGGGAGGGGGGGGAAGAATAGGGAGGGGGGAGGTATACGGGGAGGACACAAGGGGGGGCGAGGGGGGGCGGGGGGGGGGGGGGGGGATGGAAGGGACCATAGGCCGAACCAGATGCCGGCGAAATGTATATAAAGAAAATTAAGCGAAGGACAGGGTGACCCTTTCTGAACAATAAAATTAATTAAAGCGGTAAACAAAATGTGTAAAACTGTTTATGAATGTGGAAAATGCCAATAAAAAGATTTTTTTTAAAGTGTATGGAATCTCCAGGGATTAATGATTCTTCGCCAGGTTTAGCTAATAGTTTCCATTCCCATTCATTGGGCAACATCCCGAGTTAAGAAGTGAATTTGGAGAGATGCAAGGTGAGAAGAGGATCCAGTCTCACTGTCCTGTTGTCCATGCACCACGAGACAGTCAGTGGCTTCAGCGACTTGGCAACATGCATCAACACTGAAAGCAACAACTCACAGTTACAGCTGGTAACTACTCTATAGGCAGCCCTTGCGTGCCTTTCATGGATTGCTCCCTTCAGCTATCAGCAAAAGTACAGAAAATGAAGCTTCCCCACCCCTGGGAGATCTTGCGGTGCAATGGGTAATGTGCCTGCCTGAGCCGGAAGCTCCGAACTTTATTTGCACTCTGGGACTTGATGGCAAAAAAAGGTGTGTTAATAATCACCATTATTTGTTGAATAGAATTTACTACGGTGTAGAAGAAGGCCATTCGGCCCACTGCATCCAACCTACGAAGGAGCAATCTACCTCGGTCTGCAATCCTGAGCATTGATCATGGCCAATCGCCCTAACCTGCATATCTTTGCACTGTGGGAGGAAACCCGAGCACCCGGAGTAAACCCACGCAGACACGGGGAGAACGTGCAAACTCGGCACAGACAGTGACCCAAGACCGGAATCGAACCCGGGTCCCGGGTGCTGTGAGGCAGCAGTGCTAACCACCGCGTCACCGTGCTGACAAATGTGGCCAAACAGGTTGAGCATCGACCAGCAAAATCCTCCCGACACGCCAAAGGCAGATGGTAAAAATGGGAGAGACTGGTGGTCAACGATGCTCAACGCGGAGTGACACCCCTCAAGCAACAAGCCTCTGGCGGCAGACTAGTGGCCTGGTCCAGGGAAAAAACCTTACTGCGGGGACAACTGAAAATAGGAATTGTTCACCATTAGGTGCGGGAAGCGAAGCAACAACAACCCTCTCCCCAACATTTGCCGCTTGTCCATCATCCGACACAGATGGAAGCTTGATGATGTTTACTAATATTGGCTTTTTAAAATTCCAATCTTATTGAGTTGAATATCAATTTTACAGCTGACACGATGGAATTTGAACTCATGTCCCCGGATCATTAGTCCTGCGGGGGATTAATTCACTAACGATACCACGATGCTACTGCACCCTGCACTGGGAGCAAGCAATCCAAAGAATGAATTCAAATTCCATCATGGAAAGTTGCGAAATGGGAATCAATTAATCTGGTAATTTGTCAACTAACCTTGGAAGCTGACGATTTGCTATTAAAACCCAGTGAATGGCAGGTGAGCCAACCTGCTGCTCCCTTACCAAGTCTGGGTCAGCACCTGATTCCGGTACCATCCGGCTGCTTCAAAATGCCCCTCGGCAAGGTGCCAGTCTAATGACTGCGAGGAAAGGTTCTCTGTGTTCTCAGTCAGGTGAGTATCAGCTTTCGAGGTCGCACCCTGTACTATGAAACTCTCCTCTGTACTTTCCAGTCACTTTGCCCTGCCTAAGGCAGCTTTTAAGGCTGATAGCAGCTGCTATCTTCTGGTGCTTTGCTGAATCTGCAATACCTGCCCAGTCTAATTGGGTCTAACATTGCATAAGAGGGGGAAAGAAAGAGAGAGCCAGATCTAAATATAGAGACCATGCTTACTATAAATAGCCCAAGTGCAGCAATGAGTGAATTTGCACACCTGTTCTGCATTGTGTAATTAGATAGTAGGGGCACAGGTCTGATAGGCTGTACTTCACACAGTGACCTGAACTATAATTATCTATTCAAGACTATCTTGTTTATATTTTTATCCATTTTTCCATTGTATTGGACGTGACGGCTATCTCAAAGCAATTGCCTCTCGTACGATTGTTGAGGTGTAATTGAGCATTTCTGGGTAGGACTCAATGAAGAGGTTGATGAGGAGAAATTGTTTCCGCTGGCAGGAGGTTTAGTAATCAGAGGGCAGAAATCTGTCAATAATTGAAAGCGAAAACAGAAAGAGAGGTGAGGAGTATTATTTTTAAAAGAGGAGTTATTATAATAAGGAATTTACTACCTCACACAGCAATGAAAACATATCACTTTCAAAATGGGGTCCTTGAATAGAAAACGTTCAAAGGGGAAGGGGAAGAATGGGGCTCCCTAAAAGTCAGCATAGGCACGATGAAATGAATGGCCAGCTCTAATGCTATAAGATTCCATGATTTCTACGATATAGAGAATGAATGGGGATCTGGGATTGGATGCAAGACTGGAACTGGCTTTCTATCCTTTTCCCTAAAGGCACCATCCTTAACAATAAGTCCGCAGCTATCAAGTTATTCTTTCATAGCATACGGGCTTCGCTGTTTGGATCAACATTTATTGCCCATCCCTAATCCTCCTAAGAAGGTGGTGGTGAGCTGCCTTCTTTAACTGCTGCAGTCCATGTGTTGTAAGTAAACCCACAGTGCTGTTACAGAGAGATTTTGGCCCAAAACAGTGAAGGGTATAGTTTCCAGGTCAGAATGGTGTGCTGCTTCAAGGAAACTTGCAGGTAGCAGTGTTCCCATGTGCCTGCTGCTCTTGTGCTTCTGGGTGATAAAAGATCTTGGGAGTCCTTGTTCACGATTGTCTTAAGGTTAACGTGCAGGTTCAGTCGGCAGTTAGGAAGGCAAATGCAATGTTCGCCTTCATGTCGAGAGGGTTAGAATACACGATCAGGGATGTACTTCTGAGCCTGTAACGACTCTGGTCAGACCCCATTTGGAGTATTGTGAGCAGTTTTGGGCCCCGTATCTAAGGAAGGATGTGCTGGCCTTGGAAAGGGTCCAGAGGAGGTTCACAAGAATGATCCCTGGAATGAAGAACTTGTCGTATGAGGAACGGTTGAGGACTCTGGGTCTGTACTCGTTGGGGTTTAGAAGGATGAGAGGGGATCTTATTGAAACTTACAGGATACTGCGAGGTCTGAATAGAGTGGATGTGAGAGGATGTTCCCACTTGTAGGAAAAACTAGAATCAGAGGACACCATCTCAGACTAAAGGGACGATCCTTTAAAACAGAGATGAGGAGGAATTTCTTCAGCCAGAGGGAGGTGAATCTGTGGAACTCTTTGCCGCAGAAGGCTGTGGAGGCCAAATCACAGAGTGTCTTTAAGACAGAGATAAATAGGTTCCTGATTAATAAGGTGATCAGGGGCTATGGGGAGAAGGCAGGAGAATCGGGATGAGAAAAATATCAGCCATGATTGAATGGTGGAGCAGACTCGATGGGCCGAGTGGCCTCATTCTGCTCTTGTTTAGCACAATGGGCTAAACAGGTGGCTTGTGATGTAGAACGATGCCAGCAGCACGGGTTCAATTCCCGTACCGGCCGAATGTGGTGACTAGGGGCTTTTCACAGTAACTTCATTGAAGCCTACTTGTGACAATAAGCGATTATTATTATTATTATGTCTTATGGTCTTTTGGGTGTGGATTTGGAGGTGCTGACAAAGAAACCTTAGCAAGGTGTCGTGCAGATGATACACACAATGCTGTCACTTTGTGCCTGCTGGTGAAAGGAGTTAGAGTTTAAGGTGGTGGATGGCGTGCCAATCAAGCGGGCTGCTTTCCTCCGGATGGTGAAATGAAAATCGCTTATTGTCACGAGTAGGCTTCAATGAAGTTACTGTGAAAAGCCCCTAGTCGCCACATTCCGGTGCCTGTTCGGGGAGGCTGGTACAGGAATTGAACCATGCTGCTGGCCTGCCTTGGGCTGCTTTAAAATCCAGCGATTTAGCCCAGTGTGCTAAACCAGCCCCTTGGTGTCAAGCTGCTTGAGTGTTGTTGGAGCTGCACTCATCCAGACAAATGGAGAGTATTCCATTACACTCCTGACTTGTGCCTTGTAGATGGTGGACTGGGCGGCAAGGTGGCACAGTGGTCAGCAGTGTTGCCTCACCACGCCAGAGACCTGTGTTCAATTCCAGTCTTGGGTGACTGCGTGGAGTTTGCAAGTTCTCCCCGTGTGTGCGTGGGTTTCCTCCGGGTGCTTTAGTTTCCTCCCACAGTCCAAAGATGCGTAGGTTAGGTGGATTGGCCATGCTAAATTGCCCCTTACTATAACAAGCTCTACATGCAAAACACTCTCCAAACAGGTAGGTTTCTGACTTCCTTCTCGGATTCATTTGTGACAATTTTATATTTAGAATCATGGCAAAGAAGGAGGTCATTAATATGATTAAAGATGCGACTCTAAAAAGGAAGTGTATAGGATGTTTTAAAGCACTTTATAGCCAGTGAAGCACAGTAGCACAAGTGGATAGCACTGTGGTTTCAGGGTCCCAGGTTCGATTCCCCGCTGGGTCACCGTCTGTGCGGAGTCTGCACGTTCTCCCTGTGTGTGCGTGGGTTTCCTCCGGGTGCTCCGGTTTCCTCCCACAGTCCAAAGATGTGCAGGTTAGGTGGATTGGCCATGATAAATTGCTCTTAGTGTCCAAAAAGATTAGGAGGGGTCACTGTGTTACAGGGATAGGGTGGAAGTGAGGGCTTAAGTGGGTCGGCGCAGACTCGATGGGCTGAATGGCCTCCTTCTGCACTGTATGATCTATGTATGAAGTACATTTTTGAAGTGTATTCAGTTATGTAAGAAAATACAGCAGCTAATTTGTGCACAGCAGTGAGACAGAGACCTTTTTAGTGATCTTGATTGAGAGATGAATATTGGCCAGGACACTGGAAAACACTTTTCTGCTTTAGACTGAGGAGTTAAGTAAAGTTGCCATAGTCCCCGATGACCATAGGCTGCTGGCCCCTTTGAGAGGGAGGTGATTTAACCTGAGGGTCACTACACTTCAGGCAACGTTCAGAAGACTCTCAGCTGGTACAGGAATTGAACCCACGCTGTTGGCATCACTCCGCATCACGAACCAGCCATTTTTATATTTATATTTATTTATTGTCACGAGTAGGCTTACATTAACACTGCAATGACGTTACTGTGCAAAGCCCTTAGTCGCCACATTCCGCCGCCTGTTCGAGTGCACAGAGGGAGAATTCACCTAACAGCACATCTTTCAGGACTTGGAGGAAACCGGAGCACCCGGAGGAAACCCACGCAGACACGGGGAGAGCGTGCAGACTCCGCACAGACAGTGACCCAGCAGGGAATCGAACCTGGGACCCTGGTGCTGAGACGCAACAGTGCTAACCACTGTGCTACCATGCTGCCCATGCCAACTGAGCTAACCTACCCTACCACAGGATCCTTTAAGGACATCTTAGAGCTGGAGTCTTGAAGGCTCAACTTTCTAACTCAGAGGTGAGAGTGACACTGGATGTTGGTGGGAGAGTCATGGTACTAGAGGAAGAAGCTTCAATCGCAGAGATGGGGAACTAAAGTGATGGGATTCGATGAGATTTACTGGAAAGTCGATCAGTCAACTTTGGTGGGATTGTTTGGATACTGGAAAGGTGAGTTATGGTGGGAGAGTTACGTGACTAGAGCAATGTACTCCAATGGGATAGTTTTGGTGCAAGAGGAAAAGCCTTCAATGGAAGAGATTGGGTAATAGAAAGATGGACTTAAATGAGCGATTTCAAGCACGAAAGGAATGGGTTTCAATTGGAAAGTTATAGGACTAGAGGGAAAGATTGGACACTCCATACCATAGAATTTACAGTGCAGAAGGAGGCCATTCGGCCAATCGAGTCTGCACCGGCCCTTGGAAAGAGCACCCTTCCCAAGCCCACACCCCCACCCTATCCCCATAACCCAGTAACCCCAGCCAACACTAAGGGCAATTTTGGACATAAGGGCAATTTAACATGGCCAATCCACCTAACCTGCACATCTTTGGACTGTGGGAGGAAACCGGAGCACCCGGAGGAAACCCACGCAGACATGGGGAGAACGTGCAGACTCCACACAGACAGTGATCCAGCCGGGAATCGAGCCTGGGATCCTGGAGCTGTGAAGCAATTGTGCTAACCACTGGGATGGGTTTCAATGAGCGATTTAAGGTGCGAGAAAGGTGGGTTTCAATGAGACAGTTCAGTTTCTAGAGAGGTAAACCTTGATGAGGTAAATGACCTTTTCGCATCCTTAACTTTTAAAAAAATTCTTTCATTAGTGCTGTACGGTGCAAAATCTAAAATAATCTGAATACTGTGACTGCCCTTTTAAATGAAGTGTCTCACACAATGAAACCCAAATTGTAATTTTAAAACATTAAACCTTTGGATCAAAGCAACCAAACTGTATCAGGTATTGTTTCTTGGTGGTGGGTAATGAAACCTTCCGTTTGATTGACTCACAGTTGAATGTCAGCAGAAAGTAAATATAAAGATGTCTGTGGGAGGTATTAAACTGAACTTGGCTAGCATACTTTTGGCACACCTCAATATAGAAACAATGCTGATCTTGCTTCGCCAGGTGAATGTTATGCCTTGATTGTCTAATTTAATATTTCATAAACTTGACTTATCCTGTTTGAGCTTTTCTTTAACCATAGGAATGATACAGAGAAGGACTGATGACTATATGTGTCTTGGGCTATGCCAGCAGTGACACACCAGCAATTGTGGGTAAATTTTACAGTAAGGTTATTCGAGACAGGACTTTTAAGGAAAATATTTGTCATGAGGTAGTGGATAACTCGGGCAAGGCCACATTTGTTGCCTATTCCAAGCTTTCCCAAGAGTCATCATTAGTGTGGCACTAGAGTCACGTGTAATCCAGACAGGGTAAGGGACATAGACTGCTTTCTCTGAAGGATATTAGTGAACCAGATGGGTTTTAATAACAGCATTCACGCTTGCCAAAGAAGTGCTAAATTCGGTTTCCAGCTTGCCCTGGTTGGGTTTAGACTCCCAACCTTCCAGGACAAACTCATCCAGTGCCATAACCACGAGATTTGCATATTTAGTCACACACTGATTTTTTATCGAGATATTGAATTGTGATGATTAACAGTAATAATAATCTTTATTAGTGTCACAAGCTTACATTAACACTGCAATGAAGTTACTGTGAAAATCCCCCAAGTGCATTACAAATAGTAGTCGCATTTAGTGCTTTGTCATGTGACATCACAGAGTGCTAAATACAGGGTGTTATAGCCCTAGCTGGAGATCATGGGATAGGAACCATCAGGTTTCCCGTGCCCTCCGGGGAATATGAACTTCCCCGGGAACAGAGCGGGGCTTCCCCTTAACATGTGTAGCCCCTCTAGTACAAAAACCTCGACCTGGGTGCAGGTTGAGGAAGGAGACACTGCGTGGAGTGGTGGTGTTTGACTGTAATTAGTAATAAACCTCTAAACTACTGCATGTGCATGGCGGCTTATCTCAAATCTAACACTGGCGATGAGGAACGTACAGTGAACATACATAGAACATACAGTGCGGAAGGAGGCCATTCGGCCCATCGAGTCTGCACCGACCCACTTAAGCCCCCACCTCCACCTTATCCCCATAACCCAATAACCCCTCCTGAACCCATTTGGACACTAAGGACAATTTATCATGGCCAAACCACCTAACCTGCACATCTTTGGACTGTGGGAGGAAACCGGAACACCCGGAGGAAACCCACGCAGACACGGGGAGAACGTGCAGACTCCGCACAGACAGTGACCCAGCGGGGAATCGAACCTGGGACCCTGTGAAGCCACAATGCTATCCACTGTGCTATCGTGCTGCCCTCAGTGGATTCAGTGGAGCTGTTGTCAACACTGGTTATGACACGTCGGGTCTACTTTGTCTAGGCCTCGCCAGGCCCCACTAGAAGCCATCACCACACCGCGTATCGGAAAGTTACAGCCATTCAATGCAGGTTCGGATGGCTGGGGACTGTACATAGAGAGGATGCAGGGCTTCTTCCACACGAATGCGATATTGGCGACGATCGCTAAATTGTTGCCTTGCTGACACGTTGTGGGGGCCCCAAATACAGCATTATAAAAAGTCTAATCCACCAGGATCATCCGGACACCTGCTCGTTTGCCTCCCTGGTAGCCTTGGTAAGGGAACATTTCGAGCTGAAGCCGCTACTAATAGTGCCCTATTTACAGTTCCACACGGCCATACAGGCCCAAGGCAAAGGCATCAGCAAATTTTTGGATAGCCTCAAAGAACTAGCTGAGACCTGTGAGTGCGTCCCAACCCTGGGAAAAGAATTGCGCGACCGGTTAGTATGTGCGATCCGCGATGCAGACACGAAAAGAAAACTACTAGCCGAAGCTCGTTTAGGCCTCTAAAGAGCCGTGGAAATTGTGGCATCCAGGGAATGCGCTGAACAGGGAGTCTAAGAACTCCAGGGGAAGGCAGTACTCAGCTTCAGTGCCAAAACAGGCCCTACGCACAGCTCGCTAGGGCCGAAGAACCGTTTCCCAGCACTGGGATACCTACAGGCAGGGGGCGAGTTGCCGGAGCAGGCCCCGGGAATACAGCCGAACCTTTTCCCTTGACCAGGAGGACCAAGAGTATAATTACCAGCTTGCAGCAGTAGCAGTGGGACCCAGGTACGGGCACACAAGGCCCTGTGAGGAGCACCCACCGCACCACTGGGCATGACCGCCCTGTCCGTGACAGGGCCCACTATCTGGAGGACGACGATGACCAGTGTCAACAAGTACATTGTGTGACGGCACCAAGAATTGCACCCATCCAAATCTCACTCCAGGTGAATGGCCACCTGACTTGCATGGAACTCGATATGGGGGCTGCTGTGTCTGTCATTAGTCGACACACCTTCCACCCCATACATTGCGAGATCCATACGCTGACTCTCCAGGATACCAACACACAGCCAGCAACCCAGATAAGGGGAGCCTCTCCCGATTGCGGGCATGACCACCGTTCACGTTGAATACGGCAGCCAGTCAGCAAATTTACCACCTGTCGTTGTACATGGGAATGGCCCAAGCCTTCTGCGGTGCGACTGGCTCTGGCACTCTGTTTAGGCTGGCAGAGAGTTTGCCAAATTCGGCCACATGGCCCCGAAGCCATATTGGGCAGATTTCCGAACAGCCCGCCCTCCCCTCTATGGTCCCACATCCGCCAAGCGAGCCTCTGGCCCCTCCGCCCATCACCATCAGCCCTGGGCCCACTGGCGGCCGCAAACAAAAGCCCCCCAACTGAGGATGCCAAGATGTGGGACGAGGTGTAACCCCTCTAGTATACCCCTCCGGGGTGGTGTCTGACTGTAGATAGTAATAAAGCTCTGCATGCTCTAAATTGCTGCTTATTCATGGCTGCTCCCTCGGATCGAACACAAGGATTAGTTTGAGGTTATTGAGAAGCCATGTGCCGAAAATGGCTAACATGTAGGTCGGCTGTTGTTTTTGATGATGTTGTTTGAGGGTGAATGTTTAAGAAGCGAACTCCCTGCTCTTCTTCCAATAGGACAGTGGAATCTACCTGAATGAGGGAGCTCGGTTTAACATGTCATCTGAAAGATGGCACCTCTGTTAGTGCAGCAATCTTTCGGAGCAGCCCTCAAGCTCAATCCCCTGTTTTCATGGTTAAATTAGTCTAATGGCAATGAACAAAGGCAATAAATTCAGCTTCCCAACTTGCCTCAGTAATAGCTGACCTCACAACCTCTGCATTATCATAGCCGCCTGGCTACCATCCACTCATGCTCTGATTTACGGCTGGGCGGGAGCACTTGAGGGCAAGCTGCCTGATACCCTTGACGGCAAAGAATGGAGAATGGAGTTGGAGACAATAATAATAATAATAATGAAGTAATAATAAAATAATAATTAAGCAGGAAGTACGTGTACAGTTAGATAAACAACTTGTTTCTTTCTCTTCAATACCTTGTACAATTGGCTATTATACATCAATGAGCCTTGTCAGCTGTGGCTCAGGGGGTAGCACTCTGAGTCGGAGGTGTGTGGGTTCAAATCCCACTCCAGCGATTTAAGCACATAATCTGTACTTTGGTTATTATCACATAGTTGTTTGTAAATCTTGTTGTGACACTGTGCACACAGGGCTAAATCGCTGGCTTTTAAAGCAGACCCAGGCAGGCCAGCAGCACGGTTCAATTCCCGTACCAGCCTCTCCGAACAGGTGCCGGAATATGGCGACTAGCAGCTTTTCACAGTAACTTCATTTGAAGCCTACTCGTGACAATAAGCGATTTTCATTTCATTTCATTTGTGACAAATTGGCTGCTGCATTACAACAGGCAAGTTACCAGACAGAGAAAAGTGCTTCAGTGACTGTCAGGTGCTTGGGGATGCCCTTAACCTATGAACAGCGCCATATAAAATTAAAGTTATTTATTTGGCTATGAGATAAAACTTTATGGACAAAGCTTTCCTGCCCTTATCCAGACTCGTGTGAACTTTACAATAGAGTTACTGGAGAGAAATCAGGAACCTGGCCCATTAACTCTTCGAGAGATCACAATCTGAATCCCGCCCACCATGTGTTGGATATTATCTGGCAAATCTGCATATTAGAGCGAGACAGCTAGTCTGACTCTAATATATGTTCACCTGATATACCTAGGCCCTGGGATCTGACCCCTTTGTCTCACGGACCTCAGGTGAGTGCCGTTTTGTGCTGGTCCCTACAAAAGGAGACCAGATGGTATAGCCATTGGGGGGGGAGGTCTCCTAGGGGGTCAGAGGCCCCCAGGTGGTGGCCCTCTGGGCAGGGTGTCACCCTGGCATTGCTGGTGCCATCTAGACACCATGGCACCCTGGTGGTGCCATCTGGGTGCCAGCCTGGCATTGCCAAATTGCCCATGTGGCACTGGGGGGGGAGCGCTGCAAGGGTGCCAGGCTGGCATTGCCAAATTGCCCATGTGGCACTAGGGGGGGAGCACTGCAAGGGTGCCAGGTTGGCATTGCCAAATTGCCCATGTGGCACTGGGGGGGAGCACTGCAAGGGTGCCAGGCTGGCATTGCCAAATTGCCCATGTGGCACTGGGGGAGGCGCTGCAAGGGTGCCAGGCTGGCATTGTTTCTGCAATGGGGATTGATTTGATTTATTGTCGACAGCTGGACGAAGCTGCGTTTGAACCTGTGAGTGTGTGTTCTCAGACTTCTGTATCTCCTGCCCGATGGAAGAAGTTGGAAAAGTGAGTAAGCCGGGTGGGAGGGATCTTTGATTATGCTGCCTGCTTTCTCCAGGCAGTGAGAGGGGTAGATGGAGTCCATGGATGGGAGGCAGGTTCGTGTGATGGACTGGGCGGTGTTCACGACTGTCTGAAGTTTCTTGCGGTCCTGGGCCGAGCAGTTGCCATACGAGGCTGTGATGCAGCCCGATAGGATGCTTTCTATGGTGCACCTATAAAAGTTGGTTAGAGTCAGTGTGGACATGCCGAATTTCCTTAGTTTCCTGAAGTAGTATAGGCACTGTTGTGCTTTATTGGTGGTGGCATCAACGTGAGTGGACCAGGACAGATTGTTGGTGATGTGCACCCCTCGGAATTTGAAGCTGTCAACCATCTCCACCTCGGCCCCGTTGATACAGACAGCGGCGTGTACGACACTTCACTTCCCGAAGTCAATGACCAGCTCCTTCGTTTTGCTGACATTGAGGGAGAGATTGTTGTCACTGCACCACTCCAGTAGGTTCTCTATTGGGCCTGAGGGTGTCCTGCCTGTGTGAGGTGGGGTGAGGGTGTCCTGCCTGTGTGAGGTGGGGTGAGGGTGTCCTGCCTGTGTGAGGTGGGGTGAGGGTGTCCTGCCTGTGTGAGGTGGGGTGAGGGTGTCCTGCCTGTGTGAGGTGGGGTGAGGGTGTCCTGCCTGTGTGAGGTGGGGTGAGGGTGTCCTGCCTGTGTGAGGTGGGGTGAGGGTGTCCTGCCTGTGTGAGGTGGGGTGAGGGTGTCCTGCCTGTGTGAGGTGGGGTGAGGGTGTCCTGCCTGTGTGAGGTGGGGTGCGTGGGGGCTCGAGGATCCCCTTATAGGTGAGTTAGGGCTTTGTGGTGGGGGGGGGGGGGGGGGGGGGGGGATCGTGATAGGCAGGGTTGAGAGATCGGCATGCCATTTAAAAATGGCAAGTTTGAGAGTCTAACTTCAGCTGAAATAAAAGGATCGGGTAACAAAAACCTGGGATTGGTTGGAATGTCTATGAAGCTGCCCGATTGCTGTCAAATCCGAGATGTCCCTTTGAGGAAGGAAATCTGCCATCCTTACCCGGTCTGGCCTGTAAATGCCTCCAGTGCCCACGTGTTTGACCCCTAACTACCCGACCACACAAGCCACCCAATTGCAAAAAGACTTCCCAGGAACAACAAGGACAATAATATGCCAGCTCTGCCAATGACAGCCTTTTCCAGAAAATGAATAAAACTCATGATAAATATTTGTAACAAGGGAATATGGCTTCCTGTTGGCTAATCAGTGTTTTCACTCTTTGCATTAGAAAGACGGAGGTTGATCAGTGACCTGATGGAGGTCTACATGAGTGGCATGGACAGAGTGGATGGGCAGGCACTCTTTCCCAGGGTGGAGGGGTCAGTCACCAGGGGACATAGGGTAAGGTCCGTGGGGCAAAGTTTAGAGGAGATGGGCGAGGCAGGTTTTCTACACAGAGGGTGTTGAGTGCCCTGGAACACGTTGCCAAGGGAGATTGTGGAAGCTGATACATTAACAGCGTTCAAAAGGCATCTTGACAAACACATGGATAGGATGGGTAAAGAGGGATACGGCACAAGGAAGTGCTGAGGGTTTTGGCCAAGGTTGATACCATGACCGGTACAGGTTTGGAGGGCCGAAGGGCCTGTTCCAGTGCTGTATTGTTCTTTGTTCTTTGTTCTTAAATGCAATCCTGGGAAGGGACTGAGCCATACAAATTAGGGACCGGGGTTGGTTACCTGTGTCTGCCTTGTGGTCAGTTGTGGCATTGTTAAGTTGGCTGCAACTGTCTTCAGCACCGTTGGCCCAGGATGCCACGCCTCTTAAAACAATATTCTATTGGCCAGTTCATAAGTCTCTCAACATCCTTTTTTTCACTCTTTCATGGCATGTGGCATCTCTAGCAATATTCCAATTTGTAGTCCATCCCTAATTGGCTTTGAAAACGTGGTGAGTCGCCTTCTTGAAGTAACTGCAGTCTATCAAATGGAGGTACACCCACAGTGCTGTTAGAGAGGGAGATCCAGGATTTTGACCCAGTGACAGTGATAGATTTGGGGAGTCAGGAGCCGAGCTATTCATAGAAATGAATACCGTGGGCAGCACGGTAGCATTGTGGATACCACAATCGCTTCGCAGCTCCAGGGTCCCAGGTTTGAATTCGGCTTGGGTCACTGTGCGGAGTCTGCACATCCTCCCCGTGTGTGCATGGGTTTCCTCCGGGTGCTCCGGTTTCCTCCCACAGTCCAAAGATGTGCAGTTTAGGTGGATTGGCCATGATAAATTGCCCTTAGTGTCCAAAATTGCCCTTAGTGTTGGGTGGGGTTACTGGGTTATGGAGATAGGGTGGAGGTGTTAACCTTGGGTAGGGTGCTCTTTCCAGGAGCTGGTGCAGACTCGATGGGCCGAATGGCCCTTCTGCACTGTAAATTCTATGATTCTATGATTCTATGAAAACTGACGGTGCAGAAGGAGGCCTTTCAGCCCATCGAGTTTGCTCAGACCCTTGGAAAGAACACCCTACCAAGACCCACGCCGACACCCTATATCACTAAACCTACCTAATGTTTTGGACACTAAGAGGCAATTTATCATGGCCAATCCACCTAACCTGCACATCTTTGGACTGTGGGAGGAAACCGGAGCAGCCGGAGGAAACCCAGGCAGACACGGGGAGAAAATGCAAACTCCGCACAGTCACCAGAGGCCAGAACCAAACCCGGCTCCCTGGCGCTGTGAGGCAGCAGTGCTAACTAACCACTGTGCCACCGTGCAGCCCCAGTATGTAGTATTATGTGGTATTCACCACATTATCCCCAGTCTTTGACCTGCTCTTGGAACCACAGTACAGATATGGTTTGTCCAGTTAAGTTTCTGGTCAATGAGGTCATCCCCTTTACATGCTATTCGATCAGCTAAAAAAGTGGGTAATTTTACAATGTTCCCGAGTTAGACATGGCGATTCCTCATGCAGAGTGCTCAGGTAGTCAAGGTGCATGAGGACAAGAGCTGTGATGCTGCCCATGGTTGATTAGCCTGCTGTCCCATTACCTCACAGAAGAAAGATGGTCGTAATGACCCTTAGGAGGAAACTTAAACACAAGCCAACACCTTAAGCCACAGACATAGACTATTTCCTCTCACAGTCCAGGGGTGCGCAGGTTGGGTGGATTGACCGTGATAAATTGCCTCTTCGTGTCCAAATGGTTCGCTGGGGTTACTGGGTTACCGGGATACAGTGGAGGCATGGGATTAAGATTACGTAGGGAGCTCCTTTCAAGGGCCGGTGCAGACACGATGGGCCAAATGTCCTCCTTCTTCACTGTAGATTCTATGATTCTACAAGTCTAAGAAAGAGAAAAGTTAAAACATATTAAAACGTGGACAAAGAAATATGCCTTAAACTGTGAATCAATCTGGACACAGTTTTCCATTGTTCTCTACTGCATCACAGTTTGGATCACAAAGTAGCAAAGTGGGAAAATGAGGACGAGTCCACCTTTAAACCATACCATCTCCCCTTGGAACACTCCATGAAAACTCCCAGTCCTATTGGCTACATTTAACTGGATTCACATTAAAACTACAAGGAGCCTTAAATGACACCAGTCGGTCTGACTGACATGACCACATTAACTGGGCCCTGGATCACTGCTACTTTAGCCTGCCCACAGCTGAGGGAAATGCTTGGGAAAGGTTTTACGAGCTGTGACAGAAGAGAACGAGGTGATGTTGTAGGTTAACGCGCTTCCCTTTCGTCTGTGGGTCCTGTGTTCGATTCCAGCCAAGATGGAGAGGATGAAAGTCTCACAAAGACTCCTTTGTGAGAGTAATTTGTGGCTGGCCACTGTTCAATTCCCAGGCTTAGTTAGTGATGCTCAGACACCGCCCCCAGCCCTCACCAGCCAGAAAGCATGCCAATACTCAGAGAGGGCTTTTGCAGGACGTCCTGGGTGAGGGCATTCCCTCCTTGCCCCCCCCCCCAGCAAAAACACCAGGAATGACCAAAGCAATGGAAAATCTGGGATCGGAAGGGAGGGAATTTGTTCCTTGCTGAGTCTTGGACAGATTGAGGATCATGCTAATTGAGTATGTCTACCACACCGAGAGAGGGCATACTTGGCACCCTCCTCTCAGCATCTATTCACAGTTGGTGGTATCTTTTGTCTCACTGTTGTCAACAGGATGAAGGAAAATGTTGTGGATATTTAACTTGTCTTGAAGTGTGTTCTCCAGTATCAACTTCCCTTAAACGTTTCAGGAGCGGGTTTCTCGGATCCTGAGGCTAAATGTTGACGTCGTCGTAAACGCCGTCGTGTTTTACGAAGGCGTCAACAGCCCCTAGGAGCAGTGACCCTGTGCCTCACAGGGGGCCCAGCATGGCACTGGAGCGACACACGCAGCTCCAGCTGCCGAGACCGGCATCAAACGGGCGCCGCGGGTCTGCGCATGTGCTGTACGGCCGGCGCAAACCCGTGCATGTGCTGTACGGCCGGCGCAAACCCGTGCATGTGCTGTACGGCCGGCGCAAACCCGTGCATGTGCTCTACGGCCAGCGCAAACCCGTGCATGTGCTGTACGGCCGGCGCAAACCCGTGCATGTGCTCTACGGCCAGCGCAAACCCGTGCATGTGCTGTACGGCCGGCGCAAACCCGTGCATGTGCTCTACGGCCAGCGCAAACCCGTGCATGTGCTGTACGGCCGGCGCAAACCCGTGCATGTGCTCTCCGGCCGGCGCAAACCCGTGCATGTGCTCTCCGGCCGGCGCAAACCCGTGCATGTGCTGTACGGCCGGCGCAAACCCGTGCATGTGCTCTCCGGCCGGCGCAAACCCGTGCATGTGCTCTACGGCCGGCGCAAACCCGTGCATGTGCTCTCCGGCCGGCGCCAGTTGCCTTCTCCATGCCAGCCCCAACGCAACATGGCGGAGAGCTACAGGGGCACGGCACGGAGGAACATAGGCCTCCACCAGGAGAAGGCCGCCCGCCGATCTGTTGGCCCCGATCGCGGGCTAGGCCACAGTGGAGGCCCCCCACCCCGGGGTCGGATCCCACCTCCCCCCCACCAGGCCACCCCCCCCTGCAGGATGAACGACGAGGTCCTGCCGTGTAGGACCACACGTGAACGGCGCCGGCGGGACTCGGCCTATCTCAGTGGCCACTCGGCCCATCACGCGTGGAGAATGGCCGGTGGGGCGCGTAGGGCGGACCCCGACCGGCGCCAATGGTGCCGATTCTCCGGTGACCGAAGAATCAGCGGACCGCCCTTCTCCTCAGTATAGAAACCGAAAAGCACTCCCTCTTCTCCAAGTTCAGATTGTATCCTGAGACAGCCCCACATCGAGTCAACAGCCCCATTACATCCCCCACCATTGGAACCGGTCTGAGAGGTACAAAAGAAGGTCATCGGCATATAGTGAACCCTATGCTCCACACCCACCCCCCCCCCTCACTATCCCCCTCCACTTATCTGACTACCTCAACACGATGACCAAAGACTCTATCGCCAATGCAAACAGGAGAGGAGACATAAGGCACCTCTGCTTCATTCCCCTGTGCAACTGGAAGTATCCCTAATTCCGATTGTTCATCCAGACACTCGCCTTGAGCTCCCTATAAAGTAACTTATCCCATAACAAACTTGGGCCCTGTCCCAAACTGTTCCAACACTTCAAACAGGTAACTCAATTCCACCCTATCAAAGGCCTTCTCCGATTGCGAGTCGACTTAATGCGTCGGCATTCCCAATGGATGTGCCCGTACGATGTTCGAATGAGCAGCCAATAGCAGAGCCCACTTCTGATCCGGCTGATCGACGGCGCCACCTTATCCTCGCAAAAGAGGCCAAGCAGTGGCTATGATCCAATACGATGAAAAGATGGTGGCCATAAACGTATTGATGGAAGCGTTTAACTCGGAAGACCTTCTTTTTCTATCTGGGCATAATTACGTTCTGCAGCCATCAACAACAACGCTACCAGCCTCCCCGGACAGGCGCCGGAATGTGGCGACTAGGGGCTTTTCACAGTAACTTAATTGAAGCCTACTCGTGACAATAAGCGATTTTCATTTCATTTTTTCATATTGGACAGCCCTGGCCGTCATACATGCGGTACAAAAGGACGGCGCCGATACTGTACGGCGATGCGTCGCGCGTCAATTAAAGGGGCTTAACGGCGTTGAAGTGAGTGAGGACTTTGGACAAAACCAATGTCCGTTTCACTAAACAAAATGCAGTCTCCTGGTCAGTGCCCCTTATCCAGGGTTGGTTTCTCTGCAGAAGATTATGGAGGGGGGTCCAGGATTGTTGCCAAGTTTGGTATAAAATGGCCATAATAATTTATCAGGTCCAAGAAGCAATGAAGCTCTGTCGCATCAGTTTGTGCAGGGCCATCTTTATTGCCTGTACTTTGTCAGCAACTGGGTTATGTGCATTCCAATCACCCCCCTTCATGCTTGAGTGATTTTGAAGTACTCAGCTGGACGTTGACAACACTTAACTCTCTTTGAAGTGGTTGATGTTTGTAACATTTTGGTTACAGCACTTTAGAGTTACTTATCCATGAAGGGAGATGAATAAAGCAAGGCTCACACCTGTGTTTGTGCAAGCTGTCAATCACGGTTCACTAAGGGAAATTAATGAATACCTTGCAGCTAAAGGAGCTGAGGGGATTAAACACAGGGCACTATTTTCTCTTTCCAGGAATGGACACATGGTTCTTCCTCTGTCTGAGCCAGCAGGTGTATGCCCAGGTGAGTGTTATGACAGTAGTCTTATTCACTGCCCCTGTCTGGACTGTTCTCCAGCTTCCAGAGAGTGGTCTCTTTTCTGTAGGGTCTCTGGGGTTTTCTTTCCTTAGCGGCCTTTGGGGGGGTACTTTTAGTTAGGGAGTCTCTGTGGGGGGGGGGGTTCCTTTAGTTAGGGAGTCTCTGGGCGGTTCCTTTAGTTAGGGAGTCTCTGAGGGGGGGTCCCTTTAGTTAGGGAGTCTCTGAGGGGGGGTTCCTTTAGTTAGGGAGTCTCTGTGGGGGGGGGGGGTTCCTTTAGTTAGGGGGTCTCTGAGGGTGGTTCCTTTAGTTAGGGAGTCTCTGTGGGGGGGGGGGGTTCCTTTAGTTAGGGAGTCTCTGTGGGGGGGTCCCTTTAGTTAGGGAGTCTCTGTGGGGGGTTCCCTTTAGTTAGGGAGTCTCTGTGGGGGGGGGGGTTCCTTTAGTTAGGGGGTCTCTGAGGGTGGTTCCTTTAGTTAGGGAGTCTCTGTGGGGGGGGGGGTCCCTTCAGTTATGGAGTCTCTGAGGGGGGGGGTTCCCTTTAGTTAGGGAGTCTCTATGCGGGGGTCCCTTTAGTTAGGGAGTCTCTGGGGGGGGGTTCCTTTAGTTAGGGAGTCTCTGTGGGGGGTTCCCTTTAGTTAGGGAGTCTCTGTGGGGGGTCCCTTTAGTTAGGGAGTCTCTGAGGGGGGGTCCCTTTAGTTAGGGAGTCTCTGTGGGGGGTTCCCTTTAGTTAGGGAGTCTCTGTGGGGGGTTCCCTTTAGTTAGGGAGTCTCTGTGGGGGGTTCCCTTTAGTTAGGGAGTCTCTGTGGGGGGTCCCTTTAGTTAGGGAGTCTCTGTGGGGGGTTCCCTTTAGTTAGGGAGTCTCTGTGGGGGGTTCCCTTTAGTTAGGGGGTCTCTGAGGGGGGTTCCTTTAGTTAGGGAGTCTCTGTGGGGGGGACCCTTTAGTTAGGGAGTCTCTGGGCGGTTCCTTTAGTTAGGGAGTCTCTGTGGGGGGGGGGTTCCTTTAGGTAGGGAGTCTCTGTGGGGGGGGGGGGTTCCTTTAGTTAGAGAGTCTCTGTGGGGGGTCCCTTTAGTTAGGGAGTCTCTGGGAGATGGGCAGGTTGGGTCACCCCCATACTTGGGGGAAGTGGGAGACCCAGACTGTCTGGTTACTGGGGGCTGAATCGCGATGGGGGGTGGTGTGGGGGGCTGCTTTGCGATGTGGGGGAGGGGGTTGGCCAACCACAGGAACTCGCTATCGGGCCTCCCACTCAAAATGACGGTCAGATAGCAGAATTCCCTTGAGAATCGTTCACATTTTGAATGTTGTGGTGAATGTGATTCACACCGGATTATAATCTGTATATACATGTGTCTATATTGTAAGTGCAGTTGCACTACCTGTCCTCCAGGGGGAGTAGCTCTGGGAATTCTCAAATTGTACGGGGCTTCTCCCTTGGCTCTGCCCAGGACTCCTCCCCCCGGAAGCTGCTGTATAAAGATCAGTGCCACATGGTCAGCCGGCCAGTTCACCGAAAGTTCAATGGCTAATAGGCTGGCTCTGTTGTGAGTATATTAAAACCGCTATTCTAATCAAACAAGCACGTGTCCATAGAATTGTTGGTTCTAACAATTTAATATACTCAGGAAACAGTCGAAGAAATCATGGAAGCAGCCCTCAAGCCCGGACGCCTAGAACTCGACCCACAGGATGCAGAGGCTAAGGACATTTTTTCCCACTGGCTGAGATGTTTTAAAGCCTACCTGGCAGAAGCCAGCACCGCCGGAACAACGGAGGAACACACGGTAAGCCACAGAATATCCACACAGCTAAATCCGGCCGGTTCTTACACCGCAGCGTTGGCAATATTGGACAAAATGTACATTAGGCCCATTAACGAGGTTTATGCACGCCACGTGTTTACGACTCGCCGTCAGTGGCCTACAGAAACGCTTGCCGAGTTTGTAAAGGAATTGAACAATATTTCCAATTACTGTAATTATCAAGCTGAACATAGGGAGCTTGCTGTGCGGGACGTTTTCGTGGCAGGCCTCAGGTCTAACTATGTGCGCTAAAGACTGCTAGAAAAGGGGGCCAAGGACTTAGACACTACTGTGGAGGCTGCTACCACTATGGAAGTTTCCTTCCGCAGCCTCATCTCGTTTCCCGCGGACCCCGCAACCTCCTCGTGGACTCCCGACCAACAGTCCCCCCAAGCCTGTGCTGCACGGCCCCCCAGCTACCGCGCTCCCAAAGCCAGTTACTCTGCTGCCCCAGCCAGTTACTCTGTTGCCCCAGCCAGCTACTCAGCTGCCCCAGCCTGCCATTTCTGTGGCCAAAGCCAGCACCCGCGGCAGCACTGCCCAGCCCGATCCGTGACCTGCAGCAGCTGCGGGAAGAAAGGCCGCTATGCCAGAGTGTGTCTGGCGAAGAAAGCCCCAGCCTCTAACCCTCCCACGGCTCAAAGCACTCGTTCCCTGAATTCACAGGCCTGCAGGCCCCGAAATGCTGCAGCCTGTATGCCGACTCAGCCCCCACCCGGCATGTGCGACTCATGGGGGCGGCCATCTTGGCAATCCTCCTCCATGCGGCCGGCCATGTGCGACTCATGGGGGCAGCCATCTTGGCAATCCTCCTCCATGCGGCCGGCCATGTGCAACTCATGGGGGCGGCCATATTGGGATCCATCCCCTTCAAACTCTGAAACTCACCTCGACGACTATGAACTCAGAGGGCAGTCATCACAGGGCCACTCCAGCTCAGCTGATCGAGCCACCGACTACCCGCAACTCAGCGCAGTCACCCTGGATCAATCCCGCCCCAAGCACCTACGAAGTTCGATGGCGGAGGGCCAGATCAACGGGTACAGCACGCCATGCCTCTTTGACTCCGGGAGCACCGAGCTTTATACATCCAGAGCTGGTAAGACGCTGTTCGCTTTCTATTTTTCCGGTGAGCCAAACTATCGCCCTCGCTTTGGGCTCCCACTCAGTCCAAATCCAAGGACGCACCATTGCTACGCTCACAATTCGAGGCGCTAGTTATTCTAAATTTAAACTTTATGTCCTGCCCGACCTCTGCACGCCACTCTTATTAGGCCTGGATTTCCAGTGCAACCTCAAGAGCCTCACCCTCAGCTTCGGCGGGCCCCTGCCCCCACTCACTATCTGCAGCCTAACCACGCTGTGCATCTCCCCCCCTCCGCTCTTCGCCAATCTCACTCCAGATTGCAAGCCAGTAGCTACTCGCAGCAGGCGATACAGCCTACAGGATAGGGTCTTTATCCGATCGGAGGTCCAACGGCTGCTCAGTGAGGGGATCATAGAGGCCAGTAATAGTCCCTGGAGAGCTCAGGTGGTGGTCGTCAAGACCGGGGAAAACTTTTGCATGGTCGACTATAGCCAGACCATAAATCGCTTTACGCTCCTAGACACGTATCCCCTCCCCAGAATTGCAGACATGGTTAATCAGATCACCCAATATCGGCTATTTTCCACGGTGGATCTGAAGTCTGCATGCCACCAGCTCCCAATCCGCCCGGAGGACCGCCACTACACGGCATTCGAGGCCGATGGCCGCCTCTTCCATTTCCTCCGGGTTCCTTTCGGCGTCACTAACGGGGTTTCGGTGTTCCAACGAGCAATGGACCGAATGGTAGACCAGTACGGGCTGCGGGCCACGTTTCCGTATCTGGACAATGTTACCATCTGCGGCCATGACCAGCAGGACCACGACGCCAACCTCCACCGTTTTCTCCAAACGGCACAGAAATTAAATCTCACTTATAACAAGGAGAAATGCGTTTTCCGCACAAACAGGCTGGCCATCCTCGGCTACGTCGTGGAGAATGGAGTCCTGGGCCCAGACCCAGACCGCATGCGCCCCCTCTTAGAACTCCCCCTCTCTCATTGTCCCAAGGCCCTCAAACGGTGCTTGGGGTTCTTCTCGTACTACGCCCAGTGGGTCCCTCAATATGCGGACAAACCCCGCCCACTCTTCAAGGCCACACTATTTCCCCTGTCTGCTGAGGTGCGCCAGGCCTTCAGCTGCATCAGGGACAACATCGCCAAAGCAGCCATGCGGGCGGTGGATGAATCCACTCCATTCCAGGTTGAGAGCGACGCATCAGAGGTAGCGCTAGCAGCCACACTAAATCAGGCAGGGAGGCCCGTTGCATTTTTCTCCCGTACCCTATCCGCTTCAGAACTCCGACACTCCTCAGTCGAGAAGGAAGCACAAGCCATTGTGGAGGCTGTTCGTCACTGGAGGCACTACCTCGCAGGTAGGAGGTTCACCCTCATCACCGACCAACGATCGGTTGCCTTTATGATTGACAACTCGCAAAGGGGCAAAATAAAAAATGATAAAATCCTTCGGTGGAGGATCGAACTCTCCACCTATAGTTACGATATTAAATATCGACCGGGGAAGCTCAACGAGCCCTCGGATGCCCTATCACGCTGGACATGCGCCAGCGCGCAGATCAGCCGTCTGAAAGCCATCAACGTTGATCTCTGCCATCCAGGGGTCACCCGGCTCGCCCACTACATCAGAGCCCGAAACCTGCCTTTCTCCAACAAGGAGGTAAAAGCGGTCACCAGGGACTGCCCGATCTGTGCAGAGTGCAAACCGCACTTCTATAGACCAGACAGGGCCCACCTGGTCAAGGCTTCTAGGCCCTTTGAACGCCCTGCGATTGATTTCAAAGGGCCACTCCCCTCCACTAACAAGAACATTTATTTCCTCAACATCATCGACGAGTTCTCCCGATTCCCTTTTGCCATTCCATGCCCTGATATGACCTCCCACACAGTCATTAGGGCCCTGCATAGTGTCTTCACCCTATTCGGTTTTCCCCAGCTACGTGCACAGCGACCGGGGTTCGTCCTTTATGAGCGACGAGCTGCGTCAGTACCTGCTCGACAAGGGCATTGCCTCGAGCAGGACTACCAGCTATAACCCCAGGGGGAACGGGCAGGTGGAGAGGGAGAGCGCGATGGTCTGGAAGACCGTCCTACTGACCCTCCGGTCTAGAAAGCTCCAAGTCTCCCAGTGGCAGGAAGTCCTCCCAGACGCGCTCTACGCAATCAGATCCCTCCTCTGTACAGCTACAAATCAAACCCCTCACAAACGACTCCTCATTTTTTCTAGGGGCACTACCACGGGTGTCTCACTTCCGGCGTGGCTGAGGACACCAGGCCCAGTCCTCCTGAGGAAACACGTCAGGGGTCACAAAATTGACCCCCTTGTTGAAAAGGTGCGCCTGCTCCACTGCAACCCCCAGTACGCATTCGTGGAGTTCCCGGACGGTCGCCAGGACACAGTATCCCTTCGGGACCTGGTGCCCGCTGGATCCAGCCCCCCCTCTACCCCCACTGAGGAACCCCTTACCCCGTTCCCTATGCTGCCGCCCCTCGCGCCCCCGATTCTGCAAGCTCGCCCCACCTGTTCCACGAGCCAGAACCAGCGCGCCCCCAGTCTCCGGTCGAGCCAGAGGTGTATAAAGTTCGGACGGGACCCGCCCCGGAGTCTGCCATCGTACCCCAGCTCTCAACACCCACACAGCCTCCGCAAGAGGCTGTAACCCCGGTGCTCCGCAGATCGAAAAGAACAATTCATCCACCGGACAGACTAACTTTGTGAGCCACTACCCCGCTGGACTCGATTTTTTCACAGGGGGTGAATGTGGTGAATGTGATTCACACCGGATTATAATCTGTATATACATGTGTCTGTATTGTAAGTGCAGTTGCACTACCTGTCCTCCAGGGGGAGTAGCTCTGGGAATGCTCGAGTTGTATGGGGCTTCTCCCTTGGCTCTGCCCAGGACTCCTCCCCCGGAAGCTGTTGTATAAAAGGTCAGTGCCACATGGTCAGCCGGCCAGTTCACCGAACGTTCAATGGCTAATAGGCTGGCTCTGTTGTGAGTATATTAAAACCGCTATTCTAATCCTACAAGCACGTGTCCGTAGAATTGTTGGTTCCAACAAACGTCCTTCCTTTCATGGCAACTTGAGTGTTTGTTTATTATTAATAATCGGGCTGCTCTGTGAAAGCAGAGCGGGTACAGATGGTAAGACTGGTGGTCGTGACTTTGAGGGTGGATAGGAGGTACTCAGAGTTGCCAGAGGCAGGGCTGTTGAAGGAGAGGCAGAGGCTCAAGATGGGGTTTGGGCTAGTGCCTACGGGCAAGGTGGTGGGGCAGCTACGGAGGGCCAGAGGAGAATGTACAAACTCCATGCAGACAGTAAAAATGATGGTGCTGCCAAGGTTTCTGTTTGTGTTCCAGAACCACCCAATCTTCATCCCTAAGTCGTTTATTAAGAAGGTCAATACGCTGATCTCTGGATTTGTGTGGGCGGGGTAAACACGGCGGGTTAAGAGGGCTTTCCTAGATCGGGGAGGCCTGGCACTGCCGACCATGATGAATTATTACTGGGCAGCGAATATCCGATGGTTAGGAAGTGGATCGTGGGCGAGGGGTCGGCGTGGGGTCAGATGGAGGCAGCATCGTGGAGGGGAACAGGTTTAAGGGTTTTGTTGTCGGCACCTCTACCTTTCTCACCAGCCAGGTACTCCATGATCCAGTAGTGGTGTTGGCCCTAAGGGTGTTGGGGCAGTGGAGGCTGCATTTGGGGCTCAAGGGTGCCTCAGAGTGGGCACCGATCGGTGATAACCATGGGTTAGCACCATGGGGGCTGGGTGGGAGGTTTCTAGGGTGGCAGCAGGTAGGGATTGAGAGATTTGGAGATCTGTTTGTAGGGGGCAGATTTGCTAAGTTGGAGGACCTGGAGGAAGAGTACGAGTTCCCAGGGGGAATGGCTTTAGGTACCTGCAGGTTTGGGACTTTGTAAGGAGTGAGGTGCCGTCCTTTCCTGGGCTGCCATCCCTGGAGTTGCAGAACAAGGTCCTGTCGAGGGACGAGATAGGGGAGGGGATGTTGATAAAGAGTTGATGGAGTGGGAGGGGGCCCGAGTGGGGGATATTGAGCGTCAATGGGAGAGGAGGGGAGGTGGGGGCCGAGACGTGGGCAGAGGTCTTACGGAGGGTGAACGTGTCCTTGTCGTGTGCGAGGCAAAGCCTCAACCAGTACAAAGTGAATAAAAATCACTATTGTCACGAGTAGACTTCAATTAAGTTACTGTGAAAAGCCCCTAGTCGCCACATTCCGGCGCCTGTTCGGGGAGGCTGTTACGGGAATCGAACCGTGCTGCTGGCCTGCTTGGTCTGCTTTCAAAGCCAGCGATTTAGCCCAGTGTGCTAAACAGTAGTACACAGGGCTCCTCTGATGTTGAGGATGAGTAGGTTATTTGAGAGAGTGGAGGATACGTGTGGGCGGTGCGCAGGGAGGCCCGCGACTCACATCCACATCTTCTGGGCGTGTTCAAGACTGAGGATGTCCAAGGTGTTGGGTACAGGGTGGTCCCGAGTCCAGAGGTGGCGCTATTTGGGATGTCGGAAGACCTGGGAGTCCAGGGGGTGAGAGAGGCCGATGTTTTGGCCTCTGCCTCCCTGATAGCCCAGAGATGGATCTTGCTCAGGTGCTGGGACATGGAGCCGCCGAAAGCGGGGGTGTGGGTGAGCGACCTGACAGAATTCCTGAGGAATTCTTGAGGGGGTCAGTGGGTGGGTTCACCCGGAGGTGAGAGCCGTCTCAGCAGTTCTGACAAAGAGTCATCCAGACTGGAAACGTTAACTCCCTTCTCTCTCCACAGACGCTATCAGACCTGCTGAGATTGTCCAGCATTTTCCTGTTTTCGTTTCCTCAAAGAGCTCTGTCTCCCTCTTCAGCACAATCTTCCATTTGGAATCATAGGGAATGCAACATAGGTCCGATATAAAAATAGAAAATGACAATGAAGAGTCATAGATAAGGCCGCTGGCAAAGTTCGGCAAGATAAGAGATCCTGCCCAAACCAACCAGATGAGCTATCGAACATGTTTACTGCTCTCCCAAGTATAAACCGGATTATGTATGATTATAAATAGATTCCCGTCGGGTGAACGATGGTCGGCTGGATTCTCCAATTTTCAGGCTAAGTCCAGAGGATCCATGGCGTTTTACGTCAAAATAACCGACGCCACCCCAGCACCGACCCTCCGACCGGTGAGGGGCGAGTAGCCGCGTCACGGACAATGCTGGGCCTCCACAGCAAAAATGGCCGGAGAATTGCCGGGTCCGTGGTCGCGCATGTGCACAGCGACGACCTGCAGCGATCGTGCCGTACAACATTGCACCGGACAACCGAGCGCCCGACCTGCCAGATAGAGCCTCCTTTATTTTTAATAAATGTTTTTATTGGGTTTTTTTTGAGCAAGGTATAATTACCGTTATGTACACAGAATAAGAAACACATATATATACACACATTTAGAGGAGAAGGGCACACCCCAACATTAAAAAAAATACAATAACATACGAAATGGAATAACTGGTGGGGTATTTGGCACCAGCTCGACAGCGGCATCTCTGTACATCTGGCAAAATTACCCACCCCGCCGAAGTAGGCGACTGCCTGCGGGGGGGGGGGGGGAGCAATCACACCTTTGGGTGCCGGGGGGAAAATTTGGCTGTGCTGTGTGTTGTCGCCCACCCTTCCCGGACAGGTCTCGCTGCCGTCCCACGCTCGCCCCCGCTTCTGCCGCTCCTCCTGTCCTCCATCTCCAGTTTCCTCGTTCCCCGCTCCTGGCAATGTCATGCACGTTTTGGCATCCCGTGTCCTCCTCCGGCTCCCGTTTCACTGCCCCCCCCTCCACGGTTCGCCTCCCTCTCCCCAGGTTTAGCTGTCATCCCCACTCCCCCCCCACCCCACCAACCCCCCCCCCTCCCCCCCCCCCCCCCCCCCCCGTGGTTCGCCCCTCCCTCCTCAGGTTTAGCCGTTCGTCCCCCCCTCCCTCCCAGTCGATCTCTCCCCTCCATGCCCCGGCTACCTTCTCCCGACTCCCAACCATTTTCCCCTGATTCTTGGCCACCCGGCTATTCTTCCTCTTGTACGTTGACCACAAACAGGTCCCGGAACAGTTGCGTGAATGGCTCCCACGTTCTATGGAAGCCATCGTCCGACCCTCGGATGGAAAATTTGATTTTCTCCATTTGGAGAGATTCCGAGAGGTCGGACAGCCAGTCTGCAGCTCTGGGTGGTGCTCCTGACCGCCAGCCAAACAGGATTCTACGGTGGGCGATCAGGGAGGCAAAGGCAAGGGCGTCCGCCCTCCTCCCCAGGAATAGATCTGGCTGGTCTGAAACCCCGAAGACCGCCACTATCGGGCATGGCTCCACCCTCACCCCCACCACT
The DNA here is from genome assembly GCF_902713615.1 of Scyliorhinus canicula. NCBI lineage: Eukaryota > Metazoa > Chordata > Chondrichthyes > Carcharhiniformes > Scyliorhinidae > Scyliorhinus > Scyliorhinus canicula. Next base: position 17,529,179 of record NC_052151.1, on the reverse strand, counting down.
TTGGACATAGCCTCGAAGAAGGCTGTCCAGTACTCCACAAGTCTGGGGCAAGACCAGAACATGTGGACGTGGTTGGCCGGGCCTCTTTGGCACCGTTCACATCTGTCCTCCACCTCCGGGAAGAACCTGCTCATACGGGTTCTTGTTAAGTGGGCTCTATGTCCCACTTGTAGTTGCGTCAGGCTGAGCCTTGCGCACGTGGCGGTGGAGTTGACCCTATGCAGTGCTTCGCTCCAGAGTCCCCACCCTATCTCCATCCCCAGGTCCTCCTCCCATTTCTTTCTTGTTGCGTCCAGTACGGTGTCGTCCCTTTCTACCAGTCGGTCATACATGTCATTACAGTTCCCTTTCTCTAGGATACTTGCGTCCAGTAGGTCTTCCAGTAGTGTCTGTCGTGGCGGTTGTGGGTACGTCCTTGTCTCCTTTTGTAAGAAGTTTTTGAGCTGCAGATACCGTAGCTGTTTCCCCTGGCTAGCTGGAATTTCTCTGTCAGTTTGTCCAGTGTTGCGATCCTGCCATCCGTGTATAGGTCCCTGACTGTCAGTGTCCCTCCCTCCTGCCCCCACCTTGTGAAGGTGGTGTCAGTCAGTGCTGGTGTGAACCTATGGTTGTTGCAGATGGGAGCTTTGTCCGACATGTTGGTCAGGCCAAATTGCTGCCGTAGTTGGTTTCAGGATTGGAGGGTGGCTGTCACCACTGGGCTGCTGGAGTGTTTTTTGGGTGGGGGTGGGAGTGCTGCCGTGGCGAGGGCCCGGAGGGAGGTCCCCATGCAGGAGGCCTCCTCCTCGCGCACCCACTCGGCCTCTGGCTCAGAGAATGCCTCCCTGGACACCCCCTGGCCAAACCCCATCAGTCCCCCCCCCCAGCCCTCGCGGAAGCTCCCCCCCTCCCCGGGCAGCAGCATCGATCCCACCCGAGTGTTGGCGGTCCTGGACACAGTCTCCAGCGGCCACGCCGGGTTCCTGTCCATGAGTCAACCGTAAGGTCAGGAACGTGGCCCATTAGGGGCGGAGCATCAGGGGAGGGCCTTCAGGTGGCATCTTGAGGCGTCCCAAAATGCGCCGCGACGACGCCATTTTGTAGTGGGCGGAGCATGCGAAAACAGGCGCTGTCCCTGAATCCAGCGTGAAAAGGGATTCTCCGCCCGATCGATGCTTACAAAATCGGCGTCGGAAAATGGAGAATGCCGCCCGGTGTGGAATAGAATAAAGAGCTGTGGGTGTTGAGATTAAAAGTAAATGGAAATAAAATCAGGAAAGATGGAAAATGGATTCATGCTTCACTATCCTGTAAAATCCCAGGAGTCTCCAATTGTTTATGGCCGTATAACGCTCAATTCATTCAACAATATCTATCCGTATTCACCCCATAACCCGCAATCCTTCTCAATAATTTCGAACTGTTATCACCATTATAATATTCAGCCCCATTCAATCTGCATTTATGAATGGCAGAGTTCATGGGAAGGTTTGGGGTTTTCCAAGGTTGGGGAGGAATTGAGAGAGGGCCTGCAGGGAACGCTGGGCCTAGAGGAGATTCCGGTGAGGCACACGCAGCAGGGAAGGCACTGGGGCCGGATGGGATCCCGGTGGAAGTTGATGAGAAGGTTGCGGACCAGTTGGGCCGGTTGTTACTGGGCATGTTTATGGGCTCTTTGGAGCGGGGCTCCCTCCTGGAGACACTGGGGCAGACATCCATCTCTCTGCTCCTGATAAAGGATAAGGGCCCCACAGAGTCTGCGTCATATCGCCCGATCTCACTGCAAAATGTGGTGGTCAAGTTATTTGGTCAAGGTGTTGGCATTAAAGCTGGAGCCTTGCCTTGCGGAGGTAATGGGGGAAGACCAGACAGGGTTTGTGAAGGGATGGAACCTGCTGACCAATGTGAGGCGGTTGTTGAATGTGGTGTTACCCCTGCAGCTGGGCTGGAACTGGAGATAATTGTATCATTGGACCCGGAGAAGGCGTTCGGCTGGGTTGAGTGGGGGCACCTCTTTGCGGTGGTGGTGAAGTTTGGGTTTGGTCCTGGCTTTGAGTCGCTGATACGACTGTTGTATGTGGCCCCATTTGCTAGTGTACATACCAACACCATGAGCTCTTTACGGTTGTATCAGGAGATGGGATAGGAGTGTCCGATGTCTCCCTTGTTATTTGTGCTGGTGATTGCGATTGAGCTGGTAGCCGTTGCTTTGAGGTCCTCGAGTGCATGGTGTGGGATTATTAGGGGGGCGGTGGAGCATACGGTATGGTTGTATGCAGATGATTTGCTGCTGTATATGAGGGGCCCCCGGGGTCGTCCATGGGGAACATTATGGGTATTTTGCAGAGCTTTGGGTCCTACTCCAGTTACAAGTTCAGCATAGGGAAGGGTGAATATCTTGTGGTCAGCAGGTAAGGGAAGGAAGCTTTACTGGCGGGGGGGGGGGGGGGGGGGGGGCTGTTGCTGTTTCAGGTGCCAGGAACCAATTTTCGATACTTAGGGGGCCTAGTGGAGAATGGTACCCGGGTGAAGGAGAATGGTACCTGGGTGAAGGAGAATGGTACCTGGGTGAAGGAGAATGGTACCCGGGTGAAGGAGAATGGTGCCCGGGTGAAGGAGAATGGTACCCGGGTGAAGGAGAATGGTACCCGGGTGAAGGAGAATGGTACCCGGGTGAAGGAGAATGGTACCCGGGTGAAGGAGAATGGTACCCGGGTGAAGGAGAATGGTACCCGGGTGAAGGAGAATGGTACCTGGGTGAAGAAGAATGGTACCCGGGTGAAGGAGAATGGTACCCGGGTGAAGGAGAATGGTACCCGGGTGAAGGAGAATGGTGCCCGTGTGAAGGAGAATGGTGCCCGGGTGAAGGGGAATGGTACCCGGGTGAAGGAGAATGGTGCCCGGGTGAAGGGGAATGGTACCCGGGTGAAGGAGAATGGTACCCGGATGAAGGGGAATGGTGCCTGGGTGATGGAGAATGGTACCTGGGTGAAGGGGAATGGTACCCGGGTGAAGGGGAATCGTACCTGGGTGAAGGAGAATGGTACCTGAGTGAAGGAGAATGGTACCCGGGTGAAGGGGAATGGTACCCGGGTGAAGGGGAATGGTGCCTGGGTGATGGAGAATGGTACCTGGGTGAAGGGGAATGGTACCCGGGTGAAGGAGAATGGTACCTGGGTGAAGGGGAATGGTACCCGGGTGAAGGAGAATGGTACCCGGGTGAAGGGGAATGGTACCCGGGTGAAGGGGAATGGTACCTGGGTGAAGGGGAATGGTACCTGGGTGAAGGAGAATGGTACCTGGGTGAAGGAGAATGGTGCCCAGGTGAAGGGGAATGGTACCCGGGTGAAGGGGAATGGTACCTGGGTGAAGGAGAATGGTACCCGGGTGAAGGGGAATGGTGCCCGTGTGAAGGGGAATGGTACCTGGGTGAAGAAGAATGGTACCCGGGTGAAGGAGAATGGTACCCGGGTGAAGGAGAATGGTACCTGGGTGAAGGAGAATGGTGCCCGGGTGAAGGAGAATGGTACCCAGGTGTAGGAGAATGGTACCAGGTGAAGGGGAATGGTACCTGGGTGAAGGAGAATGGTACCCGGGTGAAGGAGAATGGTACCCGGGTGAAAGAGAATGGTACCTGGGTGAAGGAGAATGGTGCCCGGGTCAATGAGAATGGTACCTGGGTGAAGGGGAATGGTACCCGGGTGAAGGAGAATGGTACCCGGGTGAAGGGGAATGGTACCCGGGTGAAGGAGAATGGTACCCGGGTGAAGGGGAATGGTACCCGGGTGAAGGAGAATGGTACCCGGGTGAAGGAGAATGGTACCCGGGTGAAGGGGAATGGTACCCGGGTGAAGGAGAATGGTACCCGGGTGAAGGGGAATGGTGCCCGGGTGAAGGAGAATGGTGCACGGGTGAAGGAGAATAGTACCCGGGTGAAGGAGAATGGTACCCGGGTGAAGGGGAATGGTGCCCAGGTGAAGGAGAATGGTACCCGGGTGAAGGAGAATAGTACCCGGGTGAAGGAGAATGGTACCCGGGTGAAGGAGAATGATACCCGGGTGAAGGAGAATGATACCCGGGTGAAGGAGAATGGTACCCGGTGAAGGAGAATGGTACCCGGTGAAGGAGAATGGTACCCGGTGAAGGAGAATGGTACCCGGGTGAAGGAGAATGGTACCCGGGTGAAGGAGAATGGTACCTGGGTGAAGGGGAATGGTACCCGGGTGAAGGGGAATGGTACCTGGGTGAAGGGGAATGGTACCTGGGTGAAGGGGAATGGTACCCGGGTGAAGGAGAATGGTACCTGGGTGAAGGGGAATGGTACCCGGGTGAAGGAGAATGGTACCTGGGTGAAGGAGAATGGTACCCGGGTGAAGGGGAATGGTACCCGGGTGAAGGGGAATGGTACCCGGGTGAAGGGGAATGGTACCCGGGTGAAGGAGAATGGTACCCGGGTGAAGGAGAATGGTACCTGGGTCAATGAGAATGGCACCTGGATGAAGGAGAATGGTACCCGGGTGAAGGGGAATGGTACCCGGGTGAAGGGGAATGGTACCCAGGTGAAGGAGAATGGTACCCGGGTGATGGAGAATGGTACCCGGGTGAATGAGAATGGTACCCGGGTGAATGAGAATGGTACCCGGGTGGAGGAGAATGGTACCTGGGTGAAGGGGAATGGTACCCGGGTGAAGGAGAATGGTACCTGAGTGAAGGAGAATGGTACCCGGGTGAAGGAGAATGGTACCTGGGTGAAGGGGAATGGTACCCGGGTGAAGGAGAATGGTACCCGGGTGAAGGAGAATGGTACCTGGGTGAAGGGGAATGGTACCTGGGTGAAGGAGAATGGTACCAGGTGAAGGAGAATGGAACCCGGGTGAAGGAGACTGGTACCCGGGTGAAGGGGAATGGTACCCGGGTGAAGGAGGATGGTACCCGGGTGAAGGAGAATGGTACCTGGGTGAAGGTGAATGGTACCCGGGTGAAGGAGAATGGTACCAGGTGAAGGAGAATGGTACCCGGGTGAAGGAGAATGGTACCTGGGTGAAGGGGAATGGTACCCGGGTGAAGGGGAATGGTACCCGGGTGAAGGGGAATGGTACCCGGGTGAAGGAGAATGGCACCCGGGTGAAAGAGAATGGTACCCGGGTGAAGGAGAATGGTGCCTGGGTCAAGGAGAATGGTACCTGGGTGAAGGGGAATGGTACCCGGGTGAAGGGGAATGGTACCCAGGTGAAGGAGAATGGTACCCGGGTGAAGGAGAATGGTACCTGGGTGAAGGAGAATGGTACCTGGGTGAAGGGGAATGGTACCTGGGTAAAGGAGAATGGTACCCGGGTGAAGGAGAATGGTACCTGGATGACGTAGAATGGGACCTGGATGAAGGGGAATGGTACCTGTGTGAAGGAGAATGGTACCTGGGTGAAGGAGAATGGTACCCGGGTGAAGGGGAATGGTACCTGGGTGAAGGAGAATGGTACCCAGGTGAAGGAGAATGGTACCCGGGTGAAGGAGAATGGTACCCGGGTGAAGGAGAATGGTACCCGGGTGAAGGGGAATGGTACCCGGGTGAAGGGGAATGGTACCCAGGTGAAGGAGAATGGTACCCGGGTGATGGAGAATGGTACCCGGGTGAATGAGAATGGTACCCGGGTGAATGAGAATGGTACCCGGGTGGAGGAGAATGGTACCTGGGTGAAGGGGAATGGTACCCGGGTGAAGGAGAATGGTACCTGAGTGAAGGAGAATGGTACCCGGGTGAAGGAGAATGGTACCTGGGTGAAGGGGAATGGTACCCGGGTGAAGGAGAATGGTACCCGGGTGAAGGAGAATGGTACCTGGGTGAAGGGGAATGGTACCTGGGTGAAGGAGAATGGTACCAGGTGAAGGAGAATGGAACCCGGGTGAAGGAGACTGGTACCCGGGTGAAGGGGAATGGTACCCGGGTGAAGGAGGATGGTACCCGGGTGAAGGAGAATGGTACCTGGGTGAAGGTGAATGGTACCCGGGTGAAGGAGAATGGTACCAGGTGAAGGAGAATGGTACCCGGGTGAAGGAGAATGGTACCTGGGTGAAGGGGAATGGTACCCGGGTGAAGGGGAATGGTACCCGGGTGAAGGGGAATGGTACCCGGGTGAAGGAGAATGGCACCCGGGTGAAAGAGAATGGTACCCGGGTGAAGGAGAATGGTGCCTGGGTGAAGGAGAATGGTACCTGGGTGAAGGGGAATGGTACCCGGGTGAAGGGGAATGGTACCCAGGTGAAGGAGAATGGTACCCGGGTGAAGGAGAATGGTACCTGGGTGAAGGAGAATGGTACCTGGGTGAAGGGGAATGGTACCTGGGTAAAGGAGAATGGTACCCGGGTGAAGGAGAATGGTACCTGGATGACGTAGAATGGGACCTGGATGAAGGGGAATGGTACCTGTGTGAAGGAGAATGGTACCTGGGTGAAGGAGAATGGTACCCGGGTGAAGGGGAATGGTACCTGGGTGAAGGAGAATGGTACCCAGGTGAAGGAGAATGGTACCCGGGTGAAGGAGAATGGTACCCGGGTGAAGGAGAATGGTACCCGGGTGAAGGAGAATGGTACCCGGGTGAAGGAGAATCGTGCCTGGGTGAAGGAGAATCGTGCCTGGGTGAAGGAGAATCGTGCCCGGGTGAAGGAGAATGGTACCCGGGTGAAGCCGGGTGAAGGAGAATGGTACCCGGGTGAAGGGGAATGGTGCCCGGGTGAAGGGGAATGGTACCCGGGTGAAGGGGAATGGTACCCGGGTGAAGGGGAATGGTACCCGGGTGAAGGGGAATGGTACCCGGGTGAAGGAGAATGGTACCTGGGTGAAGGGGAATGGTACCTGGGTGAAGGAGAATGGTACCCGGGTGAAGGAGAATGGTACCCGGGTGAAGGAGAATGGTACCCGGGTGAAGGGGAATGGTACCTGGGTGAAGGAGAATGGTACCCGGGTGAAGGAGAATGGTGCCCGGGTGAAGGAGAATGGTACCCGGGTGAAGGAGAATGGTACCCGGGTGAAGGAGAATGGTACCCGGGTGAAGGAGAATGGTACCCGGGTGAAGGAGAATGGTACCTGGGTGAAGGGGAATGGTACCCGGGTGAAGGAGAATGGTACCCGGGTGAAGGAGAATGGTACCTGGGTGAAGGGGAATGGTACCTGGGTGAAGGAGAATGGAACCAGGTGAAGGAGAATGGAACCCGGGTGAAGGAGAATGGTACCCGGGTGAAGGGGAATGGTACCCGGGTGAAGGAGGATGGTACCCGGGTGAAGGAGAATGGTACCTGGGTGAAGGTGAATGGTACCCGGGTGAAGGAGAATGGTACCAGGTGAAGGAGAATGGTACCCGGGTGAAGGAGAATGGTACCCGGGTGAAGGGGAATGGTACCCGGGTGAAGGGGAATGGTACCCGGGTGAAGGGGAATGGTACCCGGGTGAAGGAGAATGGTACCCGGGTTGAAAGAGAATGGTACCCGGGTGAAGGAGAATGGTGCCTGGGTCAAGGAGAATGGTACCTGGGTGAAGGGGAATGGTACCCGGGTGAAGGGGAATGGTACCCAGGTGAAGGAGAATGGTACCCGGGTGAAGGAGAATGGTACCTGGGTGAAGGAGAATGGTACCTGGGTGAAGGGGAATGGTACCTGGGTAAAGGAGAATGGTACCCGGGTGAAGGAGAATGGTACCTGGATGACGTAGAATGGGACCTGGATGAAGGGGAATGGTACCTGTGTGAAGGAGAATGGTACCTGGGTGAAGGAGAATGGTACCCGGGTGAAGGGGAATGGTACCTGGGTGAAGGAGAATGGTACCCAGGTGAAGGAGAATGGTACCCGGGTGAAGGAGAATGGTACCTGGGTGAAGGAGAATGGTACCCGGGTGAAGGAGAATGGTACCCGGGTGAAGGAGAATCGTGCCTGGGTGAAGGAGAATCGTGCCTGGGTGAAGGAGAATCGTGCCCAGGTGAAGGAGAATGGTACCCGGGTGAAGCCGGGTGAAGGAGAATGGTACCCGGGTGAAGGGGAATGGTGCCCGGGTGAAGGGGAATGGTACCCGGGTGAAGGGGAATGGTACCCGGGTGAAGGGGAATGGTACCCGGGTGAAGGGGAATGGTGCCCGGGTGAAGGAGAATGGTACCTGGGTGAAGGGGAATGGTACCTGGGTGAAGGAGAATGGTACCCGGGTGAAGGAGAATGGTACCCGGGTGAAGGAGAATGGTACCCGGGTGAAGGGGAATGGTACCTGGGTGAAGGAGAATGGTACCCGGGTGAAGGAGAATGGTGCCCGGGTGAAGGAGAATGGTACCCGGGTGAAGGAGAATGGTACCCGGGTGAAGGAGAATGGTACCCGGGTGAAGGAGAATGGTATGGTTGTATGCAGATGATTTGCTGCTGTATATGAGGGGCCCCCGGGGTCGTCCATGGGGAACATTATGGGTATTTTGCAGAGCTTTGGGTCCTACTCCAGTTACAAGTTCAGCATAGGGAAGGGTGAATATCTTGTGGTCAGCAGGTAAGGGAAGGAAGCTTTACTGGCGGGGGGGGGGGGGGGGGGGGGGGGCTGTTGCTGTTTCAGGTGCCAGGAACCAATTTTCGATACTTAGGGGGCCTAGTGGAGAATGGTACCCGGGTGAAGGAGAATGGTACCTGGGTGAAGGAGAATGGTACCTGGGTGAAGGAGAATGGTACCCGGGTGAAGGAGAATGGTGCCCGAGTGAAGGAGAATGGTACCCGGGTGAAGGAGAATGGTACCCGGGTGAAGGAGAATGGTACCCGGGTGAAGGAGAATGGTACCCGGGTGAAGGAGAATGGTACCCGGGTGAAGGAGAATGGTACCCGGGTGAAGGAGAATGGTACCTGGGTGAAGAAGAATGGTACCCGGGTGAAGGAGAATGGTACCCGGGTGAAGGAGAATGGTACCCGGGTGAAGGAGAATGGTGCCCGTGTGAAGGAGAATGGTGCCCGGGTGAAGGGGAATGGTACCCGGGTGAAGGAGAATGGTGCCCGGGTGAAGGGGAATGGTACCCGGGTGAAGGAGAATGGTACCCGGATGAAGGGGAATGGTGCCTGGGTGATGGAGAATGGTACCTGGGTGAAGGGGAATGGTACCCGGGTGAAGGGGAATCGTACCTGGGTGAAGGAGAATGGTACCTGAGTGAAGGAGAATGGTACCCGGGTGAAGGGGAATGGTACCCGGGTGAAGGGGAATGGTGCCTGGGTGATGGAGAATGGTACCTGGGTGAAGGGGAATGGTACCCGGGTGAAGGAGAATGGTACCTGGGTGAAGGGGAATGGTACCCGGGTGAAGGAGAATGGTACCCGGGTGAAGGGGAATGGTACCCGGGTGAAGGGGAATGGTACCTGGGTGAAGGGGGAATGGTACCTGGGTGAAGGAGAATGGTACCTGGGTGAAGGAGAATGGTGCCCAGGTGAAGGGGAATGGTACCCGGGTGAAGGGGAATGGTACCTGGGTGAAGGAGAATGGTACCCGGGTGAAGGGGAATGGTGCCCGTGTGAAGGGGAATGGTACCTGGGTGAAGAAGAATGGTACCCGGGTGAAGGAGAATGGTACCCGGGTGAAGGAGAATGGTACCTGGGTGAAGGAGAATGGTGCCCGGGTGAAGGAGAATGGTACCCAGGTGTAGGAGAATGGTACCAGGTGAAGGAGAATGGTACCCGGGTGAAGGGGAATGGTACCCGGGTGAAGGAGAATGGTACCCGGGTGAAGGGGAATGGTACCCGGGTGAAGGAGAATGGTACCCGGGTGAAGGAGAATGGTACCCGGGTGAAGGGGAATGGTACCCGGGTGAAGGAGAATGGTACCCGGGTGAAGGGGAATGGTGCCCGGTTGAAGGAGAATGGTGCACGGGTGAAGGAGAATAGTACCCGGGTGAAGGAGAATGGTACCCGGGTGAAGGGGAATGGTGCCCAGGTGAAGGAGAATGGTACCCGGGTGAAGGAGAATAGTACCCGGGTGAAGGAGAATGGTACCCGGGTGAAGGAGAATGATACCCGGGTGAAGGAGAATGATACCCGGGTGAAGGAGAATGGTACCCGGTGAAGGAGAATGGTACCCGGTGAAGGAGAATGGTACCCGGTGAAGGAGAATGGTACCCGGGTGAAGGAGAATGGTACCGGGTGAAGGAGAATGGTACCTGGGTGAAGGGGAATGGTACCCGGGTGAAGGGGAATGGTACCTGGGTGAAGGGGAATGGTACCTGGGTGAAGGGGAATGGTACCCGGGTGAAGGAGAATGGTACCTGGGTGAAGGGGAATGGTACCCGGGTGAAGGAGAATGGTACCTGGGTGAAGGAGAATGGTACCCGGGTGAAGGGGAATGGTACCCGGGTGAAGGGGAATGGTACCCGGGTGAAGGGGAATGGTACCCGGGTGAAGGAGAATGGTACCCGGGTGAAGGAGAATGGTACCTGGGTCAATGAGAATGGCACCTGGATGAAGGAGAATGGTACCCGGGTGAAGGGGAATGGTACCCGGGTGAAGGGGAATGGTACCCAGGTGAAGGAGAATGGTACCCGGGTGATGGAGAATGGTACCCGGGTGAATGAGAATGGTACCCGGGTGAATGAGAATGGTACCCGGGTGGAGGAGAATGGTACCTGGGTGAAGGGGAATGGTACCCGGGTGAAGGAGAATGGTACCTGAGTGAAGGAGAATGGTACCCGGGTGAAGGAGAATGGTACCTGGGTGAAGGGGAATGGTACCCGGGTGAAGGAGAATGGTACCCGGGTGAAGGAGAATGGTACCTGGGTGAAGGGGAATGGTACCTGGGTGAAGGAGAATGGTACCAGGTGAAGGAGAATGGAACCCGGGTGAAGGAGACTGGTACCCGGGTGAAGGGGAATGGTACCCGGGTGAAGGAGGATGGTACCCGGGTGAAGGAGAATGGTACCTGGGTGAAGGTGAATGGTACCCGGGTGAAGGAGAATGGTACCAGGTGAAGGAGAATGGTACCCGGGTGAAGGAGAATGGTACCTGGGTGAAGGGGAATGGTACCCGGGTGAAGGGGAATGGTACCCGGGTGAAGGGGAATGGTACCCGGGTGAAGGAGAATGGCACCCGGGTGAAAGAGAATGGTACCCGGGTGAAGGAGAATGGTGCCTGGGTCAAGGAGAATGGTACCTGGGTGAAGGGGAATGGTACCCGGGTGAAGGGGAATGGTACCCAGGTGAAGGAGAATGGTACCCGGGTGAAGGAGAATGGTACCTGGGTGAAGGAGAATGGTACCTGGGTGAAGGGGAATGGTACCTGGGTAAAGGAGAATGGTACCCGGGTGAAGGAGAATGGTACCTGGATGACGTAGAATGGGACCTGGATGAAGGGGAATGGTACCTGTGTGAAGGAGAATGGTACCTGGGTGAAGGAGAATGGTACCCGGGTGAAGGGGAATGGTACCTGGGTGAAGGAGAATGGTACCCAGGTGAAGGAGAATGGTACCCGGGTGAAGGAGAATGGTACCCGGGTGAAGGAGAATGGTACCCGGGTGAAGGAGAATGGTACCCGGGTGAAGGAGAATCGTGCCTGGGTGAAGGAGAATCGTGCCTGGGTGAAGGAGAATCGTGCCCGGGTGAAGGAGAATGGTACCCGGGTGAAGCCGGGTGAAGGAGAATGGTACCCGGGTGAAGGGGAATGGTGCCCGGGTGAAGGGGAATGGTACCCGGGTGAAGGGGAATGGTACCCGGGTGAAGGGGAATGGTACCCGGGTGAAGGGGAATGGTGCCCGGGTGAAGGAGAATGGTACCTGGGTGAAGGGGAATGGTACCTGGGTGAAGGAGAATGGTACCCGGGTGAAGGGGAATGGTACCTGGGTGAAGGAGAATGGTACCCGGGTGAAGGAGAATGGTGCCCGGGTGAAGGAGAATGGTACCCGGGTGAAGGAGAATGGTACCCGGGTGAAGGAGAATGGTACCCGGGTGAAGGAGAATGGTACCCGGGTGAAGGAGAATGGTACCTGGGTGAAGGGGAATGGTACCCGGGTGAAGGAGAATGGTACCCGGGTGAAGGAGAATGGTACCTGGGTGAAGGGGAATGGTACCTGGGTGAAGGAGAATGGAACCAGGTGAAGGAGAATGGAACCCGGGTGAAGGAGAATGGTACCCGGGTGAAGGGGAATGGTACCCGGGTGAAGGAGGATGGTACCGGGTGAAGGAGAATGGTACCTGGGTGAAGGTGAATGGTACCCGGGTGAAGGAGAATGGTACCAGGTGAAGGAGAATGGTACCCGGGTGAAGGAGAATGGTACCCGGGTGAAGGGGAATGGTACCCGGGTGAAGGGGAATGGTACCCGGGTGAAGGGGAATGGTACCCGGGTGAAGGAGAATGGTACCCGGGTGAAAGAGAATGGTACCCGGGTGAAGGAGAATGGTGCCTGGGTCAAGGAGAATGGTACCTGGGTGAAGGGGAATGGTACCCGGGTGAAGGGGAATGGTACCCAGGTGAAGGAGAATGGTACCCGGGTGAAGGAGAATTGTACCTGGGTGAAGGAGAATGGTACCTGGGTGAAGGGGAATGGTACCTGGGTAAAGGAGAATGGTACCCGGGTGAAGGAGAATGGTACCTGGATGACGTAGAATGGGACCTGGATGAAGGGGAATGGTACCTGTGTGAAGGAGAATGGTACCTGGGTGAAGGAGAATGGTACCCGGGTGAAGGGGAATGGTACCTGGGTGAAGGAGAATGGTACCCAGGTGAAGGAGAATGGTACCCGGGTGAAGGAGAATGGTACCTGGGTGAAGGAGAATGGTACCCGGGTGAAGGAGAATCGTGCCTGGGTGAAGGAGAATCGTGCCTGGGTGAAGGAGAATCGTGCCCAGGTGAAGGAGAATGGTACCCGGGTGAAGCCGGGTGAAGGAGAATGGTACCCGGGTGAAGGGGAATGGTGCCCGGGTGAAGGGGAATGGTACCCGGGTGAAGGGGAATGGTACCCGGGTGAAGGGGAATGGTACCCGGGTGAAGGGGAATGGTGCCCGGGTGAAGGAGAATGGTACCTGGGTGAAGGGGAATGGTACCTGGGTGAAGGAGAATGGTACCCGGGTGAAGGAGAATGGTACCCGGGTGAAGGAGAATGGTACCCGGGTGAAGGGGAATGGTACCTGGGTGAAGGAGAATGGTACCCGGGTGAAGGAGAATGGTGCCCGGGTGAAGGAGAATGGTACCCGGGTGAAGGAGAATGGTACCCGGGTGAAGGAGAATGGTACCCGGGTGAAGGAGAATGGTACCCGGGTGAAGGAGAATGGTACCCGGGTGAAGGAGAATCGTGCCTGGGTGAAGGAGAATGGTACCCGGGTGAAGGAGAATCGTGCCCGGGTGAAGGAGAATGGTACCCGGGTGAAGCCGGGTGAAGGAGAATGGTACCCGGGTGAAGGGGAATGGTGCCCGGGTGAAGGGGAATGGTACCCGGGTGAAGGGGAATGGTACCCGGGTGAAGGGGAATGGTACCCGGGTGAAGGGGAATGGTGCCCGGGTGAAGGGGAATGGTACCCGGGTGAAGGGGAATGGTACCCGGGTGAAGGAGAATCGTGCCTGGGTGAAGGAGAATGGTACCCGGGTAAAGCCGGGTGAAGGAGAATGGTGCCTGGGTGAAGGGGAATGGTGCCCGGGTGAAGGGGAATGGTACCCGGGTGAAGGGGAATGGTACCCGGGTGAAGGAGAATGGTACCCGGGTGAAGGGGAATGGTGCCCGGGTGAAGGAGAATGGTACCCGGGTGAAGGGGAATGGTGCCCGGGTGAAGGGGAATGGTACCCGGGTGAAGGAGAATCGTGCCTGGGTGAAGGAGAATGGTACCCGGGTGAAGGAGAATGGTACCTGGGTGAAGGGGAATGGTGCCCGGGTGAAGGAGAATGGTACCTGGGTGAAGGGGAATGGTACCCGGGTGAAGGGGAATGGTGCCCGGGTGAAGGAGAATGGTACCTGGGTGAAGGGGAATGGTGCCTGGGTGAAGGAGAATGGTACCCGGGTGAAGGAGAATGGTACCCGGGTGAAGGGGAATGGTGCCCGGGTGAAGCCGGGTGAAGGCGAATGGTACCTAGGGGCACACACTCCCTGGATGTACACCAAGTCACAGCTGTGACTCTCAACTCCACTATTCTCATTGGCAGGAAGCTTCCTCCTTTATTGGAGCCTGAGAACCCATCACCCACCTAGGCGGCACAGTGGTTAGCACTGTTACTTCACAGCACCTGGGTCCCAGGTTCGATTCCCCGCTGGGTCACTGTCTGTGCGGAGTCTGCACGTTCTCCCCGTGTCTGCGTGGGTTTCCTCTGGGTGCTCCGGTTTCCTCCCACAGTCCAAAGACGTGCAGGTTAGGTGGATTGGCCATGATAAATTGCCCTCAGTCACCAAAAAGGTTAGGAGAGGTTATCGGGTTTCGGCGATAAGGTGGAACTGAGAGCTTAAGTGGGTCCGTGCAGACTCAATGGGCAGAATGGCCTCCTTCTACACTGTATGTTCTTCGTTCAGTGTTAATGTAAGCCTACTTGTGACACTAATAACGATTATTATTATTACATGAGGGCCCAGCATTTTGCCGCCATTCTCAAAATATTCAGGCCGCTGCTATCGACCCGCCAACCTGATGGACAGATGAATTCAGCATAAAGAACCAACACGTCATCACCGATGCTCTCTTGGTGACCTGTTTAGCTCAGTTGGCTGGACAGCTGGTTCGCGATGAGGAGCGATGTCAACAGCGCGGGTTGAATTCCCGTACCGGCTGAGGTTATTCATCAAGGCTCCACCTTCTCAGCCTAGCCCCCCGCCTGAGGTGTGGTGGTCCTCAGGTTAAATCACCACCCAGTCAGCTCTCCACCTCAAAGCAGCCTGTGGCCCTCTGGGACGACAGCAACTTTACCTTACGTTACTTTACTGATCCTGCCATTCAGGCAATGGGCATCTTGCAGCCAATCAGCACTGGGCGTTGATGATGCAGCCAGCTGCTCCACTAGTGGAGGATGAAAGTGTGACCGTGGCCACGATTCCCAGGCCATGGAAGACAGCCTTGGATTAGTTCCCTGAAGCATCTAATTAATAGACAGCTAACCAAACTTCACATCTCATAATAAGCTTTTCCCATCATGAGAATGAATGGTAATGGTGGAGTCTGCAGCTAAGATGCATCTAGAATCTAGCTTGTGCCTCCACCCCCACAGCAATGGAGGCAATAAGGTAAGAAATAGATTGAACTCTCCCTCTGTGCTTCCAGACCCTGGAGCTCAACATGTTGCCCCTCAGATTTTCTCTGCATTATAATGGTAACTAACCTTCAAAATAACTTCACTGGCTGTAAAGGGCTAATGTGGAACTGGCAAACTGTGAGATACGTTGGGGTATCTCGAGGATGAGAGAGGAGCCCATTTTTTTCCCAAAAAAACATATAAAAGTCAATCTTTTTATCTTTCTTCCCAGGCCGAATGATTCTTAAAAACTCATTCCCACAGCAGCGTGTTAATCGTTCATGCTCAAATTCCTTCAGGTTTCAATTCTCCTCACTCCCTCCTATCTCAGTAAGAAGTCTTACAACACCAGGTTAAAGTCCAACAGGTTTGTTTCAAACCCGAGCTTTCGGAGCACGACTCCTTCTTCAGGTGAAGGAAGGAGCCATTCACTTGAGGAAGGAGCAGTGCTCCGAAAGCTAGTGTTTGAAACAAACCTGTTGGAATTTAACCTGGTGTTGTACGACTTCTTACTGTGCTCACCCCAATCCAACGCCGGCATCTCCACATCATGGCCTCCTATCTCAGTCAGTCCAGGTCACAGATGTACCTTAGATTGCCTTTTCCAGCTGTTTACCTGGCTGCAGTAACTGGCTGTTATATTGAGAGTACTGCTCCGCAGGCAGGATAAATTGTTCTTGGAGGGAGTGCGGTGCAGATGTGTCGGAACGCCACCAGCTCCAAAGGAGTTATATTTTGAGGCCAGATTGCATAGAATCAGCTTGGAAGCCGTTTGAATGTAAAAGATGTAAAACAAGGATGTAAAATAGTGGGCAGCACGGTAGCATGGTGGTTAGCATAAATGCTTCACAGCTCCAGGGTCCCAGGTTCGATTCCGGCTTGGGTCACTGTCTGTGCGGAGTCTGCACGTCCTCCCCGTGTGTGCGTGGGTTTCCTCCGGGTGCTCCGGTTTCCTCCCACAGTCCAAAGATGTGCGGGTTAGGTGGATTGGCTATGCTAAATTGCCCGTAGTGTCCTAATAGTAAGGTTAAGGGGGGGGGAGTTGTTGGGTTACGGGTATAGGGTGGATACGTGGGTTTGAGTAGGGTGATCATTGCTCGGCACAACATCGAGGGCCGAAGGGCCTGTTCTGTGCTGTACTGTTCTATGTCTATGTCTATGAAGGAATGAAACAATCACCATGTTTACGTTGATGAAAGGGGTTGATAATGTAGAGAGGGAGAGAGAGATTGCGTCCCCTGCTGGAAAGTCCAGAAAGATAGAATTAGATACAAATCAGAGCTAGATGCTGTTAGGCAGCACCTTTTCAGACTTAGGGTAGTGGAATTCTGCAACCCACTCCCCCAAAAAGGTGTTACGCATGAGATTCAATTGTAAATCTCAGAGCTGAGAATGATGGCATTTTGTTGGACAAGGGTCGGATTAAGGGCGGCGGAAACAAGGAGCGTAGGGGGAGTTAAGATACAGCTCAGCTGTGATCTGATCGGATGGTGATAAAGGCTCACAGTGCTAAATGGCCTCCTCTTGTTCCTCTGATTAAATCACCCCAATCCTCTGAACTCAGTCAAATGCAAACCGAGCTTGAGCTACTTCATGATTTAACTCTTTGAGCCCCTGTTTCATCCAGACGAGGTACGTGAAGACTATCAGCGCTGTCAAACAGTACCCTCGTAACAGTCAGAACCTTAGTGATTGTACAACAAAGGTGTCTGACACAGCAATAGTTAATGTGGAAGTGGCAAACTGTGATATAAAGAGACACATGACCCGAGACTGGAGAGAGTTGTGAACTGAACAGAGACCTGTGTAGAGGCAAGCATGGAGTCAGCTCATAGCTTACGCTGCACACAAAGAGAAAATTCTGTAAAAGCTTTGACAAAGGGTCATCTGGACTGGAAACGTGAGCTCTTTTCTCTCCCTACAGATGCTGTCAGACCTGCTGAGATTTTCCAGCATTTTCTCTTTGGTTTTAGATTCCAGCATCCGCAGTAATTTGTTTTTATTAAGCTGCATACATTTATATATGACTAAACACTGAGGGTGAAATTTTATGGCCCATCCCATTGGTGGGATTTTCCAGTCCCCCCATTGGCAACCCCCCCTCCCCCCAGAGAATATGTCAAAGAACAAAGAACAAAGAAAAGTACAGCACAGGAACAGGCCCTTCGGCCCTCCGAGCCTACGCCGACCATGCTGCCCGTCTAAACTAAAATCTTCTACAATTCCGGGGTCCGTATCCCTCTATTCCCATCCTATTCGTGTATTTTTCAAGATGTCCCTTAAACGTCACTATCGTCCCTGCTTCTACCACCTCCTCCGGCAGCGAGTTCCAGGCACCCACTACCCTCTGTGTAAAAAACTTACCACGTACATCTCCTCTAAACCTTGCTTCTCGCACCTTAAACCTATACTTCCTAGTAATTGACCCTTCTACCCTGGGGAAAAGCCCCTGACTATCCACTCTGTCTACGCCCCTCATAATTTTGTAGACCTCTATCAGGTCGCCCCTCAACCTCCGTCGTTCCAGTGAGAACAAACCGAGTTTATTCAACCGTTCCTCATAGCTAATGCCCTCCATACCAGGCAACATCTTGGTAAATCCCTTCTGCACCCTCTCTAAAGCCTCCACATCCTTCTGGTAGTGTGGCGACCAGAATTGAACACTATACTCCAAGTGTGTTCTAACTAGGGTTCTATACAGCTGCAACATAACTTGCCAATTTTTATACTCAATGCCCCGGCCAATGAGGCAAGCATGCCGTATGCCTTCTTGACTACCTTCTCCACCTGTGTTGCCCCTTTCAGTGACCTGTGGACCTGTACACCTGGATCTCTCTGACTATCAATACTCTTGAGGATTCTACCATTCACTGTATATTCCCTACCTGTATTAGACCTTCCAAAATGCATCACACCCACGGGTGGGGGCGGGGGAGGGGGCGGGGAGGGAGGGTCACGACGCCAGCCCCAATTATGATTGGTTTTGGGCGACATGGTGTTTCCACCTGTACGGGAAACCAAACCTTGAGATCCTCAATGTAAGATTGTCACCAAGAAAGCAAATAGACAATTCAAAAGAAGCTTCTTTATCCAGGGGTTGGTGGTTCTGGCTGCCAAAAAGAGTATTGAAGGAGAAGTTAGATAAACACATTTAGAATCATAGAATTTAGAGTGCAGAAGGAGGCCATTCAGCCCATCAAGTCTGCACCGATCCTTGGAAAGAGCACCCTACCCAAGTCCACACCTCCACCCTATCCCCATAACCCAACCCAACCTTTTTGGTCACTAAAGGCAATTTATCATGGCCAATCCACCTAACCTGCACATCTTTGGACTGTGGGAGGAAACCGGAGCTCCCGGAGGAAACCCACGCAGACACGGGGAGGATGTGCAGACTCCGCACAGACAGTGACCCAAGCCGGGAATCGAACCTGGGACCCTGGGGCTGTGAAGCAACTGGGCTAACCACTATGCTACAGTGCTGCCCTACTGTGTACTGTGCTGCCCTCCTATGCTACCGTGCTGTTTGAGAAAGGTAGAGAGGTTTGCTGCTGAGGAAGAGTGGCAGGAGGCTCGAATGGGACAAAAATGGCTCGGACAAATGTGCTGTGTGCAATGCGAGGTAATTCTGCGGAATTAATGTTGCTGCTCTTCAACCTTAAACTGCACTTTTGACATATTGCTGTTTGCTGAACAAGGCTACCATCTACTGGGCAATGTGGAGAACTGCAGTGTTGGCAACCTCCACAAAGCCTCTTCACTTTACTCCAATTCCACACGTAGTCAGTGTTGGCCTGCGTCCAAAGTCAGTCATGAGACTCAACAGCTGACAAAGGAATATTCAACAAAGGGTATTTTTTGCCGAAGTTAAGTAGATGTTGTCACTAATATGGCATCCAAAAGCTGCACAAGCTCTGGGCAACTGAACTCCAGTTAATAAAATACCATTTTTGTCAATGAAGAAAACCTTGTTCTTTTTAGCAGGCCTTGTATTTTTTTTTAAAAGGGGTGTGTGTTGCCATGACAACAGACAATGGAGGCCACGCTGATGCCATCAGAGATGCAATGGCTTCACCAGCCACATCCAGCAGTGCACAATAGAATTATTTTGTTTTAATCACTGGATTGAATTTTAACGATTAAAATTGTTTTTCAATAAATAGGCCAGCTCCAAGGGAGTGCTTCTGTCAAAGCATTCCCCATTCCCCAGACTGCTAACCATGGCAGCTCTGGGGTGGAGTGGGAAACAGGCAGCTCTTCGTGGGCTGTGGATTCAGTCCTTTCCCGCGACCCCCATGCCTCCTCCTAAACATGCTGACGTACACACTGGCTGGTGGCGAGCTTTGGCGCTGAAAAGCAGTAGCGGATAAATAAAGTGAGCAATCGATGGTGGCGCATGTGACAAGAGGAGCAATCAGCGCACGCTCACGTGCCAGCTGCTGTACCCCAACGCCGTTGTTTGGAAATAAACAAGGAATGGGAAGTGTAACTTGGCGCCTTCAAAGATAGAGTGGATAGAGTGGATAGTCAGAAGCTTTTTCCCAGGTTGGAACAGTCAGTTACTAGGGGGCATAGATTTAAGGTGTGAGGGGCAAGGTTTAGAGGAGATGTGCAAGGGAATGTTTTTTACACAGAGGCTAGTGGGTGCCTGGAACTCGCTGTCGGAGGTGGTGGTGGAAGCATGGACGATAGTGACATTTAAGGGGCATCTTGACAAATACATGAATAGGATGGGAATAGATGGATACAGACCCAGGAAGTGTAGAAGGCTTTAGGTTAGATGGGCAGCATGGTCGGCGTAGGCTTGGAGGGCCGAAGGGCCTGTTCCTGTGCTTAATTCTTTGCTGTTCTTCAAATAATAATAATAATCTTTAATAGTGTCACGAGTAGGCTTACATTAACACTGCAATGAAGTTACTGTGAAAATCCCCTCTTCGCCACATTCCGGCGCCTGTTCGGATACACGGAGGGAGAATTCGGAATATCCAATTCACCTAACAAGCACGTCTTTCGGGACTTGTGGGAGGAAACCGGAGCACCCGGAGGAAACCCACCCAGACACTGGGGGGGCATGTGCAGACTCCGCACAGACAGTGACCCAAGCCGGGAATCGAACCCGTGCCCCTAGCTCTGTGAAGCAATAGTGCTAACCACTGTGCTAGACTAGAAAAGCGAGCCGGAGTATTGAAGGACAAAAGCAGGTAACTGTAGATGAGGGGCAGATCAGACATGAGCTAATTAAATAGCAGAGCAAGCCTGAGGCACCACAGGGGCCCATTCATATACTGATGTAGAAGATTCTAGAAGCCTAGCAGCAGGACAACAACGGCAACATGTGTTTATATAGCACCTTTAACACAGTAAAGCCTCCGAAGGCACTTTGCTGGATCGCTATCAAACATAATTTGACACGTGAGTCAATCGGTATCTGTAAAAAGGGCAGTTGACGTATATTCTGAGACACCCTAAATGAACGGGGTTACACACACCCAAATCCTGTGACTTGGTTTGTTTAACTTTCCCTTTCAGGTCCGGCCTGCAGCATTTGTTCAATTCCTTCATTAAAGAAAACCCTTTATGAGATCCACGCTCGCACGCCTTCCCCCTGCTCACACAGACGGCCAAGGCCGCGTCTGCACATTTAAAATATCTTTCAGCCTCACATGACGGAGGGAGTAAAGACGAGCTGGCATTTAAAGAATCCCGTGCATGCTCAGGAGGGGCGAGTGGTGTGCCAGCTGGAGGGAGGGAGGCTGGGGAATGAGTTGGAGGCAGAGAATGCCTATAATAGGGGAGCCGACACATTGAGGTATGCGATGGGGCAGGTCCTGGAGGGGAGGAGGGAGGGCCTGAATGGCTGTTTCATTCAGGCACGTTGCATACAGCACTCATTTCATTCTCCCTTCCCTCAGCCTGGGTGACCTTGACCTATATATATGTCGATCCAATAAACAGCTAGCTGAGGTGGCTTGATTCCCACAAGTGAATGACTAACAGAATCAACAGGAGCCAACGTGCATTCTGACATGTAGTGCAGGGAGGCAAAGGCTTTGCAACGCTGCCTCAGTGTGAGAGAGAGGGAGAGAGCTGAGCAGATGTAAAGTCAGCTTTTTGCACAATGCCGCTCACTCAATCTCATTCAGCTGCTCAACGCCATTCATTATTCATCGCGGACTCATTAATTATTCATCATTCTCTCATTCATTATTTTTCGTTGTTGGAATATATCTTACACCTCTCCCGACTGTTTGTGGCCACTTTTTGTTGGGAGCACCTTCTTTCTCCTTTAACCCTTTGCCTCCCCCCCCCCCCCCCCCCCCCAACCCCCAGGTTTACGGCCACGCAGCCGCGCCTACTGGGTGGAATGGAAGAGGCCCATTCTGAGCCCACCTGTCAAATGGAGCCACCACCAAGGGTCATGAGAAAGAATGAGCAGTTCTCCACGTTGCCTTTCACAACCTCAGCACAGTCCAAAGAGTGCCAGAGTCAACAAAGTACACTTGATATGTAGGCATTGTTTGATTGCAGAAAGTGAGGCAGTCAATTCACACACAGTGAGGTAAATGGTCAGAAAATACCCCTTAGCTGATGTTGCCTAATGGAGACATATTGACCTGGAATATTGGGAAGAGCTCTCCTGCTCTTCTATAAAGGGGATTTCGACCCACCCTCAAACCAGAAATTCCTACCCAAGGCCAAAGGACCATTCATTCAATGGTCCATCAGATTTTCATGTCCGTTAAGGTCTGACCCAAAAGGCAGCTCCTCAGCAATGTTCCCTTAATTATTTTGTTTGGAGTATGAGGACACGCAGTTTACAGGGAACGTTGCTCCCCAGTACCTCAGAATTGTCAGTGGTAGTGTCGCTGGATGAATAATCCAGAGACCCAGGGTAGTGCTCTGGGGAGCCGAGTTCAAATCCCACCAGGGCAGACGGTGAAATTTAAATTCAATTCAAAAAGAAATCTGGAATTAAAAGTTTAAAGATGACCACGAAACCAATGTCGATTGTTGTGAAAGCCCATCTGGTTCACTAATGTCCTTTAGGGAAGGGAATTGGCCGTCCTTACCTGGTCTGGCCTACATGTGACTCCAGACCCACTTGGCCCCCTCAAGAGGCAACTCGTGTTGCGGCTGGATCTACAGGTCCTGCCGCTGATTTCCCATTGAATTCAGCCCGCCGCCGACAGGAAACCCCGCGGTTCACCATCGGCGGGGGTGGAAGATCCTGCCACCGAGTCCAGGAAGGATAGTGGAGACAGAGGGTGCCATTGAGCGATGGCATTGCACCCAGTGTGGATATGGGTATGCCAGGTGACTATCGGGAGAGGCCAAAATAGAGACTCACGCCGTGCGCCAACCATTTTTATGATTCACCCGACCCGCTCCCGATGGTGCGTTCCGGATCGTGCCCACAAATGGGGAGAATATCAATAACCCTCATTTGCATTCATTTCAATCTCATTAATGAGATTGAAGTCGAAAGCAGCGGCCTCCCTGGAATGTTCCGACTCTCCTGCGGGAAGTCACACCGCCATTGTTTAGTGCTCCTTTTCAATAATGTGAATTTGCCTCAATGGCTGCTGGTGGGAAGTGAGGAGGTGAGTAGCCATTTCCACTTTCCAGCATACAGCTGAAGGCCACCTGCTCCCCAGTGCTCATACAGGTTGGGGGGAGGTGGGGACCCCTCAGGGGGTTGCGCTTGGTCAGGGGGCTGAAGCAATCCAGGTTGGGAGTCGTCACTGGGCTGGGGGATGAGGGGTTTTGTGTCGGCCAGGCTTTCAATCCATCTTTAAATATTGTGGAGACCCATAACAGGGACAACCTCAGCCGCAGCCTGTCTGCCCCACCAAACTCTCCCAGGGCAGAATCCTGCTGCAGCTTCTCTCCTGAAAGTCAATCACACTCCCTTCGACTGGGAGCAGCCTCTAGCTTCACAGCTGAAGACTATTGCAAATGAGGAATTAGCCTTGTTAGTTGTGACAGCACTTCACACTCTTCAAGTGCCCCCTCGAGGGCACATGTGCCATGTCTCAGAGAATGGTTAGTACATTGCATGTCCACCAAACTTTGATGCCTGAACAGTGTGCCTGAACTCTAGAAATTGAGGCAGCTGCCATCAATCAAACACCAAAGAGCAGGACTTCAGCACTGAGTATCCCCTCGCGACCAAAGGATAAGTGTATGCATCAGGGGAGGAGACCTGAGCACATCCTCCCTAATGTTCCTGGCATCAATCTGGGGTCCAGGGGCTCCTGATGTGGCCGTGGGGTGAGAGTACAGAACAAGGTTTGCCAGCACTGGATGGCACTCTGAGAAAAGGCTGAACACTTAAGGGTGGAGGAGGCTTGAGGGAATATGAGGGTCCCAGGGCGGAAGTCTTGATGGATTGTTGATCTCTCTCTCCTTCTCCAGTTCCTTGCAGACATCACGATGCCTGCTGGAATCAATCCTGAGGGAGCTGTTACTTGTGGCAACCATGGGGGACAGGCGGCAGAGCAGGCAGCAGCAACACCAACACAGGCTGGAGGTGGACCCCATGAACAGGGGGCCACCACATACCCTGAAGACCCGGTCACCCATCAGGCCGAGGAGGGTCCCAGAAGAAGAGGCCAACGACAGCCCAAGGTGTACAGGCATCGTTGGTCATTCAATGAGATAACGAACATCATGTGCCACAGAAGATTGTCTTAGCAGAGAGAGAGTGTGGACAGGGCACCCCCATGGTGGAGAACACCCCCTCCTGATGGCCATGAAGGTCACTGCGGCCTGAACCTTTATGCCACTGGGTCATTGCCGGGCTTGATAGGGAACCTGTGTGGCATATCACAATCTACAGCCCACATGTGCCTCTGGGAGGTTGTGGATGCTCTGTATGCCCGGGCTGCCATCACTGGTATGCCCCAGGTCCAGAGGGGGGGCGATTGATGGCATGCATATCGCCCTGCCAGTACCGGGGAATCAGGGAGTGCCCTATATTAACAGGAAGGGGTCCAACTCCCTGAATGTTCACATTGTGTGCAACCACCTCCTCCGAATCATGCACGTGTGTGCCCGCTACCCTGGGGTCACGCGTAACAGCTACATCCTGGGGCACTCAGAGATGCCCGTGTCTTAGGGGACGACCCCAGGTTGACGGGTTCGCTTGTGAGGGATAAGGGATATCCACTGGGGACATGGCTGAATGACGCCTGTGCGGAGGCCTGACACCAAGGCGGAGACCCGTTACAATGAGGCCCACACTGCCTCCCGTGCTGTTGAGCGGTGTATCGCCCTGCTGAAAATGTGGTTCCGGTGCCTGGACCATTCTGGCGGTGCCCTACAGTACATCCCCCTGAGGGCCTCCTGCTTTGCGATGGTCTGCTGTGCCCTCCACAACCTGACACAGCAGCAGGGTGACATGCTGGAGGAGTAGGAACATGCAGCCTCGTCTGAGGAGGAGGATAAGGAGGCAGTTCAGGAGGAGCTGGAGGATGACATGGAGAAGTAGAAGGATGGAGGAGGGGCTGCGGAAAGGCTCCGACATGCGAAGAATATCAAGGAGGTCCTCATTGTCTCCAGATTCTCCTAGGACGAGGCTGTGTCCATCAGCTCAACAACCACCCCCTCATCATTTCCCACCCTCCCCCCCACCATTTTCCTCCCTCCCCCCAGTCCTCCCGTCCTACCCCATTGATGCACGATCAATTGCACAGAGACGAGAGTTGAATACAACTGAGGCTTTATTACTCTAAGATATGTGGCCTCCCACAGCAGCTGGCGAAATGGCTGCTGTATGGGGAGCACACATATTTATACTCTGCCTAATGGGCGGAGCCAGCAGGCAGGGACTACCCCCGTACCCGTAGCACAGGGTCTTACCACACATCTCCTAATATACACAACAGTGGTGATTACCACACCCATCACACTACCCCCTCCCCGACCACTCTATTCCCCTCACCAAGACTCTGTGTAACATCACTCCAGGGTGATGGGCCTGTGTCGACACTGTCAGCGGGTCACCATACAAGGCAGGAGAGTGAGGGTAAGTCGCTGTGAGGAAAGTTCTGCTGCTCCTCAGTTTCTGCTCAGTCTGACTCCTGTCGTTCTGTGGACAGCCCGCTCACACCCATCCTCTGAATGGGGCCTGCATCGGATGCCTTTGATCTTGTACCACTGAGCCTGGGGTGGAGGGTGTGGGGGGAGTGCAGGGAAATGGGGTGGAGGTGCAGGCAGCCTTGCTGTGAAGATGTGACAGAGGCTCCACATGTGTAGGTGTGACATGTTTCAATAGTGAACATTTGACGTTGACAGATTTTGATTTCCCCCAGCTACAGGAGTGACCCTACCAGTGCCCACTCACTGCACCTCATCCTACTTGACCTTTCTATCCTGCACAGCAAAGATGGATGCCCTTGGCAGATGTCCTCGAGAGGGCTTGGAGACAAGGGGCTCCATCCGACTTTCTGGTATCATTGGCATCGCTGTGCCACCCTGTCCTGCCCACTGCCCTTGAAATGCGCCGGTGTCTGGAGAGGGGATTTGGAAGAAATGGAGACCGCTGTCGTCTCCTTGGTGACAGGTCCCAGATTGGTCTCCAGAGCTTCCTCCTCCCTGGCAGTGCCGCTCGGGCCCTGGGGAACGCCATGGGATGAAGGGGCAGCTGGAGTGAGCTACAGAGGCCTCTGGATCATCTGGCTCTGCCAGTCCTGGGGGCTGCTTATTCTCTGCACCATTGATGCCCTCAGTGAAGCTCCTTAGTAACTTGGCCACACTCTGCACAGCCTCGCTAATGTCCACCTCCATCTGGGACACATCCCTCCGCGACAGGGCTATAATGTCGCGTACTCAGCCGTGGCCGCCTCAGACTGAGCCATGGCTTCGGGCATCATCACTCAAGGGATGGAGAGGACATTGTCCTCCAGGTGTTCCACTGCGGTCGCCACCCCAGCAATGTTGGCCTCAGTGCCACGCACTGTCAGCATCATCTCCTGCACATGAAGTCTTTGGGACTCCTCCAATTGGCCTTGCAGTCACTGGGCAGCACGGTAGCACAGTGGTTAGCACTGTTGCTTCACAGCTCCAGGGCCCCTGGTTCGATTCCCGGCTTGGGTCACTGCCTGTGCGGAGTCTGCACGTTCTCCCCGTGTCTGCGTGGGTTTCCTCCGGGTGCTCCGGTTGCCTCCCACAGTCCAAATTCGTGCTGTTAGGTGAATTGGGCATTCTGAATTCTCCCTCTGTGTACCCGAACAGGCGCCGCAATGTGGCGACTAGGGGCTTTTCATAGTAACTTCATTGCAGTGTTAATGTCAGCCTACTTGTGACACTAATAAAGATTATTAAGACTGTTGCTGAAACCCCCTCCTGAATGGTACGGCTGTTTCCTATCATTTACATCGGCTCTGAGAGAGTCTTGTCCACAGGCTCAGCATCTGGCTGGGACCCAGCTGTGTCCTGGGATCCAGCAGCCCTCTGACTGCTGATTCCTTTGTATGTTCCTACCTCCACCTGATATACACATAAGTGTGTACATGTATATCAGGCTGTGTGTTCAAGCCCCACTCCAGAGGAGTTGAACCAAGTGAATGCTCAGGTTCAGTGGGAGGTGCCGATTTTCAGATAACTGAGGTCTTGTCTGAAACATAGAAACGTGGAAAATAGGTACAGGAATAGGCCATTCAGCCCTTCGAGCCTGCACTACCAGTCAATATGGTCATGGCTGATCATGCAAATTCAGTATCCCACTCCCGCTTTCTCTCCATACTCCTTCATGGTGTTCCTTGTGTTGCTTATTTAGGATAGCTGATGTAGAGTTCAACAAAGACCACAGTTTAGCTTTTACTTAAACAAGGCTACGATTTTATTTGCACTACTAAACTGGGTTTCGAAACTTAGTCCTTTTAGAATACAGAATTGATCAATAACATCTAACTACACTCACCTACTGCTGATCTCACTCGCTGGTATAAACTATAATCTAACCTCCTCACACTATCTATCAGCTCTTCTGACCTTCACTAGCTGTGTCCTGCATGCACTCCTCCCCTAAGGTCCAGCTGGTTTAGCTTAGTAGGTTAGACAGCTGGTTTTTGATGCAGAACAAGGCCAGCAGCGTGGGTTCAATTCCCATGCCAGCTTACCCGAATAGGCGCCGGAATGTGGTGGCTCGGAGCTTTTCACAGTAACTTCACACTTGTGACAATAAAAGGATATTATTATTATTATCATTGCTTTATATAGTAGTATATGCAGCTCC
The DNA here is from genome assembly GCF_902713615.1 of Scyliorhinus canicula. Taxonomy (NCBI): domain Eukaryota; kingdom Metazoa; phylum Chordata; class Chondrichthyes; order Carcharhiniformes; family Scyliorhinidae; genus Scyliorhinus; species Scyliorhinus canicula. Next base: position 17,501,770 of record NC_052151.1, on the reverse strand, counting down.
CTCTATTGGCTATTCATGGTACTACATTAACCCTTGTAACACTGATAGTTATGATAATACCACACACTTGATCCCTTTAGCCGCAAGGGTCACGTCCTGCTCCCTCTTGAATATATGCAACGAGTGGCGGTCTTCGGGGTATCAGACCAGCCAGATCTATTCCTGGGGAGGAGGGCGGATGCCCTTGCCTTTGCCTCCCTGATCGCCCACCGTAGAATCCTGTTTGGCTGGCGGTCAGCAGCACCGCCCAGAGCTGCAGACTGGCTGTCCGACCTCTCGGAATCTCTCCAAATGGAGAAAATCAAATTCGCCATCCGAGGGCCAGACGACGGCTTCCACAGAACGTGGGAGCCATTTACCCAAATGTTCGGGGACCTGTTCATGGCCAACAAACAAGCAGAAGAATAGCCAGGTGGCCAAGATTAGGGGAAAGTAGCCAAGGCGTGAGAGGGAGGGAAAGACCGGGAGAGGGGGGGAATAGCTAAACCTAAGAGAAAAGAAAGGCGAACCGCAGGAGAAGGGGAGGGAGGAAGGGGGAAGGGGGAAAGGCGGCAGAAGGGGGGGAGAGGGGGGGAAGAGGGAAGAGACAGGGAACAATAGAGGGGAACCAGAGAGGGGGGGGGGGGGAGGCAAGCGAATGATATCTGGAAGGAGAGCACGGGAAACGACAACAAACTCGGCAAATACAGTAACAGAAAGCAAGGAAATATGGGCGAAAGATGGGACGAACGGCCGAAGCGGAGCTGAACGCACGACGACAATGGCAGCGAAAACCAACCAGGAGTAGCAAGTAACAACACCAACACCAGACCCATTCCCGTATTGCCTTCTCTGTATTGGACATAACCAATGTAATTGTTATGGCTTTTAAAGCAGACCAAGGCAGGCCAGCAGCACAGTTCAATTCCCATATCAGCCTCCCCGAACAGGCGCCAGAATGTGGCGACTAGGGACTTTTCACAGTAACTTCATTGAAGCGAACTTGCGACAATAAGTGATTTTCATTCATTCATCTTCATTTCATTTCTTCAGAATCTTGGATGTATCAATGAGATCGTCCCTCATTCTTCTAATCTCTAGAAAAACAAAGCCAATTTACTCAGACGCTCATCATTGGACAGCCCACTCATCCCAGGGGCCACTGCACCACCTCCAATGCTAATACATATTTTCTCAAATGTGAAACCCAAAACAGCACAAGCTACTCCAGATGTGGTCGCAACAAAACCCTGTGCACGTCTGGCAAGACTTCTTTATTTCTGTACTCCAATCCCCTCGACAAACACATGGATTTATAGTTTATAGTTTTTTTTATAGAATTTACAGTGCAGAAGAAGGCCATTCGGCCCATCGAGTCTGCACCAGCCTTTGGAAAGAGCACCCTACTTAAGCCCACACCTCCACCCTATCCCCGTAACCCAGTGACCCCACCTAACCTTTTTGAACACTAAGGGCAATTTAGCGCAGCCAATCCACCTAACCTGTACGTCTTTGGACTGCGGGAGGAAACCGGAGCACCCGGAGGAAACCCACATAGACACGGGGGGAACGTGCAGACTCTGCACAGACAGTGACCCAAGGCGGGAATCAAACCGGGCACCGTGGAGCTGCAAAGCAACTGTGCTAACCACTGTGCTACCAGTGCCCCCCTAATAGGATGGGTATAGGGATATGGCACTAGGAAGTGCTGAGGGTTTGGCCAAGGGTGGTATCATGACCGGTACAGGCTTGGAGGGCCGAAGGGCCTGTTCCTGTGCTGTATTGTTCTTTGTTCTTTGATATAAATGCCACCATGCTATTTGCCTTCTTAATCACTAGCTACACCTGTAAGTTAACGTTTTACACGTTTTGTATGAAAACACCCAAGTCTCTTTGAACATCAACACTTACATATTTCTCACCTTTTGCCAAATATTCCCCTCATCCATTCTTTTGACCAAAGTGAATAACTTCATATTTCCCTACATTATAATCCATTTGTCACCTTGGGCAGGATTTCTGGTCCTTCCCTCTTCAGGACGTCAAATTCCTGCCCAGAGTCAATAAACCTTTGGCTGCTTCGTCAAATGTTGACAGGCGGGACTGGAAAAGCTCATCCCTCACTCACTTAACCTGTCAATGTCTCTTTGCAGCCTCTCTGTGTCCCCCCCACAGCTTACCTTTCCATCTAGCTTTGCATCATCTGAAAACGTAGATACATTGCGATCCGTCTCTTCATCAAAGTCAGTAAATAGCTGAGGCCCCAACACTGAGCCTTGTGATACTCCACTATTCGCCACCTTTCATCTACCCTCATTAAAATACCAAATCCAACTCCATGAATGCTTACTTTGCCAATTAACCTTTTGTGCAGCGCCTTATTGAAAGCCTTTTGGAAATCCAAATATATGACATCTACTGGTTCCCCTCTACCTACTTTACTAGTTGCATCCTCAAAAAACTTTTTTTTTAATTGTCAAATATGATTTATCGTTAGTAAAGCCATGCTGATATTTCTAATGGTACTCTGGTTTTCTAAATGCATTAATACTTCCTTAATAATAGACTCCAACATCATCCCAACAACTGATGTCCGACTAACTGGCCTGCAGTTCACTCACTCTCCCTCCCTGGTTTACTGAAATGATGTGGAGATGCCGGCATTGGACTGGGGTGAGCACAGTAAGGAGCAGCGCTCCAAAAGCTAGTGTTTGTAACGAACATGTTGGACTTTAACCTGGTGTTGTAAGACTTCTTACTGGGTTTACTGAAAAGCTGAGTAACATTTGCCAACTTCCAATCTGATGAGACTGTTCCAAAATTTGGGAATCACAGCCAGTACATTTATCATCTCCGCAGCTATCTCCTTTCGAACCCAAATCCCATGGATTTGTTCCATTCTAGTGCCTTAAGTTTCTCCATCTTAAGGTATTGCTTAAGAGAGAACAAGGAGAACACCAATTTTTTTTATTCATTCAAGGGATATGGGCATCACTGGTCAGGCCAACATTTATTGCCCATCTCTGGCATTTAAAAATCAACCATGTTGCTGAGGGTCTGGTGTCACATGTAGGCCACACCAGGTAAGGATGACAGATTTCCTTCCCTAAAGGACATTAGTGAACCAGGATAGGTTTTTACAACAATCTTCAGACTTCTAATGCAGATTTTTATTGAATTCCAATTTCACCATCTGCCACGGCGGGATTTGAACCCAGGTCTTCAGAGCATGACTGGGTCTCTGGATTACTAGTCCAGTGACAATGTCATTATGCCACTGCCTCCCCATAATATGATTCCAAGTATCAGGAATGGAAGTCATGAGGTAAGATTAAGAGATTTGGGTTTCATCCCCATCATTCCCATGACGATAAGGCCTCTTCCACTTTTTAGCATCCGGCCTCGAATCCATGGCAGGTGGAGCCAAATAGGGGGGTGGGAAGTGGATGTTTGACCTCCACTTCCTCAAGGTCTGAGGGTCATCATCAGCATTGGCCTCCATCTCAGACCCTGAGTTTTCACTGTCGGGGGAGACGGCCCTACGATCTCCCACAATAATAATAATAATCACATATTGTCACAAGCAGGCTTCAATGAAGTTACTGTGAAAAGCCCCTAGTCACCACATTCTGGCACCTGTTCGGGAGGCCGGTACGGGAATTGAACCCACGCTGCTGGTCTTATTCTGCACTACAAGCCAGCTGTTTAGACCACTGTGCTAAACAGCCCCATAGGCTGTAGCCCGGCGCCAGAGACAGCCACAACTGGGGCCAGAGACATGGATTCAATGGAGCAGACTCCCTACCGCTAAGGTAGTCCAGGTGCTTTTTAAGGACTTTTTCTTGAATCTTAATTTTGTAGGAGATAGGTCCTGCCTTCTCTGCTATAACTCCAGGGACCCAACTGGAACCATTCGCGAAATTTCGCAAATGAACAGTGGGCCTAGTCTTAAATGTTCTCTTGGGCCTCCTGGCATCATGATTGTGTGTCGTAGCAGTGTGGGGAGCATGTGGTAATTCTGGCTTTGCACTCACAATTGCCAAACTTTCAATGAGTTTTGGAAAGCTGCGATTGCTTCAGAGTGTCGAAAGCAATCATCATCTTTCCCTTTCAATTTGAGGTTCAGTTCATTTAGAATTGAAAAGATGTCTCCAAAGTAAGACATAGTTAGCGTCCCAGTTTCATCAGCAAACGTGTCAGCCGGAGAGGACAATTTCTCAAGGAAGAAAGCGTGGAAAACTCTGAGTAGCTCCCCTGTTGACTGATCATTGCAGTAACTTTTCAAGCGGATGAAGTCCACCGTCATTGGGATTGACTGGTCACTGTTTCGATTCAATGCTTTAATGTGGTCAAAAAGGTCAGCAAAAAACTTATAGCCACCCTTCAGTACACAAAGGGCGACGATGTGATGATTTCCCATAGCTTTCATAATATCCCTTGCCAAACGTTCAGTTTGTTCCATAATTAAACCATGAGGTATATATACCTCCAGATCATTTCAGTAATGTTTCAGGATGCAAAACAGATCGAGGTCATAGCCTTTTTCATCATCGATGACCACCACACAGTCGGCCGCCGCCATGCCGCGATTGCACTTTGACCCCGGTGTTCATGCGCACTAATCAGCAGGCACGCATATGCAGTGTGCCCGCATTTTTTTAAGCTGGTCGCAGCTGCCATTTTTAAAGCCACTTGCAGACAGAATTGTTAAAAGCCGGCTGCTGCAGCTGTTGATCTTTAATTCCCACGATCGGGAATGCCGCAACAGACGGCTCCGCGATCCTCCCGTGACACCTGCCCGTGACCCACCTGCGGGTCGCGACCCCCACTTTGAAAATGCCTGCTCCACGGGGTTTAGGTCATTCTTGTCCACCCGGTACCCTAGGAAACCTACCTCATTCGCCTGGAATATGCATTTTTCATGTTTGTGATGTACTCCTGCAATTGAAAACCACCTCAAGACTTCCAGGTTCGCTAGATGGACCTGTTCTGCAGCCCCTGTAATTAATGCATCATCAAGGTATACTATCATGTTGGGTAGTCCTTAGAGGATAGTCTCTATGACATGTTGAAATATGGCACATGCCAACAAGACTCCAAAGGCAGGCATGTGTACAGGCCCTTATGTGTGTTAATCGTGAAGTATTTATGGGCCAGTTCATCAAATTCAAACTGGAGGTAGGCATGGCTCGTGTCTAGCTTTGTGAAAGTCTGACTGCTAATTTGGCATGGGGTACCAGTCCATGAGAACCTGCTGTTTATAATCCACACAAAGACAGACTGACTTGTCAGGTTTGAGGACGGGAGCAGCGGGTACGACCCACTCCCTGAACTGCACAGATTGTATTATCTCAAGGTTTTCCAACCGCCAAACCACAGTCTCCAACTTCTCGAGTAATGAGTGTGGACTGGTCTTGCTCTGAGATATTTTAGCATGGACGTGGGGTCAATATAGATCCTGGCCCTTGCTCCTTTTATTTTGCCGTGGCTCTCTTGGAAGACTTTTGGCCATTTAGTAAGAATCTCATATAAGCCGCCAATCCACAATTTAACAATTTACAGCCAGTCCAGACACATCTTCTGGAGCCAGTCCCTGTCCATGGCCTTGGTCCTGTCCTCGCATGATTATTAGAGGGAGTCGGGCCAACTGCTGTCGATAGGATATGGGGGTCCTGGTGGTCCCCATATATGTGGCTAGTCTGGCTCTGGTATCTAGAACATAGAACATAGAACAGTACAGCACAGAACAGGCCCTTCGGCCCTCGATGTTGTGCCGAACAATGATCACCCTACTTAAACCCACGTAACCCGTAAACCCATAACCCAACAATCCCCCCATTAACCTTACACTACGGGCAATTTAGCATGGCCAATCCACCTAACCCGCACATCTTTGGACTGTGGGAGGAAACCGGAGCACCCGGAGGAAACCCACGCACACACGGGGAGGACGTGCAGACTCCACACAGACAGTGACCCAGCCGGGAATCGAGCCTGGGACCCTGGAGCTGTGAAGCATTGATGCTAACCACCATGCTACCGTGAGGCTTAAGGGCAGAATACCCATTCGGTTGTGATTGAATGTCCAATTCTCAATGATAGAGATGGAAACCCACTCATCTACCTCCATGTCTAAGGAATGACCGTTCACAAGTAGCCGTGTACTTATTGGGTCTACTTTGGTCGTAACGATGCCCCTTCACCTGAAGGTTGGTACATCTGTAAGGAATGAGTCTGAGTTGGCTTTGTCATCTTGCCTGGTTCGTGTATTGCTGATCCCGGCAGCCTTGCCTGGGTTCCGCTCTTCTGCAGAACTTGCCTGACACATGCATTCCTCCGGAGAGGTTTCTTGGGCATACCTGGGTGGTCTTGTTGTTTCTTAGACCACCAGGGCATCAACTACGGAATATTAGCTTGAGAATGAGTGATGCACACGGGCACCTTCACCTTCCCCCCCAACCTGAAGACACTACTGTCTGGTGTCCCTTGAAGTTCTCCTTTTATGCATTACAAAGGGACAGGGCTATCTCATTGGCCTTTTTCAGGTCTAGGTTGGGCTCTGCCAGTAATTTCTTTTCGCTTGTGACATTATTAATCCCACATTAATCCCACAGCGTCTAGGTTAGGGATGGGCCAGATTCTCAATACTCTGCCAGTTTCCGTAACCTACTAAGGAATTCCGTAACAGGACTCTCCCAGCCATATTAAACTGGTAATGTTGGAGGATGATTGACGGCTTTGGGTCAAATTGATTTTGCACTAAGTTGTACAAGTTTGTTTTGGAGTTGTGGCCGCTGGGTAAATTAGGCTTTTTAGGATGTTAAACATCAGGGCCCCACACGCAGTCAGGAGGGTTACATTCCACTTTTCATCCCCTTCAATGCTGGTAGTGTGAAAGGAATAGCGCATGCGCTCAGTTTAATGGGCTCAGTCTTCTACCTTTGTGTCGTACGGCTAGAGTTTACCAAAGAAAGATACTTTTGCTTTATTTTCTTTACTTTAAAGGCCGCTTGGAATCCTGTTCTTGCACCTTGTCACCATGGTAATAACTCCGTGGGAGGCCAGGCTCGACAAAACAAAGGGGTCGGGATTCTCTCACCCCCTAGGCTGGGCCGGAGAATCGCCGGGAAGGGCGCGAATCGCGCCACGCCGCCCCGACGCCGGTCCACCGATTCTCCAGAGGGCGGAGAATTGGTGCCGTTGGCGCTGATGCAGCGCCTGTTGGGGGCCCGGGATGGGCCGAGTGGCCACACAAAAAAAGCCAAGTCCAACGGCGCCGTTCACACCTGCTCTTATCCGGCGGGACCTCGGTGTGGATGCATTCGGGGTGGTCTGGGGGGGGGGGTCCGACCCCATGGGGGGGCTCCGCTGTGACCTGGCCCATGATCGGGCAGGCCAGCCTCTCGAGCTGGGGTCCTCTTTTGTTCCACACCGGCCCCCTGTAGCCCTATGCCATGTTGCATCAAGGCCGGCGCAGAGAAGGGAGCCACTGCACACGCACGCATTGCCGCCGGTTCCACTGCGCATGTGCAGACCCACGGCGCCCATCTGATGCCGGGGATTGGCACTGAAGCGGCGTGGGTCGCTCCAGTGCCGTGCTGGCCCCCTGTAGGGGTCAGAATCACTGCTCCTGAGGCCATGTTGACGCCATCGGGAAACGCGACTGCGTTTACAACGGCGTCAACACTTAGCCTCAGGATCAGAGAATCCCGCCCAGGGTTATTCTTGAACAGACAGGAAGCCACGGCTGCACCGTACAACATTATTGTCCCAGCCTGGGACCATCGGGAACTCCAGTCCAGTTCTGGCTCACAGTATTCGAGGTCCCGCTAGCAAGCCCCTATTGGGCAGGCCTCCGCCCTCTCAATATTGGAACTTGTACTCCATGAACCCCCATGGAGATATCAATTGATGCTCCTGCTTCATGGGGGTTATAACAAGTTGCAGTGTTCTTATTCAAAGAATTAGAAAATTATAGGATAGGTCAGTTGTTGCCCATTGAAATGGGCAGTATCCATGGGTTCAAAGGACATCCAGGGGTTATGAAGAAAGAAAGGAAGGAAGGGAAGAAGGGGGAAAATAAGTAAAGCAGTTCTGGTCACCATACCGAAGGATGGCTATGTTGGCCTTGGAGGAAGTGCAGAATGGATTTACTAGAGTTATACCTGGATACTAACCTGGTTAAATTATGAGAGATTATGGGTGCGATTTAACAGGAAAAACAGTCCTGTTTGGGTGCATTTAGCAGGGTGTTTCTGGCAGCCTGCTGCATCGAGAATAGCCCCGCTATCAAATGGAACTCTGTCTTCTTTTTGGACTTGATGAGGAACTGCCCAGGAAGAGGTGAGTGCCCCTGTTAGCCTGGCAATGCCACCCAAGTAGTGCCACATTGTCAGGCTGGCAGTGCCAACGTGCCATCATGGTATTGGGAATGTCAGGGTGACACTCTGCCCAGGACCCGACCACCTGAGGGTCACCAATGACTTGGGAGACCCCCACAGGGGCCGTTACACCTGGCCCACATTTGTGTGGACCACTGCAAAATGGCGCCATGGCCAGGCCTCCCAAGCACTGCCATTCGTTTCTGGGACTCGGGAGCATAGGGCACCAACATATTTAAGTAAGCCTAGCTCCCCACTTAAATCGGTCCCGCTGGTTCCAGATCCAGGTCACGAGATTTTGCTAGATCACCAAGTTGGGCACAACGAGGCCGTTTGATCACACCCTATATAAAGTAGGGGGGGGGCAGTGGGCTAGACAGCTGGTGACAGAGCGAAACCAGCAACGCGGCTTCAATGCCCATTCCGGCTGAGGTTATTCATCTCAACCTTGCCCCTCGCCTGAGGTGCGATGACCCTCAGGTTAAATCAGCACCAGTCAGCACTCCCCCTTAAAGGGGAAAGCAGCCTTTGGTCATCTGGGACTATGGTGACTTTACCTTAACTTATAAACTAGGGTTGTATTCCCTGGAATCTATAAGGTCAAGCAATGATTGTTTGAGGTTTTCAGTATATTGAGGGGAACGGATAGGGTAGATAGAGAGAAACTGATGGAACATCTGGGCCGGGGGGAATATTCTAAACCTAGGGTCAGACCTCTCCGCAGGAACCTTGGGGCAGAATCTTGTTCTGGCATCAGGGCTCTCGTCTGACAGTCAGGAAACCAGCTTTTCAGGAAGGCCTGTCAAATCACACAACAACCAACAATGTGGTTGAATCTTAAATGCCCTCTGCGATAGGCGATAAATAAAGGCAATGAGGATGCCCCAACTGCTACCAGAAGGACAACCCCCAGAGTCCCAGGATTGTAGAGTGACCCAGGCCACAGTTAAATGATGTAGGGGGGCCGGGGGGAAGGTTATTTAAGGGGGGGGGGGGGAGATCACAGTGTGTGCCGTCAGCAAAGGCAGAGGATGTAGCACTGAGGGAACCCCTCGTTTCCCGATGCCCTGGCCCGAAATTAGGCACTGTGGGCATTTGATTGAGGGACCACATCACCCCACACCCACGCCCCATAGCCCTACCCTGCGGTGACAGGCAGGCCACTCAGACCCACCTGTCGTGCATGCCACATGGTGTCCCAGCAGCTGGTGGTCATTAATTACCCACTTCAGGGGGCCTCAATTGGTGGTGGAGCAGGAAAATCGCCCATGGGCCTTCCCGCCCAAAGCGTACTTTATTTATTTACCTTTATTGAGCCAGATGAGTCAATTGAGAACCAATTCACGGTCACAATAACCACCCAGCCAGCAGGCTAATGCTGCAGCAACAATAAATGCACAATACCACTAAATTAAACACAAAAACAGGAAAATAAATATTGGCAATTATTTGTTTTTTATTTATATTCCCATTTATCCCATTCTGGTGGAGGCAAAAAGATAGCAGGTTTCGAGGATTCGAGGAAACACTGACTCACAAATAGTGGTATAAATTTAAAACTCTTTTCTGCAGGTGATGAGTGACGTAATATCAATCTTTAGTTTTAAATCTGGGATTTACAGATTCTTTTAGACCAAAGATATTAAGGAGTAAGGAGGAAAAGGTGGGGGTGTCGAGTTAAGACCATAAGACCATAAGACATAGGAGTAGAATTAGGCCACTCGGCCCATCGAGTCTGCTCCGCCATTCAATCATGGCTGATATTTTTCTCATCCCCATTCTCCTGCCTTCTCCCAATAACCCTGATTCCCTTATTAATCAGGAACCTATCTATCTCTGTCTTAAAGACACTCAGTGATTTGGCCTCCAAAGCCTTCTGCGGCAAAATGTTCCACAGATTCACTACCCTCTGGCTGAAGAAATTCCTCCTCATCTCAGTTTTAAAGGATCATCCCTTCAGTCTGAGGTTGTGTCCTCTAGTGTACGTGTCAATGAGATCCCCCCTCATCCTTCTAAACTCTATCGAATATAGGCCCAGAGCGCTCAACTGCTCCTAATGCGACGTGTTTGTTTTGGGCCCAGGGAAGGTCAGGGAATCAGCTGAAGATCCACGTTCATTCTGATGAATCGGCCTTGTGATTCTGGTTAAATGCCAGGATGGCTGTAAAGCAGGCTGGGCTCCCAAGCTGCATTCATCACAGGAGCTGAGAAGCTCCCACAAACCCAACCTGCACTGGCAGAGACGTTAACTGGGATCATTTGGAGAAGTAAAGCAGTCATCATCAAAACAACGTGTCAACCATTTATACCAGCTCACTGATTGAGCTGTTTCTCAGCACAGCGTGAGGCTGGCACAATTATTTGTTTGGTTTCTATCTGGAAAACACACTCACTGGGGAAAGTTATTAAAATAACATTTCGCAACCATTTCTGAGCACGAGTCATTACAGTAGTGGGTGACGGTTAACCCTCCAGAGAACAAATAGAGTGGCAATGCATGCGTGCCTCAGTCACAGGGTCCGACCACAGGCAGCGACGCCACAGCATTCCTCACCCATGAACTCATCTTCTTTCCTTTCCATTGCTATGGCTCAGCAAGCCTCTGAGTCAGAAGCTAGTGGGTTCAACCCCCACCTCCATGATATCGAACACAAAATTCTAGGCTGACACTCCAGTGTTGCACCATCAGTTTCCTTTCGATAGGGACATTACGCCTGCCCTTTCAGTGGGGGGTTAGGGTTGGGCTTTGAAGGAGAGATGGGCAGTTCTACCCAATACCCTGGCTATCTTTGTCTCTCAAAACCAGCATCACTAAAAAAGATGATCTGACCATTATCACATTGCTGTTTGTGAGATCTCTCTGTGTCTAAACTGATTGCAGTGCGTCTCGTTGTAACCGGACTTCACTGCCGAGCATGTGCTTTGGGACATCCAGAGCTTGTGAAAAGTGCAATATAAATGCAGAATCCTTCACTGCTGAGGGTGTGTGGGACGGGGAAGGCGACAGAGCAAGTATTGATTGAAACATAAACAGAACACAATGCTGGGAAAACTCAGCAAGTCCGACAGCTTCTCTGGAGAGAGAAATAGAGAAATTGCGCTGGGTTACGCGAGAAACACTGTGTGAAACCCGCTGGCTAAACGGGCGCCTTTTCTCACCTGATTAAACGACACTCTGCAATGTCAAAGTGCTGGCGAGGGGGGATCACACCGCTCCCCCCCCCCCAAATACCACTAACGGGTGTTCCTCCCCCACACATATAAGGGGAACCCCCCCCCAATGGGACTCCGCAGAGGGCCTGCCCTTGGCAGTGCCAATCTGGCAGTGTCAGGGTGCCAACATGGTAGGGCCGTGTCCCTCACCATTCAGGGGCTATACTCACCTCCCCCACCCCCCACCCCTCCCCCCACCCCCCCACCCCCGCGGGCTTGGTCACTGTGACTGGTTCTGGTTTTTGAAAACCAATAGTGTATTGAGCCACCGGGACGCCACGCCGCCCGGGTGGGCGGGTAAGGCATTGGCAGACGTTATGTCATCAAACCATTTAAGTATATTTAAATTTATTAAAGTTCATAGAATCATAGAATTTACAGTGCAGAAGGAGCCATTCGGCCCATCGAATCTGCACCGGCCCTTACAAAGAACACCCTACTCAAGCCCACGTATCTACCCCATCCCCGTAACCCAGCAACCCCTACTTACACTTTTTGGACACCAAGGGTAATTTATCATGGCCAATCCACCTGACCCGCACATCTTTGGACTGTGGGAGGAAACCGGAGCACCCGGAGGAAACCCACGCACACACGGGGAGGATGTGCAGACTCCGCACAGACAGTGACCCAGCCGGGAATCGAACCTGGGACCCTGGAGCTGTGAAGCAACTGTGATAATCACTATGCTACCGTGCCGCCCTAATGGAAATCAGGGTCACACCGTCATATCACCGGGGTGGGGGGTGAGATCGCGGATCTCACCGACACAAATCCCGTTATGGCTCTTTCACGTAGCGGTGATAATGGGATTTGTGCCTGAGGAGATAGGGTCCTCTGAATTCTTCCCAACGTTTCGAGAGAGGGGGAAATGGGTGACTGAAGTCAATGTCCACCTTGGATCTCCATGATCGGTAAGCCTCAGAATCGGCTAACTCAGCACAGTCTTTGCTGGGACTTTGTAAATTCCCGTTCTGAATAGCTTCATGGCTGAGTGGGTAGCAGTGCATCTAATCCCGGAGTTCAGCCCTGGAAATCCATACTATGGTGGGCTGGGTCCAGAAGGTGGTTCTTCTTCCGGTCAGACAGAGCCGTGGCAGCTGATGTAAATCGGTGGAATATTGCAGGAGTGATTTCTCCACCTTTGCATTCCAAGTGAATCACAGGACACCAAGAAAATCGATTTTCCCACTTGTCCTTCCTGGCAAAGGTTCCTGGGTGAAGCAGAATATGGAACACGGTGGATTTGGTCTGGATCCAGACAGAGACCTAAAACCTGCGTCCGAGCTGCATCAACACTGATCCACAGGAATGTCAGTCAGGAAAAAGAGTTCCAGCCTAAAGCTCAGGAGGAATTGCAGGCAACATTTTGCTGAGAATCACTTTCAAGGTGGAAGAGAGTGAGGGGGTGGGGAGCTGTGGTTACTTCAGCTTTGCTCGGTGCCTCATGCATGACATGGATTAAGCCCTCCTGTGCATTCTGGGTAAAAAAATAAAACCCTTGTTCGGTTTGCCCAGAGTAACAGTGCAAGGCTATCATTTTGAACTTGAATAAAGTACCTTTAATTATAGAGCCCTCTGCTCTTTGAAATCCCCATGAGGCAATGCTGCCTCTTCAGAAAATGGGTCATTAAGAAATCCCAATGTCCATAGAAGATACAAAACAGATGGTCAAGGCTTATTTCAAAGACGTCTGCTGTTCACTGCTAGTTTTAGACTTGGGTGGTGGATTATGGTTAACCTCCTAATGGTTCATTGCCACCAAATGGGCCAGCATGCATAAGAACATTAGTCAAAGATGGGAACCAGCCCTTTGGTCCACAGAATGTCATAATTTTTACTATCCCAAAGTTTCAACCGATCATCTATCTTTTTCTTTCCTACTGTCTCCGACCCAACATTCCAAACATAGGAACAGGAGTAGGCCATTCAGCCCCTCGAGCCTGTCCCACCATTCAACGAGATCATGGCTGATCTGTGACTTAACTCCACATACCTGTCTTTGGCCCATATCCCTGAATATCTTTGCTTAACAAAAATATATCAAACTCAGATTTAAACTTAACAACTAATCCAGCTTCAACTGTTGTTTGTGGGAGAGAGTTCCAAATCTCCCCCTTACATGAAGAACTTCTTCCTAACATCTCTCCTGAACAGTCTGGCCCTCATTTTTAAACTATAAATGTCCCTCATTTTGGGAATATCCAACCATTGGAAATAGTTTCTTTTTCTCGACCCTGTCTTTTCCTGTTAATATCTGTTTTCTGTGCCTGTTAATATCTCACTTATTGAGGGGCGGCACGGTGGCACAGTGGTTAGCACTGCTGCCTCACGGCGCCGAGGTCCCAGGTTCGATCACGGCTCTGGGTCACTGTCCCTGTGGAGTTTGCACATTCTCCCCGTGTTTACTTTACTGTGGAGTTTCGCTCCACAACCCAAAGATGTGCAGGGAAGGTGGATTGGCCACGCTAAATTGCCCCTTAATTGGGAATAAAAAAGAATTGGGCGCTTTAAATTTATTTTTAAGAATCTCACTTATTGTCCAAAGATATTGATGGGCGTGATCGAATGGTCTAGTCGCGCCCAACTCAGTGACACAACAAGGCCGATAAATCGCGTGATAGGTTTCTCACATGGTTTGCGACGTTTGGAGCCCCTCGCGAGAACACTGGGTGAAATCCAGATTCGCACATTTATGTGAGCCATTCAGCTTTTTAAAATATGTTTCCGTCTGATTCTCCCCAGGCCCAGGAATGAACGCCTGCTCCAATGGTGCTGGTTAACACTGGTCTACACAAACATGGACCAGCACATACCAGCATCTGGAGGGGGGGGGTCGCCCAGGCCAATGGAGGACCCCAGGTGGTCGGGTTCTGGGTAGGGTGGTACCCTGACACTCCCACTGCCACCTGAGCACCTTGACACTGCCAATCTGGCAACTTGGCCCTGCCATCCGGGCACCCAAACACTGCCATCTTAGCAGCACCTTCGGTGCAGGTTGCCCATGCTTGGGGTCGGGCCCAGGCGTGCCCTGCCTTTAAGAGGTGGGGTGAGGGGGGAGCTCGAGGGCCCCACAAGAGGTAAGTCAAGGCACTGGGGGAGTCTGGAGGCCGCGGGTGGGGGGACCGAACAGTTGGAGAAACCGTGGCGACATTTAAAAAGGGGCGTCCCGATCTATTCCTACACTGGTGCTGGAAGTGAGGTAAGTGCGACCTGATTGAGGCGTTCCCGACAGAGGCCAGAAAAAAAACAGAGTCCCATTTGACAGTGGGGCTGTGCACCACAAAATGGGAATCTGTTCTTTGGCATTAAATCGCACCCATTATTTCTGATTTCTGGTTTAAATTTATCTTTCCTTCTGTCCTGTCTTAATTTGGAGTAGCAATTCAGCTGCATTATCAACCCCATTTAATACATTAGTGTTAAGTATCAGAATAACACCATGGCTGGTTTAATGTCACGTGTTACGCAATGACATCACCGGAGCGTTTTGCGGGTTTTTGTGGAGTTCACCATTGATCCCTGTTTGCTCAGCACCTTCGAAGTAAACCCCCTGCATGATGTCATACAAACTCGACAGGTGACACTTCTAATTCTCTCCCTTTGCGGCTACAATGAAGAGTATAACAAGTAGAAAACGCCCTTGGAAGCTTCCCCTCTAAAGCACTTTCTCCCTTCACTGTAAGTTTGACTTTCTGTCCTGTTGCCTCATGGTTCATCAGTTTCCTGCGTGTCTTCACTCTAATGCTCTTTCTTCCGATCATTCCCAAAACATTTTTGAAGTGAAGTGGCCACAAGTGAGCCCAGTACTTCCAAGAATACCAGCCGCATTTCCCTAAATTACAACAGTGGCTACATTTCAAAAGTATTTCATTGGTTGTGAGGTGCATCAGAAGGTTGGCAGCACAGCGGCGCAGTGGTTAGCACTGCTGCCTCACGGCGCCGAGTTCCCAGGTTCGATCCCGGCTCTGGGTCACTGTCCGTGTGGAGTTTTCACATTCTCCCCGTGTTTGCGAGAGTTTCGCCCCCACAACCCAAAGATGTGCGGGTTAGGTGGATTGGCCACGCTAAATTGCCCCTTAATTGGAAAAAATTAATTGGGTACTCTAAATTTATTTTAAAAAAGATATCATAGAACATAGAACATTACAGCGCAGTACAGGCCCTTCGGCCCTCGATGTTGCGCCGACCTGTGAAACCCCTCTAAAGCTCATCTACACTATTCCCTTATTGTCCATATGCCTATCCAATGACCATTTGAATGCGTTTATCAGAAGGTTGCGAAAAGTGCTGTTGAAATACAAGCACTTATTTTGACTAAGGTTTCTCAATTAAAATAAAATTACAAAGCAAATTACAAATTACAAAATTACAAAGTAACCTTCTGTGGTCAGTCTCGTATTCTGATCAAATATCACATCATTCTGCCTTCTTAATTGCTTTGCTGGAATGATGGGACGATTAAGTATTTGAAAATGAAAATGAAATAAAAATTGCTTATTGTCACGAGTAGGCTTCAAATGAAGTCACTGTGAAAAGCCCCTAGTCGCCACATTCCGGCGCCTGTTCGGGGAGGCTGGTATGGGAATTTTGACATTTGATACATTTGATATTTTGACATCTGATGCCGTTCTAACCAGTTCTAACGGACTTTCCTCTAATGTGACCTGGATTTTCACCAAGTTGGGATGACGCGGAAGCTCTTTGAAAATGGCTGGCAGGACCCAATCCTGGAATTTTCAACCCAGCTGTTCGAGTTTCCGACCTCCCTTTAAAGGGTGGGAGATAGTCACTGTCAAAAGCATGCACCTGGCACTCCCAACCTTTGCCAGCTCCTTTGCGGAGTTAGGAATGTCCTACTTGCCAGCAGCTTTCATGGAGTCAGTCCAGCTTTTGCAATAAAAATAATAAAAAGATTTGTACTTCACGGTGCCTCAGAACAGTCGTCAATCTTAGTCAGCATGAGGGTGCCTTTTAAAAGATAAGTTCAAACGGTCTTCCTCATGTCGCCTTTGCCAGTCTTTGCCATTCCACCAACCCCCCTATGGCCCTCACATGCCCCCTAAGCTACTCTCTGCCCTTCCACCAGCCCCCCCCCCCCCCCCCCCCCCCCCCCCCCCCCCACAAGGCTCCTCATGACCCCAATACCAACCTTGACATTTCCACGTCCCATTACCTTGTAGTGTAGAGTGGAATATATATTTTTTTTAAAGGCTTTAAAAAAGGCAACTCTTTCAAAAACCTTGTGCAACGAATGTTGTGAAATTGGCAGCAGACATCAGAGAGCCTGGGTTGTCAGTCAAACAATGTTTCCTCTGCAGTACAGGAATTTCAGTACCATACTCAGTCCGGGGGAGACAGTGGCGTAGTGGTATTGTTGCTGGACTAGTGGCCCAGAGTCATGCTCTGGGGACCTCAGTTTAAATCCTGCCATGGCAGAGGGTGAAATTTCAATTCAATTGTGAAAAATCTGGAATTAAAAGTCTAAAGTTGATCATGACAAACCTTGTTGTAAAAACCCATCTGGTTCAGTTATGTCCTTTAGGGCAGGAAATCTGTTGTGTTTACCTGGTCTGGCCTCCAGCTCCACAGCACTGCCCTTGGGGCTGGTTTAGCTCAGCAGAGCAAGGCTGAGTGTGGGTTCAATTCCTGCACTGGCTGAGGCTATTCACAAAGGCCTCACCTGATGGGTGGTGATCCTCAGGTTAAACCACCACCAGTCAGCCCTCCCCCTCAAAGGAAAGCACCTAACGTCATGTGGGACAATGGCGACTTTACCTTACCTGCCCTCCAGGAATGGGCACTAAATGTTGGCCCAGCCAGCGACAGCTATATCCGATGAACAAATTTTTAAAAATGAATCACTGGTCTCTCGTCCAAGCCTCATTTTTGTATGCTTGGTTGCGAGCCCAAACATCTATTAGAGTACCAGAACACCTATTCCCCATTTTCAAAGGGTAAAATGATGATAAATGTTTCGGCAGTCCTGTCAGGGGGCACTTACCATGCAATAACCTGCTCACTGTTGCATGGTTTGGGTTCCGCCAGGGTCACTCAGCTCCTGACCTTATTACAACCATGGTCCAAGCCAAGGACTGAACGCAAGAGGTGACGGCCCTTGACATTGAGGCAGCATTTGACCAAGTATGGCATAAAGTGTTCCGAGCAAAACTGAAGTCAATGGGAATCAGGGAGAAAACTTCTTTTGTTGGAGTCAAACCGAGCATCTCAGTCCCAAGACTTCACAGCAGGGGTTCCTCAGATAGCTCCTCTGTAATTCACCTCCTGACTCCCAAAGCTTGTCCACCATCTTCAGCTGTTTCTATAACACCATAAGCCCAAAAGACATGATAATAATAATAATAATCGCTTATTGTCACAAGTAGGCTTCAATGAAGTTACTGTGAAAAGCCTCTAGTTGCCACATTCCGGCACCTGTTCAGGGAGGCTGGTACGACATAGGAGCAGAATTAGGTCATTCAGCCCATCGAATCTTCTCCACTATTCGATCATGGCTGATATTTTTCTCATCCCCATTCTCCTGCCTTCTCCCCATTACCTCTGATCCCCTTATTAATCAAGAACCTATCTATCTCTGTCTTAAAGACACTCAATGATTTGGCCTCCACAGCCTTCTGCGGCAAAGAGTTCCACAGATTCACCACCCTCTGGCTGAAGAAATTCCTCCTCATCTCTGTTTTAAAGGATCGTCCCTTCGGTCTGAAGCTATGCCCTCTGGTTCTAGTTTTCCCTACGTGGAAATATCCTCTCCTCATCCACTCTATCCAGGCCTCGCAGTATCCTGTAAGTTTCAATAAGATCCCCCCTCTTCCTTCTAAACTCCAATAAGTACAGATGCAGAGTCCTCAAGCGTTCCTCATACGACAAGTTCTTCATTCCAGGGATCAATATTGTTAACCTCCTCTGGACCCTTTCCAAGGCCAGCACATCCTTCCTTAGATACGGAGCCCAAAACTGCTCACAATACTCCAAATGGGGTCTGACCAGAACCTTATGCAGCCTCAGAAGTACATCCCTGGTCTTGTACTCCATCCCTCTCGACATGAATGCCAACATTGCATTTGCCTTCCTAACTGCCGACTGAACCTGCACGTTAACCTTAAGAGAATCCTGGACAAGGACTCCCAAGTCCCTTTGTGCTTCTGATTTCCTAAGCATTTCCCCATTTAGAAAATAGTCTATGCCTAAATTCTTCCTTCCAAAGTGCATAACCTCACACTTTTCCACATTGTATTCCATCTGCCACTTCATTGCCCACTCTCCTAGTTTGCCCAAGTCCTTCTGCAGCACCCCTGCTTCCTCAATACTACCTGTCCCTCCTACCTGTCCCAGATCTTTGTATCCTCTGCAAACTTAGCAACAATGCCTTCAGTTCTTTCTTCCAGATCATTAATGTATATTGTGAAAAGTTGTGGTCCCAGCACCGACCCCTGAGGCACACCACTAGTCACCGGCTGCCATTCTGAAAAAGACCCCTTTATCCTTATTTAAGGTGAACACTTTGGAGACAGTGACCACAATTCGGTGACCTTTACGTTAGTGATGGAAAGGGATAAGTATACCCCGCAGAGCAAGAGTTATAGCTGGGGGAAGGGCAATTATGATGCCATTAGACATGACTTAGGATGTGTTGGTTGGAGAAGTAGGCTGCAAGGGTTGGGCACACTGGATATGTGGAGCTTGTTCAAGGAACAGCTATTGCATGTTCTTGATAAGTACGTACCAGTCAGGCAGGGAGGAAGGGGTCGAGCGAGGGAACCGTGGTTTACCAAAGAAGTGGAATCTCTTGTTAAGAGGAAGAAGGAGGCCTATGTGAAGATGAGGCGTGAAGTTTCAGTTGGGGCGCTTGATAGTTACAAGGAAGCGAGGAAGGATCTAAAGAGAGAGCTGAGACGAGCAAGGAGGGGACATGAGAAGTCTTTGGCAGGTAGGATCAAGGAAAACCCAAAAGCTTTCTATAGGTATGTCAGGAATAAAAGAATGACTAAGGTAAGAGTAGGGCCAGTCAAGGACAGTGGTGGGAAGTTGTGTGTGGAGGCTGAGGAGATAAGCGAGATACTAAATGAATACTTTTCGTCAGTATTCACTCAAGAAAAAGATAATATTGTGGAGGAGAATGCTGAGACCCAGGCTATTAGAATAGATGGCATTGAGGTGCGTAGGGAAGAAGTGTTGGCAATTCTGGACAAGGTGAAAATAGATAAGTCCCCGGGGCCGGATGGGATTTATCCTAGGATTCTCTGGGAAGCCAGGGAAGAGATTGCTGAGCCTTTGGCTTTGATTTTTAGGTCATCATTGGCTACAGGAATAGTGCCAGAGGACTGGAGGATAGCAAATGTGGTCCCTTTGTTCAAGAAGGGGAGTAGAGATAACCCCGGTAACTATAGGCCGGTGAGCCTAACGTCTGTGGTGGGTAAAGTCTTGGAGAGGATTATAAAAGATACGATTTATAATCATCTAGATAGGAATAATATGATTAGGGATAGTCAGCATGGTTTTGTGAAGGGTAGGTCATGCCTCACAAACCTTATCGAGTTCTTTGAGAAGGTGACTGAACAGGTAGACGAGGGTAGAGCAGTTGATGTGGTGTATATGGACTTCAGTAAAGCGTTTGATAAGGTTCCCCACGGTCGGCTATTGCAGAAAATACGGAGGCTGGGGATTGAGGGTGATTTAGAGATGTGGATCAGAAATTGGCTAGTTGAAAGAAGACAGAGAGTGGTAGTTGATGGGAAATGTTCAGAATGGAGTTCAGTTACGAGTGGCGTACCACAAGGATCTGTTCTGGGGCCGTTGCTGTTTGTCATTTTTATAAATGACCTAGAGGAGGGCGCAGAAGGATGGGTGAGTAAATTTGCAGACGACACTAAAGTCGGTGGAGTTGTAGACAGTGCGGAAGGATGTTGCAGGTTACAGAGGGACATAGATAAGCTGCAGAGCTGGGCTGAGAGGTGGCAAATGGAGTTTAATGTGGAGAAGTGTGAGGTGATTCACTTTGGAAAGAATAACAGGAATGCGGAATATTTGGCTAATGGTAAAATTCTTGGTAGTGTGGATGAGCAGAGGGATCTCGGTGTCCATGTACATAGATCCCTGAAAGTTGCCACCCAGGTTGATAGGGTTGTGAAGAAGGCCTATGGTGTGTTGGCCTTTATTGGTAGAGGGATTGAGTTCCGGAGCCATGAGGTCATGATGCAGCTGTACCAAACTCTGGTACGGCCGCATTTGGAGTATTGCGTACAGTTCTGGTCGCCTCATTATAGGAAGGACGTGGAAGCTTTGGAACGGGTGCAGAGGAGATTTACCAGGATGTTGCCTGGTATGGAGGGAAAATCTTATGAGGAAAGGCTGATGGACTTGAGGTTGTTTTCGTTAGAGAGAAGAAGGTTAAGAGGTGACTTAATAGAGGCATACAAAATGATCAGAGGGTTAGATAGGGTGGACAGCGAGAGCCTTCTCCCGCGGATGGAGGTGGCTAGCACGAGGGGACATAGCCTTAAATTGAGGGGTAATAGATATAGGACAGAGGTCAGAGGTGGGTTTTTTACGCAAAGAGTGGTGAGGCCGTGGAATGCCCTACCTGCAACAGTAGTGAACTCGCCAACATTGAGGGCATTTAAAAATTTATTGGATAAGCATATGGATGATAAGGGCATAGTGTAGGTTAGATGGCCTTTAGTTTTTTTTTCCATGTCGGTGCAACATCGAGGGCCGAAGGGCCTGTACTGCGCTGTATCGTTCTATGTTCTATGTTCTATCCCCACTCTCTGCCTTCTGCCAGTCAGCCAATCCTCTATCCATGCCAGGATCTTACCCTGAACACCATGGGATCTTAACTTATCTAACAGTCTCCTGTACGATACCTTGTCAAAGGCCTTCTGGAAATCTAAATAGATCACATCCACATTTCATTAATGACCTTCTCTCCATCATAAAGTCAGAAGTGGGGATGTTTGTGAATGATTGCACGATGTTCAGCACCATTCACAACTCCTCAGATATTGAAGTAGGTCATACCCATCTGGAGCAAGGCCTGGATAATATCCAGGAGTGATAAGTGGCAAGTTATATTCATGCCACACAAGTACCAGGCAATGACCATTGATAATAAGAGAGAATCTAACCAATGGCATTACCATCCCTGAATCCTCCACCATCAACATCTTGGAGGTTCTCATTAACCAGAAGCTGAACTAGACTAGCCATATAAATACTGTGGCTACAAGGGCAAGTTAAAGGGTAGGAATTCTGCAGCGAGTAACTCACCTCCGGACTCCCAAAGCCTGTCCACTATCTAAAAGAGCACAAATCAGGAGTGTAATGGAATACTCTCCCCTAACCTGGATAAGACACTCACGAAGTTTAACATTATCCAGGACAAAGCAGCCTATTTGATTAGCATTCAACATTCATTCTATCCGTCACCAAATCACAGTGGCAGCCATGTGTACCATCTACAAGACAGACTGCAGCAACTTGCCAAAGTTCCTTCAACAGCCCCTTCCAAACCTGCGGCCACTACAAAGACAAGGGCAGCCGATGCATGGAAACAAAACAACCTGGAGGTTCCCCTCCAAGTCACTCACCACCCTGACTTAGACATATATCGCCGTTCCTTCACTGTCGCTGGGGCAACATCCTGGAACTCCCTCCCTAACAGCACAGTGGGTGCACCTATACCACATAAACTGCAGTGGTTCAAGAAGGCAGCTCACCACCATCTCCTCAAGAGCCATTAGAAATGGCCAACAAAGACGGCCACAAGCCATGAGCAAATATTGGAAAAATAGAAATGGGGGCAATTTGGGTTTGTGATAGAATCATAGAATTTACAGCGCAGATTGGGAGCTGTGCTTTTAATTTCATGCATTACACAGGACCACATGGGATGAATGGTACAGAAACAGTCCACATGTTCCACTTGATCCCCTACCCCTCTTTTCTTATCTAAATCCACCATTGTAACCCTGTTTTCTTCTCCCTCAAATGCTTGTCTAGCCTTCCCGTAAGTACATCCATGCAATCCATACTTTAGGGCAGCACGGTAGCACAAGTGGATAGCACTGTGGCTTCACAGCGCCAGGGTCCCAGGTTCGATTCCCCGCTGGGTCTGTGCGGAGTCTGCACGTTCCCCCCGTGTCTGCGTGGGTTTCCTCCGGGAGCTCCGGTTTCCTCCCACAGTCCAAAGACGTACAGGTTCGGTGGATTGGCCACGATAAATTGCCCTTAGTGTCCAAAAAGGGTCAGGAGGGATAATTGGGTTATGGGGGATAGGTTGGAACTGAGGGCTTAAGTGGGTTGGTGCAGACTCGATGGGCCGAGTGGCCTCCTTCTGCACTGTAGGTTCTATGTAACTCGCATCAACTACTCTCCTGTGGTAGTGGGCTCCACATTCTCACCACTCTTTAGGTGAAATCTTCAGATTTCCCAATTGCATTTCTTGGTGACTATCTTACATTGTTCGCTATTAGTTATGCCCTTCCCCACAAGAGGAAACTCTTTCTCTGCACACAGCCTGTCTATTAATCAGCCCACCTATTCAAATGCTGAAAATCCCGCAGTCTAACTCCGGCATTCAGTGCTAGTTTTCAATCGCAGTGCTCGCTGTGCTTGTCACTGTTATCTCCACTCTTTGATCCATTGCCACTTCCTCCTCCAGGTCTAACTGCACATTCTGGTGCTCCATTTGTTGTGATTGCAGTTGCTCCCTTTTATCCTGCTCGCCGTTTTTCCTGACGGCCCTGACCTTGAGGTCGGCAGCTGGGAAGACTTCAATAAAGCAAAGGCAGGGGTTTCCTCCCAACCTCCGGCCTTGGCGAGAGGCTGCAAGCTTACCTTTGTTGCTGCCGACAGCTGCGCGATGTCAGCACCGCAGGAGCTGGTTGCAATTCGGTTCAATACAAGAGCAGTCTGGCACTGCGGGTACTGTGCCCGACTGCGGGCAGTGGATTGCCCCCGGCCCACTCCTGCTCCACTGACCTACTATCAATGGAAGAATGGCGGAAACTCCACCTTGAGCGCATGGCTGTCCAGTGAGGGTATGTTGCCCATGTCCGTGGGCCCCCGCCAACCAGCCCCAAGCAGTTGGCCCACTATTACCTTGGATCAATCACTCTTGCCTCTGGGACAAAATGTCTGGGGTTCAAGTCCCAGTTTGTCCATAATCTAGGCTGATGCTGCAGTGGAATGCCTTCAGATGAGAATTTTTTTAAATTTGTTCAAAGGATGTGGACTATGCTGAATTTATTGCCCCTGAGGGGGCATTTAAGAGTCAATCAGATTCCTGTGGGTCTGGAGTAAGGACAGCAGATTTCCTTCCCTAAAGGGCATTAGTGAACCAGGTGGGATTTTACGACAAGCGACAATGGTTTCATGTTCATCATTAGACATATGGGGTGGGTTCTCCGACCCCCCAGGAGAAACGCCCGGGGCCGGCATCAATCCCGCCCCCGCCGTGTCCCGAATTCTCCTACCCCCGAGATTCAGCGGGGGCGGAAATCGCGCTGCGCCGGTCGGCGGGCCCCCCCGCGCCGGTCGGCGGGCCCTCCGCGGTGATTCTCTGGCCCGCGATGGGCCGAAGTCCTGCCGCTGACAGGCCTCTCCCACCGGCGTGGATTAAACCACCTACCTGACCGGCGGGATTGGCGGCGCGTGCAGGATCCGGGGTCCTGGGGGAGGGCGCGGAACTATCTGAACCGGGGGGGGTGTCCCCACGGTGGCCTGGCCCGCGATCGGGGCCCATCAATCAGCGGGCAGGCCTGTGCCATGGGGGCACTCTTTTTCTTCCGCCCCGCCATGGTCTTCACCATGGCGGAGGCGGAAGAGACCCCCTCTCCTGCGACTGCGCCGGTATGACGTCAGCAGCCGTTGACGCTCCGGCACATGCGCGGACTTACGCCGACCGGCGAAGTCCTTTCGGCCCCAGCTGGCGTGGCGCCAAAGGCCGTTCACGCCAGCCGGCGGAGTGGGAACCACTCGGGCACGGGCCTTGCCCCTCAATGAGAGGGCTTGGCCCTAAAGATACGGAGAATTCCGCACCTTTGGGGAGGCCCGACCCAGGAGTGGTTCACGCCACTCCGACACGCCGGGACCTCCCGCCCCGCCGGGTAGGGGAGAATCCCGGCCATGATTCCAGATTTTTATTGAATTCAAATTTCACCATTGGCAGTGGGACCCCAAAGCATTACTCTGGATCTCCGGATTACGAGTTCAGTGACAATACCGCTATGCCACTGCCTCCCCTGTATGAGATATCAAAATGAGGCCCAGGCTACCCGTTCAGTTGGACGTCAGATACACTACGCCAATGATTCAGAGTTCTGACCGTAATTTGGTCAACATTCAACCTTCAGACAGCAGCAACCAGATTAATTACCATTCATCTCATTCACTGCGGAACCTCAGACTGCACAGATTGGCTGCCATTCCATCTCGCAAAACAACATTGACTACACTTCAAAGCAATTCATTAGATGCAAAGTGTCTGAGGTTACATTTTGAAAGGTGCTGTGCCAGCTCTTGCTTACTAACTCTCAGGCCCCAGAACCGGGCCCTGTGTCAAACACAGCAATTTACTCAGCATACAGTTTAAAGCTACAGGGGAGGCAGTGGTGTACTGCTATTGTCAATGGATTAGACCCAGGGCAAGGTGTCGGGACCTGGGTTCAAATGCTGCCATAGCAAATGGTGAAATTAAATAAAAATCTATAATTAAAATGCCATTGTCGATTGTTCACTAGCTGCCGTCCTTACCCGGTTTGGCCGACATGTGACTCCAGATCCACAGCAATGCGGCCGACTCTGAAATGCCCCCTGAAATGGAGGGCAGATAGGGATGGGTAATAAATGCCGGCCCAGCCAGTGAAGCTCACATCCAGTTAAACAATGAGAGATATTCTCGAGGTTACAACTAACTTATGTTTACGAAGTGACAGTAAGAACTAACAGTTGGTCTGAAAGGCACAATAAGAGGGGTATGCAGGGATGATGAGCATTGGCTTGTGGGCCACTCTCCTGGAGGTGTACCTCCTTCAGACACACAATGGCTACAAATGCTCCTGGACATGGCCAATCTATGGCAGCAAAGCGGAGTTACACTTTCGGGATTCAACATTTCTATGGGAATCTCCCCGCCTCCCACAGGAATTTCAGCAGGTGGTCAGCGTAACCGCCTGAGAAATGAGTAAAAGTCCAATTATCCGAGGATGACTGACTGACATTGGGTACAGGTCAGCTGCTTGGCGATGGCCCCCTTGCTGCAAATGGGAGGGAGGCCAACAATCTAGGCAGGCCTGGAGGCCTTCCTCACCTTCCCTTTTTAATTTAAAAAAGTTTTAAAAGTGCTCAAAGTGAAGATACCTTCTGCGCCAAGGGGACTTTACCTCCTTCCATATCGGAGGGTCTCCTATTGGCCATCCGCCTGCTGTGTTAGGCAGGTTGGTTCGATGTGGACTGCACTCGATGCAGGGAAGCTAGAAACAGACGTCTAACGCTGGAGAAAATCCAACATTGTTTTATTCAACTATAGAACTGATAAACATATTCAGCAGTGGGTCAACACTATACTGAACTGACTGGAGACCTAGTAGTAGCCTGACCAGACTTACTAGCTACCGCATGGTGTTTGCACTGGCTAGCTCGTGGACTCTGACTGTCTCAGTGGTGGGCCCAGAGAGAGCGGGAAACCTAGTGCCCTCTGGCTTTATAGTGGTAGTGTCCTGTCTGGTGATTGGCTGCTCTGTGCTGTGTGCTTACTGGTCATCCTGTGTGTCAATCACTGACTGTCTGCATCTCATTATATACAGGAGTGGATATTATGACATCTCCCCCCCTTTTTATTTTAGATAAATAAATATATATACATATAAATATATATGCCTGACTATATACAAAAGATGTTTAAATGAACGTATATACCTAGGAAGGTGTCGATAGTGCAGATACATGGCAAACTAAACAATATTTACAGAGGTTAAATCAATGAAGTCACAAAATGTCCAAGAGTTCAGTCTACAGATTCAGTCTTTGTGGTGGGCGACGAATTCTTGTCGATCGCCGCAGAGGTGGATCAGGAGCCACCTGCACGTGGATAGGCGGGATCGCTGCCATCGCGGTGGTCGCGGGGGCCGGCAGGATTGCTGGTAGATCGGTGGAAGAATGTTTGTCTGGCACGGATGGTGTCGAGGTCGGATTTTGAGATGAGGTTCGCCAATGCGCCGGTGTCCAGTTTAAACCGGATGCGAGCTTTGTTGACTGTGAGGACAGCACACCACTCGTCGTCGGGATCCACACTGAGGATCAAGAAGAAATAGAACATAGAACAGTACAGCACAGAACAGGCCCTTCGGCCCTCAATGTTGTGCCGAGCCATGATCACCCTACTCAAACCCACGTATCCACCCCATACCCGTAACCCAACAACCCCCCCCTTAACCTTACTTTTATTAGGACACTACGGGCAATTTAGCATGGCCAATCCACCTAACCCGCACATCTTTGGACTGTGGGAGGAAACCGGAGCACCCGGAGGAAACCCACGCACACAGGGGGAGGACGTGCAGACTCCACACAGTTTTGCCTTTGTGGTGGAAGGCAGCGTCTGTGTAGTTATGATGCCCACCCGGTATGGGGACTTGAGGCACTCAGCATCAGGGTCTGTTGGGCTGTCGAGATCGGAATCTGGCATGCCTTGTTGTATTGAGTGGACATCACGGGTTTCACCAATAAGGAGCACATGGATTCTGTCACGTTCCTCAGAGTTTATGGCTTGCACTTTCTCCTCCGCAGGGTGTAGGTCATCCCAGTCCATCCTTTACTCCAAATATGTTACCACTTGGGAGGACCATCTGAGCACTTCCTGCAGGTCATTGGTGGCACCCGTGATGTGCACCTCATCTAAATGGTACCTTCGGCAAACCCTGAAGAATGCCCTTCATCATTCACTGAAAGATTACTGGAGCAGATGAGACCCTGAACGGGAGGAGGGTATATCGATATAACCCTCTATTAGTGACTTCCGGTGGCGCCCTCGAGGAGGCATGTCGCAGGTCGGACTTTTTTGGGACCTGGCAGCCTGAATCGGTGGAGGAGACGATAGGGAAGAGGCTTCCTTTCCGGGGTATGGGCAGCTGGACTAGAAGTGTTCGAGTGGAGCGGCAAGGATCGAAGCGGGAGCAGCGGGGACCCCAGGCCAGGCGGCCATGCTTGGCGGACGGCAGGGACCGGGGAGTGGAGGCTCACTGGCCAAGGGAGGAGCAGATGGAGTTCTTCAGGAACTGCTTCGCCGAGCTGAGGAGGGACACGCTGGACCCGATGAGAGCGGTGATGGACCGAATGGTCGAGACACAGGAGGTCCAAGGGAAGGCGCTCAGGGAGGTCGAGGTGAAGCTCTCCAGCCAGGCGGGCACGGTAATGGAGCTGGAGCACGAGGTGGAGGAGCTGAACGCCCGTCAGAGGAGGATGCAGGAGCAGCTTGAAGAGCTGGGGAACAGAGCCAGGAGGCAGAATTTACGAATCGTTGGCCTCCCCGAGGGCTGTGAGGGGTCGGATGTGGGCGCATACGTGACGGGTATGCTTGAGGCACTGATGGGACCGGAGGCCTTCCCTCAACCCCTGGAGTTGGATGGGGCACATAGAGCCCCCGCAAGGAAGACCAGGACGGGCGACCGACCGAGGGCCTTGGTGGTCCGCTTTCACCGGCTTGCTGACAGGGAACGTGTGCTGCGATGGGCCAAGGCGGAGAGGAGCAGCAGATGGGAGAACTGCGAGGTGCGCATTTACCAGGACTTGGGAACGGAGCTGGCCAAGAGGCGTGCAGGATTCATCAAGGTAAAGACAGCCCTCTACAAAAAGGAGGTGAGGTTTGGAATGCTGTATCCTGCAAAGCTCTGGGTCACGTTTGAGAAACGCCACTACAGTACTACTTTGAGACACCAGAACAGGTTTGGACCTTTATTAAAGATAAGAAACTGGACTTGAACTAATGGACACTTGGTTCTTCCCGTGCTGTACAGTGGCGGCAGCCTGTTAACCTAATTTGCTCTGATTAGGTGTGGACTTTTATTAAAAGAAGAAGCTGGACTGGAACTAAAGGACTCTGGGCTCTCAGAGCTTCTGTGTGGCGGCGGTTTGTTAAACTATCCTGTACTGTAATGTTTTATCCAAGATTGTTTTCAGCCTGGACAGAGAGTGGGGGCTGGAGGGCGCACTGTTTAGGGTGTTTTGGGGGGATTGCAATGGGGGGGCGGGGGGGGGGGGGGGGGGGGGGGGCCTGCAAAGGGGGCCCTGCACTTGGTACCTTTTGGTGGGAGATCGGGGCCTCTGATAGGGGGATGGGCTAGGGGCTGGTTAAGGGACGTGAAAGGGCATGATGGGATACAATTAGGTTAATGGGTCCCTGGCGTGTGGGGGGAGGGCCCGAGCGCTGGGACGGGAGACAGGTAGGCGCCAAGGGCAGGGGTCAGCGTAGCTAGCGTAGGTTAGGGGGCACCAGGGAGAGTCGGAGGTGGGGCGGGGCTGGCTAGGGCCAAGCGCAGGGCTGACCTGGCAGGTCAGGCCTTGGGGGGCAGGGGAGGCCGGGGAGGGGGGGGGGGGGGGAGTGGAAGAGGGTTAGGGCCACGTTAGTTTAGTTGAACACATGTGGCATGGGCAAACAGAGCTGGCAGGGGAAGTGCCTTATTAACATGTTTATTCTTTCCCACTGTTCGTTTTCACTATGTTAAGGCTCTTTTCACAGGGCCATTTTTCTCTCTGTAACTGTTACAAATTTGTGTTAAATAAAAAACTTTTAAAAAGCAACAAAAAAACCCCTCTATTAGTGTTTATAGTTGCATATTTCCTGGGTCCAGTGTTACTTGTACATACGCATGGCTCATATTGAGCTTCGGAAAGGAACACCCTCCAGCCAGTTTTGTGTACAAATACTCCATTCTGGCCATTGGGTAATGATCCAGGTGGAAAGCCCTGTTCACCGTGAGATTGTACTCCCCAAAGAACTGGACAGATTTGTCCAGCTTTGTAACCGGTACAACAGATACGGCCCACTCTGCAAGCTGTACTGGGTGTATGATTCCTAGATCCTTCAGAAGCTGTAGTTCTGCATCAACTATGACAAGTAGGGTATAGGGAACAGGCCTCGTCCTCAAATATCTTGGTTGAGCCTCTGGGTTCATGTCAATATGGGCCTTGGCCCCCTTATTCTACCCAAACCTTCCTGGAACTCTTCAGGGTATTTGCCCAAAACATCATATAAGTTACCGGTGCCCATCCAGAAATTTCATTGCCAGCCAAAACGGAGGACTCGTAACCAGTCATGCCCCAGCAGGTTGGGTCCCGGTCCCTGCACCACAACCAAGGGAAGCCTGACCGATAATGATAATAATATAACCTTGATTAATGTCAGAATTAGGCTGACATTAACACTGCAATGAAGTTACTGTGAAAAGCCCCTAGTCGCCACATTCCGGCGCCTGTTCGGGTACACAGAGGGAGAATTCAGAATGTCCAATTCACCTAACAGGCACGTCTTTTGAGACATGTGGGAGGAAACCGGAGCACCCGGAGAAAACCCACGCAGTCATGGGGAGAACGTGTAAACTCCGCACAGACAATGACCCAAGCCGGGAATTGAACCCAGATCCCTGACGCTGTGAAACAACAGTGCTAACCGCTGTGCTGCCGTGCCGCCATTGCTGTCCCTTGCATGGGTTGTTGCCCATGTTGATCCGGAGTCACGGAGTCTCCACAATGCTCAGCGGTTCACCTCTATAGGGTGTTAACCTTGCCCTGCCCTCTCGCAGTGTCAGTGATAAGATCCCTGCGCAGTCAGCACCAGGTCTGTTAATCGACAATGGAGACAGCAGCTGCCATGTTCACCTCTGGGGGCGGGTGCCGCAGGTCTGCAGTGGCTCCTGAATACTGGGCCCGACTGCGGAATTGTGCCTTAGGATGTCGCTTGGTGGGAGGCAGGGTGGGGATCATCGTGTCCAGCCATTAGTGTAACCAGCTCTCGAACAACTTGGAGACCGGTGCAGCTGGGTAAGTTAGACTTTTCACAATATCAAAACTCAGGGCCCTGCTGGTGGTTAGCAGGATCATTTTCTGACAGTCTTCCCCCAATATATTTGCCTGAAAGATGAATGGTACATGCTCTGTATATTGGCTCCAATCTTCCAGACCCACGTCGATAGCCTTTAGCTGACCAAACAGCGGCGTTTTCAGATTTGATGTGCCCACGTTCCTGCATGGCAGCCATTCAGGGTGGCTGGGTGTTTTAGCAAAAGTTAACCCAGAGTCAGGGTGGCACGGTGGCGCAGTGGTTAGCACTGCTTCCTCATGGCACTGAGGTCCCAGGTTCGATCCAGGCCCCAGGTCGCTGTTCGTGTGGAGTTTGCACATTCTCTCGTGTCCGCGTGGGTCTCACCCCCACAACCCAAAAGATGTACAGGGTGGGTGCAAGATCGGCCACGCTAAATTGCCGCTTAATTGGAAAAAAAGAATTGGGTACTTAAAATTTTAAAATAATTGATTCATTTTTAAAATAAATCCGGAGGCTCTTTGGTCCTCATTGCCAGTTTAATGGCCAAGGAAGTCAGTGGTAGGAAGAAGAATATTTATTTTATTCATAACAATACCCTGCCCATGGCAGTAACTATGCATGTAACCAACATGCCAGTCCCTGCTCGGGCCGGCTTTTACGCTCTGTTCTAACAAGCTTCAGCAGAGTGGCCTTTACCTGGGAAGTCCATACTCCATGAGCCCCATGGACAGATCGATAATGGTTTCCCTGTGGCCTCCTGGGGGCTATGGCAGATACCCACAGTGGCAGTAGGTAAATGCAGCAGGAAATAAGCAACACAGTTATGGGAAAAGTCCCTATGTTGGCCTTAGTTAGGCCACCTACAACTGTCCTGGGTTAGAGAGGGGAACTTATATCACTGTTCCTTCACTATCGCTGGGTCAAAATCCTGAAAGTCCCCTCCTAACAGCACTGTGGATGTACCTACACCACATGGACTGTAACGGTTCAAGAAGGCGACTCACCACCACCTTCTCGAGGGTAATAAAGGACAGGCAATAAATGCTTGCCTGCCCAGTGAGACACACATCCCACAAACTGATAAATTTTGAAAAATAAAGAAAAATAGCAGGTAGTGCTGGACTGGGATTCCCCTTGCTGGAAGGGGCTATTAGGAACAGAATCAGATTTAGTTGCTCTGACTCCCCTTTGTGCTGCTGCCTACCCATGTAGGTCGGGGGTAAGATACCTGATGTTAAGCATCTGGCATTGCTGGTCAGTGAGATCATTGGAAGAAATGGAAAGTGAGGGGTAAACACATATAAAATTCCGGTATTTGTATGAGGTTTGGGTGGACAGCGTGGAGAACAGCTGAAGGCAGCTACGTGATTGAGCTCAGGCAAATCAGGCCACTGACGTGGATTGAGACGTGCCTGAGCTCTGGAGACCTTGGCAATGTATACAGTGTCACCATCACTCGCACTGTGCAACTGGATTCCAAGTAAAACAATGTTTGGAGGGAGTGTATTGTGCAGAAAATAACAAACATCCTGTGCATTAAGACGTTCACATTCTGACCTAATGTAGACAGGGCGAGATTAAAGACTTTGGGTTTTCCCGCACCCCCCCCCCCCCCCCCCCCCCCACCTAACGACACCAACCCCACCCTCAGTCACCAAAACAAAACAAGAAACATACTGAGGGTATAAGTTTGAACGGTGTCATCACACTCTTAGCAGTGCTGCCTTGCTGAACTGCCTCTAGGCACTTCCCCACGCTGTGACTGTCCCATAACCCAGGAGAGAGTGGCAGCGACATCAGTGCTGGCTGTCTGCACCAGTGGTGATGTGACCTGGAATTTAGGAGTTGGGTATAGCCGCTCGGTAGGGTTGTTGGAGGCACAGAGGTGAAGAGGTGGACCAATAGGTCCATCCGAATGACTAATGACAGGAGGACACCATTCAGTCCCTCGACCCGCCCTGTCAATCATTTAGATCATGCTTCTCTATGGCTCTGTTAATTTTCCTTGATTTACTCCTCCAACAAAAATCTATCGCTTTCTGTCTCACAAGACCGATTTGACCCCAGTGTACACTGCCTTTCCACGCAAGTTACCAGGTTACATGTCACCACCTTCTATGTGCTGGGAATGCAAGTCACGTTTGTGCAATCTGTCCTCGTACGTTTAGCCCTTTAAATCCCAATATCCCAATTGTAAGTAGTTCTTAAGTTTTCTCTCAGAATGGGGCTGGTTGAGCACAGTGGGCTAAACAGCTGGCTTGTAATTCAGAATAATGCCAGCAGGGCGGATTCAATTCCCGTACAGGCCTCCCCAAACAGGTGCCGGAATGTGGTGACTAGGGGCTTTTCACAGTAACTTCATTGAAGCCTACTCGTGACAATAAGCGATTATTATTATTAGAATGTGGGCAGCGCCGGCATGGTATTAAATGCCCGTCACCTACTTGCATGATGATGCATTGGATCCCTTAACACCCCTTATTTCAAAGATAACCCCAAAAATAATACAACACTAAATAATTCCTCAAAATGTTCCTTCAAACCTCCAAAAGACTTAACACCTTTAAACAGAAACACATCAGGTTAAAGACATTACTATTATGAGTTTAAATCATCCAAATGATTCAGAGATAGTCTTTCCTGGCAGAGATCACAGCAGATCCAGCTCACTGCAAACACACAGACACACCCAAGCTCTTTTTATCCATGCAGCTCTCAGCAAACCAGCCAGGCACTTTTCAGCTGCTCTCTCAAACTGAAACTAAAAGCAGAAGTGAGCTCAACTCAGCTACCCCCACCTCTGACATCACTTCAGTAATATGTGCTGCTCAATTTCTTAAAGGTACATTGCTTAAGCATCCATTTCTTAAAGGTACTGTCACATGACACTGGAGAAGGCAAAGAGACTTTCATGGGGTGTGTCGTTAGTCGTAATGCGACCAAATGGAATGCAGTGCATCGGGGAGGACCTCCTGCCAGCGGGAGGCTGGGAGTTTTCTGGGCCGTAGGGCCAGCTGGACAGTCCCGTTCTCCCTCTCCACCTCCCCGTTTCCCCGGGGGTTGTAGCTGGTCGTCCTGCTGGAGGAGACACCCCTGCTGAGCAGGAACCGTCGCAGCTCATCGCTCATGAATGAGGATACCCTGTCACTGTGGATGTAGGCGGGGAAGCCGAACAGAGCGAAAATTGTGTTGAGGGCTTTGACGATGGTGGCAGACGTCATGTCGGGGCATGGGATGGCGAAGGGGAATCTGGAGTACTCATTGACCACACTGAGGAAGTACGTGTGGGATGGTCGGTGGTGGGGAGGGGCGGGAGGCCTTCACCAGGCACGCGCGGTCCGGCTGGTAGAAGTGCAGTTTGCACTCCGCACAGACCTGGCAGTCTCTGATGATTGCCCTGACTTCCTCGATGGAGTAGGGCAGATTTCGGGCCTTTATGAAGTGGTACAACAGTGTGACTCCCGGGTGACAAAGGTTGTCATGTAGGGTCCAGAGTCGGTCTACTTGTGCGCTTGCACATGTACCTCAGGATAGGGCATCTGGGGGCTCGTTGAGCTTACCGGGGCGTTACAAAATCTTGTAGTTGTAGGTGGAGAGCTCGAACCTCCACCTCAAGATTTTATCGTTCTTGATCTTGCCCCGTTGTGTGTTGTTAAACATAAAGGCTACCGACCGTTGGTCAGTGAGGAAAGCGAATCTCCTGTTGGCCAGGTAATGCCTCCAATGCCGCACAGCTTCAACAAAGTCTTGGGCCTCTTTTTTGGCAGCTGCTATAGGAGGCCACACATCTTAGAGTAATAAATTGATGCAAGATCAATTGCACAGAGACGAGAGTTGAATACAACTGAGGCTCTATTACTCTAAGATGTGTGGCCTCCTACAGCAGCAGGCGAAATGGCTGCTGTACAGGGAGCACACATATTTATACTCCGCCTACTGGGTGGAGCCAGCAGGCAGGGAATATCCCCGTACCTGTAGTACAGGGTCTTACCACACATCTCCTAATATACACAACAATAGTGATTGCCACACACAACAGGCGAGTTGGCAATTAATCTACTTCACCCTGCACAATGCCAATACTTTTGGAGGTGCCCATTGCCATGGGAACGCCAAGGCAATGGTGTCTAAGAAGACATGGAGCAGAATTGTTTCCAGCAATGCAAGCTGATATCAGCAAAATGACATCCTCATGACCTCTGCCCTTTGCTCCCTCCACTCCCAAACTCCACCCCCAACATGGCAGGGCCTCGACCGGGCCTTTCCTCTTCACTGTTCCTTTTTCACTTTGTTAGATACTGGGTGTGATGGTGGGAGGAATGGAAGGGTGAGATTGGCCTCTTCAACAGCAGAAAAGGGAGACTTTAGTTCCAATGGAATCACAGAATTATCATAACAGCGAAGGAGGCCATTTGGCCCCTTGTGACTGCACCGTTTCTCTGAATGGGCAAATCACCTATCGCCGCCGTCGCCCTGTATACCTGCACATTCTTCCCTTTCAGATCTCAGTCTAATTCCCTTTTGATGCTTCAAATGAAGCTGCCTCCACAACACTCTCAGGTTGTGCATTCCAGATCCTAACCAACCAGTCTGTGAAAATGGTTTTCCTCATACCACCTTTGCTTCTTTTAATAATTACTTTAAACCTGTGCCCTCTCGTTCTTGATCCTTTCTTGAGTGGGAGCAGTTTCTCCCTGTCCACTCTGTCCAGACCCCGAATGATTTTGATGTCTCTATCAAAACTCCTCTCAACCTTCTTTTGTCAAAGAAAAACAGTCCTAACTTCTCCAAACCATCTTCAGAACTGAAGTTCCTCATCCCTGGAATCATTCTTGTGAATCTTTTCTGCTGAACGTTTCTCTCTCTAATGCCTTCAGTTCCTTCCTTAATTCCGAACTGGATTTGTGGACGGAGTGCCAATCAAGTGGGCTGCATTGTCCTGGATGGTGGTTAAGCTTCTTGAGTGTTGTTGAGAGTTGCTGCGTTTGGACATGGACTGCTTCATTATCTGAGGAGTTGCGAATGGTTCTGAAGATTGTGCAGTCATCTGCGAACATCCCCTCTTCTGACCTTATGATGGAATGAAGGTCATCGATGAAGCAGCTGAAGATGGTTGGGGCAAGGACACTACCCTGAGGAACTCCTGCAGTGATGTCCTGGAGCTGAGATGATTGACCTCCAACCACCACAACCATCTTCCTTTGTGCCGGGTATGACTCCAACAAGCGGAGAGTTTTCCCCCTGATTCCCATTGACTCCAGTTTAGCTCGGGCTCCTTGATGCCATACTCGGTCAAATGCTGCCTTGATGCGGGCAGCACGGTAGCATTGTGGATAGCACAATCGCTTCACAGCTCCAGGGTCCCAGGTTCGATTCCAGCTTGGGTCACTGTCTGTGCGGAGCCTGCACATCCTCCCCGTGTCTGCGAGGGTTTCCTCCGGGTGCTCCGGTTTCCTCCCACAGTCCAAAGATGTGCAGGTTAGGTGGACTGGCCATGATAAATTGCCCTTAGTGTTGGGTGGAGTTACTGGGTTATGGGGATAGGGTGGAGATGTTAACCTCGGGTAGGGTGCTCTTTCCAGGAGCTGGTGCAGACTCGATGGGCCGAATGGCCTCCTTCTGCACTGTAAATTCTATGATCTATGCCAAGGGCAGTCACTCTCACCTCACCTCTGTTATTCAGCTCTTTGTCCATGTTTGGATGAAGTGTAATGAAGTCTGGAACTGAGTGACCCTGGAGCACAAGTCTTCGTTCAGCACCTTGACTCTGTTCTGCTGTCATTAAATTAAATCTGAGAGATTGAAATCCATTGACATGTGCTCTGGAGTTTTGAAGAACGAGAGAGGATCTCAGTAAAATGAATAAGATTCAGAGATGATTTGACAGGTGAAGTGGTGAGCAGTTGTTTCTCATGCCTGGAGAGTCTAGAACATAGCCGCTTGGTTGGGTTGCGGAGACACGGAGGTGAAGAGGTGGACCAATTGTCCCAGGGTGGTCCCAGGATAAAGGACTGAAATGAGGAGACGTTTCTACAGTCATGGGATTGGAAACCTTTGGAATTGCCTACCTCAGAAAACTCTGGATTCTCTTAATTTAAGGTTGTGATTGATAGAGCGTTGGGAACTTCATGGATTAAGGAATATGGGAAGTGATTGGATTGGATTGGGTTTGTTTATTGTCACGTGTACCGAGGTACAGTGAAAAGTATTTTTTTGCGAGCAGCTCAACAGATCATTCAGTACATGGGAGGAAAAGGGAATAAAAGAAAATACATAATAGGGCAACACAAGATATACAATGTAACTACATAAGCACTGGCTTTGGATGAAGCATACAGGGTGTAGTGTTAATGAGGTCAGTCCAGAAGAGGGTCATTTAGGTGTCTGGTAACAGTGGGGAAGAAGCTGTTTTTGGGTCTGTTCGTGTGTGTTCTCAGACTTCTGTATCTCCTGCCCGATGGAAAAAGTTGGAAGAGTGCGTAAGCCGGGTGGGAGGGATCCTTGATTATGCTGCCTGCTTTCCCCAGGCAACGGGAGGTGTAGATGGAATCAATGGATGGGAGGCAGGTTTGTGTGATGGACTGGGCGGTGTTCACGACTCTCTGAAGTTTCTTGCGGTCCTGGGCCGAGCAGTTGCCATACCAGGCTGTGATGCAGCCCGATAGGATGCTCTCTATAGTGCATCTGTAAAAGTTGGTAAGGGTTAATGTGGACATGCCGAATTTCCTTAGTTTCCTGAGGAAGTATAGGCGCTGTTGTGCTTTCTTGGTGGTAGTGTCAACGTGAGTGGACCAGGATAGATTTTTGGTGATGTGCACCCCTAGGAATTTGAAACTGCTAACCATCTCCACCTTGGCCCCGTTGATGCTGACTGGGGTATGTACAGTACTTTGCTTCCTGAAGTCAATAACTAGCTCTTTAGTTTTGCTGGCATTGAGGGAGAGATTGTAGTCGCTACACCACTCCACTAGGTTCTCAATCTCCCTCCTGTATTCTGCCTCGTCGTTATTCGAGATCCGGCCCACTATGGTCGAATCGTCAGCAAACTTGTAGATGGAGTTGGAACCAAGTTCTGCCATGCAGTCGTGTGTGTACAGGGAGTAGAGTAGGGGGCTAAGTACACAGCCTTGCGGGGCACCGGTATTGAGGACTATTGTGGAGGAGGTGTTGTTGTTCATTCTTACTGATTGTGGTCTGTTGGTCAGAAAGTCAAGGATCCAGTTGCAGAGTGAGGAGCCAAGTCCTAGGTTTTGGAGCTTTGATATGAGCTTGGCTGGGATTATGGTGTTGAAGGTGGAGCTGTAGTCAATAAATAGGAGTCTGATGTAGGAGTCCTTGTCGTCGAGATGCTCTAGGGATGGGTGTAGGGCCAGGGAAATGGCGTCTGATGTGGACCGGTTGCGACGGTATGCGAATTGCAGTGGGTCAAGGCGTTCCGGGAGTATGGAGGTGATGCGCTTCATGGTCAACCTCTTGAAGCACTTCATTACAACTGAAGTCAGGGCCACCGGACGGTAGTCATTGAAGCACGTTGCCTGGTTCTTCTTTGGTACCGGTATGATGGTGGTCTTCTTGAAGCAGGTGGGGACCTCGGAGTGGAGTAGGGATAGGTTAAAGATGTCTGCGAATACCTCTGCCAGTTGGTCCGTGCAGGCTCTGCGTGCACGACCAGGGATCCCGTCTGGGCCCGTCGCCTTCCGAGGGTTCACTTTCAGGAAGGCCGATCTGACTTCGGAAGCTGTGATGGTGGGTATGGGTGAATTATGGGCTGCTGGGGCACTCGACAGCAGATCATTGGGTACCCGCTCGACCCGAGCGTAGAATGCATTGAGTTCATTGGGGAGGGGTGCGCTGCTGCCAGAGATACTGCTCGGCTTCGCTTTGTATCCCGAGAAAATGGAGTTGAAGTTGAAGATTAACAACGATCTTATTGACTGGAACAGGCCTAAGGGGCCGAGAGGCCTACTCCTGCTCTTATTTGTTATGTCTTGTGTTCTCAGGGCTGATCTGTATTGCACTGCCATTTACCTGCCTTTGCTCCATCTCCATTGATACCCTTATCCAACAGAAATCTCTCAATCTCAGTCTTGAAAGTACTAATTGACTGGCAGCATTCACAGTCTTTAGGGGAAACAAGTTCTAGGTTTCCACCACCCGTGATGTACGTCCTGATTGAATGGTCTAGCTCTTACGTCAAGATTCAAGCTGAATCCAGGGACACTGAACCCACTGTAATGTTTCAGTTCACGTATCATGGGCTGGCAACTGACCCTTGGTCCATGTCCCTCCCTCGATGGAGCCGGTTTTCTTGCAAACACATATTGGGCTGAATTATCCCAGTCCCGTGGACGTAGGTTCGGAGGCAGGACACATGAACATAGGACTGAGGAGCAGGAGGACACCATTCGGCCCCTCGAGCCTGCTCCACCATCCAGTAAGATCATGGCTGATCTGATTGTGGTGTCAAATCCACTTTCTTGTCTGCCCAGCACGACCCCCACTCCCAATCCACCCACTGTAACCCTTCACTACCCCCACCCACAATCCACCCACTGTAACCCTTCACTACCCCCACCCCCAATCCACCCACGTTACCCCCACCCCCAATCCACCCACATTACCCCCACCCCCAATCCACCCACACTACCCCCACCCCCTAACCACCCACATTACCCCCACCCCCAACCCACCCACATTACCCCCACCCCCAATCCACCCACATTACCCCCACCCCCAATCCACCCACATTACCCCCACCCCCAATCCACCCACATTACCCCCACCCCCAATCCACCCACATTACCCCCACCCCCAATCCACCCACTGTAACCCTTCACTACCCCCACCCCCAATCCACCCACTGTAACCCTTCACTACCCCCACCCCCAATCCACCCACTGTAACCCTTCACTACCCCCACCCCCAATCCACCCACGTTACCCCCACCCCCAATCCACCCACATTACCCCCCACCCCCAATCCACCCACATTACCCCCACCCCCAATCCACCCACATTACCCCCACCCCCAATCCACCCACATTACCCCCACCCCCAATCCACCCACATTACCCCCACCCCCAATCCACCCACATTACCCCCACCCCCAATCCACCCACATTACCCCCACCCCCAATCCACCCACATTACCCCCACCCCAAATCCACCCACATTACCCCCACCCCCAATCCACCCACATTACCCCCACCCCCAATCCACCCACATTACCCCCACCCCCAAACCACCCACATTACCCCCACCCCCAATCCACCCACATTACCCCCACCCCCAATCCACCCACTGTAACCCTTCACTACCCCCACCCCCAATCCACCCACGTTACCCCCACCCCCAATCCACCCACATTACCCCCACCCCCAATCCACCCACACTACCCCCACCCCCTAACCACCCACATTACCCCCACCCCCAACCCACCCACATTACCCCACCCCCAATCCACCCACATTACCCCCACCCCCAATCCACCCACATTACCCCCACCCCCAATCCACCCACATTACCCCCACCCCCAATCCACCCACATTACCCCCACCCCCAATCCACCCACTGTAACCCTTCACTACCCCCACCCCCAATCCACCCACTGTAACCCTTCACTACCCCCACCCCCAATCCACCCACGTTACCCCCACCCCCAATCCACCCACACTACCCCCACCCCCAATCCACCCACATTACCCCCACCCCCAATCCACCCACATTACCCCCACCCCCAATCCACCCACATTACCCCCACCCCCAATCCACCCACATTACCCCCACCCCCAATCCACCCACATTACCCCCACCCCCAATCCACCCACATTACCCCCACCCCCAATCCACCCACATTACCCCCACCCCCAATCCACCCACATTACCCCCACCCCCAATCCACCCACATTACCCCCACCCCCAATCCACCCACATTACCCCCACCCCCAATCCACCCACATTACCCCCACCCCCAATCCACCCACTGTAAACCTTCACTACCCCCACCCCCAATCCACCCACATTACCCCCACCCCCAATCCACCCACATTACCCCCACCCCCAATCCACCCACATTATCCCCACCCCCAATCCACCCACTGTAACCCTTCACTACCCCACCCCCAATCCACCCACACTACCCCCACCCCCAATCCACCCACTGTAACCCTTCACTACCCCACCCCCAATCCACCCACATTACCCCCACCCCCAATCCACCCACATTACCCCCGCCCCCAATCCACCCACATTACCCCCACCCCCAATCCACCCACATTACCCCCACCCCCAATCCACCCACATTACCCCCACCCCCAATCCACCCACATTACCCCCACCCCCAATCCACCCACATTACCCCCACCCCCAATCCACCCACTGTAACCCTTCACTACCCCCACCCCCAATCCACCCACATTACCCCCACCCCCAATCCACCCACATTACCCCCACCCCCAATCCACCCACATTACCCCCACCCCCAATCCACCCACATTACCCCCACCCCCAATCCACCCACATTACCCCCACCCCCAATCCACCCACTGTAACCCTTCACTACCCCCACCCCCAATCCACCCACATTACCCCCACCCCCAATCCACCCACATTACCCCCACCCCCAATCCACCCACATTACCCCCACCCCCAATCCACCCACATCACCCCCACCCCCAATCCACCCACATTACCCCCACCCCCAATCCACCCACATTACCCCCACCCCCAATCCACCCACATTACCCCCACCCCCAATCCACCCACATTACCCCCACCCCCAATCCACCCACATTACCCCCACCCCCAATCCACCCACATTACCCCCACCCCCAATCCACCCACATTACCCCCACCCCCAATCCACCCACTGTAACCCTTCACTACCCCCACCCCCAATCCACCCACTGTAACCCTTCACTACCCCCACCCCCAATCCACCCACGTTACCCCCACCCCCAATCCACCCACACTACCCCCACCCCCAATCCACCCACATTACCCCCACCCCCAATCCACCCACATTACCCCCACCCCCAATCCACCCACATTACCCCCACCCCCAATCCACCCACATTACCCCCACCCCCAAACCACCCACATTACCCCCACCCCCAATCCACCCACATTACCCCCACCCCCAATCCACCCACATTACCCCCACCCCCAAACCACCCACATTACCCCCACCCCCAATCCACCCACTGTAACCCTTCACTACCCCACCCCCAATCCACCCACATTACCCCCACCTCCCATGGGCTTCCCGGCAGCCATCACGGCTCACGGGATCCACGCAAATCCCACGAGGCATCTGAGTCAACATCCCTCCCCAACCAAATGACGAGCACCGCAGCCAGTTTTAAGCTGACTCTGGCGATCTTACCAGGGATCTATTGGTATCCCGGGATCTATCGCCTCCCCAGCAAGGCCACAGCCAGGCGCCATTCAGCACTAGTCGGCGCAAATATGGACCAGTCGGAGCGGCACCCAAGGGATCTCCCGGGCTATCGGAGACCCCTGGGTGGTCAGGGATAGTGCAGGGTGGGCCCCTGGCCCTCCCCCTGGACATGGACACCTTGGCACTGCCCAGCTGGCAACCTGGCATTGTCACCATGGCACTGTCACATCCCCTTTCAAAATGGCGGCCCAATCTTGGAGTTCAGCTCCTCAGTGTTGGAAAGAAATTCTAAGTGTGAGCTAAACCGGTGAGAAACTCCCTAGGGCCCAAAAGAGTGACTGAGGCCTGGATTCTTCTGCCCCTCCCACTGCAAGATCACCATGGGCAGGACATAGGCCATGTAAGGGTCCATTGACCTCGGGCGGAAATTGGCAGTCAT
Organism: Scyliorhinus canicula; assembly: GCF_902713615.1. Taxonomy (NCBI): domain Eukaryota; kingdom Metazoa; phylum Chordata; class Chondrichthyes; order Carcharhiniformes; family Scyliorhinidae; genus Scyliorhinus; species Scyliorhinus canicula. Next base: position 17,459,304 of record NC_052151.1, on the reverse strand, counting down.
CGGATGGACGCCGTCGGAGAATCCCACCCATGTGTCATTGGATAGCGATGGGGGACTGGCCGGAAGAGCTGCTGGGAAACCCCTGAAAAACCCACCAGAAATGAACTTAGAACTTTTTCTGATGAATCGCGCCCTTATGTTGCAAAAGGTTCACCTGTCATTCTTCCAAATTCCAATGGGCCCAACCAGTCCAAAGATGTGTAGCTAAATTGGGGTTATGAGAAATAGGGCAGGGAGTGGGTTTTTCAAAATGTCGGTGCAGACTTGATGGGCCGAATGGCCTCCTCCTGCATTGAAGGTACCCCCCTTCCTTCAAAGCATACTCTCTTCATCCCGGGGATGAAATCATGAACATGGGGCTGTATTTTCAGCCTCAAGGCAGATATTGAGAGTCGGGAACATTTTTGGTTTGGGTAGCCCACCTCAGGAGTGTCATAATATTCACCAATATATCATGATGCAGACTCACACTGATGGACACACACAGGGACCAATCAACATGTACAAACACCGCAGCCAATCACCAGTTAGAATACACACACTATAAAGGCAGAGGGCACCACGGTTCCCGCTCATTCTGGGTGCTGCCTCTCAGTGTAACAGGAAGTTATCCAGCCCAGCACAGACTCACACCACGTGCTGAGAGAATCAACTGGTTTGGACAAGGCTTACGTCTCTAGTTTAAGTTAGCATCATTTAGACCCACAGTCATCGTGTGTTAGTTAGTTAGAAGTAGTTAATAAAATCGAGTTGAACCTTCATCAGTGTTGGATGTGTCTGTTCATCTCTCAAGCCTACACTAGCCAACACTTCATGATACCAGGAGTTGAGGGATGCTCGCACTTCTGAGACCTACCCTTCAGTGATCTGCCTTCCACCAGTCTCGCGCCATCCTACAGAATGGACTCCGTTCGCCTGTCGCCGCCTCTCCGCATTGCCGGGAATCTGGGCTCCAACTGGAAACGTTTCAAACAGCGCTTCCAGCTGTACCTCGAAGCCAGGGACCTGGAAGCTGCCTCGGACACACGGAAGATTGCTCTCTTCCTCTTCACAGCCGGGGAACACGCTCTGCACATCTACAACTCGCTCACCTTCGATGAGGGGGAGGACAAATCGAAGTTCAAGACCATAATTCTGAAGTTCGACAGCCACTGCGCGGTCGAGGTCAACGAGAGCTTCGAGAGATACATGTTTCAGCAGCGAATTCAGGGTAAGGACGAGACTTTCCAGACCTTTATCACACACCTCCGCGTCCTTGCGCAGTCCTGCAACTACGGGTCCACCTCGGACTCCATGCTCCGTGACCAGATTGTTTTTGGTGTTCAATCTGAGCCCCTGTGCCAGCAGCTACTAAAAGTAAAGCAGCTCACTCTCTCCATGGCCATTGAGACCTGTGTTCTGCATGAACATTCCTCCACGCGCTACTCCTGCATCCAGGCTGCTGAAACGGCGCGGCAAGCCCCTTACGAGGCAGAACCGGTCCAAATTATTAAATCTTTTCAGGCTCTGGATCTGAATGATGGCGGCCATTTTGTGCGCTTTTCGCGTAGTCCCTCACTCACACGCAGCGAGCGTGCTGACGTCACGGACCGCTTCGCGCAGGTGCGCGCTACGCTGGATCGCCCCGCGCATGCGCGGTGGCGTGACGGCCGTCCCGACGCTCCGGCGTGCGGCAACTGCGGCTCCGCCCACTTAAAGCAGCAATGTCCCGCGAAGCCCCGACGCTGCCTGCACTGTGGCAAACGAGGCCACTACGCTGCATGTGCAGATCTTCCATGCCGGCTGTTTTCCGAAGGTCCACCCTGCCCCACAGAGACGTCAGGGCTATCCAGCCTGCCATCAATGAACCTACTCTACACCTTGATTCCGACTATGCCTGCAATGACCCACAGGTCCCGTTCCAAATCGGCGTCGTTACCACGAACAGGATGTCCCCCAACCGTGGCACTGAACCCGTCCACGTCCACAGCGTTGGCCAGGATGATGAGTGGTGTGCCACCCTTACGGTCAACCGGTCCCCTGTCAGGTTCCGCCTGGACACTGGCCCTTCTGCCAATCTCATTGTGTCGTCTGATTTTCCCAAGCTCTGCGTACAGCCTGCTGTCCTGCCATCTGCGTGTAAACTGCTCGACTACAATGGCAATGCCATCGCCGCCAGCTGCTCCTGCCGCCTTGAGGTGACACATCGTGCTCACACAGCCATTCTCCCGTTTGAGATTGTTGCTGCCTCAAAAGCCTCCTTGCTTGGTGCGCAGGCATGCAAGCTGCTCCACTTAGTGCAGAGACTACACTCTCTCTTCAAGCGATGTACCTGCATCCTAAAATGAAAAATGAAAATCGCTTATTGTCACGAGTAGGCTTCAATGAAGTTACTGTGAAAAGCCCCTAGTCGCCACATTCCGGCGCCTGTTCGGGGAGGCTGTTACGGGAATCGAACCGTGCTGCTGGCCTGCTTGGTCTGCTTTATAAGCCAGCGATTTAGCCTTGTGAGCTAAACCAGCCCCTGTGAGCTAAACCAGCCCCTCTGACACAGACTTCAGGGCGCAACTCGACTCCATCATCCAGCAATACCATGATGTTTTCGAAGGCATGGGCACGCTCCCGTGCACGTACAAAATCTTACTCAAGCCCAACGCCACGCCTGTCGTTCACGCACCTCACAGAGCCCCAACACCTCTCAGGGACCACCTCAAGCAACAGCTCCAGGACCTCCAGGACCAAGGAGTCATCTCTCGGGTCACGGAACCCACAGACTGGGTAAGCTCCATGGTCTGCATCAAGAAGCCGTCCGGCGAGCTGCGGATCTGTATTGATCCTAAAGATCTGAATCAGAATATCATGCGGGAGCACTACCCGATTCCGAAACCTGAGGAGCTCACGTCCGAGATGGCCCACGCCAAACTATTCTCAAAACAGGATGCCTCGAAGGGTTTCTGGCAGATCCAACCAGATGAGTCAAGCAGGAAGCTGTGTTCGTTCAACACACCCTTTGGCAGGTTCTGCTACAACCGGATGCCATTCGGCATCATCTCTGCGTCCGAAGTTTTCCACCGGATCATGGAGCAGATGATGGAGGGGATCGACGGAGTCCGGGTATATGTCGATGACATTATTATCTGGTCAACCACCCCGCAGGAACACATTGCCCGCCTCAAGCGCGTTTTCAGGCGCATCCACGAACACGGCCTCTGCCTCAATAGGGCCAAATGCTCCTTCAGCCAGTCGAGTATCAAGTTTCTGGGGGGTCACATCTCCCACCAGGGGGTGCGTCCGGACGAGGACAAGATTGCAGCAATAACGTCCATGAAGACGCCCGAGGACAAGAAAGCGGTCCTCCGGTTCCTGGGCATGGTGAATTTCCTCGGGAAGTTCATCCTGAATCTCGCCTCACACACCACGGCCCTCAGAGACCTGATTCGCAAAACCACAGATTTCTATTGGCTCCCTGCTCACGAGCATGAATGGCAGGAGCTGAAGGCCAAGCTTTCCACGGCCCCAGTGTTGGCCTTTTTCGACCCGACCAAAGAGACCAAAATCTCTACTGATGCCAGTCAGTCGGGGATTGGTGCCGTGCTCCTGCAACGAGACGAGGCCTCGTCATGGGCCCCCGTTGCGTATGCATCGTGGGCGATGACTCCCACGGAGCAGCGCTATGCGCAAATCGAGAAAGAGTGTCTAGGCCTTCTCACTGGAGTCGTGAAGTTCCACGACTACGTCTATGGGCTTCCGCAGTTCACGGTTGAAACTGACCACCACCCCCTTGTAAATATTATCAAAAAGGACATGACGCCTCGCCTCCAGCGTATCCTACTCAAGCTGTGCAGGTACGGCTTTCAACTGATCTATACCCCTGGCAAGGACCTTGCCATTGCCGATGCTCTCTCAAGGTCGATCACAACTCCATGTGATCATGATGGCTTCATTTGCCAAATAGACGCTCACATTCAGTTTGCTGCCTCCCATTTGCCAGCTACGGATGCACGACTGATGCAAATTTGCCGCGAGACAGCGGCTGATCCACTTCTGCAGCGGGTGATGCGCCTCATGTCGGACGGGTGGCTCAAGGGCCAATGCCCGCAATTTTACAACGTCTGCAATGACTTTGCGGTCGTCGACGGTGTGCTCCTGAAATTGGTTCACATCATCATTCCACAGAACATGCGCCAGCTAGAGTTGGAGCAACTCCATGAAGGCCATTTAGGAATTGAGAAATGCCGCCGCAGGGCCAGAGAGGCCGCCTACTGGCCGGGCATCAATGATGACATCACCAATGTGGTGCTCAACTGCTCTACCTGCCAGCGTTTTCAGCCCACACAACCACAGGAGACCCTGATGCCCCATGAGCTCGTCACATCGCCTTGGACCAAAGTGGGCATCGACTTGTTCCATGCATTGGGCAGGGCCTACGTCATCATCATCGACTACTTCTCCAGTTACCCGGAGGTCATCAGGCTGCACGATCTCACATCCTCGGCTGTGATCAGGGTGTGTAAGGAGACATTTGCCTGACATGGCATTCCGCTAACGGTCATGTCAGACAATGGCCCCTGTTTCGCGAGCCAGGAATGGGCCGGCTTCTCCCGACACTACAATTTCCAGCACGTTACGTCCAGTCCCCTATACCCCCAATCCAATGGGAAGGCAGAAAAGGGGATCCACATCGTAAAGCGGCTCCTCAGCAAGGCCGCCGACGCCGGCTCAGATTTCCATCTTGCTCTGCTAGCCTATCGCTCCGCCCGGCTCTCCACCGGCCTGTCGCCTGCTCAGCTACTAATGAACCGTACCCTCAGAACGACGGTGCCATCAATTCTCGCTCCCAACCTCGATTATGTCCCCGTGCTCCACCGCATGCACATGTCTCAACTGCAGCAGAAAACCTCCCACGACTCACGTGCTGCTGATCTTCCTGACATCCATCCACGCGACAAGGTTCGCATCCACCTCCCGGATGGTGGCTGGTCTGCTCCTGCTGTCGTTCTAAGGCAGGTGGCCCCCCGCTCCTTCCTGGTCCGCTTACCGGATGGATCCATTCGGCGCCGCAACAGGTGTGCTCTTCGCCTGGTTCCAGGGTCGTCACGGGATCCTCCGACCAGCTCTCCTACTGATCCCGCCGTGGACTGTGTGGCGCTTCCGGTCACTCTGCCTGCCCCTGACGGTGCTGCAGCCCTCCCGGCTCCTGAGGCGTCAGCCATTGCCCCACCTTTGAGGCGGTCAACCAGAGTTCATCGCCCACCTCAGAGACTGAACTTATGAACTCTGCCCACCTGTGGACTCTCTGAAATGTTTTTATTCCTATATCCTTTATTGTTGCCTTCGTTATCCAGTGATTTGTAAATAGATTCGTTGGTTGTTCCAGTTCATGATAGTCATCTGCACCAGGCACCTTCCTCTGTAAATAGTCTTGTTCCCTGTATATAGCTTTGTACATATGTCTTCGCACCTCACACGTAGCTAGGTACATTCTCCACACACCCACACTATTTATTAGCACATGCCTAGATCAACATTTTTTTATAAAAGGGGGGAATGTCATAATATACACCAATATATCATGGTGCAGACACACTCTGATGGACACACACAGGGACCAATCAACATGTACAAACACCGCAGCCAATCACCAGTTAGAATACACACACTATAAAGGCAGAGGGCACCATGGTTCCCGCTCATTCTGGGTGCTGCCTCTCAGTGTAACAGGAACTTATTCAGCCCAGCACAGACTCACACCACGTGCTCAGAGAATCAACTGGTTCAGACAAGGCTTAGGTCTCTAGTTCAAGTTCGCATTAGTTGACCCACAGTCATCGTGTGTTAGTTAGTTAGAAGTAGTTAATAAAATTGAGTTGAACCTTCATCAGTGTTGGAAGTGCCTGTTCATCTCTTAAGCCTACACTAGCCAACACATCAAGGAGAAAGTGCCTGCAGAATGTTCATTGCCGGTGAGTGGGTGCAAGTCGGGTCAGGCCAGCTAACCCGGAAGCAGTGTTGCAAAACAGCACTTAATTTATTGCTGTATTAATTTTTCCCAGTGCTGCAGGCAGTGCCTCCATTTTGAGGCACCATTGCCATCTACTGCCTGTCTCAGTAACACTCACCTCACATCGCTGCAGGCCGGCTTATTGATCTGGCTCGGTCAGCATTATTGCCCATCCCTGATAGTAATTAATAGCTGTGGATCTGGAGTCACATGTCGGCCAGGCCAGGTAAGGATGGCAGATTTCCTTTTCTAAAGAACATTAGTGAACCAGATGGGTTTTTGCGACAATCGACAATGGTTTCATGGCCGTCATGGGCTTTTAATTCCATATTTTTATCGAAATCAAATTTCACCCTCTGCAGTGACGGGATTCGAACCTCGGCCTCCAGAGCTTTTCCCTGGGTTTCTAGAGAGGTTACTAGACCAGTGGCAATATCGCTATGTCACTGCCACCCCATGAACAGGATGGAGTTCCCGGAGGAAGCTTCTTAATTGTCCACTCCACAGGAAGGCAACAACCAATGTCTCGCCATGGCCACACTCAGGATTCGGAACTAGAATTGTGGCCAACATCAGGATCATGACCTAACCCGGAAATTAAGTCCATTGTGTATATGTTGTACCAAAAATATTGTACCATAACTCATCAATTATAGCAGGAGATAACAATGTGATCAAATGCAGGCAAATGGGGTTATCTTAGATGGGTTTGTTGGTTGGCATGGACCAGTTTAGGCCGAAGGGACTGTCTCCGTGCCGTAGATTCTATGATTCTGTGATTCTATGATCAAACATCACACTTAACTCTTTGACCTCTTCTGTGCTCTGCCATTCAACAACACATTTTGTCAATTTTTTTCTTTATAAAGGCAGTGCCCCTTTAAGAGAAAGTTGCTTGTAGCAGAACAACCAATTTGTTTAGTGAAGTGGACCATTTAGCGTTTACAGCACACACGATTCACACATCGTAACAAGCTGTTCAAATGGACTATGGGGGTCAAAGGTGGAGGAATGTTAAGGGCCCAAGACACCTGACTCTTATTTAGGATACATTTAAAATTCCTTCACCTTTGACCTTCAAAGGGCATTGTGACTTCCTGTTCCGATATCATGAATAGAGACGATTATGGTACAGCAATGTGTGGCGGTCAGAGACCATCAATTAGAAAATAATGAGATGTCAGACTGGATTTATAGGAATAATCAGTGTAATCGTCCCACTGGAAATGTGGCATTAATCTACTTGCACAATGTGGCCATTGGTTCTTTGAGCACTTAAAAAAATAACTGGACACATTGTTCGGGCGGCACGGTGGCTCAGTGGTTAGCACCGCTGCCTCACAGCTCCAGGGACCTGGGTTCAGTTCCAGCCTGGGGTGACTGCCTGTGTGGAGTTTGCACTTTCTCCCCATGTCTGCGTGGGTTTCCTTCCCCAGTCCAATGATATGCAGGTTAGTTGGGGTTACGGGGATAGAGCGGGGGAGTGGGCCTAGGTGGGGTGCTCATTCAGAGGGTCGGTGCAGACTCGATGGGCCAAATGGTCTCCTTCTGCACTGTAGGGATTCTATGAATTGAATTATTCCAAGAAAAATCTTAAAATAAATTACATACACTTCAGCAACCCTTGTAGCTTGGAACTGGGGTGTACAGAGTTGGAAGATTCCATGTTCAACCAGAGTTAAGCCATCCCAACTGGGGTAACCAAAGTTGGACAACCATCTCAGTGGTAACAGAGATATATAAAGCAACCAGTGCTGCTCCTGGTCTTGACCCCATTCTCCATGCATCAATCCTCCTGGAGAGTGAGAGTCATTGGTGAGTGAGGCTAGGATAAGGCTGGAGGAAAATATCTCCTGGTGGTTGAATCCATTGCACACATCATCCAGCTCCACCCTTGAAGAATGGTCACGTGAGTGAGATCCAGGAGGAATCTTAGGCTGTTCAGCCATGCCTCACTCCAGAAACTGAACACAAAATTGATTTTTTTTTATTTGAATTTGAAGAGATTTATTATTGTCACATATATTAGTATACAGTGAAAAGTATTGTTTCCTGCATGCTGTACAAACAATGCATACCGTACATAGGGAAGGAAGGAGAAACTGCAGAATATAATAGAACATAGAACATAACAGCGCAGTCCAGGCCCTTCAGCCCTCGATGTTGCGCTGACCTGTGAAACCACTCTAAAGCCCATCTACACTATTCCCTTATCGTCCATATGTCTGTCCAATGACCATTTGAATGCGTTTAGTGTTGGCGAGTCCATTACTGTTGCAGGCAGGGCATTCCACGCCCTTACTACTCGCTGAGTAAAGAACCTACCACTGACCTGTCCTATATCTATCTCCCCTCAATTTAAAGCTATGTAGCATGGTGGTTAGCATCAATGCTTCACAGCTCCAGGGTCCCAGGTTCGATTCCCGGCTGGGTCACTGTCTGTGTGGAGTCTGCACGTCCTCCCCCTGTGTGCGTGGGTTTCCTCCGGGTGCTCCGGTTTCCTCCCACAGTCCAAAGATGTGCGGGTTAGGTGGATTGGCCATGCTAAATTGCCCGTAGTGTCCTAAAAAGTAAGGTTAAGGGGGGGTTGTTGGGTTACGGGTATAGGGTGGATACGTGGGTTTGAGTAGGGTGATCATGGCTCGGCACAACATCGAGGGCCGAAGGGCCTGTTCTGTGCTGTACTGTTCTATGTTCTATGTCCCCTCGAGCTGGACCTCACCATCCGAGGAAAAATGCTCTCACTGTCCACCCTATCTAATCCTCTGATCATCTTGTATGCTTCAATTAAGTCACCTCTTAACCTTCTTCTCTGTAACGAAAACAGCCTCAAGTCCCTCAGCCTTTCCTCATAAGATCTTCCCTCCATACCAGGCAACATCCTGGTAAATCTCCTCTGCACCCTTTCCAATGCTTCCACATCCTTCCGATAATGCGGCGACCAGAACTGCATGCAATACTCCAAATGTGGCCGCACCAGAGTTTTGTACAACTGCAACATGACCTCATGGCTCCGAAACTCAATTCCTCTACCAATAAAAGCTAACACACCGTACGCCTTCTTAACAACCCTCTCAACCTGGGTGGCAACTTGCAGGGATCTATGTACATGGACACCGAGATCTCTCTGCTCATCCACACTACCAAGAATCTTACCATTAGCCCAGCACTCTGTCTTCCTGTTATTCCTTCCAAAATGAATCACCTCACACTTTTCTGCATTAAACTCCATTTGCCACCTGTCAGCCCAGCTCTGCAGCTTATCTATGTCCCTCTGTAACTTCTAACGTCCTTCTGCACTGTCCACAACTCCACCGACTTTAGTGTCATCTGCAAATTTACTCACCCATCCTTCTGTGCCCTCCTCCAGGTCATTTATAAAAATGACAAACAGCAGTGGCCCCAAAACAGATCCTTGTGGTACACCACTAGTAACTGAACTCCAGGCTGAACATTTCCCATCAATCACCACCCTTTGTCTTCTTCCAGCTAGCCAATTTCTGATCCAAACTGCTAAATCACCCTGAATCCCATGCCTCCATATTTTCTGCAATAGCCTACCGTGGGGAACCTTATCAAACGCTTTACTGAAATCCATATACACCACATCAACTGCTTTACCCTCATCCACCTGTTTGGTCACCTTCTCAAAGAACTCAAAAAGGTTTGTGAGGCACGACCTACCCTTCACAAAACCATGTTGACTATCTCTAATCAAATTATTCCTTTCCAGATGATTATACATCCTATCTCTTATAAACCTTTCCAAGACTTTCCCCACAACAGAAGTAAGGCTCACTGGTCTATAGTTACCCGAGTTATCTCTACTCCCCTTCTTGAACAAGGGGACAACATTTGCTATCCTCCAGTCTTCTGGCCCTATTCCTGTAGACAAAGATGACTTAAAGATCAAAGCCAAAGGCTCAGCAATCTCCTCCCTGGCTTCCCAGAGAATCCTAGGATAAATCCCATCCGGCCCAGGGGACTTATCTACTTTCACACTTTCCAGTATCGCTAACACTTCCTCCTTATGAACCTCAAGCCCTTCTAGTCTAGTAGCCTGTATCTCAGTATTCTCCTCGACAACATTGTCTTTTTCCTGTGTGAATACTGACGAAAAATACTCATTTAGCACCTCTCCTATCTCCTCGGACTCCACGCACAACTTCCCACTACTGTCCTTGACTGGCCCTACTCTTACCTAGTCATTCTTTTATTCCTGACATATCTATAGAAAGCTTTAGGGTTATCCTTAATCCTACCTGCCAAAGACTTCTCATGCCCCCTCCTGGCTCTTCTTAGCTCTCTCTTAAGATCCTTCCTAGCTAACTTGTAACTCTCAAGCGCCCTAACTGAACCATTACATAAGCCTCCTTCTTCCTCTTGACAAGTGTTTCAACTGCTTTAGTAAACCATGGTTACAGTTATAGCAAGGTGTAGAGAAAAGATCAACTTAATACGAGGTAGGTCTATTCAAAAGTCTGATGGCAGTAGGGAAGAAGCTGTTCTTGAGTCGGTTGGTACGTGACCTCAAACTTTGGTATCTTTTACCTAAGGGAAGAAGATGGAAGAGAGTATATCCGGGGTGCGTGGGGTCCTTATTTATGCTGGCTGCCTTTCTGAAGCAGCGGGAATTGTAGACAGAGTCAATGGATGGGAGACTGGTTTGCGTGATGGACTGGGCTACATTCACAACCTTTTGTAGTTTCCTGCGGTCTTGGACAGAGCAGGCTCCATACCAAGCTGTGATACAACCAAAAAGAATGCTTTCTATGGTGCATCTGTAGAAGTTGGTGAGGGTCGTAGCCGACTTGCCAAATTTCCTCAGTCTTCTGAGAAGGTGGAGTTGTCGGTGGGCTTCCTTAACTATCGCGTCGGCATTGGGGGGGACAAGGACAGGCTGTTGGTGATCTGTACACCTAAAACCTTGAAGCTCTCGACCCTTTCTACTTCATTCCCATTGATGTAGACAGGGCCATGTTCTGTGGCACAGAACTGCCAGTCTTTCAGCCGAGTTGTCAAACTGAACTGCCAGCTTCACTCTCAGGTGAACATATAAGGTCCAATGGTAATATTCAAAGAAGAAGTGGGGGTTAGGAGGGGGTTCTCCTGATACCACACCCACCTCAACCCCAATTTCTTTGTGTCATGAAAGTCATCATCTAACACTCCCAGGTTGGTTATAGCACTAGTCATTTGCAGCCACGAAGGATATAAACTGCACACAGGATTGAATTTTATAGCGGGATTGAAGGCAAGGTCGCCCCTAAAATTCCTGAGCCCCTTCTCCCAGAACAAAAACAGACAGTAAAACTTGGAAATGACTGGGACTGGCCTGAACTGGAGTTCCAATCTAAGGTATACAAGACCATTAAACCATTTCCCAAGTTTTACTATTTTACCCTTCTGGGCCCCTCCCCCAAACTGATTCCACACAGTGCGGGAAAGGCCCAGGGCAGTTCACCCACCCTCATCCCAATTGAGGCCAACTATTAAGCACTCTGGGCTACTTCCCACCCGGCCTCAATGTTGAGGCTGGCAGGAGGAGTTCAGAGGCAGGGGCCTCAGACATGAAAGGGAGATCGGGTCCCTCAAGGACCCTCTTTCCTCGTCAGACATCTCCCCCCATCGTCCTCCTGTGGGGGCTTCCTCCCCACCCGAGACTCTTCACCAAGAACATTTCCCTGGGCTTTGCCTCCACTCCCCAATGTGAGACCCCCCAGCACTCCCATGGTACTGGACTCAAGGGACTTAGAATCTGAGAACTACGTGTAGACCCAGTCCTGGCGCTGCTGGGACTACAGAGCAACGGCCAACCTCTGAGGCAGGAGTCACCCACAACTCTTCGGGTATCATCGCTTGTCGGCCTTTCGGCTAAGATCAAGCCCAAGATGAGATGCCAAGACTTTCCTTGTCAGCTTGAACCCTGTATGTCTCTCTTCTGGAGACCATGAATTGGCTTCAATTTGGATTGGTTTTTGGAGCAAGCAGTGAGATGGTACAAGGCTTTGCCCTGTCCCTCTGCACATTGACTTTGTAACTTTCAGGATGGGGTAAAAACATTTTAATAACTCTTCTTGTGGCAGGGCAGGAAAATCCAGCATCAATGGTGTTCTGGCCACAGTCTGTACTCTCAACTCTGCAAACATCTTGATCTAGTCACTGATGCACAATGACGAAGATGTGATCCAAACAAAAGGCTTTAATGCACAAGATGTGTGCCCGTCAGCAGACGTACAGAAGAATGGCCGACTGCCGGGAAGCACGGGTTCTTATATCCCGCCTTGTAGGCGGAGCTACCTACCTCTCAGCCAATCGGTTGAGAGGCACATGACTTTCCCGGGCCAATGGGCAGCGAGTCCTCTGCACCAATAGCAGCTCACTTCTAAGGTACCGTAATACCCCTAGTCATACTACCACAGTCACGATGAAATTCCGAATGAACGGAGCAAAACAAATCAAACGTTTTATGGTAACCTTAAAAACTCAAAATAGGAAATCAGGTCGGCACTGGCTTTCTGTGGGGGTCCGACCCCGGGGGGGGGGGGGGGCACGGTGGCCTGGCTTGCAATCGGGGCCCACCAATCTGCGGGCGGGCCTGTGCTGTGGGGGCACTTCTTCCTTCCACGCGGGCCCCTGTAGGGCTCCACCATGGCCACACGGAGAAGACACCCCCATGCGCATGCACCAGAATACACCGGCCGGTCTGCGCATGCGCCAGAATACACCGGCCGGTCTGCGCATGCGCGGAACCACGGTGGCGGTTCTGCACATGCGCTAACACCCGCAGTACCTTTGGCGCCGGCTGGCGCGGTGCCAACCCCTCCGCCGCCAGCCTAGCCACCAGAAGTGTGGAAAATGTCACAACTTCCGGTCGACCCGACACCAGAGTGGTTGGCACCATTTTTGACGCCGGCGTCGGGCCATCGCGCCAATCGCGAAGAATCCCGACCCTTATTTCTATTGGCAGGGAAACTAAAGGATCAACACCATTAATTCAAGATAAGCACGAGATACACAAAGAGGAATATTAGAAGAAATATTTCTATCCATTATTAGCAGAATGGGTAATGCTTCCTTCAATGGGGCACGATTACAATTCAAAATACTACTGGTTAGATGTCTAAGGGAGGGTGGCAGGAGTGGGGGCAGGAGTGGGGGCAGGAGTGGGGGTAGGAGTGGGGGCGGGAGTGGGGGCAGGAGTGGGGGTAGGAGTGGGGGCAGGAGTGGGGGCAGGAGTGGGGGCAGGAGGAGGGGCAGGAGTGGGGGCGGGAGTGGGGGCAGGAGTGGGGGCAGGAGTGGGGGCAGGAGTGGGGGTAGGAGTGGGGGCAGGAGTGGGGGCAGGAGTGGGGGCAGGAGTGGGGGCAGGAGTGGGGGCAGGAGTGCGGGCAGGAGTGGGGGCAGGAGTGGGGGCAGGAGTGGGGGCAGGAGTGGGGGCAGGAGAAATAGAAAAATCTGATCACAGGAGAGGAATAAATTAATTACAGGCAAGAAATATGATTGGTCTCTTTCAGCGTTTAAATATCAATATTCTTAAGCAGGCAATTCGACACACCCAGATATCCATTATTCTATATATAAACCATATTATACTCCCAATTAGATTCCAGTCTGTAATCTAATTGGTATGTATTAGTCTAGACGTAAACCATCTGAACCACTCGATTAGATTCCAGTCTGTAATCACTCCCGGGTATCCATTATTCTATATATAAACCATCTGAACCCCTCGATTAGATTCCAGTCTGTAATCGATCCCAGGTATCCATTATTCTATATATAAACCATCTGAACCCCTCGATTAGATTCCAGTCTGTAATCACTCCCAGGTATCCATTATTCTATATATAAACCATCTGAACCCCTCGATTAGATTCCAGTCTGTAATCACTCCCAGGTATCCATTATTCTATATATAAACCATCTGAACCCCTCGATTAGATTCCAGTCTGTAATCACTCCCAGGTATCCATTATTCTATATATAAACCATCTGAACCCCTCGATTAGATTCCAGTCTGTAATCACTCCCAGGTATCCATTATTCTATATATATGCTACATAGACACGCAAGACCGCAGCACTTTATACTTCCGGTAGTGGGAGGGGCCATGGGCCGAGCCATGGGCGGAGCCAAGGGTGGAGCTCTGTACAAGCTCCACATCTCCCCCTGTGGGCAGAGCCACGCCACGGCTCACAGATGGAGCCCACAGGGACAAAGTGATATACAGTGTGAATTATACGCATTATACATTCACCACATTCACACCCTGTAAAAAAATCAAGTCCGCCAGGCGTGACGGGTCTACAGATTGAGTCGGTCCGGTGGCCGAGTCATCCGCTGGGATTGGTGGAGCACCGGGGTTGCAGCCTCTTCGGATGGCTGTGTGCTGACAGGCGGTGTGGATCTGAGGGTGGACTCCGGGGCTGGTTCGTTCAGAGCTTCGTTGCTGACCGGTGCGACGGGCGAAAGGGGGCGCAGGAAACCTGTAGGCGCGGGGGCGCAGGGCGTGGGGGGTCGGGTGGGGTGTAGTGTGAGGGGTACCTCGGCGGTGGTGGTGGTGGTGGATCCTGCTGGAGCCAGGCACGCTGGCGCATGTACGGCGGGACAGGGCATCTAGGGGTTCGTTGAGCTTCCCCAGTCGATATATGATATCATAATTATAGGTGGAGAGTTCGATCCTCCACCTCAAGATTTTATCGTTTTTTATTTTGCGCCGTTGCGAGTTGTCGAACATGAATGCAACCGATCTCTGGTCGGTGATGAGGGTAAACTGCCTACCAGCGAGGTAGTGCTTCCAGTGCCGTACGGCTTCCACAATGGCTTGAGCTTCTTTTTCGACTGAGGAGTGTCGAAGTTCTGAAGCGGAGAGGGTTCGGGAGAAGAAAGCTACTGGTCTCCCTGCCTGATTCAGAGTGGCGGCGAGAGCGACCTCTGAGGCGTCGCTCTCCACCTGAAAGGGGACGGATTCATCCACCGCCCACATGGCGGCTTTGGCAATGTCCTCCTTAATGCAGTTGAAGGCCTGGCGGGCCTCGGCTGACAGTGGGAAGAGTGTGGTCTTAAATAGTGGGAGGACCTTGGCCGCATATTGGGGGACCCACTGGGCATAATAGGAGTAGAATCCAAGCCACCTTTTGAGGGCCCTGGCACAATGAGGGAGAGGGAGTTGTAAGGGAGCGGTCCGGGTCAGGCCCCAGAACCCCGTTTTCCACGACATAGCCAAAGATGGCTAGTCTGGTTGTGCGGAAAACGCATTTCTCCTTGCTGTATGTGAGGTTGAGTTTCTGGGCGGTTTGGGGAAATCGGTGGAGGTTGGCGCCGTGGTCCTGCTGGTCATGGCCGCAGATGGTGACGTTATCCAAGTACGGAAACGTGGCCCGCAGCCCGTACTGGTCCACCATTCGGTCCATTGGTCGTTGGTATACCAAGACCCCATTCGTGACGCCAAAGGGGACCCGGAGGAAATGGAAGAGGCGGCCATCTGCCTCGAACGCCGTGTAGTGGCGGTCCTCCGGGCGGATTGGGAGCTGGTGGTATGCAGACTTCAGATCCACCGTGGAAAAGAGCCGATACTGGGCGATCTGGTTGACCATGTCTGTAATCCGGGGGAGGGGGTACACATCGAGGTGCGTGAACCAGTTAATGGTTTGGCTATAGTCCACTACCATTCGGAATTTTCCCCCGGTCTTGACGACCACCACCGGAGCTCTCCAGGGGCTGTTACTGGCCTCTATGACTCCCTCACGTAGGAGCCGCTGGACTTCGACTCTAATAAATACCCTGTCCTGCAGGCTGTACCGCCTGCTGCGAGTGGCCACTAGTTTGCAGTTAGCGGTGAGATTAGCGAAGAGTGGAGGGGGGGTCGATTTTTAGGGTCGCTAAACTCCATATAGTGAGGGGGGGGCAGGGGTCCGCCGAAGCTGAGTGTTAGGCTCCTGAGGTTACATTGAAAATCGAGTCCAAGTAGGAGAGGGGCGCAGAGGTCTGGGAGGATATACAATTGGAAGTTGGAGTAGTTGGCGCCCTGTATCGTTAATGTCGCAATGGTGCGCCCTTGTATTTGAACCGAGTACGAGCCCGAGGCGAGGGAGATGGTTTGCCGTGCAGGGAAGATAGGGAGCGAACAGCGTCATACCAGGTCTGGATGAACGAAGCTCTCGGTGCTCCCGGAGTCGAAGAGGCACGGTGTCTTGTATCCGTTGACCTGAACGGACATCATTGAGCTTCTGAGGTGCTTTGGCCGCGACTGGTCCAAAGTGACTGCGTTGAGTTGCGGGTAGTCGGTGGCTCGATCAGCAGTGCTGGAGTGGCCCCGTGATGACTGTCCGCAGAGGTCGTAGTCGTCGATATGAACATCGGGTGATGGCCAAGATGGTGGCCCCCGTTGATCGCACGTGGCGGGAGGAAGATGGCGCCCAAGATGGCGGCCCCCATAGCTCGCACATGGCTGGCCGCGTGGGGAAGGATTGCCAAGATGGCGACCCCCATGAGTCGCACATGTCGTGCGGAGGCGGAGTCGGCAGACACGCTGCAACATTGCGGGGTCTGCGGGCCTGCGAGTTGGAGAGGCAATTGCTCTGAATAGTGGTAGAGTTTGAGGGTTTAGTTTTAGATAGGCATACCTTAGCAAAATGTCCTTTTCGACCGCAGCTGCTGCAGGTCGCGTTGCGGGCCGGGCAGTGCTGCCGTGGGTGTTGGGGCTGACCGCAAAAATGGCACGATGGCGCTCCGTGGTGTGCGGGTGGCCACGCGGTGCAGGCCTGGGGCAGTCTCTGGTCTGGGGTCCACGATGGGGTCACGTGGTCGGCTGGAAACGAGTTCAAACTTTGGAATGCGACCTCCAGCGAGGTTTCTAGCGTTACAGTGCCCTCAAGGTTCTGGGCCCCTTTTTCGAGGAGACGCTGGCGCACGTAGTTGGACCGGACCCTGCAACATACACATCACGGACAACGAGTTCCATATGCTGGGAGGCAGTTACAGCCTGAAAGTTACATTCCCGTGCAAGAGTTTTTATATCGCGCAGGTAGTCCTCTAGCGACTCTGCGGGGCGCTGGCAGCGAGTAGAGAAAATATGCCACGCGTAAACTTCATTTACAGGTCGCACGTATAGGCGGTCGAGTATAACAAGGGGTTCGGTGTACGAGTCGGTACTATCGACTTGAGTAGAAATGCGATGGCTCACCCGTGTGTGTAGGAGACTGAGTTTCTGCTCTTCAGTAACAGCGGAGGCAGTCGACACAGCCAGGTAGGCCTTGAAGCACTGAAGCCAATGGAGAAAAATTGCAATGATAATGTAAACCTACTTGTGACACTAAGATTGGATTGGATTGGATTGGATTTGTTTATTGTCACGTGTACCGAGGTGCAGTGAAAAGTATTTTTCTGCGAGCAGCTCAACAGATCATTAAGTACATGGGAAGAAAAGGGAATTAAACAAAATTCAAGAAAATACATAATAGGGCAACACAAGATATACAGTGTAACTACATAAGCACTGGCATCGGTTGAAGCATACAGGGTGTAGTGTTAATGAGGTCAGTCCATAAGAGGGTCATTTAGGAGTCTGGTGACAGTGGGGAAGAAGCTGTTTTTGAGTCTGTTCGTGCGTGTTCTCAGACTTCTGAATCTCCTGCCCGGTGGGAGAAGTTGGAAGAGTGAGTAAGCCGGGTGGGAGGGATCCTTGATTATGCTGCCTGCTTTCCCCAGGG
Source organism: Scyliorhinus canicula (assembly GCF_902713615.1). Taxonomy (NCBI): domain Eukaryota; kingdom Metazoa; phylum Chordata; class Chondrichthyes; order Carcharhiniformes; family Scyliorhinidae; genus Scyliorhinus; species Scyliorhinus canicula. The sequence goes on along the minus strand of NC_052151.1, from coordinate 17,441,613 downwards.
AGCGGGAGGTGTAGATGGAGTCAATGGATGGGAGGCAGGTTTGTGTGATGGACTGGGCGGTATTTACGACTCTCTGAAGTTCCTTGCGGTCCTGGGCCGAGCAGTTGCCATACCAGGCTGTGATACAGCCCGATAGGATGCTTTCTATGGTGCATCTGTAAAAGTTGGTAAGGGTTAATGTGGACATGCCGAATTTCCTTAGTTTCCTGAGGAAGTATAGGCGCTGTTGTGCTTTCTTGGTGGTAGCGTCGACGTTATTATTATTACAAAGATTATTAGTATGAACAATAAGGTGAGGAGTGTGTTGAAAGACAACTAGGAATAGGGAACAGATGTCCCAAGTGGGGTGGGGGAGGAGGGACAATGGTGAGGGAGAAACAGATCAATGGAAGAAATTAAAATAAATTGATAGAAATAAAAATGGGGTGAAGGTGGAGGAGAGAGTTCACAATCTGACTGTGAATGGTAGCCCGTGCCCACTGTCTTTCAGATCAGTTGTTCGAGTCATAGAGATTTACAGCACAGGAAAGGCCATTTGGCCCATCTCGTCTGTGCCGGTCAAAAACAAACGCCTCAGTATTCTTATCCCATTTACCAGCACTTGGCCAATCGCCTTGTTTGCCTTGGCATCACAATTGCACCTCAAAATACTTCATAAAAGGTATGAGGGTCTCTGCCTCCACCACACTTTCAGGCAGCGAGTTCCAGGCTCCCACCACCCTCCGAGTGAAAAGATATTTTCTCCCATCCCCTCAAAATCCCCTTCCAGCTGGATATAAAAGATCCCATGGCGTTACTTCAAAGGAGACTAGAGGGGGGCACATGACTGATATATATCCCTCAGAGGACACCACAATATCAGGTTATCTGGTCATTGTTGCTGTTTATGGGAGATTGCTGTGAGCATAATGGCTGCTGCATTTCCGAGGGTAACAGTGACTATACATCAAAAGTAAAGCATGTTTAGATGTCCTCAGAAGGTGGTTTGTATGGCTGACTCCTTTTCTTATTTGAAGTGAAGGGGAAGGAAAAAACTCTCTCTCCACTGCCAGTCTGTCCTGTTATCCTAGCTAATTGCTGTACTGACAGCCTATCCCAATTATCAATCGAAGATGGAAGGAGCTGTCACAAGTGTATCGATAACCTGCTCCCTGCTGCTCAGTTTGGGTTCCACTCCAGCAGCATAAAGTTCGACTAAGGTAGAGATAGAAAATGGATGAGTTTGCACCTTCTGCCAGTTATAAATCATGTTGGTCCTCATTACAACCCTGGTACAAGCAAGGGTCCTCGAGCTGAATACTGGAAGAGCTGCCATTGAGGCAACATTCAACCCTGTACGGTGCCAATGAAACCAAGAAAATGTGGTCATTGGCGGTGGAGTATGTGTGTAATGTCGGATGCAAATGGGGACGGAAAGGTTTTGTTCCTGTGCAAATGCTGCCTCGATGTCAGAGAGGTTTCACCTCCCCAGAATTTTCATCCAAGACCTATGCAGGACATAAGACCATAAGACATAGGAGCGGAAGTAAGGCCATTCGGCCCATCGAGTCCACTCCACCATTCAATCATGGTTGATTTCAACTCCATTTACCCGCTCTCTCCCCATAGCCCTTAATTCATAGAACATAGAACGATACAGCGCAGTACAGGCCCTTCGGCCCTCGATGTTGCACCGACATGGAAAAAAATCTAAAGGCCATCTAACCTACACTATGCCCTTATCATCCATATGCTTATCCAATAAACTTTTAAATGCCCCCAATGTTGGCGAGTTCACTACTGTTGCAGGTAGGGCATTCCACGGCCTCACCACTCTTTGCGTAAAAAACCCACCTCTGACCTCTGTCCTATATCTATTACCCCTCAATTTAAGGCTATGTCCCCTCGTGTTAGCCACCTCCATCCGCGGGAGAAGTCTCTCGCTGTCCACCCTATCTAACCCTCTGATCATTTTGTATGCCTCTATTAAGTCACCTCTTAACCTTCTTCTCTCTAACGAAAACAACCTCAAGTCCATCAGCCTTTCCTCATAAGATTTTCCCTCCATACCAGGCAACATCCTGGTAAATCTCCTCTGCACCCGTTCCAAAGCTTCCACGTCCTTCCTATAATGAGGCGACCAGAACTGTACGCAATACTCCAAATGCGGCCGTACTAGAGTTTTGTACAACTGCAACATGACCTCATGGCTCCGGAACTCAATCCCTCTACCAATAAAGGCCAACACACCATAGGCCTTCTTCACAACCCTATCAACCTGGGTGGCAACTTTCAGGGATCTATGTACATGGACACCGAGATCCCTCTGCTCATCCACACTACCAAGAATTTTACCATTAGCCAAATATTCCGCATTTCTGTTATTCTTTCCAAAGTGAATCACCTCACACTTCTCCACATTAAACTCCATTTGCCACCTCTCAGCCCAGCTCTGCAGCTTATCTATGTCCCTCTGTAACCTGCAACATCCTTCCGCACTGTCTACAACTCCACCGACTTTAGTGTCATCAGCAAATTTACTCACCCATCCTTCCGCGCCCTCCTCTAGGTCATTTATAAAAATGACAAACAGCAACGGCCCCAGAACAGATCCTTGTGGTACGCCACTCGTAACTGAACTCCATTCTGAACATTTCCCATCAACTACCACTCTCTGTCTTCTTTCAACTAGCCAATTTCTGATCCACATCTCTAAATCACCCTCAATCCCCAGCCTCCGTATTTTCTGCAATAGCCGACCGTGGGGAACCTTATCAAACGCTTTACTGAAATCCATATACACCACATCAACTGCTCTACCCTCGTCAACCTGTTCAGTCACCTTCTCAAAGAACTCGATAAGGTTTGTGAGGCATGACCTACCCTTCACAAAACCATGCTGACTGTCCCTAATCATATTATTCCTATCTAGGTGATTATAAATCGTATCTTTTATAATCCTCTCCAAGACTTTACCCACCACAGACGTTAGGCTCACCGGCCTATAGTTACCGGGGTTATCTCTACTCCCCTTCTTGAACAAAGGGACCACATTTGCTATCCTCCAGTCCTCTGGCACTATTCCTGTAGCCAACGATGACCTAAAAATCAAAGCCAAAGGCTCAGCAATCTCTTCCCTGGCTTCCCAGAGAATCCTAGGATAAATCCCATCCGGCCCCGGGGACTTATCTATTTTCACCTTGTCCAGAATTGCCAACACTTCTTCCCTACGCACCTCAATGCCATCTATTCTAATAGCCTGGGTCTCAGCATTCTCCTCCACAATATTATCTTTTTCCTGAGTGAATACTGACGAAAAGTATTCATTTAGTATCTCGCTTATCTCCTCAGCCTCCACACACAACTTCCCACCACTGTCCTTAACTGGCCCTACTCTTACCCTAGTCATTCTTTTATTCCTGACATACCTATAGAAAGCTTTTGGGTTTTCCTTGATCCTACCTGCCAAAGACTTCTCATGTCCCCTCCTTGCTCGTCTCAGCTCTCTCTTTAGATCCTTCCTCGCTTCCTTGTAACTATCAAGCGCCCCAACTGAAACTTCACGCCTCATCTTCACATAGGCCTCCTTCTTCCTCTTAACAAGAGATTCCACTTCTTTGGTAAACCACGGTTCCCTCGCTCGACCCCTTCCTCCCTGCCTGACTGGTACGTACTTATCAAGAACATGCAATAGCTGTTCCTTGAACAAGCTCCACATATCCAGTGTGCCCAACCCTTGCAGCCTACTTCTCCAACCAACACATCCTAAGTCATGTCTAATGGCATCATAATTGCCCTTCCCCCAGCTATAACTCTTGCCCTGCGGGGTATACTTATCCCTTTCCATCACTAACGTAAAGGTCACCGAATTGTGGTCACTGTTTCCAAAGTGCTCACCTACCTCCAGATCTAACACCTGGCCTGGTTCATTACCCAAAACCAAATCCAATGTGGCCTCGCCTCTTGTTGGCCTGTCAACATATTGTGTCAGGAAACCCTCCTGCACACATTGTACAAAGAATGACCCATCTAATGTACTCGAACTATATCTTTTCCAGTCAATATTTGGAAAGTTAAAGTCTCCCATAACAACTACCCTGTTACTTTCGCTCTTTTCCAGAATCATCTTCGCCATCCTTTCCTCTACATCCCTAGAACTATTAGGTGGCCTATAGAAAACTCCCAACAGGGTGACCTCTCCTTTCCTATTTCTAACCTCAGCCCATACTACCTCGGAAGAAGAGTCCCCATCTAGCATCCTTTCCGCCACCGTAATACTGTCCTTGACTAGCAGCGCCACACCTCCCACTCTTTTGCCCCCTTCTCTGAGCTTACTAAAACACCTAAACCCCGGAACCTGCAACAACCATTCCTGTCCCTGCTCTATCCATGTCTCTGAAATGGCCACAACATCGAAGTCCCAGGTACCAACCCATGCTGCCAGTTCCCCTACCTTATTTCGTATACTCCTGGCATTGAAGTAGACACACTTCAAACCACCTACCTGAACACTGGCACCCTCCTGCGAAGTCAAATCTGTGCTCCTGACCTCTATACTCTCAATCTCCCGTACCCCAAAACTACAATCCAGGTTCCCATGCCCCTGCTGAATTAGTTTAAACCCCCCCAAAGAGCACTAACAAATCTCCCCCCCAGGATATTGGTGCCCCTCAGGTTCAGATGTAGACCATCCTGTCTATAGAGGTCCCACCTTCCCCAGAAAGAGCCCCAGTTATCCAGAAATCTGAATCCCTCCCGCCTGCACCATCCCTGTAGCCACGTGTTTAATTGCTCTCTCTCCCTATTCCTCATCTCACTATCACGTGGCACGGGCAACAACCCAGAGATAACAACTCTGTTTGTTCTCGCTCTGAGCTTCCATCCTAGCTCCCTAAAGGCCTGCCTGACATCCTTGTCCCCTTTCCTACCTATGTCGTTAGTGCCAATGTGGACTACGACTTGGGGCTGCTCCCCCTCCCCCTTAAGGACCCGGAAAACACGATCCGAGACATCACGTACCCTTGCACCTGGGAGGCAACATACCAAACGTGAGTCTCTCTCGCTCCCACAAAATCTCCTATCTGTGCCCCTGACTATTGAGTCCCCAATTACTAATGTTCTACTCCTTTCCCCCCTTCCCTTCTGAGCAACAGGGACAGACTCCGTGCCAGAGGCCCGTACCCCATGGCTTACCCCTGGTAAGTCGTCCCCCCCACAAGTATCCAAAACGGTATACTTGTTACTCAGGGGAATGACCGCAGGGGGTCCCTGCACTGACTGCTTCTTCCCAGTCCCTCTTACAGTTACCCATCTATCTCCAGTCTTTGGTGTAACTATTTCCCTGAAGCTCCTATCTATGACCCCCTCTGCCTCCCGAATGATCCGAAGTTCATCCAGCTCAAGCTCCAGGTCCCTAACACGGTTTTTGAGGAGCTGGAGTTGGGTGCACTTCCCACAGATGAAATCAGCAGGGACACTGACGGCGTCCCTCACCTCAAACATTCTGCAGGAGGAGCATTGTACTGCCTTCCCTGACATCACCTCTAGATTTTTAAAAAAAAAACAAGAAAAAGAAAAAGAAAGGAAGAGCTTACCTGATATTACCTCAAACCCTGCTCCCGCTGAAAGGTAAGCAAATTTAAAGGTACTCACTCACCTTCACGACAGGCCCCTGCTCCCGCTTCCCAACCACCGTGGGGTGGGGGGGTTGGTTAGAGGAGGAGGTAGGGTGGGAAACACTCACGAAGTGTTTCGGGTTTAACTGTCACTTGCCAACAGCCTCTCCACAAACCACCTTCAACTTAGGCTGACCGCACTGCACGTATGCAAATTTCCCCAGAACAGCTGATCAATAGCTCTGCTCTGCTGCCCTCTGCTGGATGATTGCCTTCACTCAAACTCCTCGGGTCTCCTTTGCAGATTCACCTTCAACTTAGGCTGACCGCACTGCACGTATGCAAATTTCCCCAGAACAGCTGATCAATAGCTCTGCTCTGCTGCCCTCTGCTGGATGATTGCCTTCACTCAAACTCCTCGGGTCTCCTTTGCAGATTCACCTTCAACTTAGGCTGACCGCACTGCACGTATGCAAATTTCCCCAGAACAGCTGATCAATAGCTCTGCTCTGCTGCCCTCTGCTGGATGATTGCCTTCACTCAAACTCCTCGGGTCTCCTTTGCAGATTCACCTTCAACTTAGGCTGACCGCACTGCACGTATGCAAATTTCCCCAGAACAGCTGATCAATAGCTCTGCTCTGCTGCCCTCTGCTGGATGATTGCCTTCACTCAAACTCCTCGGGTCTCCTTTGCAGATTCACCTTCAACTTAGGCTGACCGCACTGCACGTATGCAAATTTCCCCAGAACAGCTGATCAATAGCTCTGCTCTGCTGCCCTCTGCTGGAGAAATCAACAATTTATCAATTTCTGTCTTAAAGACACTCAATGTCCCGGCCTCCACCGCCCTCTGTGGCAATGAATTCCACAGACCTACCACTCTCTGGCTGAAGAAATTTCTCCTCATCTCTGTTCTAAAGTGACTCCCTTTTATTCTAAGGCTGTGCCCCCGCGTCCTAGTCTCCCCTGCTAATGGAAACAACTTCCCTACGTCCATCCTATCCAAGCCATTCATTATCTTGTAAATTTCTATTAGATCTCCCCTCAACCTCCTAAACTCCAATGAATATAATCCCACAATCCTCAGACGTTCATCGTATGTTAGGCCTACCATTCCTGGGATCATCCGTGTGAATCTCCGCTGGACCCGCTCCAGTGCCAGTATGTCCTTCCTGAGGTGTGGGGCCCAAAATTGCTCACAGTATTCTAAATGGGGCCTAACTAGTGCTTTATAAAGCCTCAGAAGTACATCCCTGCTTTTATATTCCAAGCCTCTTGAGATAAATGACAACATTACATTTGCTTTCTTAATTACGGACTCAACCTGCAAGTTTACCTTTAGAGAATCCTGGACTAGGACTCCCAAGTCCCTTTGCACTTTAGCATTATGAATTTTGTCACCGTTTAGAAAATAGTCCATGCCTCTATTCTTTTTTCCAAAGTGCAAGACCTCGCACAAAGACATCCTCATGGAAGCTCCCTCAGCCCAATCCTCCTCGCCAGCGACAGCAACAATGTTTCCTTCCCCACAGGTTTCGGGGTAGAGCTGTGCATGGAAATCACAAGCTGTCGGAGCGCTGCTCCTTCATCAGGTGAAGTGGAGGCAGGTTCACAATCACAGAATATAATTACAGATTGGAATGTGATTATCTTGCAATTGTCTCTCTTATATATGCTGTGGATTGTGAACCTGCCTCCAATTCACCAGATGAAGGAGCAACGCTCCGAAAGCTTGAGATTTCAAATAAACTATTGAACTTTAACCTGAGGCTTCTTACTGTGCCGACCCTACTCCAGCGCCGGCATCTACACAACATGGAAATCAGGACAGACAAGAATAACAATAGAAATAAAAGAAGGTAGCACAGTGCATCACGCGCTGTCCTTTCCCCTCTGGGACTGGGTGTACAGTGGGTCACACACTGTCCTTTCCCCCTCTGGGACTGGGTGTACAGTGGGTCACACACTGTCCTTTCCCCCTCTGGGACTGGGTGTACAGTGGGTCACACACTGTCCTTTCCCCTCTGGGACTGGGTGTACAGTGGGTCACACACTGTCCTTTCCCCCTCTGGGATTGGGTGTACAGTGGGTCACACGCTGTCCTTTCCCCCTCTGGGACTGGGTATACAGTGGGTCACACACTGTCCTTCCCCCTCTGGGACTGGGCGTACAGTGGGTCACACACTGTCCTTTCCCCCTCTGGGACTGGGTGTACAGTGGGTCACACACTGTCCTTTCCCCTCTGGGACTGGGTGTACAGTGGGTCACACACTGTCCTTTCCCCCTCTGGGACTGGGTGTACAGTGGGTCACACACTGTCCTTTCCCCTCTGGGACTGGGTGTACAGTGTGTCACACACTGTCCTTTCCCCCTCTGGGACTGGATGTACAGTGGGTCACACACTGTCCTTTCCCTCTCTGGGGCTGGGTGTACAGTGGGTCACACGCTGTCCTTTCCCCTCTGGGACTGGGTATACAGTGGGTCACACACTGTCCTTCCCCCTCTGGGACTGGGCGTACAGTGGGTCACACACTGTCCTTTCCCCCTCTGGGACTGGGTGTACAGTGGGTCACACACTGTCCTTTCTCCTCTGGGGCTGGGTGTACAGTGGGTCACACACTGTCCTTTCCTCTCTGGGACTGGGTGTACAGTGGGTCACACACTGTCCTTTCCCCTCTGGGACTGGGTGTACAGTGGATCACACACTGTCCTTGCCCCCTCTGGGACTGGGTGGACAGTGGGTCACACACTGTCCTTTCCCCCTCTGGGACTGGGTATACGGTGGGTCACACACTTTCCTTTCCCCTCTGGGGCTGGGTGTACAGTGGGGCACACACTGTCCTTTCCCCTCTGGGACTGGGTGTACAGTGGGCCACACACTGTCCTTTCCCCTCTGGGGCTGGGTGTACAGTGGGGCACACACTGTCCTTTCCCCCTCTGGGACTGGGTGTACAGTGGGTCACACACTGTCCTTTCCCCCTCTGGGACTGGGTGTACAGTGGGTCACACACTGTCCTTTCCCCTCTGGGGCTGGGTGTACAGTGGGTCACACACTGTCCTTTCCCTCTCTGGGACTGGGGGTACAGTGGGTCACACACTGTCCTTTCCCCTCTGGGACTGGGTGTACAGTGGGTCACACACTGTCCTTTCCCCTCTGGGGCTGGGTGTACAGTGGGTCACACACTGTCCTTTCCCCCTCTGGGACTGGGTGTACAGTGGGTCACACACTGTCCTTTCCCCTCTGGGGCTGGGTGTACAGTGAGTCACACACTGTCCTTTCCCCTCTGGGGCTGGGTGTACAGTGGGGCACACACTGTCCTTTCCCCCTCTGGGACTGGGTGTACAGTGGGTCACACACTGTCCTTTCCCCCTCTGGGATTGGGTGTACAGTGGGTCACACGCTCTCCTTTCCCCTCTGGGACTGGGTGTACAGTGGGTCACACACTGTCCTTTCCCCCTCTGGGACTGGGTGTACAGTGGGTCACACACTGTCCTTTCCCCTCTGGGACTGGGCGTACAGTGGGTCACACACTGTCCTTTCCCCCCTGGGACTGGGTGTACAGTGGGTCACACACTGTCCTTTCCCCCTCTGGGACTGGGTGTACAGTGGGTCACACACGGTCCTTTCCCCCTCTGGGACTGGGTGTACAGTGGGTCACACACTGTCCTTCCCCCTCTGGGACTGGGTGTACAGTGGGTCACACACTGTCCTTTCCCCCTCTGGGACTGGGTGTACAGTGGGTCACACACTGTCCTTCCCCCTCTGGGACTGGGTGTACAGTGGGTCACACACTGTCCTTTCCCCCTCTGGGACTGGGTGTACTGTGGGTCACACACTGTCCTTTCCCCTCTGGGACTGGGTGTACAGTGGGTCACACACTGTCCTTTCCCCCTCTGGGACTGGGTGTACAGTGGGTCACACACTGTCCTTTCCCCCTCTGGGACTGGGTGTACAGTGGGTCACACACTGTCCTTTCCCCCTCTGGGACTGGGTCTATAGTGGGCCACACACTGTCCTTTCCCCCTCTGGGACTGGGTGTACAGTGGGTCACACACTGTCCTTTCCCCCTCTGGGACTGGGTGTACTGTGGGTCACACACTGTCCTTTCCCCTCTGGGACTGGCTGTACAGTGGGTCATGATGGAACCATCAATTCAGCGAACACGTGTAGTTGGATCTGAACAGAGGCTTTAATACACTTACAATAGAGCCAGCCTAGTCGTCGTTGAACTTCAGGTTGGCTCTATGGCACTGGCAGGCTGGCTCTAAGGCACTGATCTTTATACATCGGTCCCAGGGGGAGGAGTCCTGGGCGGAACCAAGGGAGGAGCCCAGTACAAACTCTCGCGTACTCCCAGAGTGACTCCCCCTGGTGGTCGGATAGTGCAACTGCACTTACAATGGGTAGATAACGAACATATATACATGGAGTGATATTGGCAACTATATATAGTGTGAATCACATTCACCACATTCACCCCCTGTTAAAAAAATCAAGTCCGGCGGGGGTGATGGCTCAAAGAGTCAGTCTGTCCGGTGGACGAATTGTCCGTTTTGATCTGCGGAGCACCGGGGTTGCAGCCTCTTGCGGTGGCTGGGCGGGCGTCAAGGTCTGGGGTACGGTTGCCGGCTCCGGGGCGAGTCTTGTCCGAGCCTCATACACCTCCTGGTCGAATGGAGACCGGGGGGGCGGGATGGTGCTGGCGCTCGGGACTGGTGGGGTGAGCTCGCAGAATCGGGGGCACAAGGGGGCGGCCGCATTGGAACGGGGAAAGGAGTTCCTCGGTAGGGGTAGATGGGGGGCTGGATCCAGCAGGTGCCAGGTCCCGGAGGGATACTGTGTCCTGGCGACCGTCTGGGAACTCAACAAATGCGTACTGTGGGTTGGAATGAAACAGGCGCACCTTTTCAACAATGGGGTCGGTCTTGTGCGCCCTTAAGTGCTTCCTTAGGAGAACCGGGCCTGGCGTCCTCAGCCACGCCGGAAGTGAGACCCCTGTGGTGGTGCCCTGGAAAAAATGAAGAGCCGCTCGTGGGGGGTTTGGTTGGTAATTGTACACAGGAGGGATCTAATTGCGTGGAGCGCGTCAGGGAGGACTTCCTGCCATTTCTGAAACCTGGAGCTTCCTGGACCGGAGGGTCAGTAGGACGGTCTTCCAGACCGTCGCGTTCTCCCTCTCCACCTGTCCGTTCCCCCTGGGGTTGTAACTGGTAGTCCTGCTCGAGGCGATGCCCTTGTCGAGCAGGTACTGACGCAGCTCGTCACTCATAAAGGATGCATCCCGATCGCTGTGCACGTAGCTGAGGAAACCGAACAGGGTGAAGACACTATGCAGGGCCCTAAGGACTGTCTGGGAGGTCATATCGGGGCATGGAATGGCGAAGGGGAATCGGGAGAACTCGTCAATAATGTTAAGGAAGTAAATGTTTTTGTTAGTGGAGGGGAGTGGCCCTTTGAAATCGATCGCAAGGCGTTCAAAGGGCCTAGAAGCCTTGACCAGATGGGCCCTGTCTGGTCTATAGAAGTGCGGTTTGCATTCTGCACAGATCGGGCAGTCCCTGGTGACCGCTTTTACCTCCTCGTTGGAGAAAGGCAGGTTTCGGGCTCTGATGTAGTGGGCGAGCCGGGTGACCCCTGTGTGGCAGAGGTCATCGTGGATGGCTTTTAGGCGGCTGATTTGCGCGCTGGCGCATGTCCCGCGGGATAGGGCATCTGGAGGCTCGTTGAGCTTCCCCGGTTGATATTTGATATCGTAATTGTAGGTGGAGAGTTCAATCCTCCACTGAAGAATTTTGTCATTTTTTATTTTGCCCCTTTGCGAGTTGTCGAACATGAAGGCGACCGACCGTTGGTCGGTAATGAGGGTGAACCTCCTACCTGCGAGGTAGTGCCTCCAGTGTCGGACAGCCTCCACGATGGCTTGTGCTTCCTTCTTGACTGAGGAGTGTCGGGAGTTCTGAAGCGGATAGGGTACGGGAGAAAAATGCAACGGGCCGCCCTGCTTGGTTTAAAGTGGCTGCTAGCGCTACCTCTGAGGCGTCGCTCTCAACCTGAAAGGGAGTGGATTCATCCACCGCCCGCATGGCTGCTTTGGCGATGTCGTCCCTGATGCAGCTGAAGGCCTGGCGCACCTCAGCAGACAGGGGAAATAGTGTGGCCTTGAAGAGTGGGCGGGCTTTGTCCGCATATTGGGGGACCCACTGGGCATAGTACGAAAAGAGCCCCAAGCACCGTTTGAGGGCCTTGGGGCCATGGGGAGGGGGAGTCTGGGTCTGGGCCCAGGACTCCGTTCTCCACGACGTAGCCGAGGATGGCTAGTCTGTTTGTGTGGAACACGCATTTCTCCTTGTTATATGTAAGGTTTAATTTTTGGGCCGTCTGGAGAAAACGGTGGAGGTTGGCGTCGTGGTCCTGCTGGTCATGGCCGCAGATGGTAACATTGTCCAGATACGGAAACGTGGCCCGCAGCCCGTACTGGTCTACCATTCGGTCCATTGCTCGTTGGAACACCAAAACCCCGTTAGTGGCGCCGAAGGGAACCCGGAGGAAATGGAAGAGGCGGCCATCGGCCTCGAATGCCGTGTAGTGGTGGTCCTCCGGGCGGATTGGGAGCTGGTGGCATGCAGACTTCAGATCCATCGTGGAAAATACCCGATATTGGGCGATCTGGTCTGCAATTCTGGGGAGGGGATACGCGTCAAGGAGCGTAAAGCGATTGATGGTCTGGCTATAATCGACGACCATGCGGAATCTTTCCCCGGTCTTGACAACCACCACCTGAGCTCTCCAAGGACTGTTACTGGCCTCTATGATCCCCTCACTGAGCAGCCTTTGGACCTCCGTTCTGATAAATACCCTATCCTGCAGGCTGTACCGCCTGCTGCGGGTGGCTACTGGTTTGCAATCCGGGGTGATGTTGGCAAAGAGAGGAGGGGGGGGGCGATGCGCAGCGTGGCGAGGCTGCAGATAGTGAGTGGGGGCAGGGGCCCGCCGAAGCTGAGGGTGAGACTCTTGAGATTACATTGGAAATCCAAGCCTAAGAGGAGTGGCGCGCAGAGGTCGGCAAGACATACAGTTTAAATTTGGAATAGCTAGCGCCTCGAATCGTTAGCGTTGCTGTAGAGCGGCCTTGGATTTGGATGGAATGGGAGCCCGAAGCGAGGGCGATAGTTTGGTTGACGGGATAAATAGGGAGTGTGGTGGTATGATTAGCATAGCTGCCTGCCATTGGTCAGAACACCGGCTTACCATTGGCCCTGGTCGGTCATGTGCCTCTCGACCGGTTGGTTGAGACAAGTCATGTGACGGCTCCCCGATTGGTCGAGAGGCTGAATATCCAGCACTCCCGGAGGTCGTCCTTCTACTGTAATCGACCACATGGCTAACATCTAGCAGATTAAAGCCATACTTTTGTTCAGCAACTCGTCTCGCGTTCAATTGATGGTACATCAATTTAATCTGCTAGAAATTTGAAGATGGAGCTCAGGATCAAGCCCGAATGCCTCCGCATCAGCCCACAAACTCCGAACGCATCGGAAATCTTCAAGCACTGGCTGGCGTGTTTCAATGGTTACCTGGCGTCCTCAAGCAGCCCCCCCACCATGGCACAGAAGCTTCATATTCTCCATTCCAGCATGGGCATGGCGGCCTACGCAATGATAGGGGAAGAAAAAGAATACGACGTGGCCATGGACAAGCTAAAAGGACAATTTCTTAAGCCGGTAAACCGAGTGTTCGCCCGACATCTGCTGGCTACCAGACAACAGTTACCCGGTGAGTCCTTAGATTATTTTTACCGGGCCCTCGCTGTCCTGGGGAGGAATTGCTCCTGCCTCCAAGTTTCAGCCACGGAGCACATGGAACTTTTGATCAGAGATGCTTACGTGGCTGGGATGCAGTCTGCCGCTATCCACCAGCGGATGCTGGAAAAAGACAACCTCAGCCTAACTGAGGCACGGACTCTCTCCACCTCCCTGGAGGTGGCCGACTTAAACGCCCACGCCTATGTCCCCAGCCGCACTGCAGCGCCCTGGGCCTCCTGGCACGCTTCCCCACCGCCATCCGCCGCTCCCGACCCCCCTCAGGCCTGCGCCGCGGGACGCCCCGACAAGTCCGCGGGGCCCCGTTGCTATTTCTGTGGGTTTGCCAAACACCCTCGCCCGCGCTGCCCGGCCCGCTCCGCCCTCTGTAAGAGCTGTGGGAAGAAGGGCCATTTTTCGTCGGTCTGCCAGGCCAAATCGGTCGCTGCTGTGCCGTGCAGCGACCGGGGATCTCCTCCTCCGGGCCCTTCCGGGCCCTTCCAGCGCACCGCGCCAATCTCCTCCCCTCCGCCCCCGGCCCCCCCCCCCGCCCCCGGGCCCCTGCGCCCGGCCTGCGCGCCTCTCTGCTCCCGCTCTCTGCCACTCCAATCGGCCCGCCGGCACCGCTAACCTCGCCCCCAGCAACCACGAGGGCCCTGTGGGCGTCACCACCTTGGGGCCCCGACTCCACGTGCGGGTCCTGGTCGCCGCCATCTTGGGGCCCCGACTCCACATGCGGGTCCTGGGCACCGCCATCTTGGGGCCCCGACTCCACGTGCGGGTCCTGGGCGCCGCCATCTTGGGGCTCCGACCCCACGTGCGGGTCCTGGGCGGCGCCATCTTGGGGCCCCGACTCCACGTGCGGGTCCTGGGCGCCGCCATCCTGGACTGGCACACAAGGTCCTGCCAGCACCTACTCGGCCGCCGCCGCTGACGACTACGGATCTTCTCCACGGCTCGCGGCCATTCAGCTCGACCAGTCACAGCCACGCACGCTCGCCAAGACGACGCAAATGCACCTCAACGGGCACGAGACGGGCTGCCTGCTGAACTTCGGGAGCACAGAAAGCTTCGTACAATCTGACACGGTAAGACGCTGCGCGCTCCCTGTCCACCCTGTAAAACACAAAATCGGGTTAGCCTCAGGTTCGCACTCCGTCCGCATCACCGGGTGCTGCATCGCGGACCTTACAGTCCAGGGGAAGGTTTTTTAAAATTATAAACTCCTTATCCTCCCCGACCTTTGCGCACCGGCACTCCTAGGACTGGACTTCCAGTGCAACCTGCAGAGCTTGACCTTCCAATTCGGCGGCCCTATACGCCCCCTCACTGTCTGCAGCCTTGCGTCCCTCAAAGTGGACCCCCCCTCATTGTTTGCTAATCTCACCCCCAATTGCAAACCCGTCGCGACACGGAGCAGACGGTACAGCGCCCAGGACCGGTCCTTCATCAGGTCCGAGGTCCAGAGGTTGCTGAAGGAAGGGGTCATCGAGGCCAGCAACAGTCCCTGGCGAGCCCAAGTGCTGGTGGTCCGGACTGGAGAGAAAAACCGGATGGTCATCGACTACAGCCAGACCATCAACCGGTTTACGCAACTGGACGCGTATCCTCTCCCCTGTATTTCCGCCATGGTAAACGAGATCGCGAAATACAAAGTCTTCTTCACGGTGGACCTCAAGTCCGCTTATCACCAGCTCCCCATCCGCGCGAGTGACCGCAAGTACACCGCGTTCGAGGCAGATGGGCGCCTCTACCAGTTCCTCAGGGTTCCATTCGGTGTCACAAATGAGGTCTCGGTCTTCCAACGGGAGATGGACCGAATGGTCGACAAGTACGGATTACGGGCTACCTTCCCATACCTCGATAATGTCACCATCTGCGGCCACGACCAGCAGGACCATGACACCAACCTCCGAAAATCCCTCCAAACCGCAAAACCCCTTAACCTAACTTACAATAAGGATAAGTGCGTGTTTAACACCGACCGTCTAGCCATCCTCGGCTACGTAGTGTGTAACGGAGTGATAGGCCCCGATCCCGAACGCATGCGCCCCCTGATGGAACTCCCTCTCCCCAATACCCTCAAATCCCTTAAACGCTGCCTGGGTTTCTTCGCTTACTACGCCCAATGGGTTCCCAATTACGCCGACAAGGCCCGTCCCCTCATTCAGTCCACGACCTTCCCGCCGTCGTCAGAGGCCTGTCAGGCCTTTAGCCGCATCAAAGCGGACATCGCAAAGGCCACGATGCGCGCCATCGACGAGGCCCTCCCCTTCCAGGTCGAGAGCGACGCATCTGAAGTAGCTCTGGCGGCCACCCTGAACCAAGCGGGCAGACCCGTGGCCTTCTTCTCCAGAACTCTCCAGGCTTCCGAACTCCGCCACGCCTCAGTGGAAAAGGAAGCCCAGGCCATAGTCGAAGCTGTGCGACATTGGAGGCACTATTTGGCCGGCAGAAAGTTTACCCTCCTCACAGACCAACGGTCAGTAGCCTTCATGTTTGATAATGCACAGAGGGGCAAGATTAAGAACGACAAGATCTTACGATGGCGGATCGAGTTGTCCACGTACAACTACGATATCTTGTATCGTCCTGGGAAGCTCAATGAGCCTCCTGATGCCCTGTCCCGCGTTACCTGCGCCAGCGCGCAGATAGACCGCCTCCGCTCCCTCCACGCGGACCTCTGCCATCCAGGAGTGACCCGTTTCTATCATTTCATAAAGACCCGCAACCTGCCCTACTCCATCGAGGAAGTCAGGACAGTAACCCGTGACTGCCACATCCGCGCAGAGTGCAAACCGCACTTCTACCGCCCCGAGCGCGAGCATCTGATCAAAGCATCCCGCCCCTTCGAACGTCTCAGCATTGACTTCAAGGGGCCCCTTCCCTCTAGCAGCCGCAACATTTACTTCCTGACGGTGATCGATGAATACTCCTGCTTCCCCATCGCCATTCCCTGCCCCGACATGACCACATTGACCGTCATTAAGGCCCTCCTCTCCATCTTCTCCCTGTTCGGCTACCCCACGTACATGCACAGCGATCGGGGGTACTCCTTTATGAGCGACGAGCTGCGTCAATTCCTGCTCAGCAGGGGCATTGCCTCTAGCAGGACGACCAGCTATAACCCCCGGGGTAACGGACAGGTCGAGCGGGAGAATGGTACCATCTGGAAGACCATACTACTGGGCCTCCGGTCCAGAGATCTCCCTATTTCCCGATGGCAAAAGGTTATCCACGATGCCCTATGTTCTATCCGCTCCCTCCTCTGTACCGCAACAAATCAGACACCCCATGAACGCCTTCTTGTTTTCCCCAGGAAGTCGTCCTCCGGATTCCCTCTCCCGACGTGGCTGGCCGCCCTCGGACCCATCTTGCTCCGGAAGCATGTGCGGGTGCACAAGTCCGACCCGTTGGTGGAACAAGTCCAGTTACTCCACGCTAACCCGCAGTATGCGTACGTGGAGTACCCCGACGGTCGGCAGGACACGATCTCCCTCCGGGACCTGGCACCCGCCGGCGTGCGGCCTTCCCCCCCTTCACCACAGACCCCCCCCTGTCCTTTTTCCCCCAGCGCCCCACCCAGGCCACCCCTCCCCCATCCATGGCGTCTCCCCCACAGCCTGGGGTACGGAGACAGTTCAAGGACCATCCCGGAGTCCAGGACATCTGCGGAACCACCACCATCGGCTGAACCAACGTCGCCAACTCCACTGCAGCGGTCTGCCAGGACGTCACGGGCAATGTAAAGGCTGATCGAGTCCATTTGACTTCAACACCACCATGGACCTTGTATGGACACTATGTACTGTTGCTAAATGTCTGGGCCAGTGGGAAGCCAAGGATGCATTTTTTTTCCTTCTCTCCTTACTACTCATACCACCAGTTCTCCTCCCCCCCCAGCTCTCGTTGACAACCCCCCCCCCCCCCCCCCACCCCGGCTTCTTTCTCCGCAAGGGGTGAATGTGGTGGTATGATTAGCATAGCTGCCTGCCATTGGTGCAGAACACCGGCTTACCATTGGCCCTGGTCGGTCATGTGCCTCTCGACCGGTTGGTTGAGACCAGTCATGTGACGGCTCCCCGATTGGTCGAGAGGCTGAGTTAACCCCGCCTCCAGGGCGGGGTATAAATACCCACCACTCCTGGCGGTCGTCCATCTACTGTAATCGACCGCAGGGCTAACATCGAGCAGATTAAAGCCATACTTTTGTTCAGCAACTCGTTTCGCGTTCAATTGATGGTACATCAGGGAGGGAACAGCATCTTAACAGCTTAACCGCTGCGTTTTGGCGAGCTTGATGCAGGAACATTGCACTGAGTTGCGGGCCATGTGGTGACTGCCCAGGGAAGTCGTACTCCTCCGATGAGCTGTTTGAGTCTGGGGATGCAGCTAGGGCCCGTGGATCGCACGTGGAGGGTGGTGATGAAGATGGCGTCCAAGATGGCGGTCCCCATGAATCGAACGTGGCCGGCCGCATGGTGGAGGTTTGCCAAGATGGCGGCCCCCATGGATTGCACGTTGCGGGAGGGGGTGGAGCCTGTCCGTAGGCCGCAGTGTTTCAGGCCCTGCGGGCCTGCTGGTGCTGGGGGCGATGTTTTTGGACTGTTGGGGTGTTGAGGGCTGGGGCCCTTCTGCCGAGGCACACTCTAGCATAGTGGCCTTTCTTCCCGCAGCTGCTGCAGGTCGCGGATCAGGCTGAGCAGTGCTGCCGCGGGTGCTGGCTTTGTCTGCAGGCTGGAGCAGTTGAATAACTGGTTTGGGGAGCTGAATAGTGGCAGGCTGGAGCAGTTAAATAACTGGTTTGGCGAGCTGAGTAGCTGGCTGGGGGAGCTGAGTAATTAGCTGGAGCAGCTGGATAGTTTGAGTAGTTGACTGGGACAGTAGGGCGGCCGGCTGTGGCAGCGCGATAGCTGGGGGGCCATGCGGCACAGGCTTGGGGGGTCCTCAGGTCGAGGGCCCATGCGGGGTTAGCGGAGTCCGCGGGAAACGAGTTGAGGCTGCGGAAGGAAACTTCCATTGTGATAGCAGCCTCTACGGTAGTCTCTAAGCCCTGGGCCCCATTTTCTAATAGTCTCTGGCGTACATAGCTAGATCGAAGGCCCGCTATAAAAACATCCCGCACAGCAAGCTCCCTATGTTCGGTGCGCGGTTACGGCCTGGTAATTGCAGTCATTTGAGAGATTGTTCAACTCGCGTGCAAATTGAGCTAAAGTTTCAGTAGGCCCTTGTCGGTGAGTCGTGAACACATGGCGGGCAAAGACCTCGTTCATGGGCCTAATATATATTTTGTCCAAAATCGCCAGCGCTGCGGTGTAGGAACCGGCTGGCTTTAATTGTGTAGAAATTCTGTGGCTTACCCTCGGTGCAGTAGGCTGAGCTTTTGTTCCTCCGTAGTTTCAGCGGTGCTGATTTCGGCCAGGTAGGCCTTAAAACATTTCAGCCAGTGGCAGAAGGTTTCTTTCGCCTCTGCATCCTGCGGATCGAGGTCTAGACGTCCTGGTTTTAGAGTGGATTCCATGCTTTACTTCGGCAGCTTCTTAAGTGTATTAAATTGATGGAACCATCAATTCAGCAAACACGTGTAGTTGGATCTGAACAGAGGCTTTAATACACTTACAACAGAGCCAGCCTATTCATCGTTGAACTTCAGGTGAACTGGCAGGCAGGCTCTAAGGCACTGATCTTTATACATCGGTCCCAGGGGGAGGAGTCCTGGGCGGAACCAAGGGAGGAGCCCAGTACAAACTCTCGCGTACTCCCAGAGTGACTCCCCCTGGTGGTCGGATAGTGCAACTGCACTTACAATGGGTAGATAACGAACATATATACATGGAGTGATATTGGCAACTATATATAGTGTGAATCACATTCACCACAGGTCACACACAGTCCTTTCCCACTCTGGGACTGGGTGTACAATGGGTCACACACTGCCCTTTCCCCTCTGGGACTGGGTGTACAGTGGGTCACACACTGTCCTTTTCCCCTCTGGGACTGGGTATACAGTGGGTCACACACTGTCCTTCCCCCTCTGGGACTGGGTGTACAGTGGGTCACACACTGTCCTTTCCCCCTCTGGGACTGGGTGTACAGTGGGTCACACACTGTCCTTTCCCCTCTGGGACTGGGTGTACAGTGGGTCACACACTGTCCTTCCCCCTCTGGGACTGGGTGTACAGTGGGTCACACACTGTCCTTTCCCCTCTGGGACTGGGTGTACAGTGGGTCACACACTGTCCTTTCCCCTCTGGGACCAGTGGGTCACACACTGTCCTTTCCCCTCTGGGACTGGGGGTACAGTGGGTCACACACTGTCCTTTCCCCTCTGAGACCAGTGGGTCAGACACTGTCCATTCCCCCTCTGAGACTGTGTGTACAGTGGGTCACAAACTGTCCTTCCCCCTCTGGGACTGGGTGTACAGTGGGTCACACACTATCCTTTCCCCCTCTGGGACTGGGTGTACAGTGGGTCACACACTGTCCTTTCCCCCTCTGGGACTGGGTATACAGTGGGTCACACACTGTCCTTTCCCCTCTGGGACTGGGTGTACAGTGGGTCACACACTGTCCTTTCCCCCTCTGGGACTGGGTGTACAGTGGGTCACACACTGTCCTTTCCTCCTCTGGGACTGGGTGTACAGTGGGTCACACATTGTCCTTTCCCCTCTGGGACTGGGTGTACAGTGGGTCACACACTGTCCTTTCCCCCTCTGGGACTGGGTATACAGTGGGTCACACATTGTCCTATCCCCTCTGGGACTGGGTGTACAGTGGGTCACACACTGTCCTTTCCCCTCTGGGGCTGGGTGTACAGTGGGTCACACACTGTCCTTTCCCCCTCTGGGACTGGGTGTACTGTGGGTCACACATTGTCCTTTCCCCCTCTGGGACTGGGTGGTACAGTGGGTCACACACTGTCCTTTCCCCCTCTGGGGCTGGGTGTACAGTGGCTCACACATTGTCCTTTCCCCTCTGGGACTGGGTGTACAGTGGGTCACACACTGTCCTTTCCCCTCTGGGGCTGGGTGTACAGTGGGTCACACATTGTCCTTTCCCCTCTGGGACTGGGTGTACAGTGGGTCACACACTGTCCTTTTCCCCTCTGGGACTGGGTGTACAGTGGGTCACACACTATCCTTTCCCCCTCTGGGACTGGGGGTACAGTGGGTCAGTTTAGCATGGCCAATTCACAAACCTTTGACATCTTTGGGTTGTGGGGGTGAGACGCAGGCACACGGGAGAATCTGCAAACTCCACACGGACAGTGCCTTGGGGCCAGGATCGAACCCGGGTCCTCGGTGCTGTGAGGCAGCAGTGCTAATTACTGTACCACCGTGCTGCCCCTTACTGTTTAAAAATAAATTTAGAGTGCCCAATTATTTTTTTCCAATTAAGGAGTAATTTAGCGTGGCCAATCCACCTACCCTGCACATCTTTGAGTTATGGGGCGAAACCCAAGCAGACACGGGGAGAATGTGCAAACTCCACATGGACAGTAACCTCGGCCCGGGATCGTACCCGGGTCCTCGGCTCCCTGAGGCAGCAGTGCTAACCACAGTGCCACCGTGCCGCCCCGTGCTGCCCCTTATGTAAAATGTTTTAGGGTGCAAGAAACGTCAGAAAAATACATGAAGACTTTTTAAAGTGCGTAAAGAGTTAAAAGAAAAATGAAGCACTGAGCGCTGAGTGAGTGAGAAAAGTCACGTCGCATGGCTTCTTCCCAGTTGATAAGGATTTATTTCTTGTGCTAACTTTGCTATTCCAACAATGTTTATCGGTGATATATAAAATACACGGAGAGCAACAGCAAGTGTCAGACTGTGCACAAATGGCGTCAGATGTTCGACTCAGATAAGTTGTGACCTGACTGACCTCGGCAATGACTAGTGCATGAGTTGCAGTTACAGAAGAAATAGCTGGTTCTTTATCGCACATTAACTCACCTTGGCGGCGGCTGTGGGTGTGGTGGGAGAAGGTAGGGGCAATGGAGAGAACCCACAATGTGCCTCTTCTGAGGCATTTATCAGTTAGGTGGTGTTTGCGTTACGCAGGGCAGTGCGTGAGTTATCACCCTCTTACCTGGGGTGTTTGATTTTCCTTCTGGGGCGGGGGGGTGGGACGCCTGGAAGAGGTCTGAATGTCAACTTCAGAACACAGGTGGAGCAAAGATGTGGCCTTGTCGGGAGGTGGGAGGCTGCAAGCTGTGGGCTCTGACGTCAGCTCTAAGGCATCCCTTCAATGAAAGACAAATAGCCTTTGCACAATATTCCCTCGACTGCAATGTTTCAAGGTCATGTGACTTTGATTAGCTTCTGCAGCCCTCTGCTCACTCCCTTTGTTCTCCAGTATTCCCACAGCTAGACATCTGGAGGGAAGAACGTGGTGTACAATGGCTGCTGAGCTAGGCCAGTGTAAGAAGGTCCCAGGCTGGGTTCCCAAGCTCCTCTGAGTTAGTTTACCTCAGCCAGGAAAGCAGTAATATAGCCTGAAATTGGCCCCAGTGTACCCAGACTGATGGTTTAAGGAAAAGGACAACAAAAACAGCAAAAAAAATGTTCTCACTTCTGATTCCTGTCGATTGGCTCCAACTATTGACACTGAGGACACGTTTTATCATGCGTGGCACTATCATTGTGCTAAATGGTATCAATTGTGAACAGATCGAGCAGCTCAAGACAGGGCAGCCATGAGAGGCTGTGGGCAATCTGTAACAGCAGAATTTAATCAAACCCCTCACTTTACCATTACCATCAACCAGGAGATCAACCCTGGTTCAATGAAGGGTGCAGGAGAGCATGCCAGGAGCAACATCAGACAAACCTAAAAAGTGCATGCCAACCTGGTGAAGCTACAACACAGTAGTAGTGTGTGCCAAACAGCATAAGCAGCAAGCAATAGACAGGGCTAAGCGATCCCACTACCAACAGATCGGATCTAAGCTCTACAGTCCTGCCACATCCTGTTTTGAATGGTAGTGGACAATTAAACACCTCACTGGAGGAGGAGCTCCACAAATATCCTCAATGCTGGAGGAGCCCAGCACATCAGTGAATAAGACAAGGCTGAAGCATTTACAACAATCTTCAGCCAGAAGTGCTGAGTGGATGATCCATCTCGGTCTCCTCCGGAGGTCCCCAGCATCACAGATATCAGTCTTCAGCCAATTTGGCTCACTCCACATGATATCAAGAAATGGCAACAGCAACGGATGTTGAAAAAGGCTACAGGCCCTGACAACATTCAGGCAATAGCACTGAAGACTTGTGCTGAGATCTTACCACACCGCTAGCCAAGTTGTTCCAGTACAGTTTTAATGTCACCATAGTCCCAGATGACCATCGGCTGTTTTCCCCTTTGAGGAGGAGAGCTGACTGGTGGTGATTTAACCTGAGGGGCACCACACCTCAGGCAAGGGGTCAAGGTTGAGGAGGGACCTTCATCAATAACCTCAGCCAGTACAGTAATTGAACCCACGCTGTTAGCCTCACTCTGCATCACAAGCCTGCTGTCCAGCCAACTGAGCTAAACCAGCCCCATTCCAGTACATCTACAACACTGACATCTACCCAGCAATGTGGGAAATTGCCCAGGTGTGTCCTGTACTTAGAAATCAGGACAAATCCAACCTGGCCAATTATCAACCTTTTAGCCTCCTCTCATTTCTCAGTAAAGTGATGGTCCTATCAGTTGCACTTGCTTAGTAATAACTTGCTCTCTGAGGGCGGAATTCTCCGACCCCCCGCAGGGTCGGGGAATCGCCCGGGGCCGGCATAAATCCCGCCCCCACCGTGGCCGGAATTCTCCGCCACCCGGGAATCGGCGGGAGCGGGAATCACGCCCCGCCGATCGGCATGCCCCCCCGCGGTGATTCTCCGGCCTGCAATGGGCCGAAGTCCCGCCGCTGACAGGCCAATCCGGCCGATGTGGTTTAAACCACCGGGATTGGCGGTGAGAGCGGGCCCCCGGGGTCCTGGGGGGGGGCGCGGGGCGATCGGACCCCGGGGGGGTGCCCCCATGGTGGCCTGGCCCGTGATCAGGGCCCACCGATCGGCGGGCGGGCCTATGCCGTGGGGGCACTCTTTTTCTTCCGCCGTCGCCACGGCTTCCACCATGGCAGAGGCGGAAGAGACCCCACTTACCGCGCATGCGCTGGTGGTGACGTCAGCTGCCGCTGACACACCGGCGCATGCGCGGACCATCGAAGGCCTTTCGGCCAGCCCCGACGCCAGGCGGCGTAGCACCAAAGGCCGTTGCCGCCGGTTTTGGCCATCACTGAATCCCCCCACTACCAAAGCCTGTCCACCATCTCCAAGGCACAAGTCAGGATTGTAATGGAATACGCTCCACTTTTCTGAATGAGTGCAGCTCCAACAACATTCAACAAACTTGACACCATCCAGGATAAAGCAGCCGCTTGACTGGCACCCCATCTCCTATCTTCAACCCCCGCCCCTACCAATGAACAGTGGCAGCCATGCCAGATGCACTGCAGGAACTCACCAAGACTCCTTCAACAGCACCTTCCAAACCCATGACCACCACCATCTAGAAAGGCAAGGGCAACATGGGAATATCAACATGCTCAAACTTCCCCTCTGTTACATATCTGGGAACACATTCTTGTTGGTTCTGTGTCACATGATGTGTAGTGACGTCAGCAGAGTGTTTACACGGGATTTGGGCAGATCATCACCTTAATCATATGAACAACATCTCTTAATAAAACTCTCGTCATGTTTTACAAGAATCCAATGTGTGGGCACATCCATAACTTATCCCTCTACGGCAACAAAGAAATATGACAGGCGAGAAAACCGGAGATGAGGATTGAGGCAGGAAAATCACAGGAAAGAGGATTTCATCGACAAACTATGGGATTGGCATTGGGAACAACTGAAGACTCTCCGGATCAGACTCGCACACACACAGACATCGGGTGAAGCACTGCCGCCGATGTGAAGGTTGCACAAATGTTTTTGACAGCAACGGTGAGTAAGAAGACCGATAGTCAGGGAAGATTTGCTTCTGTTGGAGTGAGTGGGGCCTGGGCTGCAACAACCCCACACATGGTACAGTTACACGGGTCGTGGGGAACGGAGATTTCAAAGTCAGCCGACTCTGCCATTACTCAGTAGAAAAATAACTCAGGCATAAAAGGGAAATAAATCCCAATTGCCTGTCCAAGGGAATGTATGTGCCATACTTCCCAATACAAGGGCGGAGGTGTGAATCCTAGGAGCCGGGATCCAAAAATGGCAGGAAAAACAGGCACCATGGACATGTCTGATGAGGACTATGAAAAATGGAGTTCATATGAAGAAAGATTCCAATTGTTTTTAATAGCTAATCAGACACCGGAGGGCCTAAAGGTCGCAACATTTCTCAGCTCAGTTGGTCGCAACAGATTTTGCTGCGACAGAATCTCGTTCACCCATCAAAACCAGGAGACAAGTCCTTCAGTGAATTCATGAAATTCTCAGAGGGACATTTCTCCCCTCAGCTATCATTGATCGCAGAAAGGTTCCGATTCCAATGCCAGAGTCAGGAAACCATTTCACAGTTTATTGCGTTTTTAAGTAGATCAGCTAGACATTGTGAATTTGGCACAACACTGGATGATACTCTTTGAAACAGGCTGGTTTGTGGGCTATGCATTGAATCAATTCAGATGAAGTTGCTGACTGTGAGTGATTTCATTCTGAAAGTTGCTGTGGAGGTTGCCTCATCTATGGGGCTTGCTACGAGAGAAGTTTCACAGACAGGGCTGGAGTGAAGATCCACAAAATGGATACCTCAAGGAACCGGGCTGTAAACGTGCAGCCATGTCACTGTTGTACACAGGTCGGTGTTGCCATTCGGATTACTATCCCACCAGAGTCGACAAATAATGTTGCTCTTTAATGTGATGAGGCTCTATTTATGATATGATGTTATGTCCCAACGGCGTTGCCAATACTGTGGGTGTTTCTATTTCTCTTACTGAACCATAAGGCTTTCCCGTTTATCGGTCAAATGGCCATACAACCAGTTAGTCAGTTCAAGTTCAATTATGATTTATTTACACACAAGGGTTACTTCGACATGCCAGCACAATATACTACAAGTTAAACTACACCTATCAGCTACAATAACCTATACTTAACTTCAGGGCGACTGGCACTGTGCAAGTGGATAAGGCCTTTATCTTGATCACGTGGCTGGTTTGAAGAAGTGGCTCTGTCTCTGCTGGGCTCATCCGTCAGGTAGCGATCGTTGGTCTTGTACTTGGCTGTCTGGCTGTTATGCTGCAGTTGGGTTAGCAAGAAATGAAATTGCAGAGCCGTTGGCAATGATCTTTTCGTCCTCGCTGTCAACAGGGGTGGTACCAGAGGATTGGAGAGTGGCGAATGTTGTGCCCCTGTTCAAAAAAGGGAATAGGGATAACCCTCGGAATTACAGGCCAGTTAGTCTCACTTCAGTGGTAGGCAAAGTAATGGAAAGGGTACTGAGGGATAGGACTTCTGGGCATCTGGAAAGGCATTGCTTGATTAGGGATAGTCAGCACGGATTTGTGAGGGGTAGGTCTTGCCTTACAAGTCTTATTGACTTCTTTGAGGAGGTGACCAAGCATGTGGATGAAGGTAAAGCAGTGGATGTAGTGTACATGGATTTTAGTAAGGCATTTGATAAGGTTCCCCATGGTAGGCTTGTGCAGAAAGTAAGGAGGCATGGGATAGTGGGAAATTTGGCCAGTTAGATAACAAACTGGCTAACCGATAGAAGACAGAGAATGGTGGTGGATGGCAAATATTCAGCCTGGAGCCCAGTTACCAGTGGCGTACCGCAGGGATTAGTTCTGGGCCCTCTGCTGTTTGTGATTTTCATTAACGACTTGGATGAGGGAGTTGAAGGGTGGGTCAGTAAATTTGCAGATGATACGAAGATTGGTGGAGTTGTGGATAGTGAGGACGGCTGTTGTCGGCTTCACAGAGACATAGATAGAATGCAGAGCTGGGCTGAGAAGTGGCAGATGGAGTTTAACCCTGACAAGTGTGAGGTTGTCCATTTTGGAAGGACAAATATGAATGCGGAATACAGGGTTAAAGGTAGGGTTCTTGGCAATGTGGAGGAGCAGAGAGATCTTGGGGTCTATGTTCATAGATCTTTGAATGTTGCCACTCAAGTGGATAGAGCTGTGAGGAAGGCCTATGGTGTGCTAGCGTTCATTAGCAGAAGGATTGAATTTAAGAGCCGTGAGGTGATGATGCAGCTGTACAAAACCTTGGTCAGGCCACATTTGGAGTACTGTGTGCAGTTCTGGTTGTCTCATTTTAGGAAGGATGTGGAAGCTTTGGAAAGGGTGCAAAGGAGATTTACCAGGATGTTGCCTGGAATGGAGAGTAGGTCATACGAGGAAAGGTTGAGGGTGGGTGCTAGGCCTTTTCTCATTAGAACGGAGAAGGATGAGGGGCGACTTGATAGAGGTTTATAAGATGATCAGGGGAATAGATAGAGTAGACAGTCAGAGACTTTTTCCCCGGGTGGAACACACCATTACAAGGGGACATAAATTTAAGATAAATGGTTGAAGATATAGAGGGGATGTCACAGGTAGGTTCTTTACCCAGAGAGTAGTGGGGGCATGGAATGCACTGCCTGTGGAAATAGTTGAGTCGGAAACGTTAGGGACCTTCAAGCGGCTATTGGATAGGTACATGGATTAGGGTAGAATAATGGAGTGTAGATTAACTTCTTCTTAAGGGCAGCACGGTAGCATTGTGGATAGCACAATTGCTTCACAGCTCCAGGGTCCCAAGTTTGATTTCGACTTGGGTCACTGTCTGTGTGGAGTCTGCACATCCTCCCCGTGTGTGCGTGGGTTTCCTCCGGGTACTCCGGTTTCCTCCCACAGTCCAAAGATGTGCAGTTTGGGTGAATTGGCCATGAAAAATTGCCCTTAGTGTCCAAAATTCTATGATTAACCTAGGACAAAAGTTCGGCACAACATCGTGGGCCGAAGGGCCTGTTCTGTGCTGTATTTCTCTATCTCTATCACAGGCCGTGTCCAAAAGAGACTGATCACATGGCTGTGTCCCTTTTTATCCCTCTAGGGTTTCGCACTCTTTGGACGGTCCTTAATCTTGGACCCAATAATTCGACAGGCTTCGATCACTGCCTTCGATTTTGGCCAATAAAGGGGCGGGTGCCTTGGTGGCTGGGCGGGTCCTTAGTGGTCATTGACCTTGGCGGTTGGGCTCTCTCAGTAAAGGGGGGGGGGGGCGCCGATCAGTCTGTGTCTGTATCGGTTTCTTGAGTGCAGTCCGATTGTTCTGGGGAAATGGGCCATTAGAATGCAAACAAGTGGGGGTTTCGATCAGGTCTAGCTATCTGGGTGGGCCATAATTCCCATGATCCTTTGCAGGTGGCCATCTCAGATGGCTACTTCGGACACTCAGCTGGGGAATGCTGGAGCAAATCAAACACATACAAGGTCTATGGCAAGAAGGACCACATTGTCAAGGCATGTTGGGCTCAGAAAACCCCTTCTGCACCAAGAACGTACAAGAAGGATAACACAAGTAAACAACCTTGTCATGTGTACAAATTAGTGGATAAAGCTCATGATCACTCAAAAGACAGTGAAACTGAGCTACTGCAAGAGCTAAAGCTAGGTGCTTTGTCAATGTAGGGTGATCATCAACGTTTTTGGGCACATCCATATCATGAAATTAAATGAAAGTGGATACGGTCTCAGCAATTTCGCTAATACCGGAGACAATTTGTCATCAAAAGCTGAAGCAACTGCCTTTAAAACTGTCAAATGTGATCCTGAGGACGTACACTGAAGTGGTTAAACCTTTAAAAGATGCATTAAGGTGAAAGTATAATAGAATCCCTACAGTGCAGAACGAGGCCATTCAGCCCATCGAGCCTGCACCGACCCTCTGAAAGAGCACCCTACCTAGGCCCAATTCCCCCACCCTATCCCCGTAGCCCCACCTAAGGGCAATTTATCATGGCAAATCCACCTAACCTGCACATCTCTGGACTGTGGGAGGAAACCAACGCAGACACGGCGAGAATGTGCAAACTCCACATACACAGTCACCCGAGGCCGGAATTGAACCCGAGTCCCTGGCGCTGTGAGGAATCAGTGCTAACCGCTGTGCCGCCAGTGCAGGAGAGGCAAATGGGCAGATTCCAACGTTGGCTCTTCCCGTTGTCTGTGGACTTTTCCTGCTCTATTTGGTAGCGCATGGTAGGCTAAAATTAGGCTCAACTGGGAAACAGACAATTAATTAGTGGATTCAAAGAGAAACTACAACAATTCCTGAAGAAGTACGGGAAGATGTTCGGACATTAACTGTGCTCTGCGACTGGAGTTGAGCTACACCTAAAAACCAAGTCGGACAGCAAACCCAGGTGTCTCAAACCAGAACCGCACCAGAAGCCATCGATCTAAAGTCAAAGGGATTTCTGGGTGACAGAAATTCAGTCAAATTGATCCTCCACAGGCCTATCTACAGATGAATGTGGCCGCTGAATCACAGCCGCTACTCACCATTGTAATGCACAAAGGTCTGTTTTGTTGCAGAAAACTTCCTTTTGGGATAACATCTGCACCTGCTCTTTTTCAAATTCTGCATCAAATTCTAAGTGGTTTGAATGGAGCGCAATGTAATTCAGGAAACACACACCTCACCGGGTCGAGTGAACAGGAACACTTGATGGATTTGGAAGCTACCCTGAAGCAGTTACAGAGAGACAACCTGAGAGTTAAGATGGAAAGGTGTGACTTTCGAAGTGAATGCCCCTGAAGGCAAAATGTTTGAAAGAAACTTTACTGAAGTCAGAGCTTTTGGTTCATTACAACCCAAAAATGAAGCTGCAATTAACTTGCGATGCCTCAACCTATGGGGTTGGTGCAGTCGCCTCGCACATTTTGCCTTCAGGGCAGGAATGACCGATAGCATTCACTTCACGCACTCTTACCAGCACAGAAATTAATTGTGTTCAGCTAGAAAAAGAAGGCTTTGAGCATCATTTTCAGTGTAAGGAGGTTCCACCATTACCTTTTTGGGCGTCATTCTAGCCTTTTGATAATCATCGAGCCTTGACTACAGTCTTTGGGCCTTACAAAGGTATACCTTTGTTGTCAGCTAGCAGATTGCAAAGATGGTCGTTGATATTATTGGCACACACTTACGATATCCAGTATCACAAGTCAGAGCAGCGTGAAAATGTTGATTCTTTATCGTGATTGCTGTTACAAGTCTAGGATGACCCAGAAGAAAGCCCAGAATGGAGTTCTATTATGGGGAACCTGTTTGATTATTTCTCCGTGCTATAGTAGAATCATTGACCAACTGAATGAGGGACATCCTGGTGTAGTAAGGATGAAGGAATTGGCACACAATTATTTTTGGTGGCCAGGATGCTCAAATTAAAGAGAAAGTTGGTCAGTGCCAACGTTGTGCAAAACTAAGCAATCATTCACCATTACAACCATTAAACCCACAGGAATGGCCAACTGAGCCATGGCAGAGAATACACATTGATTATGCTGGTCCACTGGAGAGTCACATGTTCTTAGTGATTGTGGACATGCACTCGGAATGGCCAGAATTCACGATAAGAAGTCATCGACGACTGAGCAAATCATTGAAAAACTAGAAATTTTCGCCAGATTTGGAACGCCAGAGTGATAATGGTGCGCCGTTTATTTGGAAGGAGCTTGAGGTCTGATTGAAAGGGAACAGTTATACACCATATCAAGTCAGCTCCATATCATCCAGCAACAAATTGATTGGCTGAAGGTTTTGTGCAATCATTAAAGCATTCTATCAAAACATTGACGGACCAGGGGGCATTCTTAAGAAGAGTAAACAAATTTATAATATCCTATCCGAACACTGTACGTGCTACCACAGAAGGTTCACCAGCAATGCTGCTGTTTAAGAGGAAACTATGAACACAGGTGGAGATGGTTGACAGCTTCAAATTCCTAGGTGTGCACATCACCAACAATCTGTCCTGGTCCACCCACATGAATGCTACGAGCAAGAAGGCACAACAGTGCCTATACATTCTCAGGAAACTAAGGAAATGTGTATGTCCACATTGACTCTTACCAACTTTTACAGATGCACCATAGAAAGCAACCTATCTGGCTGCATCACAGCCTGGTATGGCAACTGCTCGGCCCAAGACTGTAAGAAACTATAGAGTCGTGAACACAGCCCAGTCCATCACACAAACCTGCCTCCCATCCATTAACTCTGTCTACAAATTTCGCTGCCTTGGGAAAGCGGGCAGCATAATCACAGATGCCCCCCACCCTGGTTATTCTCTCTTCCAACTTCTTCCATCGGGCAGGAGATACAGAAGTCTGAGAACCCGCACTAACAGATTCAAAAACAGCTTCTTCCCCGCTGTTACCAGGCTCCTGAATGATCCTCTTATGGACTGAACTGATCTCTCACACATCTTCTCCACTGAATAGTACCACACTCCTGTATACTTCACCCGATGCCTGTGTCTATGTATTTACATTGTGTATTTATGTTTGCCCTATGTATTTCATGTATGGAATGATCTGTCAGAACTGTACGCAGAACAATACTTTTCACTGTACCTCGGTACACGTGACAATAAACAAATCCAATCCGACATCCAACCTGATACTTCAGAGATTGTCAACAACAAGCACAAATTACTGGGAGGAAGCTCTAAAAGGGAAATATTCAACCAGGGAACGAGAGTGTTAGCTAGGGGTTAAACCACCAACAAGAAATTGGATACCAGCTACGATCCTAGCAGAGACAAGTACAGATGGATGATGGAAAGGTTTGATGATCAGGTACCTGCTGCACAACGTGAGTCTGCATAAACATCTCAAGAGGTTCTAAAATTTAGAAAATCTATAGAGCTATACTTTGGAACGGAGACCAGGGGCAGTGACGAGTTCAGGTTCTGTTTCTGAGGACTTTTCAATGCCTTTAGTGGCAGATACGGAAATAACTACTCAGGAAGCAACATCTACGGAAAGGAACGAGGAAGCAAATAGCCGAGTTCAAGAACACTGAATTCTACCAAATAGAAATAGACGTCCATCACAGACACTGTCTTGTTGAATTGTATATATGTATGGAAATAACATATCAGAAGATCTGTTGTACAAATGTTCATTGTTCAGCCTCCCCGAACAGGCGCCGGAATGTGGCGACTAGGGGCTTTTCACAGTAACTTCATTTGAAGCCTACTTGTGACAATAAGCGATTTTCATTTCATTTCATTTTCATGAAGTAAAGAGGCTGGGGCGTTACGTAGCTGAGAATAGATTCTTACTGGTTCTGCATCACGTGATGAGTCGTGATATCAGCAGAGTGTTAGTACAGATTTGGGCAGATTACCATCCTGATTATAAGACCATAAGACATAGGAGCAGAATTAGGCCATTCGGCCCATCGAGTCTGCTCCGGCATTCAATCATGGCTGATATGTTTCTCATCCCCGTTCTCCTGCCATCTCCTCGTAATCCCTGGTCCCCTTATTGATCAAGAATCGGTTTGAGTAACACTTAATAAACCTCTCACCGTGTTTTACAAGAATCCAGAAGTGTGTGCATTTCCATCCTTTTTCTTTTTGCAGCAACAAACGCCCTCCAAGTTACTCACCATCCTGACTTGGAAATTTGGCAAGTCAGCTATGACTCTCCCCAATTTCTGCAGATGCACCATAGAAAGCATTCTCTCTGGTTATATCACAGCTTGGTATGGATCCTGCTCTGTCCAAGACGGCAGGAAACTACAAAAGGTCATGAATGTCGCCCAATCCATCACGCAAACCAGCCTCCCATCCATCGACTCTATCTATAATTCCCGCTGCCTCAGAAAGGCAGCCAGCAATATTAAGAACCCCACGCACCCCGGATATATTCTCTTCCACCTTCTTCCCTTAGGTAAAAGATACCAAAGTTTGAGGTCACGTACCAACCGACTCAAGAACAGCTTCTTCCCTACTGCCATCAGACTTTTGAAAGGACCTACCTCATATTAAGTTGATCTTTTCTCTACGTCCCAGTTATGACTGTAACATTATGTTCTGCAGTCTCTCCTTCCTTCCCTGTGTACGGTATGCATTGTTTGTACAGCATGCAAGAAACAACACTTTTCACTGTATACTAATACACGTGACAATAATAAATCAAATCAAATCAAATCAAATATCACCGTTCCTCCACTGTCGCGGGGTCAAAATCCTGGAACTCCCCAACAGCACTGTGGGTGCACCTACAACTCATGAACTGCAGCGGTTCAAGAAGGCAGCTTACCACCACCTCCTGAGGGGCAATTAGGGATGGGCAACAAATGCCAGCCTGGCCAGCGACACCCACATTCCATAAAGGAATAAAAACAAAAGATAACACCACCTTCCCAAGGGCACAAAGAGCTGAACAATAAATATCGGGCGCGATTCTCCGCCCCCCACGCCGGGTGGGAGAATAGCGGGAGGGCCTCCCGACATTTCTCACGCCCTCCCGCTATTCTCCCCCCCCCACGCCCGAACCACGCCACGAATCGCCGCTCGCCGTTTATTACGGCGAGCGGCGATTCTCCGAGGTCGATGGGCCGAGCGGCCGGGCCTTCACGCCTGTTTCAACACGGCAGCAAACATACCTACTCGCTGCTGTCGTGAAACGGGCGCCAGATGCCCGTTTGGGGCATTTAGAGGCCCGATTGGCACAGGAGCACCACGACTGTGCTCGGGAGGGGACAGGCCCGCGATCGGTGCCCACCGATCGCGGGCCGTGCGTCCAAAACAGACGCACTCTTTCCCCTCCGCCGCCCGGCAAGATCAAGCCGCCACGTCTTGCAGGGCAGCTGAGGGAAAAGACGGCAACTGCGCATGCGCGGGTTGGCGTTGTCCAACCTGCGCATGCGCGGCTGACGTCATCGGCCGCGTCAGCCGCCGTGGCGCTTGACATGCGGCCTTGACGACCGTCGTCAAGGCCTCGCCACCGTGACACACGGGGCCGCGCTCCTAGCCCCGCCCGAGGGGGAGAATCGGCCCCGGAAGTGGCCGTGAAGGCTGCCGTGGGTCACGGCCTGTCCCACGGCAGCCTCTACAATTCTCCGCATTTGCGGAGAATCTCGCCCATCAACTTTGCCAGTGATGCCCACATCCCAAGAATAAATTAATTTATGGTGACTGTGCATTGACTTATCACCCCAGGTGCCTAAGAAAGGGGTTATCCGACCAGAATTATGGTGAAGTAACGCTTGTCGGGTTTATGGTGCTGATTTCCTGCCAGGTGTATGGTGGGGTAACCCTGCCAAGTACATGATGGCCTCATGCCAAGAACATGCAAAGCTATCAGATACATATTGACTGGATTATCAGTTGAACCTACAAAATCTGGCATGTTGAACATTTTTTCATTTGTCGTAGCTTTGATTCAATGGCTAAAGCTTATTGGTGCCCACTAGTGGCTGAACATTTGAACAACACATCTCACACATCGGGTTTTGCTGTTGGCTTCTAACTGGATCCCGTGGTATTACTTCTACATTTTTTTTCAAAAAATATACTTTATAAAATCTATAATAAACATTACAGAACATTTCAAATTGTGACTATACATTTCCATCAAAGTTACACATTGCCTTGACTTTCTTCCATTCAATTGGGATGACATTACACACATATCGCTCTTTACGTTACAATTCTTTCTCAAATATTTACATTATCATGTTTCTTTTATACATTGAAGTGTTAGTGACCCAGACCAAGGGGCTTTACACTGTTACCAACCCCTCTGTGTAAATTTGCTGGTAAGACCTCACACAGAGGTCTTCCCCCATTGCGCCTTGGCGGCAGCTGCCCCAAGCTTGAGTGCGTCCCTCAGCACGTAGTCCTGGACCTTGGAATGTGCCAGTCTGCAACACTCGGTCGAGGACAATTCTTTGCACTGGAAGATCAGCAAGTTTCGGGCAGACCAAAGAGCATCTTTCACCGAGTTGATGACCTTCCAGCAGCAGTTGATTTTTGTTTCGGTGTGTGTCCCTGGAAACAGTCCGTAGAGCACAGAGTCCTGTGTTACTGAGCTGCTCAGGATGAACCTGGACAAATACCACCGCATCTCTGTCCAGACCTTCTTTGCAAAGGCACATTCCACAAGGAGGTGGGCGACCGTCTCATTTCCCCCACAGCCACTCCGAGGGCAGTGTGCAACGGTGCTGAGACTTCGGGTGTACATGAAGAATCTGACAGGGAGGGCCCTTCTCACCACCAGCCAAGCTAGGTCTTGGTGCTTGTTTGGCAGTGCTGGTGATGAGGCATTCTGCCAGATGACTCTGACAATCTGCTCAGGGAACCGTCCGACGTCCTCCACAGTCTCCTTTTCCCTGAGGGCCTCGAGGACATTACGTGCTGACCACTGCTTCATTGCCTTGTGGTCAAAGGTGTTTTTCTTCAAACATTTTTCCACGACAGACAGGTGGTACGGCACAGTCCAACTACTTGGAGCGTTCCGCGGCAATGAGGCCAGGCCCATCCTTCACAACACCGGGGACAGGTAGAACCTCAGTATGTTGTGACACTTGGTGTTTACATACTGGGGGTCCACGCACAGCTTGATGTAGCTGCACACAAAGGTGGCCATCAGGATGAGGGAGACGTTGGGTACGTTCCTCCCTCCTTTATCCAGAGGTTTGTATTACTTCTACATAGTAAGGTGAAACCTACAGCATAGAAACAAGCTATTCAACACGTCTGGATTGTGCCAATGTTTATGTTCCTTACAAACCTCTTCCCACTCCTCTTTTTCACACAATCATAGAATTATACAACAACAAAAATTTGTATTCATATAGCATCTTTTAAGTCCTAAGGCATTTTGCGGGAGCTTTCTAAAGCAAAATATGGCAAAAAAGGACACAAATGCGAGGCAGGGAGGTGGAAAGGTTTAGGGAGGTGGAAAGGTTTAATAAGTCTAGAGCTTGGGGCTCAGATTGCAGGAAGCACAGCTAACAATGGTGGAACGATTAAAATCCGGGATGTGGCATAGAATGAGGCCACCTGGCCCATCGAGCCTGTGCCATCTCTTTGGTAGGCACTGTCTACTCATCTGCTCTTTCCCCATAACTAGTACATTCTTTCTCTTCAAGTATTTATTCAATTCTCTTTTAATCCGATTGAAGCTGTGTTCACCACCATTTTAGACAACGCAAGACCGTGACGATTTGCTGAGTAAAACCAAATCCCTCAATGCCACCTCCAATTCTTTTGCCAATCACCTTAAATTATGTTTCCTCTGGTTCCTGGCACTTCTGCCACTGGGAAAAGCATGGCCTTGATCATTTTACCCCCAAAGCCTCTCATGATTTCAAACATCCCCAATTAGTCTCCTCTTCACCCACTCTGCCCTAAGCAGAACAGCTTCTGCAGTCCCTTCACATAAATTAAGTCCCTCATCACATCTACCATTCTAGTAAATCTCTTCTACGTGTTCTCTAGCCACATCTGTGTACACTTCTATTCCTTTCTGCTTCTTATGAGCAGCATGATGGCACAGTGGTTAGAACTGCTGCCTCGCAGTGAAGGAACCCGGGTTCATTACCGCCCTTGGGTAACTGTGGAGTTTGAACTTTCTCCCCGTGTCTGCGTGGGTTTCCTCCAGGTGCTCTGGTTTCCTCCCACAGTCCAAAGATGTGCAGGTTAGGTGGATTGGCCATGCTAAATTGCCCCTTAATGTGCAAAGGTTAGGTGGGGTTACGGGGATGGGGTGGGCGAGTGGGCCTGAATGGGGTGCTCTTTCGAAGGGCTGGTTTAGACTCAATGGGCTGAATGGCCTCCCTCCGCACTGTAGGGATTCTATGATTCTACATTTCGGGTGTCAATCCAGCTTCTCCTTAAATGCAAGCAAACTATTCACCTCAATTACTCTTTGCGGTAGTGAGTTACACATTCTAACCACTCTATGAGTACAGAAGTTTCTCTTGAATTCCTTATTGGATTTATTAACAACTATCTTACATGTATGGCCCCAAGTTTTATCTTGCCCAGAAGTGAAAACATCCCCTTTGTGTCCTCCCTGGAAAAAAACCTTTATAACATTAAAAACCTCTATTCGGTCAATCCTTAATCCTCTCTTTTCAATAGAAAAGAGCACCAGTCTGTTCATACTTTCCTGATTAATATATTCTCACTTCTGCAATCATCCTTGTGAATCTGTTGTTCAGTGTCTGTAAATACTTGCTAAAGTGTGGAGACCAGAACTGTCTGCAATATTTGAAGTGGGGTCTAACCAACGTACTTTATTGTCTGCTTTTCTATCCTATTTCTCTGAAAATGAGTGGATCACGAGAAATCATAGAATCCTTACAGTGCAGAATGAGGCCGTTCAGCCCCTCGAGTCTACACCAACGGTTCGAAAGAGCATTCTACCTGAGCCCAATCTCCCGCCCTATCCCCGTAACCCCATCTAACCCTCGGACACTTAGGGAAGATTTATCATGGCCAATCCACCTGACCTGCACATCTTTGGAATGTGGGAGGAAACCGGAAACCCACGCATACACGGGGAGAATGTGCAAACTCCACACAGACAGTCACCGAGATAGAGAATCGAACTGGGGTCCCTGATGCTGTGAGGCAGCAGCACTAATCACAGTGCCACCGTGCTGCCCACAGAACACATCGGGGGAAACTGTTTTCATTAGCATAAGGGTTAAGAACCAAAGGCTGTAGATTTAAGTTGATGCGTAAAAGGACCACAGGCAACGTGAGGGAAGCAAGGCTATGGGGAAAGGCTGGAGAAATGGGACTAGCTGAATTGTTCCTTCATAGAGCTAGCATGGTTTCAACAGGCCGAAGAGCCTTCTTCTGTGTTCTAACCATACTATGGGGGGGGGGGGATTTTCTGGAGCTCCCGCCGAGACCAGAAATTCTCGCTGAAGTTAACAGATCTTTAAAGGTCGCCAAGCTTTCGATACCACCATTTACAGAAATTGCTGCAGGAAATGTATCCCTATGTTTCCCTCATCCTAACCCATCTTTCATTTTTCTTAATGTTTTTATTTATCTGCATCCCTACTTTTAGTGATTTGTGTCCATGTACTCTTCATAGTTTTGCTCCTCTGTCACAATTAGATTCTTATTTTCCTAATGCTTCCCACCAAAATGTAATTACTCAAACTTAATTATATTGAAGCTCACTTGTCAACTTCAAGCCCATTCAGCAAGTTTATTAATCTTCTCTTGTATTATAGAACATACAGCGCAGAAGGAGGCCATTCGGCCCATCGAGTCTGCACCGACCCACTTAAGCCCTCACTGCCACCCTATTCACCCGAACCCAATAACCCCTCCTCACCGTTTTGGACACGAAGACACAATTTATCATGGCCAATCCACCTAACCTGCATGTCGTTGGCTGGGAGGAAACCGGAGCACCCGGAGGAAACCCACGCAGATAAGGGGAGAATGTGCAGACTCCACACAGACAGTAACCTAGTGGGGAATCGAACCTGGGACCCTGGCGCTGTGAAGCCACAGTGCTATCCACTTGCGCTACCATGCTGCCCTCATTATGCCACAGTCTTGCTCGGTATTGGCTCTACAACCTTCCAATTTGGTGTGGTCGACGAATTTTGAAATTGTGCGTTCAGTTCCCAAGTCCAGATAATTTTTATCGGGGGAGAATGGTTTAAATTCTCACAAACTCAGATCAGAGGCTGATTTCAACCTGCTAGACCCATGGTTTCATAGTTTGGGGTACTTGCTCGTGTTGTTGGGGCACGATTAGCCTAGAGTGGCAGGGGGATGGGAGCCTGAATGGGGAGACACAAGAGAGGGAATCAAAGATAGAAATTAAAGACAGAATAATAGAAATCAAATGCATGAAAAAGAAGAGAGAGGTCAAAAGTGAACATAGGCCCCTTAGAAAATGAATCTGGGTAGATAGTTATAGGGAACAAGGAAATGGCAGAAAAGTTAAACAGATAGGGCAGCACGGTAGCATAAATGCTTCACAGTTCCAGGGTCCCAGGTTCGATTCCCGGCTGGGTCACTGTCTGTGCGGAGTCTGCACATCCTCCCCGTGTGTGCGTGGGTTTCCTCCGGGTGCTCCGGTTTCCTCCCACAGTCCAAAGATGTGCGGGTTAGGTGGATTGGCCATGCTAAATTGCCCGTAGTGTCCTAAAAAGTAAGGTTGGGGGAGGGGGTTGTTGGGTTACGGGTATAGGGTGGATACGTGGGTTTGAGTAGGGTGATCATGGCTTGGCACAACATCGAGGGCCGAAGGGCCTGTTCTGTGCTGTACTGTTCTATGTTCTATATTTTGCAACAATCTTTACGGTGGAAGATATTTTGAGCATCCCATTCATACTAAAGAATTCCATAAATACTAAAGAAATACGAAGATTATTCATTAAAATAATACGGGGGATGAATTAAATACCATCACCATCACTCGTGAAGTATTAGACAAATTAACGGGGCTAAAGACAGATAAGTCCCCTGACCCTGATGACTTGCAACCCAGGATCCGGAAAGATCGACATCTCACGCAGACATGGAGAAAGTGCATTAAACAGGAAATTCGAGATATATATAACACAAGGGTGTTACAGGAACCAGGGGTGACTTTAATGTACATACAGATTTGGCAAATCAAATTAGCAACAATACTGAAGTGGATTAATTCATGATGTGTACGAGATGACTTCTTAGACCAGCATGTTGAGGAACCAATTTGGGAATATTCTATACTGG
This sequence comes from Scyliorhinus canicula, assembly GCF_902713615.1. Classification (NCBI taxonomy): domain Eukaryota; kingdom Metazoa; phylum Chordata; class Chondrichthyes; order Carcharhiniformes; family Scyliorhinidae; genus Scyliorhinus; species Scyliorhinus canicula. The sequence continues at coordinate 17,402,460 of NC_052151.1, read as the reverse complement.
ATTTGGTATTATGCAATGAGAAGGTGTTAATTAATAATTTTGTTTTCCGGCTTCTGGTGACGGACATGGAGGAGTAGGTCACACATTTGATAGCTCCCGCCTGTGACGGACTTTTGGACCTTTTTCACCCGTTTTTTTCTGGATTTTATTGGATGAATGGGTGGAGAGTGAGAGGGTGAGGAGAAATCCCCCTCTAGTGTATGGAGAATTGGACCAGAAGTAGCCGTGTGAGAAGACAAAGTTCTACAAGACAGACGCGAGCAGAGCTGGCAACGCGGGAAAGCATGGGCAGCACGGTAGCATTGTGGATAGCACAATCGCTTCACAGCTCCAGGGTCCCAGGTTCGATTCCGGCTTGGGTCATTGTCTGTGTGGAGTCTGCACATCCTCCCCGTGTGTGCGTGGGTTTCCTCCGGGTGCTCCAGTTTCCTCCCACAGTCCAAAGATGTGCAGGTTAGGTGGATTGGCCATGCTAAATTGCCCTTAGTGTCCAAAATTGCCCTTAGTGTTGGGTGGGGTTACTGGGTTATTTGGATAGGGTGGAGCTGTTGACCTTGGGTAGGGTGCTCTTTCCAAGAGCCGGTGCAGACTCGATGGGCCGAATGGCCTCCTTCTGCACTGTAAGCTCTATGATCTATGAGAAGCAGGGCCGCGGGGAGACGGCACAGTGGTCAACAGAGAAGCTGGTGAAGTTTTTTGAAGATTGCTTCGCCAAGCTGAAGAAGGACACGCTGGACCCGATCAAGGCTTCAATTGATCAGGTTGTGCAGAATCAAGAAATCCACGGACATGCGATCCAGGAGGTGGAGAAAAAGGTGTCCGAGTACGAGGAATACCTAACCGTGCTGGAGACCAAGGTGGAGAGGAAGAATGACCACCAGAAAAGAATGTGGGAGAGGCTGGAGGACTTGGAGAACAGGTCCAGGATGCAGAACCTGAGAATTGTCGGCCTCCCTGAGGGCAGTGAGGGGTCGGATGCGAGAGCCTATGGTGCCATGACAAACATGCTGGAGAAGGTGATGGGGGCTGAGGCGTTCCCTCGGCCCCTGGAAGTGAATAGAGCGCACAGAGCCCTCGCGAAGAAGCCCCGAGCGAACGAGCTGCCGAGGCGATGGTGGTAGGTATGCAACGATTCCTGGACAAGGTACACGTTCTGCAGTGAGACAAGAAAGAGCGGAGCAGCAGGTGGGAGAATTGTGAGCTGCGCATTTATCAAGACCTGTGTCATGATATGCAAACATGCAACCAATGAACACTCAGAATAAAACACAACCAATGGGCAGTCAGGATGCTCAGAGGTGGCATCACCACAAGGGGGCATGACATAAACACTATAAAAGGGATGAGGCACTCACACTCAGCCTCTTTCCAGAGACAAACATCTGGAGAGTTAGACAGGGTTGATGAGCAGCATCACACCCCAACACGTGGCTTAGAGCAAGCTGGTACAGTTAGACTGAGTTACTACAGTTAGAGTAGCAGAGGGTCGAACTCATTTGAGAACTGTGTTAATAGTTCAATAAACACGTTGAACTCATTTCAGAGTCTGGAGCATCCTTTAGTTAAGACTGCATCAAGTAGCAGCCTGTGTTATCCGAAGCAGCAGAACACAACATGATACCAGGAGTGACTGTTCAATCTATTGAGTTCAACTCAGTAAGATCCGTGACAATCAGCTACTGAATTCAGACACAATGGACAAGATTCAGGCTCCTCATCAGCTCAGGACCACCGGCAATCTTAGTGCCAACTGGCGATCATTCAAGCAGAAATTTCAACTATACGTGGAAACATCCGACCTCAATGGCACGACTGATGCTTGGAAGATAGCTCTTCTACTCACCACTGTGGGTGACCATGCGATAGAGATCTTCAACTCCTTTCACTTTTCCAAAGGGTAGGACAAAACAAAGTGCCAAACCATCCTGGACAAATTCGACAGCCACTGCGAGGTGGACATCAACAAAATCTTCGAGCGCTACATCTTCAAGCAGAGGATGCAAGGTAAAGACAAATCCCTCAACTCCTATCTAACTAACCTTAGACTGTTAGCGTAATCCTGCAACTTTGGTGATATCACTGACTTCACGATCAGAGACCAAATCGTTTTTGGAGTCCACTCTGGTCCTCTGCGAGAGCAATTGTTGAAAATCAAGCACATGACCCTGCCAGTCACGATTGAAATGTGTACTGTGCATGAGCACACTAAAAATCGCTATTCACAGTACTAAACAGCAGAAAGTGAAAAACAAGCCTCCCATGAGGTGGAGAGTGTTCAGGCCATCTCCCGGATGCAGCGCCTCCACATTGACGAAAGCAGCCATTTTGCGTGCTCTGCCCGGGGCCCAACGCATGTGCAATGTGATCGGGAACACGAAACAGCCGAGAATTGCACCGCACATGCGCAAAAACGTACTGAGTGTCATGACGTCATGACGTGTGCGAACTGCGGCACTGCGCATTTTAAAAAAAAACTGCCCTGCAAGAGGCAAACGCTGTTTAAACTGTGGGAAACCAAACCACTATGCAGCCCTGTGCAGATCTGTACCACCAGTCGGGAGCCAGCGTTCCCAATTCCGACAGCGGCACATCAGAAGTGTGTAACACCGAATGCACGACTCTGATCCAGGCAGTGCGACGGATCCAGATGATGAATACCTGGACAACACTTACCGAGTGGGCATTATTACGAAGTGCGAATACGCCACACTGGATACATCGCAAATCCAATCAATCCTGGCCGTGGATTCCGAGGACGCATGCAGTGATGAAGGTCAACCACTGCCCCATCCAGTTCAAACTGGACACAGGTGCCTCCGCCAACCTGATTTCGCAGATGGATTTCAAGAGAATCAAGAAGCCGCCCACAATCCTTCCAGCTGCCTGCAAACTCCTGGTCTACAATGCAAACACAATCAAGGCACTGAGATCCTGCCATCTGCAGGTGTCCAGCCGACACACAAAAGCAAGCTTACGCTTTGAGATTGTTAAACCAGACAGGGCGTCCCTGCTGGGTGCACATGCCTGCAAGCAACTGAACCTCATTCAAAGGGTCTACACCACGACACCGTCCCATTCGGATCTTCAGGCCAGCATTAATGACATCCTAACCCAGTACCCAGATGTATTTAGCGGGATGGGCACGCTGCCATCCGAGTACAAGATTCTACTGCGGCCTGATGCCAAGCTGGTGGTCCACGCACCACGACGTGTCCCTGCTCCACTGAGAGAGCGCCTGAAGGCAGAGCTCCCGAGTCCACGACAAAAAGGCATCATCTCCAAAGTCACTGAACCAACCGACTGGGTCAGCTCGATGGTGTGCGTAAAGAAGCCTTCAGGGGACCTATGCATCTGCATTGACCCCAAGGATCTAAACAAAAACATTATGTGGAAAAAAACCCCATCCCGAAGAGGGAAGAAATCACAAGTGAGATGGCACACGCGCGCTTCTTCACAAAATCGGACGCATCCCAAGGATTTTGGCAAATCCAAATTGAAGAATCCAGCAGAAAACTCTGCACCTTCAACTAGCCTTTTGGCAGATTCTGCTACAACTGAATTGGCATCATCTCAGCATCAGAGATTTTCCATCGCATCAAGGAACAGATGATGGAGGGAATAGAAGGGGTTCATTTCTACTTTAACGATATCATAATCTGGTCCACAACCCCAGAGGAACATGTGTCGCAACTCAAGAAATTATGAACATGGCCTCAAGCTAAACAGGTCCAAGTACTGTTTTGGGACATACAAAGAACAAAGAACAAAGAAAAGTACAGCACAAGAACAGGCCCTTCGGCCCTCCAAGCCCGTGCCGACCATGCTGCCCGACTAAACTACAATCTTCTACACTTCCTGGGTCCGTATCCCTCTATTCCATCCTATTCATGTATTTATCAAGATGCCCCTTAAATGTCACTATCGTCCCTGCTTCCACCACCTCCTCCGGCAGCGAGTTCCAGGCACCCACTACCCTCTGAGTAAAAAACTTGCCTCGTACATCTACTCTATACCTTGCCCCTCACACCTTAAACCTATGCCCCCTAGTAATTCACCACTCTACCCTGGGGGAAACCCTCTGACGATCACCTGTCTATGCCTCTCAATTTTGTAGACCTCTGTCAGGTTGCCTCTCAACCTCCGTCATTCTGGTGAGAACAAACCGAGTTTATTCAACAGCCCCTCATAGCTAATGCCCTCCATACCAGGCAACATCCTGGTAAATCTCTTTTGCACCCCCTCTAAAGCCTCCACATCCTTCTGGTAATGTGGCGACCAGAATTGAACACTATACTCCAAGTGTGGCCTAACTAAGGTTCTATACAGCTGCAATATGACTTGCCAATTCTTATGCTCAATGCCCCGGCCAATGAAGGCAAGCATGCCATATGCCTTCTTAACTACCTTATCCACCTGTGTTGCCCCTTTCAGTGACCTGTGGACCTGTACACCTAGATCTCTCTGACTTTCAATACTCTTTAGAGTTCTCCCATTCACTGTATATTCCCTACCTGCATTAGACCTTCCAAAATACATTACCTCACATTTGTCCGAATTAAACTCCATCTGCCATCTCTCCGCCCAAGTCTCCAAATGATCTAAATCGTGGTGTATCCTCTGACAGTCCTCATCGCTATCCGCAATTCCACCAACCTTTTTGTCGTCTGCAAACTTACTAATGAATGAAATGAAATGAAATGAAAATCGCTTATTGTAGGCTTCAATGAAGTTACTGTGAAAAGCCCCTAGTCGCCACATTCCGGCGCCTGTCTGGGGAGGCTGGTACGGGAATTGAACCGTGCTGCTGGCCTGCTAGGTCTGCTTTAAAAGCCTGTGATTTAGCCCAGTGAGCTAAACCAGCCCCTGAGCTAAACCAGCCTCTAATCAGACCAGTTACATTTTCCTCCAAATCATTTATATATACTACGAACAGCAAAGGTCCCAGCACTGATCCCTGCGGAACACCATTAGTCACAGCCCTCCAATCGGAAAAGCACCCTTCCATTGCTACTCTCTGCCTTCTATGAAATGAAATGAAAATCGCTTATTGTCACGAGTAGGCTTCAAATGAAGTTACTGTGAAAAGCCCCTAGTCGCCACATTCCGGCGCCTGTTCGGGGACCTAGCCAGTTCTGTATCCACCTTGCCAGCTCACCCCTGATCCCGTGTGACTTCACCTTTTGTACCAGTCTACCATGAGGGACCTTGTCAAAGGCCTTACTGAAGTCCATATAGTCAACATCCACTGACCTACCAGTATCAATCATCTTTGTGACCTCTTTAAAAAACTCTACAAAGTTAGTGAGACACGACCTCCCCTTCACAAAACCATGCTGCCTCTCACTAATACGTCCATTTGCTTCCAAATGGCAGTAGATCCTGTCTCGGCAGCACGGTAGCATAGTGGATAGCACAATCGCTTCACAGCTCCAGCGTCCCAGGTTCGATTCCGGCTTGGGTCACTGTCTGTGCGGAGTCTGCACATCCTCCCCGTGTGTGCGTGGGTTTCCTCCAGGTGCTCCGGTTTCCTCCCACAGTCCAAAAATGTACAGGTTAGGCGGATTGGCCATGATAAATTGCCCTTAGTGTCCAAATTGCCCTTAGTGTTGGTTGGGGTTACTGGGTTATGGGGATAGGGTGGAGGTGTTAACCTTGGGTGGGGTGCTCTTTCCAGGAGCCGGTGCAGATTCGATGGGCCGAATGGCCTCCTACTGCACTGTAAATTCTATGAAACTATGAATAAGTCTCTCCAGTAATTTCCCTACCACTGACATAAGGCTCACCGGCCTGTAGTTCCCTGAATTATCCTTGCTACCCTTCTTAAACAAAGGAACAACATTGGCTATTTTCCAGTCCTCCGGGACATCACCTGAAGACAGTGAAGATCCAAAGTTTTTTGTCAAGGCAATTTCCACTCTAGCCTCCTTCAGTATTCTGGGATCGATCCCATCAGGCCCTGGGGACTTATCTACCTTAATATTTTTCAAGACGCCCAACATCTCGTCTTTTTGGATCTCAATGTGACCCAGGCTATCTACACACCCTTCTCCAGACTCAACATCCACCAATTCCTTCTCTTTTGTGAGTACTGATGCAAAGTATTCATTTAGTACCTCACCCATTTCCTCTAGCTCCACACATAGATTCCCTCGCCTGTCCTTCAGTGGGCCAATCCTTTTCCTGGCTACCCTCTTGCTTTTTATGTACGTGTAAAAAGCCGTGGGATTTTCCTTAACCCTATTTGCCAATGGCTTTTCATGACCCCTTCTAGCCTCCCTGACTCCTTGCTTAAGTTCCTTCCTACTTTCCTTATATTACACACAGGCTTTGTCTGTTCCCAGCCTCCTAGCCCTGACAAATGCCTCCTTTTTCTTTTTGACGAGGCCTACAATTGTCTTGTTAAGTTCCTGGGCGATCAGATTTTGCGACACGGTGTGCGCCCAGACACAGGCAAAATTAAAGCCATCAAAGCAATGAAAGTCCCCAAGGACAAGAAGGCAGAACTGCGCTTCCTGGGAATGGTCAATTTCCTTGGCAAGTTCATCCCGAACTTGGCAACACACACCACGGCCCTACGCAACCTGGTGAAAAAAAACCAGCCTGTGAGTGGAAGGCGGAGCACCGAACATGGTGGCTGGAGCTGAAAGCCAAGCTCACCACTGCACCCGTCCTTGCATTCTTTGACCCAGACCGAGAGACCAAGATATCCACAGATGCAACTCAGGATGGCATTGGGGCGGTGTTGCTTCAAAGAGACGTCATCCTGGGTACCAGTAGCATACGCGCCACGGGCAATGGCACCCACTGAGACCAGCTATGTGCAGATTGAGAAGGAGTGTCGGTCTTCTCACCGGCATCCTCAAATTTCATGATTATGTCTACGGTTTGCCAACATTTACTGTTGAGACGGATCATAGGCCTCTGGTCCACATCATCCAAAAGGACCTGAATGACATGACGCCTCGTTTGCAGAGAATTCTGCTCAAACTCCGGAGGTATGATTTCAATTTGGTGTACACCCCTGGCAAGGAGCTCATCATCGCCGATGCATTGTCCCGCTCCGTCAACTCACCCAGTGAACCACTGGAGATCATCCAGCACATTGAATTGCAGGTACAACTGTGTGCCAGCACTCTCCCGGCAACAGATGAGAAGATCGTTCTCATCCGAGAAGAGTTGGCCAAAGTTGCAGCGAGTCATTCACAACCTCAGCAATGGCTGGCAGAAAGAGCAATGCCCTCAATTCTACAACGTCAAGGACGACCTGACGCTGATTGACGGCATCCTGCTCAAGCTGGACAGGATAGTCATCCCGCTACGTCTCCAGAGCATGGTGCTGTGGCAGATTCATGAGGGACACCTGGGTGTAGAAAAGTGCAGACGCAGGGCCCGGAAAGCTGTCTACTGGCCCGGCGTCAACCAGGACATCACGGACATGGTCCTGCACTGCGAAACCTGTCAGAGGTTCCAACCAGCGCAGAGCAAGGAGACGATCCAACCACATGACCGAGAGACCTCCCCGTGGTCAAAGGTTGGCATTGCTACAGACCAGACTAGATTAAGAAAGGGGAGGGTCAGCCAAATATTCCACTTAGGCTGGACTCAAAGACCAGGGGGGTAGCGATTGTGATTAATAAACGGGTGGCATTCGAGGCAGGGATAATTGTGTCAGACACAGGGGGCAGGTACATAGTGGTGAGTGGGAAACTGGAGGGGATGCGGGTGGTACTCGTGAACGTATATGCTCCGAATTGAGACGACGTGGAATTTATGAGGCGGGTGTTAGGCAAGATCCCAGACGTTGAGTCACATAACTTGACCATGGGAGGAGATTTTAACAGAGTCATTGATTCGGAATTGGACCGGTCAAAATCCAGTCAGAGGGTACCAGCCACGGCAAAGGAATTGAAGGGGTTTATGGAACAGATCGGGCAAGTAGACCCACGGAGGTTTGGACAGCCAAGGGCGAAGGAGTTTTCCTTTTTCTCACATGTCCACAAGGTATACTCTCGGATCGACTTTTTTGTTCTGAGCAGGGCGCTAATACCGGAGGTGGTGGATACTGAGTACTCGGCAATCGCAGTGTCGGATCATGCCCCGCATTGGGTGGATCTACAGGTTAGTGTGGAGATAGGGCAAAGCCCGCTGTGGAGGCTGGATGTGGGGTTGCTAGTGGACAAAGTGATCTGTGGGCGGGTTAACAAGTCCATCCAGAACTACCTGGAAACAAATGATACGGGGGAGGTTTCCGCAGCGACGGTCTGGGAAGCTTTGAAGGCAGTAGTCAGAGGGGAATTAATCTCGATACGGGCCCACAGAGAAAGGCGGAACGGGCTGAGAGGGACAGGTTAGTGGAGGGGATACTCCAGGTGGACAGGAGATACTCGGAGGCCCCGGATGCAGGGCTGAGGGAGCGGCGAAGGTTACAGGTGGAGTTTGGGTTGCTGACTACAGGGAAGCCGGTGGATCAGCTGAGGAAGGCAAGAGGGACGATCTGTGAGTGCGGGGAAAAGGCAAGCAGAATGTTAGCGCACCAGCTCAGAAAAAGGGAGGCAGCCAGCGAGATAGGGAGAGTAAATAGGAGAGGAGGGATCACGTCCTGACCCAGCGGGAGTGAACGAGCTGTTTAAGGACTTTTGTAGTAAATTATATGAGTCGGAGCCCCCATCTGGGGGGATGAGGCAGTTCTTGGGTCAGCTGAGGTTCCCGAGGGTAGATGAGGATCTGGTGGAGGGGCTGGGAGCCCCAATTGAGATTGAGGAAATAATCAAGGGGCTGGAGGGCATGCAGTCGGGCAAGGCTCCGGGGCCTGGCGGCTACCCGGTGGAATTCTATAAGAAGTTTTCAGAGATATTGAGCCCATTGCTGCTCAGGGCATTTAATGAAGCAAGAGAGAAGGGAGCCCTCCCTCCAACAATGTCACAGGCCTCGATTTCATTGATCCTGAAACGGGAGAAGGATCCGGAGCAATGAGGGTCATACAGGCCAATTTCTCTACTGAATGTGGGAATGCCAAACTGCTGGCTAAGATACTGGCCACAAGGATAGAGGACTGTGTCTTGGGGGTGATAGGGGAAGACCAGACAGGATTTGTAAAGGGCAGGCAACGCACGGCCAATGTTCAAAGGCTTCTAAATGTTATTATGATGCCCTCAGAAGGAGAGGAGGTGGAGGTGGTGGTAGCGATGGATGCGGAGAAGGCTTTTGATTGGGTGGAGTGGAATTACCTGTGGGAGGCCCGGGGAAGGTTTGGGTTTGGTGAGGGCTTTATTGACTGGGTGCGGTTGCTCTATCAGGCACCAGTAGCGAGTGTGCGTACGAACCGGTTGAGGTTGGGGTATTTTAAACTACACCGAGGGACAAGGCAAGGGTGCCCCCTCTCCCCCTTACTGTTTGCTCTGGCCATAGACACGAAGAGCCCTGTAAGCATCAACCTTTGGCGGGAAATTACGGAGGACGGCTTCTTCCAATTTCTAGCAGCTAACAAGCAAAGCAAGAGGATTGTGAAGATGGATCTTTTTGTTACAAGGAAGTCACGGCCAGAGAAACAAATAGGCAATGTATCTACTGACCAGGATCTCGGGCAGCATGGTAGCACAAGTGGCTAGCACTGTGACTTCACAGCGCCAGGGTCCCAGGTTCGATTCCCCACTGGGTCAGTGTCTGTGTGGAGTTTGCACGTTCTCCCTGTGTCTGCGTGGGTTTGCTCCGGTTTCCTCCCACAGTCCAAAGATGTGTAGGTTAGGTGGATTGGTCATGATAAATTGGCCTTCGTGACCAAAAAGGTTAGGATGGGTTATTGGGTTACGGGGATAGGGTGGACGTGAGGGCTTAAGTGGGTCTTCTGCACTGTATGTTTTGTGTTCTAACTGAATCTGCTGGAGAGAGCTGTTCAGGAGAGTCTAACGAGAAAATGCTCCACACTTTAACAGTGAGGTTAATTCTCCCTGCATCATTGGACATGGTTCATACAGTCCCAGATGAGACTTTAGCTGAAAAACTGAAACGCATCCCACTTAGTAAAAACAGTAGCACACAAATTTGTGATATTGCTGAGAATTTATAAGTCCATCTTGTTTCTCGTTTAAAGTCAGCACAGGAGTTCCCAATACAACTGGATGAAAGTGCGGATGTTTCAGATTGTGCAACATTGCTAGTTTATATTAGGTATGGTTAGCACAATGACATTACCAACCAGCACAACTGGCGCACAGATTTCTGAAGCTTTGAATAGTTACGTGGTTGAAAAGTGCGGGCTCGACTGGGCTCATTGCAGAGGAATCACAAGCAATGGCAGCCAACATGGCATCAGGGAAAAACAGCAGAGTTACAATAAAAAATAAGGAGACAGCTGATCAGGATATTGTTTAGAATCAATGCTTTATTCATCAGGGCTGGTTTAGCACAGTGGGTTAGACAGCTGGCTTGTAATGCAGAATAAGGCCAGCAGCGCGGGTTCAATTCCCGTACCAGCCTCCCCGAACAGGCGCCGGAATGTGGCGACTCGGGGCTTTTCACAGTAACTTCGTTGAAACCTACGTGTGACAATAAGTGATTATTATTATTATCGCGAGGCATTGGCATCGAAAGGAATTCCATCCGATCTTAAAGTGGTATTGAAAGGAATCGTGAAAGTTGTGAAAATGCAGCGCACTCAATACCAGGCTTTTCAAGTTTCGGAGTTATGATATGGGAGCTGAGCACACACACATTTATTGTCCACACAGAGGTACATTGGCTGCCAAGAGGGTGCTTGGCAGAGTTTACAAACTGAGGTATTAAATCCACACTTTCCTCCTTGAAATCATTTCCTCTGGTTGATTTGTTTGGCAATAAAACTCAGATGCTAACTCTGTCTTACCTTGCAGACATCTTTTCAATTCTAACCTAACTGAATCTCAAATTACAAAGGAAGGATGATGACTGCTTTCAGCACTGTAAAGAAATAGATGCTTTCCAAAAGTCATGAAAGTTTGGCAAGTGTGAGTACAAAGCCAAAACTACTGCATGTTGCCCACACTGCTACAACATATCGAAGAAAAGTCTTAGTAAGGGAACTGTCAATAGATTGGCAACTATTCAGTCACATCTGGCTGCGCTGATCAACAGTTTTTGGGCACTACTTTCCAGAGGAGAAATTTTGAAAGAGAAGAGGTGGGTGAAATAGTTTGAGGTCCCAGAGTCAATTATTAACTTGCAGCTGTCTCCAAATGAGGAGACTGAACTTCTGCGCCTGATCTGTGACAGTACATTAAAAACACGTCACAAGTCCATGAGGTTGTCAGCATTCTGGAGCAGCATCTCCAAGGAGTATCCAGTGCTGAGTAAAACAAACATTTTGTTGCTATTGTCCTTCACAACAAAATACTTGTGCGAGGTTGGATTTTCCATTCTCACAAAGGTGAAGATGGCACCAAGGAACCAGCTGAACTCTTCACCTGATATGCACATTGCCCTCTTCTCCTGTGAACCTGCTTGGAGTGAGATTATGAGAACCAATCAGGCTCACCTATCGCATTAAAAATAAGTGAAAGTGGTGTGTATCGTAAAGGTAGGCTAGCGTGGATTGCAAAGGTCAGCCGGAGTGGGTCCTGAAAGTCGGCTGGTTGGTAAAAATGAGTCCGGGGAAAAAGTTTGAAATCACTGCATTAGGAAACAGTGACCATAACATGATAGAAATCTTCATTAGGACGGAAAGTGAAGAGGTCCGATTTAAAACTAGGATCTTAATTCTAAACAAAGGAATCCACAAAGGTATGAGGCAGCAGTTTGCTAAGATAGATGGGGAAACTTCATTAAAAGGCATGACAGTGGATAGACAATGGATAATATTTAAGTAACTCATGTATGCATTGCAACACATTCCTTTTTGGTGCAAATATAAAGCAAGAAAAAGATTAGTGAGGACAAATGTAGGTCCCTTACAGTCTGAAACAGGAGAATTTATATTAAAGAACAAGGAGATTGTAGAGCAATTAGACATCCACTTTAGTCTGTCTTCACAGTGGAAGACACAAATAACTTCCCAGAAATGCTGATCAAGAGTCTGGTGAAAAGGAGGAATCAAATGAAATAAGTTACATAGAACATACAGTGCAGAAGGAGGCCATTTGGCCCATCGAGTCCGCACAGACCCACTTAAGCCCTCACTGCCACCCTATCCCCGTAACCCAATAACCCCTCCTAACCTTTTTGGACACCAAGGGCAATTTAGCATGGCCAATCCACCTAACCAGTACGTCTTTGGACTGTGGGAGGAAACCGGAGCACCCAGAAGAAACCCACGCAGACACAGGGGGAACGTGCAGACTCCGCACAGACAGTAACCCAAGCCGGGAATCGAATCTGGAACCCTGGCGCTGTGAAGCCATAATGCTATCCACTTGTGCTACCGTGCTGCCCTAGGTAATACTAGGAAAATTGTGCTGGAGAAATTAATGGGACTGAAAGCTGATGAATCCACATGGCCTGACCATCTGCATACCACAGCACTAAAGGAGGTGTCCATTGAAATCATCGATGCATTGGTTGTCATCTTCCAAAATTCTGTGGATCTGGAACAATCCTGGCAAATTGGAGAGTGGCAAATTTAAAAAAGGAGGGAGGGAGAAAACAGTGGATTAGAGATCTGTTAGCCTTACATCAATAGGAAGGAAAATGTCCTCTGAAACTAGGAGTCAATTATAAAGGATGCGATAACCAGACATTTAGAAAATATCGGGGCAGCACGGCGGCGCAGTGCTACCTAACGGCGCGAGGTCTCAGGTTCGATCCCGGCTCTGGGTCACTATCCATGTGGAGTTTGCACATTCTACCCATGCTTGCGTGGGTCTTACCCCCCCCCCCCCCCCACCCCCAACCCAAAGCCCAAAGATGTGCAGAGGAGGTGGATTGGCCACATTAAATTGCCTCTTAATTCGAGAAAATGAACTGGGTACTCTAAATTTATGAGGAAAAAATAAAATACCAACGGGATTAGACAAAGGGAAGTCATGTTTGACAAGCCTACCGGAGGATTTTGAGGATCTAACTAGGACAATAGATAAGGGTGAACGAGTAGATGTGGTATATTTGGGTTTTCAGAAAGCTTTTAATAAAGTCCCACATAAGAGGCAATTGTGCAAAAGCAAAGCACGCAGGATCGAGGGTAATATATTGGCATGGGTTGATAAATGTCAGGAAAACAGAAGTAGTTTTACGGGATTTATATTTGAATTGCGAAATATTAGAAATAAGGTGTGGCTTTAAGTGAGCTTAATTTAGTGTTTTTGTGTAAGGAGGGTAAACCTATTGTTAGATGCATTTGTTGTGGGATCGCTTAGCTCTGTCTATTGCTTGCTGCTTGTGCTGTTTATGCTGTTTGGCACGCAAGTAGTCCTGTGATCACCAGGCTTTTCAGTATGCCTAATGTTGCTCCTGACATGCTCGCCTGCACTCTTCATTGAACCAGGGATGATCCTCTAGCTTGGTGGTAATGGTAGAGTGGGGGATATGCCTGGCCATGAGGTTGCAGATTGTGGTTAAATGTAATTCTTCTCCTGCTGATAGCCCACAGTGCCTCATGGACGCCCAGTCTTGAGTTCTATCCCATCTATCCCATTTAGCACAGTGATAGTGCCACACAACATGGTGGAGGGTATATTCAATGCAATGTCAGAGTATCCTCTAATGGTACCACATCCCTGCTCAAATAAGAGGTCCAAAACTGTACACAATACTCTAGGTGCAACCTCACCAATGACTTTTACCAGGGTTTTTCAAAGGCAAGGTCACGACCCGCTGGTGGGTCGTGGGCGGATATCGGAGGCGGGGGGAGGGGGGGGGTGGTGGGTTAGGCATATCATTTCAGAGGTGGTCCTGATCGCGGGAGGAGTGCCTGTCTTTTATTTTGAGAATGACAACCAAGTTTGAAAATGTCCGTGGCTCCAGCGGAGAACCAGCAATGGGGAAGGTCAGTGGGGTGCAGAGCCAGCAATGGGGAAGGTCAGCGGGGTGCAGAGCCAGCAATGGGGAAGGTCAGCGGGATGGAGAGCAGCAATGGGGAAGGTCAGCGGGGTGGAGAGCCAGCAATGGGGAAGGTCAGCGGGGTGGAGAGCCAGCAATGGGGAAGGTCAGCGGGGTGGAGAGCCAAAAATGGGGAAGGTCAGTGGGGCTGAGAGCCAGCAATGGGGAGGGTCAGCGAGGCAGAGAGCCAGCAATGGGGAAGGTCAGTGGGGTGGAGAGCCAGCAATGGGGAAGGTCAGCGGGGTGGAGAGCAGCAATGGGGAAGGTCAGCGGGGTGGAGAGCAGCAATGGGGACGGTCAGCGGGTTGGAGAGCAGCAATGGGGACGGTCAGCGGGGTGCAGAGCCAGCAATGGGGAAGGTCAGCGGGGTGCAGAGCCAGCAATGGGGAAGGTGGTCAGCGGGGTGGAAAGCAGCAATGGGGAAGGTCAGCGGGGTGGAGAGCCAGCAATGGGGAAGGTCAGCGGGGTGGAGAGCAGCAATGGGGAAGGTCAGCGGGGTGGAGAGCCAGCAATGGGGAAAGTGGTCAGCGGGGTGGAGAGCAGCAATGGGGACAGTCAGCGGGGTGGAGAGCCAGCAATGGGGAAGGTGGTCAGCGGGGTGGAGAGCAGCAATGGGGAAGGTCAGCGGGGTGGAGAGCCAGCAATGGGGAAGGTCAGCGGGGTGGAGAGCCAGCAATGGGGAAGGTCAGCGGGGTGGAGAGCCAGCAATGGGGAAGGTCAGCGGGGTGGAGAGCAGCAATGGGGAAGGTCAGCGGGGTGGAGAGCCAGCAATGGGGAAGGTCAGCGGGGTGGAGAGCCAGCAATGGGGAAGGTGGTCAGCGGGGTGGAGAGGCAGCAATGGGGAAGGTCAGCGGGGTGGAGAGCCAGCAATGGGGAAGGTCAGCGGGGTGGAGAGCAGCAATGAGGAAGGTTAGCGGGGTGGAGAGCCAGCAATGGGGAAGGTCAGCGGGGTGGAGAGCCAGCAATGGGGAAGGTGGTCAGCGGGGTGGAGAGGCAGCAATGGGAAGGTCAGCGGGGTGGAGAGCCAGCAATGGGGAAGGTCAGCGGGATGGAGAGCAGCAATGGGGAAGGTCAGCGGGGTGCAGAGCCAGCAATGGGGAAGGTCAGTGGGGTGGAGAGCAGCAATGGGGAAGGTGGTCAGCGGGGTGGGGAGCAGCAATGGGGAAGGTCAGCGGGGTGGAGAGCAGCAATGGGGAAGGTCAGCGGGGTGGAGAGCCAGCAATGGGGAAGGTCAGCGGGGTGGAGAGCCAGCAATGGGGAAGGTCAGCGGGGTGGAGAGCCAGCAATGGGGAAGGTCAGCGGGGTGGAGAGCAGCAATGGGGAAGGTCAGCGGGGTGAAGACCAAGCAATGGGGAAGGTGGTCAGCGGGGTGGAGAGCCAGCAATGGGGAAGGTCAGCGGGGTGGAGAGCCAGCAATGGGGAAGGTCAGCGGGGTGGAGAGCCAGCAATGGGGAAGGTCAGCGGGGTGGAGAGCAGCAATGGGGAAGGTCAGCGGGGTGGAGAGCAGCAATGGGGAAGGTGGTCAGCGGGGTTGAGAGCCAGCAATGGGGAAGGTCAGCGGGGTGGAGAGCAGAAATGGGGAAGGTTAGCGGGGTGGAGAGCCAGAGTGGGGAAGGTGGTCAGCGGGGTGGAGAGCAGAAATGGGGAGGGTGGTCAGCGGGGTGGAGAGCCAGCAATGGGGAAGGTCAGCGAGGTGGAGAGCCAGCAATGGGGAAGGTGGTCAGCGGGGTGGAGAGCCAGCAATGGGGAAGGTCAGCGGGGTGCAGAGCCAGCAATGGGGAAGGTCAGCGGGGTGGAGAGCCAGCAATGGGGAAGGTCAGCGGGTTGGAGAGCCAGCAATGGGGAAGGTGGTCAGCGGGGTGGAGAGCCAGCAATGGGGAAGGTCAGCGGGGTGGAGAGCCAGCAATGGGGAAGGTCAGCGGGGTGGAGAGCCAGCAATGGGGAAGGTCAGCGGGGTGGAGAGCCAGCAATGGGGAAGGTCAGCGAGGTGGAGAGCAGCAATGGGGAAGGTCAGCGGGGTGGAGAGCCAGCAATGGGGAAGGGCAGCGCGGTGGAGAGCAGCAATGGGGAAGGTGGTCAGCGGGGTGGAGAGCAGCAATGGGGAAGGTCAGCGGGGTGGAGAGCCAGCAAAGGGGAAGGTGGTCAGCGGGGTGGAGAGCCAGCAATGGGGAAGGTGGTCAGCGGGGTGGGGAGCCAGCAATGGGGAAGGTGGTCAGCGGGGCGGAGAGCCAGCAATGGGGAAGGTCAGCGGGGTGGGGAGCCAGCAATGGGGAAGGTCAGCGGGGTGGAGAGCCAGCAATGGGGAAGGTCAGCGGGGTGGAGAGCCAGCAATGGGGAAGGTGGTCAGCGGGGTGGGGAGCCAGCAATGGGGAAGGTGGTCAGCGGGGTGGAGAGCAGCAATGGGGATGGTCAGCGGGGTGGAGAGCCAGCAATGGGGAAGGTCAGCGGGGTGGAGAGCCAGCAATGGGGAAGGTCAGCGGGGTGGAGAGCCAGCAATGGGGAAGGTCAGCGGGGTGGAGAGCAGCAATGGGGAAGGTGGTCAGCGGGTTTGAGAGCAGCAATGGGGAGGGTGGTCAGCGGGGTGGAGAGCCAGCAATGGGGAAGGTGGTCAGCGGGGTGGAGAGCCAGCAATGGGGAAGGTCAGCGGGGTGGAGAGCCAGCAATGGGGAAGGTCAGTGGGGTGGAGAGCCAGCAATGGGGAAGGTCAGCGGGGTGGAGAGCCAGCAATGGGGAAGGTGGTCAGCGAGGTGGAGAGGCAGCAATGGGGAAGGTCAGCGGGGTGGAGAGCAGCAATGGGGAAGGTCAGTGGGGTGGAGAGCCAGCAATGGGGAAGGTCAGTGGGGTGGAGAGCCAGCAATGGGGAAGGTCAGCGGGGTGCAGAGCCAGCAATGGGGAAGGTCAGCGGGGTGGAGAGCAGCAATGGGGAAGGTGGTCAGCGGGGTGCAGAGCCAGCAATGGGGAAGGTCAGCGGGGTGCAGAGCCAGCAATGGGGAAGGTCAGCGGGGTGGAGAGCAGCAATGGGGAAGGTCAGCGGGGTGCAGAGCCAGCAATGGGGAAGGTCAGCGGGGTGGAGAGCAGCAATGGGGAAGGTCAGCGGGGTGCAGAGCCAGCAATGGGGAAGGTCAGCGGGGTGCAGAGCCAGCAATGGGGAAGGTCAGCGGGGTGGAGAGCAGCAATGGGGAAGGTTAGCGGGGTGCAGAGCCAGCAATGGGGAAGGTCAGCGGGGTGGAGAGCCAGCAATGGGGAAGGTTACCGGGGTGGAGAGCAGAAATGGGGAGGGTGGTCAGCGGTGTGGAGAGCAGCAATGGGAAAGGTCAGCGGGGTGGAGAGCCAGCAATGGGGAAGGTCAGCGGGTTGGAGAGCAGCAATGGGGAAGGTCAGCGGGGTGGAGAGCCAGCAATGGGGAAGGTCAGCGGGTTGGAGAGCAGCAATGGGGAAGGTCTGCGGGGTGGAGAGCCAGCAATGGGGAAGGTCAGCGGGGTGGAGAGCCAGCAATGGGGAAGGTCAGCGGGGTGGAGAGCCAGCAATGGGGAAGGTCAGCGGGGTGGAGAGCCAGCAATGGGGAAGGTCAGCGGGGTGGAGAGCCAGCAATGGGGAAGGTCAGCGGGGTGGAGACCCAGCAATGGGGAAAGTGGTCAGCGGGGCGGAGAGCCAGCAATGGGGAAGGTTAGCGGGGTGGAGAGCCAGCAATGGGGAAGGTCAGAGGGGTGGAGAGCCAGCAATGGGGAAGGTCAGCGGTGTGGAGAGCAAGAAATGGGGAAGGTCAGTGTGGTGGAGACCCAGCAATGGGGAAGGTGGTCAGCGGGGTGGAGAGCCAGCCATGGGGAAGGTCAGTGGGGTGGAGAGCAGCAATGGGGAAGGTCAGCGGGGTGGAGAGCAGCAATGGGGAAGGTCAGCGGGGTGCAGAGCCAGAAATGGGGAAAGTGGTCAGCGGGATGGAGAGCCAGCAATGGGGAAGATCAGCAGGGTACAGAGCCAGCAATGGGGAAGGTCAGCGGGATGGAGAGCAGCAATGGGGAAGGTCAGCGGGGTAGAGAGCCAGCAATGGGGAAGGTCAGCGGGGTGGAGAGCAGCAATGGGGAAGGTCAGCGGGGTGGAGACCCAGCAATGGGGAAGGTCAGCGGGGTGGAGAGCAGCAATGGGGAAGGTCAGCGGGGTGGAGACCCAGCAATGGGGAAGGTCAGCGGGGTGGAGAGCAGCAATGGGGAAATTGGTCAGCGGGGTGGAGGGCAGCAATGGGGACGGTCAGCGGCGTGCAGAGCCAGCAATGGGGAAGGTCAGCGGGGTGGAGAGCCAGCAATGGGGAAGGTCAGCGGGTTGGAGAGCAGCAATGGGGAAGGTCAGCGGGGTGGAGAGCAGCAATGGGGAAGGTCAGCGGGGCGGAGAGCCAGCAATGGGGAAGGTCAGCGGGGTGGAGAGCCAGCAATGGGGAAGGTCAGCGGGGTGGAGAGCAGCAATGGGGAAGGTCAGCGGGGTGGAGACCCAGCAATGGGGAAGGTGGTCAGCGGGGTGGAGAGCAGAAATGGGGAAGGTCAGCGGGGTGGAGAGCCAGCAATGGGGAAGGTCAGCGGGGTGGAGAGCCAGCAATGGGGAAGGTCAGCGGGGTGGAGAGCCAGCAATGGGGAAGGTCAGCGAGTTGGAGAGCCAGCAATGGGGAAGGTCAGCGGGGTGGAGAGCCAGCAATGGGGAAGGTCAGTGGGGTGGAGAGCAGAAATGGGGAAGGTCAGCGGGGTGGAGAGCCAGCAATGGGGAAGGTCAGCGGGGTGGAGAGCCAGCAATGGGGAAGGTCAGCGGGGTGGAGAGCCAGCAATGGGGAAGGTCAGCGAGTTGGAGAGCCAGCAATGGGGAAGGTCAGCGGGGTGGAGAGCCAGCAATGGGGAAGGTCAGTGGGGTGGAGAGCCAGCAATGGGGAAGGTCAGCGGGGTGGAGAGCCAGCAATGGGGAAGGTCAGTGGGGTGGAGAGCCAGCAATGGGGAAGGTCAGCGGGGTGGACAGCCAGCAATGGGGAAGGTCAGCGGGGTGCAGAGCCAGCAATGGGGAAGGTCAGCGGGGTGGAGAGCCAGCAATGGGGAAGGTCAGCGGGGTGCAGAGCCAGCAATGGGGAAGGTCAGCGGGGTGGAGAGCCAGCAATGGGGAAGGTCAGCGGGGTGGAGAGCCAGCAATGGGGAAAGTGGTCAGTGGGGTGGAGACCCAGCAATGGGGAAGGTTAGCGGGGTGGAGAGCCAGCAATGGGGAAGGTCAGCGGGGTGCAGAGCAAGAAATGGGGAAGGTCAGTGTGGTGGAGACCCAGCAATGGGGAAGGTGGTCAGCGGGGTGGAGAGCCAGCCATGGGGAAGGTCAGTGGGGTGGAGAGCAGCAATGGGGAAGGTCAGCGGAGTGGAGAGCAGCAATGGGGAAGGTCAGCGGGGTGCAGAGCCAGCAATGGGGAAGGTCAGCGGGGTGGAGAGCCAGCAATGGGGAAGGTCAGCGGGATGGAGAGCCAGCAATGGGGAAGATCAGCGGGGTGCTGAGCCAGCAATGGGGAAGGTCAGTGGGGTGGAGAGGCAGCAATGGGGAAGGTCAGCGGGGTGGAGAGCCAGCAATGGGGAAGGTCAGCGGGTTGGAGAGCAGCAATGGGGAAGGTCAGCGGGGTGGAGAGCCAGCAATGGGGAAGGTCAGCGGGGTGGAGAGCCAGAGTGGGGAAGGTCAGCGGGGTGGAGAGCCAGCAATGGGGAAGGTCAGCAGGGTGGGGATTCAGGAATGGGGAAGGTTAGCGGGGTGCTGAGCCAGCAATGGGGAAGGTCAGAGGGGTGGAGAGCCAGCAATGGGGAAGGTCAGCAGGGTGGAGAGCCAGCAATGGGGAAGGTTAGCGGGGTGGAGAGCCAGCAATGGGGAAGGTCAGAGGGGTGGAGAGCCAGCAATGGGGAAGGTCAGCGGTGTGGAGAGCAAGAAATGGGGAAGGTCAGTGTGGTGGAGACCCAGCAAAGGGGAAGGTGGTCAGCGGGGTGGAGAGCCAGCCATGGGGAAGGTCAGTGGGGTGGAGAGCAGCAATGGGGAAGGTCAGCGGGGTGGAGAGCAGCAATGGGGAAGGTCAGCGGGGCGGAGAGCCAGCAATGGGGAAGGTCAGCGGGGCGGAGAGCCAGCAATGGGGAAGGTCAGCGGGGTGCAGAGCCAGAAATGGGGAAAGTGGTCAGCGGGATGGAGAGCCAGCAATGGGGAAGATCAGCGGGGTGCAGAGCCAGCAATGGGGAAGGTCAGTGGGGTGGAGAGGCAGCAATGGGGAAGGTCAGCGGGGTGGAGAGCAGCAATGGGGAAGGTCAGCGGGTTGGAGAGCAGCAATGGGGAAGGTCAGCGGGGTGGAGAGCCAGCAATGGGGAAGGTCAGCGGGGTGCAGAGCCAGCAATGGGGAAGGTCAGCGGGTTGGAGAGCAGCAATGGGGAAGGTCAGCGGGGTGGAGAGCAGCAATGGGGAAGGTCAGCGGGGTGGAGAGCCAGCAATGGGGAAGGTCAGCGGGTTGGAGAGCAGCAATGGGGAAGGTCAGCGGGGTGGAGAGCAGCAATGGGGAAGGTCAGCGGGGTGGAGAGCCAGCAATGGGGAAGGTCAGCGGGGTGGAGAGCCAGCAATGGGGAAGGTCAGCGGGGTGGGAGCCAGCAATGGGGAAGGTCAGCGAGGTGGAGAGCAGCAATGGGGAAGGTCAGCGGGTTGGAGAGCAGCAATGGGGAAGGTCAGCGGGGTGGAGAGCCAGCAATGGGGAAGGTCAGCGGGGTGGGGATTCAGGAATGGGGAAGGTCAGCGGGGTGGAGAGCAGCAATGGGGAAGGTCAGCGGGGTGGAGAGCCAGCAATGGGGAAGGTCAGCGGGATGGAGAGCCAGCAATAGGGAAGTGGTCAGCGGGGTGGAGAGCAGCAATGGGGAAGGTTAGCGGGGTGGAGAGCCAGCAATGGGGAAGGTCAGCGGGGTGGAGAGCCAGCAATGGGGAAGGGTCAGCGGGGTGGAGAGCAGCAATGGGGAAGGTCAGCGGGATGGAGAGCAGCAATGGGGAAAGTGGTCAGCGGGGTGGAGAGCAGCAATGGGGAAGGTCAGCGGGGTGGAGAGCCAGCAATGGGGAAGGTCAGCAGGGTGGAGAGCCAGCAATGGGGAAGGTCAGCGGGGTGGAGAGCCAGTAATGGGGAAGGTCAGCGGGGTGGAGAGCCAGCAATGGGGAAAGTGGTCAGTGGGGTGGAGACCCAGCAATGGGGAAGGTCAGCGGGGTGGAGAGCCAGAGTGGGGAAGGTTAGCGGGGTGGAGAGCCAGCAATGGGGAAGGTCAGAGGGGTGGAGAGCCAGCAATGGGGAAGGTCAGCGGTGTGGAGAGCAAGAAATGGGGAAGGTCAGTGTGGTGGAGACCCAGCAAAGGGGAAGGTGGTCAGCGGGGTGGAGAGCCAGCCATGGGGAAGGTCAGTGGGGTGGAGAGCCAGCAATGGGGAAGGTCAGCGGGGTGGAGAGCAGCAATGGGGAAGGTCAGCGGGGTGCAGAGCCAGAAATGGGGAAAGTGGTCAGCGGGATGGAGAGCCAGCAATGGGGAAGATCAGCGGGGTGCAGAGCCAGCAATGGGGAAGGTCAGTGGGGTGGAGAGGCAGCAATGGGGAAGGTCAGCGGGGTGGAGAGCAGCAATGGGGAAGGTCAGCGGGGCGGAGAGGCAGCAATGGGGAAGGTCAGCGGGGTGGAGAGGCAGCAATGGGGAAGATCAGCGGGGTGGAGAGCCAGCAATGGGGAAGGTCAGCGGGGTGGAGAGCAGCAATGGGGAAGGTCAGCGGGTTGGAGAGCAGCAATGGGGAAGGTCAGCGGGGTGGAGAGCCAGCAATGGGGAAGGTCAGCGGGGTGCAGAGCCAGCAATGGGGAAGGTCAGCGGGTTGGAGAGCAGCAATGGGGAAGGTCAGCGGGGTGGAGAGCAGCAATGGGGAAGGTCAGCGGGGTGCAGAGCCAGCAATGGGGAAGGTGGTCAGCGGGGTGGAGAGCAGCAATGGGGAAGGTCAGCGGGGTGGAGAGCCAGCAATGGGGAAGGTCAGCGGGGTGGAGAGCAGCAATGGGGAAGGTCAGCGGGGTGGAGAGCCAGCAATGGGGAAGGTCAGCGGGGTGGAGAGCAGCAATGGGGACAGTCAGCGGGGTGGAGAGCAGCAATGGGGAAGGTCAGCGGGGTGGAGAGCCAGCAATGGGGAAGGTCAGCGGGGTGAGAGCCAGCAATGGGGAAGGTCAGCGGGGTGGAGAGCAGCAATGAGGAAGGTCAGCGGGGTGGAGAGCCAGCAATGGGGAAGGTCAGCGGGGTGGAGAGCCAGCAATGGGGAAGGTGGTCAGCGGGGTGGAGAGCAGCAATGGGGAAGGTCAGCGGGGTGGAGAGCCAGCAATGGGGAAGGTCAGCGGGGTGGAGAGCAGCAATGGGGAAGGTCAGCGGGGTGGAGAGCCAGCAATGGGGAAGGTCAGCTGGTGTGGGAGAGCCAGCAATGTTTTAGGGCAAGCGTCAGCGGGGTGGAGAGCCAGCAATGGGGAAGGCAGTGGGGTGGAGAGCCAGCAATGGGGAAGGTCAGAGGGGTGGAAGCCGCAATGGGGAAGGTCAGCCGGCTGGAGACCCAGCAATGGGGAACGGTCACCGAGTTGGAGAGCAGCAATGGGGAAGGTCAGCGGGGTGGAGAGCAAGCAATGGGGAAGTCAGAGGGGGTGGCGAGCCAGCAATGGGGAAGGTCAGCGGGATGGAGAGCCAGCATGGGTGAGGGTGGTCAGCGGGAGTGTGAGAGGGATGGAGAGCCAGCAATGGGCGAGGGTGGTCAGCGGGGTGGGGAGCCAGCAATGGGGAAGTTCAGCGGGGCCAATGCAAGAAAATACGAACAGCAACAATAGGCTTATATTTGTCAGGATCAATAGGTTAATTGCTGGGCCTGATTGCAATTGATCTGCAGGGCTGAATTCCAGATAGCAGCAGTGTCTGAATCATAGAATTCACAGTGCAGAAGGAGGCCATTCAGCCCATCGAGTCTGCACCAGCCCTTTGAAAGGGCACCCTACCTAAGACCACACCTCCACTCTATTCCCGTAACACGGAACCTTTATTTGACACTAAGGGCAATTTAGCATGGTCACTCCACCTAACCTGCACATCTTTGGACTGTGGGAGGAAACCGGAGCACCCAGAGGAAACCCACGCAGACACGGAGAGAACATGCAGACTCCACACAGAAAGTGACCCAAGTAGGAATTGAACCTGGGACCCTGGAGCTGTGAAGCCACAGTGCTAGCCATTGTGCTACGTGCTGCCCTCATTCTGGTACAGAGACCTGTCAAGCTTTTAGCCAAGTGTGACTACAATTAGTTTCACTGCCGTAGATTACATCTGTCTTCCATTCCTTAAAAAATGCAACTGAAGGGCAGCATGGTGGCCAGTGGTTAGCACTGCTGCCTCACGGCTCCGAGGTTCCAGGTTCGATCCCGGCTCTGGGTCACTGTCCGTATGGACTTTGCACATTCTCCCCGTGTTTGCGTGGGTTTCGCCCCCACAACCCAAAGATGTGCAGGGTAGGTGGATTGGCCACTCTAAATTGCCCCTTAATTGGAAAAAATGAATTGGGTATTCTAAATTTATTAAAGAAAAGAGATGCAACTGAAGGGAACTAACAAGGACAGTCAGACAACGCCAGGGTTGTGATGGGGTCCATTGAATAATGGTACGTGCCGTGGGGGTCATCTGACCATCTGATCTGTGGCTAAAACAAAATCGCTAAAATTAGTGTACGCAAGGGCAGCACGGTGGCACAGTGGTTAGCATTGTTGCCTACGGCGCTGAGGACCTGGGTTTGAATCCTGGCCCTGGGTCACTGTCCATGTGGAGTTTACACATTCTCCCCGCGTCTGCATGGGTTTCGTCCCCACAACCCAAAAAAGATGTGCAGGATAGCTGGGGTGGCCACGCTAAATTGTCCCTTAATTGGAAAAAAATAATTGGGTACTCTAAATTTATTTTTAAAATAGTGTATTCACGATTGTGGGGAGCACAGATTGAGCATTAGATCCAAATTTCTGATCTGTAGCTGAAACCCACGGACTTGTGTAGGTTACAATGAATTTGTCTACTGTACTTTTAACATTGAACAAGAAATGACAGTGTTACTTTTGTGACATTCATGTTAGTTTGGTGTTTCAGGTGGAATGCCAAGGTGCCTGTCTGTGTGGGGTTTGCACTTTCTCCCCTTGTCTGCGTGGGTTTCCTCCGGGTGCTCCGGTTTCCTCCCACAGTCCAAAGATGTGTGGATTAGGTGGATTGGCCATGTTAAATTGCCCCTTAGTAGGGCAGCGCAGTGGTTAGCACTGCTGCCTCACGGCTCCGAGGTCCCAGGTTCGATCCCGGCTCTGGGTCACTGTCCGTGTGGAGTTTGCACATTCCCCCCATATTTGCGTGGGTTTCGCCCCACAACCCAAAGATGTGCAGGGTAGGTGGATTGCCCAAGCTAAATTGCCCCTTAATTGGAAAAAATGAATTGGGTACTATAAATTTATTTATTTTTAAATTGCCCCTTAGTGTCCAAATGTTAGATGAGGTTACAGGGTTAGGGAGGGGGAGTGAGCCTAGGTAGGGTGCTTTTTCAGAGGATTGGTGCAGACTCTATGGGTCGAATGGCCCCCTTCTGCACTGCAGGACTTCTATGATTCCAAGTTATCAAAGAATATTAATAAAATCACCAACCCTTCCTTCCCTTTAGTTGCAGTACTGCTATCTGTCCACTAGGTGATGTCAGTTTCAAGGAGCTACTGATCAGTCGGTCACATTGAATTAGACAGAAATTAAAACAGTGAAAGCAGCCGTATTGAGGCTCACCTTCCACATGAGCACCCTGCTCACCCTCGTCCCACATCACATTTTCGTTAAACTTCAGGCATATAAGGAATCTGCTGCTCTCTGTCCTAAATCTCGTGCATCAAATCCTGTATCTGTGCCCCTTATTCTCAGCCCCAATCTTTTTTTTATTCATTTATGGGATGTGGGTGTCGCTGGTTAGGGAAGCATTTATTGCCCATCCCTAGTTGCCCTTCAGAAGGCGGTGGTGAGCTGCCTTCTTGAACTGCTGCAGTGCCCGAGGTGTAGGTACACCCACAGTGCTGTTAGGGAGGGATTTCCAGGATTTTGACCCAGCAACAGTGAAGGAACGGCGATATATTTCCAAGTCAGGGTGGTGAGTGACCATTTTGCGGCCATTTTGAAGGCCGCTTGCAGCTGGCGTTTTTGACAGCCGGCTGCTGCGGTTGTTGCGTACAGATTTACGAGATCGGGAGCGCCACGACGGACGGCTCCGCGACCCTCCCGACACCTGCCCACAACCCACCCGCGGGTCGCGCCCCCGAGTTTGACAATGCCTGCTCTGAGGAATCCTGGTGGGTTACTGCAGTGCATCTTGTAGATGGTGCACACGGCGGCCCCTGTTCGTCAGTGATGGAGGGTTTGAATGTTTGTGGAAGGGGGGGCAATCAAGCTGGCTGCGTGGTCCTGGATGGTGACGAGCTTCTTGAGTGTTGTTGGAACTGCACTCATCCAGGCAAGTGGAGAATATTCTTTAATACTCCTGAATTGTGCCTTGTAGATGGCGGACAGGCTTTGGGGAGTCAGGAATGAGTTACACACCATAGGATTCCTAGCCTTTGATCTGCCCTGGTAGCCACAGAATTAATAAATTAATAATCTTTATTATTGTCACAAGTAGGCTTACATTAACACTGCAATGAAGTTACTGTGAAAATCCCCTAGTCACCACACTCTAGCACCTGTTCGGGTATTCAGAATCTCCAATTCACCTAACGGCATGTCTTTCGGGGCTTGTGGAAGGAAACGGGAGCACCCGGAGGAAACCCACGCAGACACGGGGAGAACGCGCAGACTCTGCACAGACAGTGACCCAATATGCCTAGTCCAGTTCAGTTTCTGATCAATGGTAACCCCCAGGATGTTGATTGGCAATGCCATTGAATGTCAAGGGGCGATGGTTAGACAGTTTTCTCTACTGTTTTGTTCTCTCTCTTTCTTCTGGCCTGTAACTTTTAATCTGCAGGGAGAGAACCAGAGAGCATCTGAGAACCTGGGAATGTAAGTGATTTTTAATCATTTTTATTACCGTTTCAAATTGTGTGGTGGTGGGAAAACTGAAGTGACATCACAGTAAAGCTGTGACCTGATTGGCTGGTTGGGAAGCTACACTAAATTTTAATATTAAGCATTGTTAAACTAATTAAACATAATTACTTATTACTTAATTATAATTTAGAGGGGTATCTAAGCCAGAGATTGGAGAGTACTGTATTTAGCTTTCACATTTATAGTAGAAATCTAGTGCTGGTTAACAGTAACTTTTTGTTAATTAAAAAAAAAATTAATTCACTAATTAATTGACGCAATGTCAATTAGAGGGGTGCAGTGCTCTGACTGTGAGATGTGGCAGGTCCGGGAGGCTTCCAGTGTCCCGGATGGCTTCATCTGCAGAAAGTGCACCCAACTGGAGCTCCTCACAGACCGCATGGTTCCGTTGGAGCAGCAGCTGGATGCACTCAGGAGCATGCAGGTGGCGGCAAGCGTCATAGATAGCAGTTATATAAATGTGGTCATGCCCAAGGTGCAGGCATAGAAATGGGTGACCACCAGAAAGGGCAGGCAGTCAGTGCAGGAATCCCCTGTGGTTGTCCCCCTCTCGAACAGGTATACCCCTTTGGATACTGTCGGGGGGATAGCCTATCAGGGGAAAACAGCAGCAGCCAGAGCAGTGGCACCACGGCTGGCTCTGATGTTCAGCAGGGAGGGTCAAAGCGCAGAAGAGCAATAGTCATAGGGGACTCTATAGCCCTATAGTCAGGGGCACAGATAGGCGCTTCTGTGGACGTGAAAGAGACTCCAGGATGGTATGTTGCCTCCCTGGTGCCAGGGTCCAGGATGTCTCCGAACGGGTAACGGGCATCCTGAAGGGGGAGGGCAAACAGGCAGAGGTCATTGGACATATTGGTACTAACGACACAGGCAGGAAGGGGCATGAGGTCCTGCAGCAGGAGTTCAGGGAGCTAGGCAGAAAGTTAAAAGACAGGACCTCTAGGATTGTAATCTCAGGATTACTCCCTGTGCCACGTGCCAGTGAGGCTAGAAATAGGAAGATAGAGCAGCAAAACACGTGGCTAAACAGCTGGTGTAGGAGGGAGGGTTTCCGTTATCTGGACCACTGGGAGCTCTTCCGGGGCAGGTGTGACCTGTATAAGGACGGGTTGCATCTAAACTGGAGAGGCATAGATATCCTGGCCGCGAGGTTTGCTAGTCACACAGGAGGGTTAAAACTAGTATGGCAGGGGGGTGGGCATCAGAGCAATAGGTCAGAAGGTGAAAGCATTGAGGGAGACCTAGGGAATAGGGCCAGTATGACTCTGAGGAAGAGCAGACAGGGAGATGTTGCTGAACACAGCGGGTCTGGTGGCCTGAAGTGCATATGTTTTAATGAAAGAAGTACTACAGGTAAGGCAGATGAACTTAGTGCTTGGATTAGTACTTGGAACTATGATGTTGTTGCCATTACAGAGACCTGGTTGAGGGAAGGACAGTATTGGCAGCTAAACATTCCAGGATTTAGATGTTTCAGGCGGGATAGATTCGGGGGAATATCACAGCTGTACTACAGGAGGACACCTCAGAGGGCAGTGAGGCTATTTGTGTAGAGATCAGGAATAAGAAGGATGCAGTCACAATGTTGGGGGTTTACTACAGGCCTCCCAGCAGCCAGCGGGAGATAGAGGAGCAGATAGGTAGACAGATTTTGGAAAAGAGTAAAAACAACAGGGTTGTTGTGATGGGAGACTTCAACTTCCCCAATATTGACTGGGACTCACTTAGTGCTAGGGGCTTGGACAGGGCAGAGTTTGTAAGGAGCATCCAGAGCTTCTTAAAACAATATGTCGACAGTCCAACTAGGGAAGGGCTGTACTGGACCTAGGTCACATTGAGATCCAAAAAGACGAGGTGTTGGGCGTCTTGAAAAATATTAAGGTAGTTAAGTCCCCAGGGCCTGATGGGATCTACCCCAGAATATTGAAGGAGGCTAGAGAGGAAATTGTTGAGGCCTTGACAGAAATCTTTGGATCCTCACTGTCTTCAGGTAATGTCCCGGGGGACTGGAGAATAGCCAATGTTGTTCCTCTGTTTAAGAAGGGTAGCAAGGATAATCCAGGGAACTACAGGGCGGTGAGCCTTACGTCAGTGGTAGGGAAATTACTGGAGAGAATTCTTCAAGACAGGATCTACTCCCATTTGGAAGCAAATGGACGTATTAGTGAGAGGCAGCATGGTTTTGTGAAGGGGAGGTTGTGTCTCACTAACTTGATAGAGTTTTTCGAAAAGGTCACAAAGATGATTGATGCAGGTCGGGCAGTGGATGTTGACTATATGGACTTCAGTAAGGCCTTTGACAAGGTCCCTCATGGTAGACTGGTACAAAAGGTGAAGTCACACGGGATCAGGGGTGAGCTGGCAAGGTGGATACAGAACTGGCTAGGTCATAGAAGGCAGAGAGTAGCAATGGAAGGGTGCTTTTCTGATTGGAGGGCTGTGACTAGTGGTGTTCCGCAGGGATCAGTGCTGGGACCTTTGCTGTTCGTAGTATATATAAATGATTTGGAGGAAAATGTAACTGGTCTGATTAGTAAGTTTGCAGACGACATAAAGGTTGGTGGAATTGTGGGTAGCGATGAGGACTGTCAGAGGATACAGCAGGATTGAAATCATTTGGAGACTTGGGCGGAGAGTTGGCAGATGGAGTTTAATCCGGACAAATGTGAGGTAATGCATTTGGGAAGGTCTAATGCAGGTAGGGAATATACAGTGAATGGTAGAACCCTCAAGAGTATTGACAGTCAGAGAAATCTAGGTGTACAGGTCCACAGGTTCCTGAAAGGGGCAACACAGGTGGAGAAGAGTCAAGAAGGCATACGGCATGCTTGCCTTCATTGGCTGGGGCATTGAGTATAAAAATTGGCAAGTCATGTTGCAGCTGTATAGAACCTTAGTTAGGCCACACTTGGAGTATAATGTTCAATTCTGGTTGCCACACTACCAGAAGGATGTGGAGGCTTTGGAGAGGGTGCAGAAGAGATTTGCCAGGATGTTGCCTGGTATGGAGGGCATTAGCTATGAGGAGCGGTTGAATAAACTCGGTTTGTTCTCACTGGAACAACGGAGGTTGAAGGGCGACCTGATAGAGGTCTACAAAATTATGGGGGGCATATACAGAGTGGATAGTCAGAGGCTTTTCCCCAGGGTAGAGGGGTCAATTACTAGGGGGCATAGGTTTAAGGTGTGAGGGGCAAGGTATAGAGTAGATGGACGAGACACATTTTTTACACAGAGGGTAGTAGGTGCCTGGAACTCGCTGCCGGAGGAGATGGTGGAAGCAGGGGCGATAATGACCTTTAAGTGGCATCTTGACAAACACATGAATAGGATGGGAATAGAGGGATACGGACCCCGGAAGTGTAGAATATTTTAGTTTAGTCGGGCAGCATGATCGCACGGGCTTGGAGGGCCGAAGGGCCTGTTCTTGTGCTGTACTTTTCTTTCTTCTTTGTTCTAGCTGAAGATGGTTGGGCCTTGGGCACTATCTGAGGAATGTTCTTCCCAATTTGATTTTACGATTCACAAATCACCCCTAATTTCCTCTATTCCATTGAAATCAGCCCCAGTATGTTTCTGGAACATACCTCTTCATTCACCTGAGGAAGGAGCAGTGCTCCGAAAGCTCGTGTTTGAAACGAACATGTTGGGCTTTAACCTGGTGTTGTAAGACTTCTTACTGTGCTCACCGCAGTCCAATGCCGGCATCGCCGCATCATATTTATATATTATCATACCAGGCAGTATCTTAATGAATTTGCACTGTATCCTCTCTGTTGCCTATGGTGTGGAGCCCAAACTGCAGACAGTGCAATACTGTGCAATACTGCAGGTGGGCGCTAGTGAGTTGACAGCCGGTTGTAAACCTCTGCTGATTTATTTCCAGTGATCCTGCAGAAATAAAAAATGTATAAAGTCAGGTTCTAACCCAGTACGTCAATTAAAGTTCGATATCTGATTCACCACAGCACTTGGAAATTTGGATGTAGCCCTCAATGCAAAATAATCAGCATTTTGTGTTTTCCAAAGTCTTGTGACTGGAGGGACTGCTTTTAATGTCTTGCGAACCTGAATTCTCTGTTCTTTTGCATCACCCAGCCTTCTCTCCCCCCCCCCCCCCCCCCTTCCAGGTACCATGCTCGAAGAGGGTGACTTCCATTGGATTTGTCCATGATTATGCTTGGCAAAGTACTGCAGTGGTTTGCCGTTGCCCTCCGCAGAATGGCTGACCAGGAAATTCTCCCTTTCCTACCGTCTGCCAACAGGAAACTTGGAAGGGTTTTGAGGCTGGTAGACAGGGTAGTTTTGGCCATGTATGAACCATCAAGTCCTGAAGTGGGGCTTGAAATCCAGAGCTTCTGGTTCAGAGGGAAGACAAGATCTTGCAGATTCAATGTAGACTTAAGCTTTTTTAATCAAAATGTACCAACTAAGATTCAATAACATTGTATGTTGTTACATATCCACTGGGCTAAAAGGAATTCACTGCATGCTCACCTGATTAATTGTGTGTACACCCCATTGGGAACTGAAGTGAACCTATTATACATCTGCTGAGCTCATGCGTATATCAGTATTTTTTTTTATTTTAAAACCACTACTATATATTTAAATACCTACCAGTCATGACTCACATCAGATAACACAAAAGAAAAACTCTGCTGAGTATAAAACTGAGCAATTCTGCTCCCAGTGGTCACAGACTGATCAGCGTTAAATTAGCTGTGGTCTAAGGGTGTAAGGCTGGTCTCAGTGCTCGAGCCTTATCTAAGGAAAGGTTAGGCCGAGTTCACTCTACACTATTCTCCCCTCTTACCCAGTGGTGTGGATTGAAAACATGGATAGGTTTTAACTAGGGGCAGCGCGGTGGCACAGCGTCAGGGGACCCGGGTTCAGTTCTGGCCTTGGGTGACTGGCTGTGTGGAATTTGCACATTCTCCCGGTGTCTGGGTGGGTTTCCTCCAGGTGCTCCGGTTTCCTCCCACAAAGAGGTGCAGGTTAGATGGATTGGCCATGATAAATTGCCCTTAGTCTCCAAAAATGTTTCGCGGGGTTACTGTGTTACGGGGAGTGGGCACAGGGAAGGGTACTCTTTCAGACACTGGGTGGAGACTCGATGGGCCAAATGGCCTACTTCTGCACTGTAGGGAGTCTATGATTCCTCAAATAGCCAAATAGACTGCTCCAACTCACATGGTTGGTTTAGCACAGTGGGCTAAATTGTTGGTTTGTAATCCAGAACACAGCCAGCAGCGCGGGTTCAATTCCCGTACCAACCTCCCTGAACAGGCGCCGGAACGTGGCAACTAGGGGCTTTTCACAGTAACTTCATTTGAAGCCTACTTGTGACACTAGGTGATTATTATTATTATGGTGACTAGGCATGTGGGAGAAATATCCTCGGGCAACCAGCACAGGAGTAAATATAGTCCAGCGGAGTGTTGGGAAATGGGTGGGCCCGATGGAAATAATGCAAAATAAACGCTAGAATATTCATTGTGCACAAAGTGTGACATCAGGCCTATTAATATACACACCTCAGCCGACCAGATCACCTGCCTCACACTGTCTGAAGTCAGTCCCATGGGTTTCCTGAACAGTGTTGTGTTTGTCTGGTTCAGAAGAGAGCACAGATACTGTTGTGACGGTTCTATTAAGCAATTGCAGTGCCAGTCAGCAACCCCTCACACCCTCGGTGCTTGTCCCATAGCAGGGCTCTTCTTTATCTCTGACTCTTAAAAGCTTCTTCACAGCTAGATGCTAGCTGATTCAGTAATTTCCAACTTTACTGGGAAGCCTGAGCTATGATCTCAGCCGCACTGACTAAACAAACCCATGGGGCGATGAGGTATTCTGTTTATGACACTGCGCCACCGTTAATTCTTAAAGGACACAGATTTGACAAATTTAACACAACAAAGTGCGGGTCGAGCTGTGGAACTCACGGAATCGGTCTTAAAAATGTGGACAGACTGGATGGGCCAAAAGGTATCCTACTGCTCTGTACCATTACAAAATCTGATAGCTGGTGCAAGATAACAGACCTGAGACAGGGCACTGTGACTGTACACAGTGGCTCAGGATTTTCTTGGAGCCATTTTAACTTTATAAGGCAGGCAGAGAGAAGGGAGGCAATGGACTAGCGGTATTGTCACTGGACTAGTAAACCACAGACCCTAGAGTGATGCTCTGGGGACCCAGTTGAAATCTCGCCACTGCAGATAATGAAAATAAAAATCTGGAATTAAAAGTCTAATGATGGCCATGAAACCATTGTCGTAAAAACCCACCTGGTTCACTAATGTCCTTTAGGGATGGGAGATCTGTTGTCCTTACTTGGTCTGGCCTACATGCAACTTTTAACTGCCCCCTCAAGGGCAATTAGCGATGGGTCATCCCTGCCTGCAATGTGCATGTCCAGATGTGACAGAAGGTAATAAGGAAGGCAAATGGAACGCTGACTTTTATTTCAAGTGGCTGGAATATAAAAGTAAAGAGGTGTCGCTGCAACTGTCCAAGGTACTAGTGAGGCCTCATTTCGAAAACTCACTGGAGAGTTAATAATGGAAACTGAGTTTTTAACAATTTTGCTGTTAATTGGCAGCATTCCTCCCAGTTTTATCCAAATAAGGCCATTCAGCCTGAATCTCTCTGTCAGTGACAAGATGGCCAAGGGTGTGTGAAAAATGCTTCAGAAACATATCCATTGAGCTATCCCAGGGCCAGAGTCGACAACATGTGGACATCTGATATAAATCTGGATGGAAAATGTTGGTGTAGCAATTTGCAATGAGAAAGCAGACCCGAAAGCATGGCCAAATATCATGACAACAGGAAATGAAGCTATGGACAGCAAGGGCATATATGACACAAGCAATTTAATATAGAGATGTACAGCTGATATAACTGAACCTCTCCTGAAATATAAAATGTCCATGGCTACAATGGAAGCCGCGCTTGACCTGCATGAAACAATTGTTTCTCTCCATAAAACATTTCCAAAGTTGATCATTTGCACTATAACTCAGCAGGTCCATCAGACAAATTTTTGTGCAATTGCCAACACTTTGGAATAATCGCCTTCCATCTGGCGCAGGCTGGTGGGGGTAGGCACCTTGATGCGTGTTCCCGTCGGGTTTCCATTGTCTTCAATGAGCACCACATTGTTGGAGTCGAATTTGGGTGTCATGTGTGGCCCAGGCATCCGCTGACCGACAATCAGGGCCTTTTTCTTCTGCCCTTTGATAGCCAGTAAGATTTTGTCTCCCACTTTGCCAATACCATTTTTGGTATACACATGGATGCACTTGGGCGGTCTGTGATACGGCGTGTTGCCAAGGGAACTGTTGTCCACTACCCGTACTCTGCTCATTTTCTGTAAGGCTTCACGGGCTGCTGAAGTACTGAATTATGGGAAGAGAATGAAGGCAGCTTTTAATCATTAGAAGAGATACACACCATCATCAGGGTGAAGTTCCCCAGCCCCCTTAAACTTACTCCTTGTACCCTTCTAACATTTGGGTCCAGTTCAGTCACTTTCCCCTGTCTCATTTGATAAATATAAGACATTAATAAACTTGCAGAACAGATGTGTATATGATAAAACAGTTCCAAACTAGCAAAATGAGAGGTGGTGCATTTTGGTAAGAGGAATAATGGAGGTCATACAGTCATTGCAAAATAAGTGTCTTAAATGAAGTAGAGATGCAAAGGAATCTTGTAGTAGACATTCATAAGTCTCTCTGCAGCAATGAGGGTGGACAAAACCAATTTAGAAAAGAAAATCAAGCTTCATTTCTAGAGGGGCAGTATTGAAAAGCAGTGCAGCACGGTTGCGCAGTGGGTTAACCCTGTTGCCTCACAGCGCCGAGGTCCCAGGTTCGATCCCGGCTCTGGGTCACTGCCCGTGTGGAGTTTGCACATTCTCCCCGTGTTTGCGTGGGTTTCGACCCACAACCCAAAAGATGTTCAGGCTAGATGGATTGGCCACGCCAAATTGCCCTTAATTGGGGGAAAAAAAATGATTGGGCACTCTAAATTTAAAAACAAAGAATTGAAAAGCAGAGCGGTTATGTTAAAAGTGCGTAGAACCTTGGTTTGATCACATGGAGTACGGTGAATCGTTTTGATCTCCGTATTATCAAAAAGGATACAGAGGCATCAGTTACATAGGTACAGCTTTTCTGTTCTAACGGGTGACCAAATTGAGGTCCTTAAAATTGTGAAATGATTCGATAGGATAAATGAGACCCGAACTAGAGGGCATAAATATAAAGATAGTTACTGATGGATTTAATAGAGAATTCAAAGGAGTTTAGTAAAGACTCATTAAAGGGGAAGCTAGATGACTACATGAGGGAGAATGTAATAGAATGTAATGCTGTATGGCGACATGAAGTTAGGTGGGAATAGGTTTGTGTAGAGCACAAATATCAGCACGGACCCAATGAACTCAATGGTCTGTTCCAGTGTTCCAAATTCCATGAAATTCATTCATGGCCATTTTTCATGCTCCAGTTTAGTACATGATTTGACTTTGGGAGCAAAGAGTCATGATGGTGCTGAATGGCAACAGGACAGCCTCACAGGACCTTCACATAACTGCAGTTTGTAGCCGGATTCAGGGCAATTAAAAGTTGGTAACTCCAGTTGATTTGTTTTCTGCATCTCCCCCAACCCTTGGACTTCAGTGGAGCCACATCATCTGTACTGTCCCCAAAGCTAACTACGCAGAGCCCAGCTAACACTGGACTGATCACAGAGCGTTCCAGATCTGTATTGCCCAGCATCATATCGAGACAACACATCACAGTGCCATAAAATTAGCTCATGAACTCTTTTTATTCACAATGCTCAAAAAAAATTGGTTCTATAAATTGCCCTTAGTGTCCAAAATTCTATGATAATCTATGATTAACCTACGACAAAAGTTCGGCACATCGTGGGCCGAAAGACCTGTTCTGTGCTGTATTTCTCTATGTTCTATACCAGCTGTGCCACCATGGGGAGACACTGAGCTACACCAAGTGCTTTCTCATCAAGAGGAAGGGAAAAGTCAGGAATAAAAGAAAGATGATAGAATCAACTTGGGTCAGAGACACACCGTTGCAAAGAAAATCTGAGTTTAAATTCCACTCCACAACGTGAGCTCACAATCTAGGTGGATTCATTAACACAGTACTCAGGGAGTGCTACATTGGCAGACACTGTCGTTTGGAACATGTGCTAAATCAAGCCTGGAAGTTAAAAATCCCTCGACCAATAAAACAAAATAGATCAACTGGCCGAACGCATCATTGCGGTTTGTGGAATTTTGGCATACATATGCTATAATTTACCTACATTACAACAGTGATGCACCAAGAAATTCACTGCGTAAATTATTTTGTGTATGGAGAAAAGCAACAAAGCGCTTTGTAAATGCAAGCCTATTCTTACTTTCAATTTGATTTGAAGTGAAGGTGGCCAATTTAAGCAGCAGCAGCAACCCACTGGAGGCGGTCAAAAAGCAGTCCAATAAGTTGTCAACTGGAATTGCAGGATTGATAGATATAGGTGTAGTACCTGAACATTCGGTTCATTGCTTCTTTTGCACAAGTCAATGGTGTGATGCTTTTCCTGAACAGCGCCATAAGGAGCCTGAAGACAAGATGATTGAGATTTACACTGAAACATGGCACACAGGCTGCACTGCTGTAACATATCATTAATATCTCTACCAAATTCCTTTCAGATTGGCTGCCACTATTTGAAATTATTCAGAATTTTTGCACCCACTTACTCCATAAATGAATGCTCTCAGTTCTAGTTTCCACTTTAACTGCATCAGAAATTGAACATTCATGACAGTTTTCTACCTCCCACTGAAACCAGCAGACTATGCAGCTTGCATAGTTAGTTGTCAAGCTGTCTGCCGCTCCCATCCAATTCTCTAATTTTCTCTCCTGATGGTGTACAGTCCCAGAGGCACAATCCACCCTCCAGTACTTGGCCCAAATGACTATTTTCATGCACAAGCCTTCAATGTGTCTTTGTAGATTCAGCTGTATTCAGCTGGTCTGGGGCATTAAAACCAAGGCTAATTCTGCCCTCACCGGATGCCCCACACACTTCCCAGCAGAATTTCAGTTATCAACAGCAACCATAGGAGGCCATTCGGCCCATCGAGTCTGAACCAGCCCTATGAATGAGCACTCTACCCATGTCCCCTCCCCAGTCCACCCCACCCTATCCCAGCAACCCAAAATCTTGCCTACACATCCCCGGACACTAAGGGGTAATTTATCATGACCAATCCACCTAACCCGCACATCTTTGGATTGTGGGAGAAAACTGGAGCACCCGGAGGAAACCCACGCAGACACGGGGAGACCGTGCAGACTCTGCACAGACAATGACCAAAGGCTGGAATTGATCCCGGGTCCCTGGCACTGAGGCAGCAGTGCTAACCACCGTGCTGCCCCCGCCCTATCCTAGTCCAAAGATCTTGCAGCCAACTGAAAGAACTCTAGAAATAGGATCAATAGTAGACCATCAAAGTCTGCTCTGCTTTTAATACATGCATGGCTGATTGTGGACTTCAACTCCATTTTACCACCCACTCCCCATAACCGTGGATTCCCTGAGACACCAAAAATCTATCCCAGCGCTAATTGTATTCAACGATAGAGCACCCTCACCCATCTGGGAATCCAAACATCCACAACTGAGTGAACTAATTTCCTCTCATCTCAATTCTAAATGATCAACTCCTCCGGAAGCAGTGCTCCCATATTCTAGATTCCTGATCAGCATCTACTCTATCAAGCCTCTTAATAACCTGTATGTTTCAATTAGATCACCTCTCATTCTTCAGCACTGCAGAGAATATAAGCCCAATTGACTCAAGCCTCTCATCCCTGTGACCAATTAGTGAGACTGTTGTAGTGCCCCCAATGCCCACATATCCTTAAGTGTGGAGACAAAAACTGCACACAATAGTCCAAATGTGGTCTCACCAAAACCCTGAACAATTGCAGCAAGGCTTCTTTATTTTTGAACTCCCATTCCCCTGCAATAAAGGGCAACATACCATTGGTCTTCCCAATAGCTTGCCCCACGTGCATGCTACTTTTCTGTACTAGCACATTTACATGTCGTTGGATATCAATATTTACAAGTGTCACACCTTTTAAAAAATATTCTGCTTTTTCATTCTTACACCAAAGTAAATAACTTCACACTTCCACATATTATACTCCATTATCTTTTTTGATGCCCACTCACTTAGCCTGTCTATCTCTTTGCAGCCTCTATGTGTCCTCCCCATAACGCACCTTTCCTGTGAAGACAGCCAAAATATTTATTCAATGCCTTTGCCATTTCCTCCTTCCCCGTTATACTTTCTCTTGTTTCTGCTTCGAAGTGAACAGCTTTTACTTTAACTACTCTCTTTTTTAAATGCTTTTTAAACTTCATACAAACTGCACACGGTAGCACAGTGGTTAGCAATGTTGCTTCACAGCGTCAGGGTCCCAGGTTCGATTCCCGCTTGGGTAACTGCTGTGCGGAGTCTGCACGTTCTCCCTGTGTCTGTGTGGGTTTCCTCCGGGTGCTCCAGTTTCCTCCCACAAGTCCCGAAAGACGTGCTGTTAGGTGAATTGGTCATTCTGAATTCTCCCTCAGTGTACCGAACAGGCGCCGGAATGTGGCGACTAGGGGCTTTTCACAGTAACTTCATTGCTGTGTTAATGTAGGCCTACTTGTGACAATAAAGATTATTATAACAGCTTCTATATTTGTGCCTAGTTTACACACATATCCTAATTTTCCACCTTTTTAATCCACTTTTTGGTGACACATTACTGGTTTCTAAAACACTCTTCATCCTTAGACTTGCTGTTGTACTTTGCAACATTAAAAGTCTCTTCTTTTACTCTTCCTGCTTGAGCCCCAGATGGGTCTTTCTTGCTGAATGCTTCACCCCATCTGACACTAGGGCTGAAAGCTCCTAACAAAGGGGATTAGACAGGGAAACTTCCCATAATGCGGTACCAGCCTCCCCAAACAGGTGGCGGAATGTGACGCCTAGGGGATTTTCCCAGTAACTTCATTTGAAGCCTGCTTGTGACAATAAGCGATTTTCATTTCATTTAATTTCATTTCAGTACCAAACTAGGCAGTATATTTACCACACATACCTTTGGATAACCCAAAATGACCACTTACTCATCCTGTCTATGGTAAATATTTATGCTATATAATCTGGTCTAACCCAGTATCCTTTCAGTGGCCTTACAATTTTACTTTCCAATTGCAGAATTATTTTGTTAATTAAATCCCCCAAACAACCAGATCAGTGACACAAGATCAGATTTGCCAGGTGGTGAGGGGTTAGACTGGTATTTAATCAAGAGCTTTCCAAGCGTGCAAAGCTACGTGAGAGAAAGATAAAAGAAAAGAGAAAGATAAAAGTAAAGTCTGCTTAAACTGGAGCATGATATCCCTCTCATCTCTCTGCAACTTACTAAATGGTAAAAGAAACAATAAAATGTGAGCAATGTTAGTGGCTGATAAACAGAGCCAGAATAACGCTG
Organism: Scyliorhinus canicula; assembly: GCF_902713615.1. Lineage (NCBI taxonomy): Eukaryota > Metazoa > Chordata > Chondrichthyes > Carcharhiniformes > Scyliorhinidae > Scyliorhinus > Scyliorhinus canicula. The sequence continues at coordinate 17,363,750 of NC_052151.1, read as the reverse complement.
GTCAAAGACATTCTAACAGCATCAAGGTATAATTCACTCGTGCTCATAATATGGCTCTGGGACCATTAGTGGGAAGTATTTTCTTTTACTCTAGTTCTTGGCAGAATTGCTGCTTCATCTGACTGGGGCTAACCAGTCCAGCTTACCATGGAATAACAATTGTGATCATATTTCAAAGTTCAGGTGATGGTTACACAACAAAAATAATTCTACCGATGTGCCACAAGACCTGGACAGATGTTCCACCTTGAGCTGATGAGTGTCATGTAACATCCAAGTGCAAGGCAATGACCATTTCAAAGAAGGAGTAAGCCTAATCATCTCCCCACTTGACATTCAACTGCATTCTCATCACTGAATTGGGAATGAAGAATAAATACTGGCCCAGCCAGCAACACCTACATCCCATGAATGAATAAAACAAATCTTTCTTCCTCAATTGTCATTCATGCTTTGCTCTAAGAGATGGATGTATGTTTTTTTTTTAATTTGGAGTATCCAATTGTTTTTCCTAATTAAAGGGCAATTTAGCGTGGCCAATCCACCTCCCTGTACAACTTTTTAGGTTGTGGGGGTGAGAACCACAGAGACGGGGAGAATGTGCAAACTCCACACAGATAATGACCCACATCCGAACACGGGTCCTCAGGACTGTGAGTGCTAACCACTGCACCACTGTGCTGCCCAAGAGATGGATGAATTTTGAGCATTCCTCCTGCTCCGAGGCATAATACACTTATCTAAGTTTTACATCATTTGCCAGTCATGAACCCATTCTCCCAACACATTAAAATTGGCGCAAAGTCAAACATTATCTATAATCCTAACATTCATATAGCGTAGTGTAATCAGCAAATTTGCAGATCTTACCAACACCTAGGACAGCACGGTGGCACAGAGGGTTAGCCCTGCTGCCTCACGGTGCCGAGATCCCAGGTTCGATCCCGGCTCTGGGTCACTGTCTGTGTGGAGTTTGGACATTTTCTCCGTGTTTGCGTGGGTTTCGCTCTCACAACCCAAAGATGTACAGGGTAGGTGGATTGGCCACGTTAAATAGCCCCTTAATTGGAAAAAAATGAATAGGGTATTCTATCTTACCAACACCTCCATTTACATCATTAATAGATGATGTTAATTTGAGACAAGAACAAAAAATTTAATTTTGGTTCAAAAGCAAAATACAGCAGACTGTGAAAATCTAAAGTAAAAGCAGAAAATACTGGAAATACTCAGCAGCTTCTACAGAGAGAAACAGAAACGGTTTGGGTTGATCATGTCACTTAATCTGATGTCACTTAATCTGATGAAGGGTCTGAAACATTAACAAGCTGTTGATAGAATCTTGACAGTGCAGAAGGAAGCCATTGACCCTCTGAAAGAGCACCCTACCTAGGCCCAACTCACCACCCTATCCCCCTCTAACCTTTGGACATCAAGGGACAATTTAGCATGGCCAATCCACCTAACCTGCACATCTTTGGACTGTGGGAGGAAACCGGAGCACCCGGAGGAAACCCACGCAGACACGGGAGGAACGTGCAAACTCCACAGTTACCAGAGGTTGGAATCGAACCTGGAACCCTAGCGCGGAGAGGCTGTAGAGCTAACCACTGTGCCACCTATATTGCTCTTTGCTGACCTTTCTTTCCTTTATAATCCATAGGTTTTCAAATCCAAACTGGGCATGACCAAACCATTCCTTAATTTCATATATTCTTCTCATAACTTTTCAGTTTTGCAGGTGTCCTCCACAGAGGGAATTTCACTCAATTTTCAGCAAGCAAATGGATAATTGAACCACTCCAAGGGGCATCAGAATTTGGTTCGATTTTAATCCTGTCCTCATTGAGGGATATGTACTTGCCTTCAAAAGTCCCACTGGTTAGGTATCAAGAGAAGGGATTGGATTTGCTTTCTCTTCCCTCAAGGGGCACTGGCAAATATGGGATTCTCGTCCATAGTTTCCCTCCAGTACATCTTCACACATGACAGCATAGCCAGTGAGTTTTGAGCAGGCTATACAGCCAAGTCCACCCTTTCCTCACCCAATCCCAAGGAAGATTTAAATCACCCCCACACTGCATCCAAAAGATTCTAACACCCACCCTTCAGGGAAAACAAGAGAAGTAGAGCAGCCATTCAAGGTGGGTCCACCATTCAATAAGATCATGACTGATCTTCTACCTCAACTACACCTTCCTGTGTCATCCCCATGCCGCTCAATTGCCCTTGGTATTGACCTCTGTCTTGAATAGTCAATAAATAAACATCCACATGCCTATGGTTGGTTACCCTTTGTGTGAAGGTATTTCCCCTAATTTCAACACTAAATGAGACTGGCCCCTCATTTCAAATTTCCCAGGCAGAGGAAATATTCTCCAAGGAAATCCTTCAAGGTGTCATGCTTCTTTACTCCTTAGTGATGACAGAAACTTGAGAGAACTTCCCATTCTTCTATAAAATAGGTGAAGGCCACTCGGCCCTTCGAGTCTGCACCACCATTCAATATGATCGTGGCTGATCACACAAATTCAGTATCCCACTCACGCTTTCTCGCCATACCCTTTGATCCCTTTAGCATCAAGGGCCACGAGCACCTCCCTCTTGAGTATATCCAATGAACTGGCCCCAACAGCTTTCTGGGGTAGAGAATTCCACAAGTTCAAAACTCAGAGAAGAGGTTCTTCCTCATCTCAGTCCTGAATGGCTTACCCCTTGTTCTTAGGCTGCGAATGGGCAGCACAATGGTTAGCACTGTTGCTTCACAGCACCAGTTCGATTCCCAGCTTGGGTCACTGTCTGTGTGGAGTCTGCACGTTCTCCCCGTGTCTGCTTGGGTTTCCTCCGGGTGTTCCGGTTTCCTCCCACAAATCGCGAAAGATGTGCTGTTAGGTGAATTGGACATTCTGAATTCTCCCTCTCTGTACCAAACAGGGGCCAGTGTGGCGACTAGGGGATTTTCACAGTAACTTCATTGTGGTGTCAATGTAAGCCTACTTCAGACACTAATAAAGATTATTATATTGAAGTCGGTCATTGTACTCCCTCTGGGTCAAGCATCTATTGGTTTGGATATACTTTGAAATCTGAATTCTAAAGAGGAGGCTGGATAAAGGAGCCCGGGCCGGGTCTGGCAGCGCCTGTGGAGGGGGAGCCCTGCCAAGCGCAGACGGCTCTTGCCCCACATGGCCTCAGGGAACAGGCCGCTCCGCCGTGAGGCCCTGACTGACCGAGCCGCTCCGCCGCGGGGCCCTGACTGACCGAGCCGCTCCGCCGCGGGGCCCTGACTGACCGAGCCGCTCCGCCGCGGGGCCCTGACTGACCGAGCCGCTCCGCCGCGGGGCCCTGACTGACCGAGCCGCTCCGCCGTGGGGCCCTGACTGACCGAGCCGCTCCGCCGCGGGGCCCTGACTGACCGAGCCGCTCCGCCGCGGGGCCCTGACTGACCGAGCCGCTCCGCCGTGGGGCTCTGACTGACCGAGCCGCTCCGCCGCGGGGCTCTGACTGACCGAGCCGCTCCGCCGTGGGGCCCTGACTGACCGAGCCGCTCCGCCGTGAGTCCACCGGGCTGCGTCACGCTACGCGGAAACCATGGCGACGCCGCAACATTTTCTCTTTAAACAACCTAGAATTAAAAATTCCTGTTTAAACCTCTTGTCGTTTGCGGGAAGGGATAGTTGGCGACGTTTCTGGAAAGTTCTATGTATCTGGGAAAGAAACGATAGGGGTTGGGAGGAGAGGGAGTGACGCAGCGGGCACGCACCGGATGGTAGCGTCGAGCGTGGGGGTGGCGTGGAGACGTCATCGCGTCCTGACCGTCTAGCAAGTAGCGGTCTACCTGACCATTGTGTCATCGCGCAAGAGGCGGCAGTCCTGGAGACGTCATCTCGCAAGAGGCGGCAGTCCTGGAGACGTCATCGCGCAAGAGGCGGCCGTCCTGACCACCGCCGCCGCCCCTCCTCCTCCTGCGGTTTTTTTTAATTCTCCCCTTCACCTGAAAGGCGGCAGTTGTTGAGAGCAGCGTCGAAATTTGGAGCAGGGTGGACTTTTTTTTTGTTTGTTTGTTTGGGGAGCGGGAGGAAAAAGAAAACACACAGATTTATCCAGCATAATAATCACTGGCCCTTTTGATGGATCTGGCGTTTTAGCAGCGAGTGCGGACGGACGGAGACAGGCTTGGTTGCTAAGGCTGCTGCTGCTGTGGGTGTGCAGGTAAGGAAGGGCCCGCCTGCCGCCCGGCCCACACGGCCGCTCTTTGGCCGCCTCCCTTCTGGAGGGCGGCGGGGGAAATGTTCGCTCTGACAGAAAGACGCCGGCCGGTTTAGACGGCAGCGGTGCAAATAGCCGCTTTAATTCCCTGGACTTGGCGCAGGGGGAAAGCGACATGTTTATTTGCATTTAACAAGTGGCTCTTTATTTTAGAGAAAATACCGTTTGCTCATTTTTATTCCGCCCTGCAACCTCGACTGACGATGCAAATCGTCGTTTCTTTGGCGGAATCCACATGTTGGTTTATTTTTATCATTGCATTTTATTTTAAACCCCCCCTCCCTCTATAATTGGGCTCAACATGTTGTCGCATTCCCTGTCTTTCATGCCCTGTTGGAGACGTTGTCGCTTCAATATTTTCCAATTAGTTGTCGATTTACAGATCTGGCAAGAGTTTCTGCAGCTGGGCGCCGAACCCTCTGGGAGGGAGGGAGGGTGGGGATTGGGAGTGAGGGTGGGGATTGGGATTTATTTATTCTGTTTGTCCCTGAGAGATGGCCTGTCTCTCTCTGCGCCTCTCCTAAGGCTGTGCGTGATGGGAAGAGGTAAACAGTCCCCGCCTGAAAATACTCTGTAAGGGTTTTCTGATTCCTCCTGACATGTTCCTCCAAGATGTGCTTATCTTGTCATTCGGTTGGCTATGATATGAGTTTGCAGGTTTCTTTTTTTTTTGGTGGACAACACAATTTGGTGGCTTCTGCCCATCGCATCTTTGAAATATCACACGTTCCAGTCTACAGAACTCTCTCTCTTCATGTCGGCGTTTTGTTCCCTCGTAACCGTGTTTGTTTGCCCCGTCGTGGTTTCTTTCATCCCGGTCTTCCACGTTTTGGCTGACGGGGAGGTTTGGGTGGAGGTGGCTGGGGAGGCGATGGGGTGCATGTAGGGCACGGGATGGAGAAACTGGAAATCCGACTTGGAAACCTGTGCACTGCGGATGGATGACTGAGGGAGAATGATAGGGAAATTAAGCATCCCATAGTGAACTTTATATTATTTCTCCGTCTGTTGGTTATTGAGTTGTTTAGATTACAGTATTTTGATTCTCTGCCATTTCCTCCCTGTTTACAAGTTGCTCCACTTCAACCTCCACTCCGAGGATAATGGGTTCAGACACTGCCACCAGCCCTTTCCAGTGCCTCTTTGCGTCACATACACCCATTTATGAAGTTGGCAATCTGTTTATAATAGGAAAAGAGAATTTCAGTGGGGTTTAAATCTATTATAAGACTAGGTGCAGAAGTCGGCCATTCAGCCCATCAAATGTGCTCCACAATTCAAAAAGATCTAATCCTCAACTTCACTTTCCTGCCTTTGCTCCATAACTCTTGATTCCTTTACTAATTAACCATCTGTATATCTCAGCCTTTAACATAAGGACACAGTAAAAAGTCTTACAACACCAGGTTAAAGTCCAACGGGTTTATTTAGAATCACAAACTTTCAGAGCACAGCTCCTTCATCAGGTGAGACCTGCTGCACTCCGGAAGCTCATGATTCCAAATAAACCTGTTGGACTTTAACCTGGTGTTGTAAGACGTAGTGTGCCTAACCCAGTCCAATTCTGGCACCTCCACATCATGTTTAACATAAGGACATCACTGCAAGAGTTCCTCAAGGTAGTATCCTTGGCCCAACCATCTTCAGCTGCTTCATCAATGACCTCCCTTCCATCATAGGGTCAGAAGTGGGGATATTTGCAGATGAATGTTCAGCACCATTCGCGACAACTCGGATAATGAAGCAATACATGTCCAAATGCAGCAAGACCTGGACAATATCCAGGCTTGGGCTGACATGGTAAGTTACATTCATGCCACACAAGTGCCAGGTAATGACCATCTCCTACAAGAGAGGATCTTAACCATCGTCCCTTAACATTCAATGACATTACCATCGCTGAACTCTCCACAATTAACCTTGAAGATTGATCGGAGACTGAACTGGACTAGCCATATTAATACTGTGGCTACCAGGGCAGGTAAAAGGCTAGGAATCTATAGCAAGTAACTTACCTGCCCCCCCTGCCCCAAAGGCTGTTGACAATCTACAAGACACAAGTCAGGAGTGTAACGGAATACTCTCCACTTGCCTGGATGAGTGCAGCTCCAAGAACACTCAAGAAGTTAATCACCATCCAGGAGAAAGCAGCCCGCTTGATTGCTCCTCCTTCCAATAACATTCAAACTCTCCACCACCGACAAACTGGCAGCCATGTGTACCATCTACAAGGTGCACTGCAGTAACTCACCAAGATTCCTTAGCACCTTCCAAACCCACGACCACCAACATCTAGAAAGACAAGAGCAGCAGATACCTGGGAAACACCACCACCTGGAGGTTCCCCTCCAAGTCACTCACCAGCCTGATTTGGAAATATATTGCCTTTCCTTTACTGTCGCTAGAGTAACATCCTGGAACTCCCTCTCTAACTGAACTGTGGGTGTAACACACCTAAAGGACTGCAGCGGGTCAGGACGGCAAATCACCACCACCTTCTGAAGGGTAACCAGTGATGGGCAATAAATGCTGGCCAACCAGTGATGCCCACATCCCATAAATTAATTTTTTTTAAATAAGGGCACAGCCTCTACAGCTCTGTGGTAAAGAATTCCACAGATTCACTCCGCCAGGAAGAACTTTCTCCTCCTGTCTGCATATTCTCCCCGTGTCTGCATGGGTTTCCTCCCACAGTCCAAAGATGTGCAGCTTAGTTAGATTGCCTATGCTAAATTGTCCGTTGTCCAAAACAGGTTGATTGGGGTTTGCGGGATGGGGTGGAGGTGTGGGCTCCAGTAGAGTGCTCTTTCCAAGGGCAGATGTGGACTCAATGGGCCGAGTGGCCTCCTTCTGCCCTGTAAATTCTGTGAAAAAACAGCAAAACATGAGAAGGAAGAGGTAAAATAAATTTTCAAATTGGGACTAAATTGCTGCAATGCAATGTTATTGTCTTCACTATCTCTCTGAATAGAAGTAAATGTTTTTTGAGTTCAGTTTTGTTGGGGTGGTGGGGGAGATTGTCAATGTGAGTGCTTTTGCTAGAGGTTGAGTCAGAATATGATGGCGTCATTGGAAGTGTTTTTATATGCACATTATATGCACATTGCCTGCAGCAAGTTGAACTATTGTGATGAAATTTGTGAAATAATATTATAGATTTCCCATTACCTTTATCAGTACAAATCCTTGCCTTTTGTTAACTAAGGTGAACGGCTTTATTTCCAAGACAAGTTCCATGGAGAAGATTGTGGCTTGGCCTTTCCCAGTAATGCCACTTCCCTGGTTAAGATGGTTGTGACTGGAACCATGGAATTTGTTTTTGAGGAATTTGCCAATGGTACTTATTTCAGTGGGAATGACATACATCCTTTGTGTTATAATACGGGTTCAATTCCCATACTGGCCTCGTCAAAATGCCGGAATGTGGCGGATAGGGGCTTTTCACAGTAACTTCATTGGGGCCTACTTGTGACAATAAGCTATTATTATTATTATTATTATTATTAATGGTGCCGATTGTAAAGCATGGCAAATCATTCACTGTGGTTCGATTACTGCTAGAAATAAGTGGGATGGGCCATTTATCCCATAGCCTGCTCTGCCATTCAGTAAGATTGTGGAAAATCTAACTCTACATACCCTCCTTCGGTAGCACAGTGGTTAGCACTGTTGCTTCACAGCGCCAGGGTCCCAGGTTAGATTCCCGCTGGGTCACTCTGTACGGAGTCTGCACATTCTCCCTGTGTCTGCGTGGGTTTCCTCCAGGTGCTCCGGTTTCCTCCCACAAGTCCCGAAAGAAATGCTTGTTAGTGAATTGGACATTCTGAATTCTCCCTCTGTGTACTTGAACAGGCGCTGGCGACCAGGGGATTTTCACAGTAAATTAATTGCAGTGTTAATGGAAGTCTACTTGTGACAATAATAAAAATGGGATTGGATTGGATTTGTTTATTGTCATGTGTACCGAAAAGTATTTTTCTGTGTGACGCTCAAACAGATCATTTAGTACATGAAAAGAAAATACGCAATAGGGCAACACAAGGTACACAATGTAAATACATAGGCACCGGCATCGGGTGAAGCAGACAGGAGTGTAGTATTAATCAGACCAGTCCATAAGAGGTAACAGCAAGGAAGATTATTTCACCTTTTTTCAAAGGCTTGCCTCTATACAGCAACTTGTGTAACAAAACATTTTCCGTAGAATGAATTGCATTTTTAAGTATAACGTGCAGTTAAGCAAATGTTGAAACTATTTTTCATGCAGCCCGATCCGACAGACATAGAGAAATGGTGTTAGCTTTTAAGGGCATGGCTAGAGGAATTTTGGTGAGGCATTTGGTTAATTTCTATTTTTGCCAAGGTGCTATATAATTGAGATGGGGTCATGGTTCAACATCTCCTTCAAAGATCACCAGCCTCTTTATATCTCCCTTTGAATGACATGACACTTTGATAACTTCTGATATGGATTTGAAGCTACAATCTTTAAACTGAGGCAAGTGTGCTACAAGCTGAGCCACGTTGATATCAGTGTTCAGTCTGGAACTACAGCAGGCCATTGATTCGGTCAATGCTGCCACACCAGCTCACTGCTGTTCCTTATGTTCGCTTGCTCATTATTCGGACTGAAGCTTCCTCTTTGCACTGAAAAGTGAAAAAACGCATTGTATCCATTGTCATTTCTCTCTGTCCTGCTGTCTGGATTTCTATTAGCTAAATACTTTGTTCTTTCTCCTACTTTATAATAAATTGATAAAGGGAGTAAGCACTTTTTGTGCTCTCACAGTTAGTACCGTACAGTATGTGTTGGGTACAATGCTAAAGAGTATTGTTCAGTGGAGATTCTATTGCCCACAAAATCAGTGTGTGAAAACTGTAAATGACCTGTGAAGTAAATGCTTGTTTGAGAATAGCACCAGTGGCATTGGCTATTAATGTCCTGCTGCTATCTTTCCAACTACACTGTTGGGTCAAACGTAATGTCAATTTGCCACTTAGTGGTGGGTACTTTTCCATTGCATTCTTCAAGCAACGGGAGTCTTAACTTTGATAACCTCACCTTGTTCCACCTTCCTCACCACCTTTTTAAAGTCCTCATTCTTCACTGCAGCTAGCTGATCCTCATCCCGCCTTGCTTTTTCTCTCATCACATCCTTCAATCGCTATCCCAGTTCCACTTCCTTCTCTCATGAGTTTAGTGTGGTGCTGTCCGATGTGACTCAGTGGAAAGCACTCATCTCTTTCGACAAAAGATGGTGGGTTCAAGTACGGACATGAGCTCAAAATCAACAGTCCCAGGGAGTGCTATACTGTTGAGGTGCTATCTCTCAAATGAGTCATTAAGCAAGACCCTGTCTGCCACCTGAGGTGGACGTAAAAGATTGTACAAGTCTGTTTGTAAAAGAACAGGAGAGTTCTTGTCAGTGTGCAGGTCATTTATTTATCTTTCACTACTATGCAAGACAAATCATCTGGTCATGACCAAATGTCTGTTTGAGAGAGCTTGCTGTGTACACATTGACTGCCATGTTTCATATATTACAAATGTGACTACACTTCAGATTCCTGTGAAATGCTTAAGTTTTGATATTGTGTGAGTCTATCTTTCATTAACTCAGTCTGTTCATATAAACTTTGATTTAGATTTATAGCCACCTCAATAATTTTCACTTTTTACTAACATGGTCTATTGTCCTCTGGTTTAGATTGTGGATAAGGTCCTGTCCAAATACATCCTTGTATTTCTCGTGTGCATGCGGAATTGGTTAGCATTGATTTCACTGGAGTTAGAAGAATGAGGGGAATCTCATAAAATCCTATACAATTCTAACTGGATTAGACAGGGTAGATGCAAGAAAGATGTTCACAATGGTGTGGGGTGTCCAGAACCAGGGGTCACGGTCCGAGGATATGGGGTAAACCGTTTAGGGCAGAGATGAGAATTTTCTTTGCCCAGAGAGCGATCAATCTATGGAACTCACTACTGAGGAAATAGTTTGAAGCTAAAATATTGAGTGTTTTCATATAGCACTTGGGTGAAGCAAATCAAAGAAGATGAGGAGGAAGGCGAGATCAGGCCTTGATCAATCATGATTGTGATGAATCGCAAAACAGGCTCTCTGAATCGAATGGACTTCTGCTCCTGTTTTCTATGTTTCTACCTCCATCCAACTTCGCCTCTTTCTCTGTCCACTTCTAAAGAAAATGCTTTTCCCAAAGTCACTTGCAGTTGCACTTTCAAGCTCACAGCTACCTTACTTTTAATATTCCGTTTGTCACAATGCTTATGTAGTTGTCGATCTGCTTAGCCACTCCATCACCACACCGTTTGCCCTTGTTCCTAGTAAAACCTTTACCCTCTGCACCACCTTTTTTCCAATCCCAATCATTACCTTGAAATGATGTTAATTGCCTTCCCCATCCACACCCCATTCGGTATCGCAAGGTGCTCAAGTATGGTTGACCTTGCTGTGCAGCTACCATTGCTGCTAACCCTGTTTTCTCCTTTTGTATCTAAACCTTGATCCAATAATTTTAATTGTTATAATCTCCCATTGTGTCTTTTCTCTAAGCTTACAAAACCTGCTGAGGATGCGATTTTCCTTCCTGGTTTTCATGATAACTGATATTATCATTTGTGGCCTTTCCTGAGGTACAATAATAATCTTTTATTGTCACAAGTATGAAGTTACTGTGAAAAGCCCCTAGTCGCCACATTCCGGCACTGTCACTGCCTTTCAAAGTTGCATGGTATCATCAGCTCAAAATTTATCCTATGTGACTGTCCTTGCAAGCTGGCATCCTGTCAACAACAACCTTTCCTCTAAAGAGTATTTAAATGCACTGGCTCATCTTTGCAGGAACTCCATGATTGGTGGCACAGTGGTTAGCACTGCTGCCTCAGCGCCTGGGACCTGGGTTCAATTCCAGCCTCGGGTGACTGTTTGTGTGTGGCGGTTGTTTGTGTGTGGAGGTTGTATGTTCCCCCTGTGTCTGCCTGGGTTTCCTTCGAGTGCTCCGGTTTCTTCCCACAGTCCAAAAATATGTGGGTTAGGTGGATTGGCCATGCCAAGTTGCCCCTTAATGTCTGGGGATGTGCAGGTTAGATAATGGGATTATGGGGATAGGGCAGGTGGACACACTTAAATGGCACAGTGCCCATCCAACAGCTCAGTGCAGACTCGGTGGGCCAAGTGGCCTCTTTCTGCACTGTAGGAATTCTATGTATCTTTCAGTCAAATATCTGTCGCTGCTGCAGCACGTGGGAGGGTTTAAACTTGTGGCAGGAGGCTGGATACCAGAGCAATAGGTCAGAAGGTGAAATAACTTGAGGGGGTCTAGAAGAATAGGGCCAGTAAGACTCAGAAAAAGCAGACAGAGAGATGTTGCTGAAAACAGCAGAACTGGTGGTCTGAAGTGCATTTGTTTCAATGCGAGAAGTATAAAGGGTGAGGCGGTTAACTTAGAGCTTCAATTAGTACCTCAGGGAGGGTCAGGATTGATTGGCAGGATCATAAACGTTCCAGGATTCAGATGTTTCAGGCAAGATAGAAGGGGATGTAAAAGGGGTGGGGGAGTTGCACTACTGGTTAAGGAGATTATCACAGCTGAACTGCGGGAGGACACCTCCGAGGGCTCATGCAGCGAGGCAGTTTGGGTAGAGCTCAGAAATGGGAAGAGTGCATGTTGGGGGTTTACTACAAGCCACCTAACAACCAGCAGGAGATAGAGGATATGTAGGTAGATTTTGGAAATTTATAAAAGCAACAGGGTTGTTGTTGGTGATTTAAAAAAAAAAAATTGAGTTTCCAATTAAGGGGCAATTTAGCGTGGCCAATCCACCTACCCTGCACATAAGAGTTCATAGAATTTATAGTGCAGAAGGAGGCCAACCAGTCCATCGAGCCTGCACTGGCCCCCGGAAAGAGCACCCCAGTTAAGCCCCCTGCCTCCATCCCATCCCCCTTTATCCCAGTAACCCCACCTAACCCTTTTGGACACTAAGGGGATTTTAGGATGGCCAATCCACCTAACCTGCACATCTTTGGATTGTGGGAGGAAACCGGAGCACCCGGAGGAAACCCACGCGCACACAGGGAGAACGGGTAGCATGGTGGTTAGCATAAATGCTTCACAGCTCCAGGGTCCCAGGTTCGATTCCCGGCTGGGTCACTGTCTGTGCGGAGTCTGCACGTCCTCCCCGTGTGTGCGTGGGTTTCCTCCGGGTGCTCCGGTTTCCTCCCACAGTCCAAAGATGTGCGGGTTAGGTGGATTGGCCATGCTAAATTGCCCGTAGTGTCCTAAAAAGTAAGGTTAAGGGGGGGGGGGTTGTTGGGTTACGGGTATAGGGTGGATACGTGGGTTTGAGTGGGGTGATCATTGCTCGGTACAACATCGAGGGCCGAAGGGCCTGTTCTGTGCTGTACTATGTATGTTCTAACGTGCAGACTCCACACAGACAGTGACCCAAGCCGGGAATTGAACCTGGGACCCTGGAGCTGTGAAGAAACTGTGATAACCACTATGCTACCGTGCTGTCAGGATGGTTAATAATATTAGGCAGGAACATCTTTGGGTTTCGGGGTGAAACCCACGCAAACATAAATGTCAGACCCCTCAAGAGTATTGACAGGTAGAAGGATCTAGGTGTACTGGCCCACGGGTCACTAGAAAGTGGCAATGTAGGTGCAATTCGCATACTGCCACAACCGGTCCACAGCAGCCGCCATCTCCCTGGACTTGCGCTCATCCCTGGAATATCTCGACAACAAGGACTCCTACGTCAGACTCCTATTGACTACAGCTCTGCCATCAACACCATGACCCAGCCAAGCCTATATCAAAGCTTCAAAACCTAGGGACCAATGTGGCCCCTCCCTCTGCAATTGGATCCTGGACTTCCTGACCCATAGACCACAATCAGTAAGGATAAACAACAACACCTCCACAATAGTCCTCAATACCACGACTTCCGGTGGCGGCTATGAGGGGAGTAGGTTGCATACTTGGTGGCTCCCAATCTGGTTGGGCTTTTGGACCTTTTTCCTCAACTTATTCTCTCTTCCAACTTCTTCCATCGGGCAGGAGATACAAAAGTCTGAGAACATGCACTAACAGATTCAAAAACAGCTTCTTCCCCGCTGTTACCAGAATCCTGAATGATCTTTTATGGACTGAACTGATCTTTTCACACATCCCCTCCACTGACTAGTACTATGCTCACCCAATTACTGTGCCTATGTATTTCATAGAATTTATAATGCAGAAGGAGGCCATTCGGCCCATCAAGTCTGTGGACTGTGGGAGGAAACCGGAGGAATTTACATTGTTATTTATGTATACCCTTTGTTTTTTCACGCGTGGAGCGATCTGTCTGGACTATGGAGCAGATCAATACTTTTCCTTGTACCTCGATGGGAGGAAACTGGAGCACCCGGAGGAAACTCACGCAGACATTGGGAGCACGTCCAGACTCTGCACAGACAATGACCCAAGCAGGAATTGGACCTGGACCCTGGTGCTGTGAAACAACTGTGCTACCGTGCCACCCGAGATGGGCAGCATGGTCAGTGCAAGCTTGGAGAGGCGAAGGACCTGTTCCTGTGCTGTGATTTTTTTTTTTTTTTGTTCTTTACTGTAGTGATCCAATAAAAGTCACAAACCACATCCTCTGTGATTATGGCCATGGTGCACTTTTCCTTCTCTTCCCATCTCAATCTTATTGCAGCCTTTGAACCATTTACCGCACCATCCTGCTAAAGTGTCAGTGCTCCGTTGTCTAGTCCTGTGGGATTGCTGATGTCATGTGGATCCTATCAATTGTAGCCAGAGAATCCACAGCAGTGGCTTCTCTTTCTGTCTCCGCAACATTAGCTCTGGAGCCTGAAATGATCTCTCTTTGGCCCTGCACTTCAGCATCCACTTGCCTTGTGAACAAGGCATGCGATCAGCTTGTGATTCTCTTCTGGCAATACCCAAATCACTTTCTGATTAGTAAGTTGCAGACAACACAAAAATTGGTGGAGTTGCAGATAGTGAAGAGGATTGTCAGAGGATACAGCAGGATATAAACAGGTTGGAATCTTGGGCAGAGAAATGGCAGATGGAGTTTAATCTGGACAAGTGTGAGGTAATGCACTTTGGAAGGTCCATGTAGGAATTACACAATAAATGGTAGAACTCTTGCGAGTATCGACAGGCAGAGAGATCTGGGCGTGCATGTCCACCGATCACTGGAAGTGAAAACAAATGTGGATAAGGTGGTCAAGAAGGCATGCGGCCATTGAATATAAAAATTGGCAAGTTATGTTGCAACTATACAGGAACTCAGTGAGGCCTCATTTGAAATATTGTGTACGATTCTGGTCGTCACACTACCAGAAAGATGTGGATGCCTTGAAGAGGGTACAGAAGCGTTTACTAGGGTGTTGCCTGGTATGGAGGGCATTAGCTACGAGGAGAGGTTAAGATAAACGTGGTCTGTTCGTCGTTGAGAGGCGATCTGATGGAGATCTACAAGAGTATGAATGGCATGGACAGAATGGATAGTCAGATGCTCTTTCCTAAGGGTAGGAGAGTCTAGTACAAAGGGACACAAGTTTAAAGCATGGGGAAAAGTTTAGAACTGATATGCGAGGCAAGTTTTTTTTTCACAAGAGGGTGGTAAATATACAACTAGTATTTTATATCGTTCAATTAAAGACCCCTTTAGGCACAGCAAAGAAAAATAAAATTTGTCCAGCGCATGAGATTAAAAAGAGACGTGACAAAATGCTTCAATACATGTGGGTGTTATAGTCATAGAATTATAGAACTTTCAGTGCAGAAGAATGTCATTCGGCCCATCAAGTCTGCACCCACAGTTGGAAAGGGCACCCCACTTACGCCCACACCTCCACCCTATCCCCATAACCCAGTGACCCCACCTAACCTTTTTTTGGAAACTAAGAGCAATTTAGAATGGCCAATCCACCTAACCTGTGCATCTTTGGACTGTGGGAGGAAACCGGAGCACCCGGAGGAAACCCACGCAGACACTGGGAGAACGTGCAAACTCTGCACAGACTGACCCAATCCAGGAATTGAACCTGGGACCATGGAGCTATGAAGCAAAAGTGCTACCCTGCCGCCCATAAAGTCAAAAAGGGCGTTGAAGGAATTTCAGGAGGAAATTGCAGAGGGAGCGACTGAGATGGCTGAAAGCCCTGGATCAAAGGGAGGGTGAATATACAAGAGGGGAGTTGTAGGTTGTGTGGGGAGTGGAGGGAGTTGACTGATTTGACATTGAAGGTTGTTCAGATGTGGTATGCCGACACAAATAATTAAAGTTTTAAATTTGAAACAGTGGAAGACCAGGGTGTAGGGATGAGTCAGAAGGACTTTGTGCCAATTAGCTGGACAGCAAAGCTTCAGTTCGGCTAAAATTTATAGAACATAGAACAGTACAGCACAGAACAGGCCCTTCGGCCCTCGATGTTGTGCCGAGCATTGTCCGAAACCAAATCAAGCTATCCCACTCCCTGTTATTCTGGTGTGCTCCATGTGCCTATCCAATAACCGCTTGAAAGTTCCTAAAGTGTCCGACTCCACTATCACAGCAGGCAATCCATTCCACACCCTAACCACACTCTGAGTAAAGAACCTACCTCGGACATCCCTCCTATATCTCCCACCCTGAATCTTGTAGTTATGCCCCCTTGTAACAGCTACCTCCACCCGAGGAAATAGTCTCTCTGAACGTCCACTCTATCTATTCCCCCCTCATCATCTTATAAACCTCTATTAAGTCATCTCTCGTACTCCTCCGCTCCATGAGAAAAGCCCTAGCTCCCTCAACCTTTCCTTATAAGACCTATCCTATCCTGCAAACCAGGCAGCATCCTTGTAAATCTCCTTTGTATCCTTTCCAATGCTTCCACATCCTTCCTATAATGAGGTGACCAGAACTGCACACACTACTCCAAATGTGGTCTCACCAGGGTCATGTACAGTTGCAGCATAACCCCGCAGCTCTTAAACTCAAGCCCCCCTGTTAATAAACGCTAACACACTTTTGGCCGCCTTCACGGCTCTATCCAGTTGAGTGGCAACCTTCAGAGATCTGTGGACATGAACCCCAAGATCTCTCTGTTCCTTCACATTCCTCAGAACCCTGCCGTTGACCCTGTAATCCACATTCAAATTTCTTCTACCAAAATGAATCACCTCGCACTTATCAGGGTTAAACTCCATCTGCCATTTTTCGGCCCAGCTCTGCATCCTATCAATGTCTCTTTGCAGCCTACAACAGCCCTCCACTACTCCATCAATCTTGGTGTCATCAGCAAATTTCCTGACCCGCCCTTCAGCCCCCTCCTCCAAGTCATTGATTACAAAAATTACAAATAGCAGAGGACCCAGCACCCTGTGGTACACCGCTGGTAACTGGTCTCCAGTCTGAAAATTTTCCATCTACCACCACTCTCTGTCTTCTATGTGATAGCCAGTTACTTATCCCAATTGGCCAAATTTCGCTCTTTCCCACACCTCCTTACTTTCTTCATGAGCCGACCATGGAGAACCTTATCAAATGCCTTACTAAAATCCATGTGTACGACATCAACTGTTCTACCTTCATCTACACACTTAGTAACCTCCTGAAAGAATTCAATCAAATTTGTGATGGGAGGTTGGTGAGAAGAGCATTTGGAATGTTGAATCTGGGGATAACAGTGGTGTGTGTCAACAAGTAACTGGGCAGACAGTGTTACATAGGCAGCCTCTATGTGATGATGATTAGGGGTTGGAAGATCAGCTTGGGGTCGAATAAGATAGCAGCTATGTTGTTAGATTGGAGGGGAATAATGTAACCAGATCAGAATAACGACTATTTTTACCGATGGGACTGAATGGATAACTATTACTTTTGGGTGCTAGCATAAATTTGTGGCTCATGTGAATATGGAAGCTAATGCACCAATACAACTAGCTAGCTGTGAAGGTGCTTGCCTCAAACATAGTTAAACATGTAACTAGCATAATATTTGAACACTGAAGTCTAGGATCAAAATTCCTTTAAAAAAACTCATTGCTAAAGTTGTTTGTTACAAATTAAACTAACTTAATTAGTTTGTTGAAATATGAATGAATGAAATGAAAATCGCTTATTGTCACGAGTAGGCTTCAATGAAGTTACTGTGAAAAGCCCCTAGTCGCCACATTCCGTCCCCTGTTCGGGGAGGCTGGTACGGGAATCAAACCGTGCTGCTGGCCTGCTTGGTCTGCTTTAAAAGCCAGCGATTTAGCCCAGTGAGCATAGAATTCTCATGTTTTTGCACCTGGTTTAACACCAGGCTAAATCGCTGGCTTTGAAAGCAGACCAAGGCAGGCCAGCAGCACGGTTCAATTCCTGTACCAGCCTCCCCGAACAGGCGCCGGAATGTGGCGACTCGGGGCTTTTCACAGTAACTTCATTTGAAGCCTACTTGTGACAATAAGCGATTTTCTTTTCATTTCATTTCATATTTTTTTCAATGGCATCAGAAAGTAATGGTTAATAGATTTTTTGGGAGTTGGAGGAAAGTTTATAGTGGAGTTTCCCAGTGGTTGGTATTGGAACTCATGATTTCCTGGTATATGTTAAGACCTAGACTTTGTGCAGGGAACAATTTCAAAATTTAGGAATGATGCAAAGTTTGGAAGCATTCTGAACTGTGAATAGGGCAGTGTAGAACTTCAAAAGGGCATAGACAAGTTGGTGAAATGACGAATAGGTGGCAGATGAAATTCAATGCAGAGAAATGTGAGGTGCTGCATTTTGGTAGGGAGAACAAGGAGAGACAGTATAATATAAAGGGAGTGCCGCAGTAGTGGGAGCTGGGTGTACATGTGCATGAATCATTAAAGTTGGCAGGGCAGGTGGAGAGAGCAGTAAATAACACATACGGTATCCTCGGCTTTATTAATAGGGGCATAGAGTACAAGAGCAAGTTGAACTTTTATAGACCCTAGCTGGAATATAGTGTACAGTTTTAGGCACTGCATTTTAGAACGGAAGAAAAGGCATTGGAGAGTGTGCAGAAAATATTCATGAGAGTAGTTCCAGGGATGAGGAACTTCAATTATGAAGTAAGATTGGAGCAGTTAGGTCTCTCCGAATGCTGAGAGGAGATTTGATAGAGGTGTTCAAGTTCATGAGGGGCCAGGGCACAGTAAATAGATGGAAACTGTTTCCACTCGTGAACTGATCAAGAACAAGTGGGTGTAGATTTGGAGTAATTGTCAAAAGAAGCAGAAGTGAAATGAGGGGAAACATTTTTTTACACAGCAAGTCATTAGGGTCTGGAATGCACCGCCTGAGAGTGTGATGGAGGCAGGTTCAATAGAGGCATTGAAATGGGCATAAGATTATTATTTGAAAAGTACACAAGGTTGCGGGAAGAACACAGGAGAATGGCACTAGGTGAAGTTCTCATTCGGAGAGCTAATGCAGACACGATAGGCTGACTGGCCTCCTCCTGCACTTAGAATTCTGTGTTTCCTATCTGTCCTCAAGCTGAGTTTCCGAACATGTTTCAGCTCCATCTACCTATGTTTACCTCCGTAACATTGCCGCCTCTGCCTCTCACCATCACTTGTGCCATTGTCTTCCCTAGACGCTAAAAGGATTGATTACTTGGAAAGTTTACTTAACCTAATGCCTTCCCTTCCACCTTTTTGTAAAATTCATTTTAAGGATGTGGCTGTCACTGGTTAGGGCAGCATTTATTGCCCGTCCCTAGTTGCCCTTCAGAAGGTGGTGGTGAGTTGCCTTCCTGAGCCGCTGTAGTCCCTGAGGTGTAGGGACACCTCTCTAACATACACCCTTACATAGATTCTCAAGGCCCCTCTGGATTATGACTGGATAATCATTGATGTTAATTTGGCCCCCTTGAGCACTACTTCAGAAACGTATTGAATTCTCCTCTTCCTGGGTGGTATCTAAAAGTTAACGATGAATGAAGAACAGCTTGCATCTAAATAGTATCTTTAACATAGTGAAATGTCACCAGAGTGTTATCAAGCAAAATTTGGCACCGGACCACATACTAGTAAAGATGAGGAAAGGTTTGATCAAATATGTACATTTGCAGGAACACCTTAAAGGAAGAATCATAAGATTTGCAGTGCAGAAGGAGGCCATTCGGCCCATTGAGTCTGCACCGGCCCTTGGAAAGAGCACCCTACTTAAGACCCGGCCTCCATCCTATCCCCGTAACACAGTAACCACCTAACCTTTTTGGACACTAAGGGCAATTAATCATGGCTAATCCACATAACCTGCACCTCTTCGTACTGTGGGAGGAAACCGGAGCACCCGGAGGAAACCCCTGCGCACACGGGGAGAATGTGCAAACTCCGCACAGACAGCGTCCCAAGCGGGAATCGAACCTGGGACCCTGGAGCTGTGAAGCAAATGTGCTACCGTGCTGCCCACGTGCTGCTGAGACAGGTGTGGAGAAGTGTGGGAAGGCAGTCCAAGGATTTGGAGCTTGGAATCATAGAATAGTTCCAGCATAGAAGGAAGCCATGGGCAGCTGAAGCGCAGACGCCGATGGTGGAGCAATTAAAATCAGGAATTTGCTCGAGGCTAGAACTAAAATCATTTGATTTTATAAAAAAGAAGCCTGGAGCTGTGACTTATTCTTTAAACATTGTATAGAATGCCTTTTTGGAAATGAGGAGGCACAACCAGTACCTTTGTAATGGAAAACAGTAAACTGGCAGGGTACCATGCTGCACCACTGCAAACTCTGATAGCCAGTTTGATACTTTATTTTGCAGGTTTTTATTCTTATTCCTCAAGTTGCTGAATCATGATCTAAGAAAGCAGATGCAGAAATTAGCAGTAACTTATAATTTTAAAGGAATTACTGTATATTAAACTTTTGTCCTGTTTACATTGAATTTAGCTGGCAGATCTTTGAACAAATGTGTGGTCAGTTGTACCTTCAGTATTGCTAAACTAAAACAGGGCATCATATAAAGAAAAGCTTGCATTGCGTGACACCTTTTTTTAAAACTTTATCGGAATTACAAAGCCAGAGCTCAGTGTGGACAGGGCAAAGCCCTAATCCCTGCCTACTCCCAAAAACCAATTCAAATTGAATCCAACAAGAAAGAAAACCCAGATCCAGGCCTTACACCTGACCTCGCGTTCATCTTCGCCAAAAAACCGAGAAGCGATACTTTTTGTATCCCAAAGACTTCCCAAAGTGCTTTATTGACAATAATTTGTTTTGATTATGTAATCTAGGCGAAGATGCAGCCAAAATCTACCCAGCAGAATCCCATAAACAGGATTGAGATTAATGTCCAGATAATCTGTTATGACAGTGTTGTTTGAAGGATAAATACTGGCCAGGGCACTAGGAAAAGTTGTATCTTTTAAAACCACACACTAAGATATTTTACATATGCCTAAGAAGACAAAGTAAGGGGATTAAAGATGACTTCTTCAATGATGCAACTCTCCTCCATATAGCACTGTGTTGAAATGTCACGTTATGTTAGTGCAGTGGTGACTTGGGTGTCAGTGATGGCTCAGTGGAAGTAATCTTGCTCCTGACTCAAGTGTGTGGCTTCAAAATCTACTCGGCTTGAGCACATTACTGCACTGGAATGCCATTTTAGTTTTCTTTCTATAAATTTCAAGTACCCAATTCTTTTTTTTCCAATTAAGGGGCAATTTAACATGGCCAATCTACCTATCCTGCACCAATTTCTTTGTGTTTGTGGGGGCGAGACCCACACTGACACAGGGAGAATGTGTAAACTTCACACGGACAGTGACCCGGTGCCGGGATTGAACCCGGGTCTTCTGCGTCGCCGTGCCACCCGATGCCATTTTAGGTTCTGAGGAGGTCCCGTCTTTCTAGGTGAGGAATTAAACAAAGATCCCATCTACCGACTCAAGTCAATGTAAAAGATCCCATGGCATTATTCAAAAAAAATGCAAGGGTGTTTCCCTGATCATGTGACCAACATCCAGCCCTGAAACCTGATTCAGTTAGACTTAAAGTAGTTATGGAAAAGGTTAAAGAAAGCTCAGGACTAAAAGTTTTAAGTTGGGGTGGGGGGGGAAGGGCGGGCGGGGGAGGCCAGTTTTACTAAGCTGAGAAGTGATTTAGCGAAAATGTACTGGAAACAGCAACTGAAAGTAAATCCATGCTGGAGCAGTTGGAGGTATTCGAGGATGAACTAAAGAGTATTCAGAACAAATATGTTTCCATAAAGAAAAATGGCGAGACTTTCCAATTTAGATGGTGTCCGCCCCTCTTCTCTCTCTTTCCCCCCCACTCACCCCCATCGCCTTGACGACATCCCAAAACGTACTGTTGCACGTTTTACTTGAGTGTTACGTGTTTTATTGGAGTGTATTAACACGCCTCCGTTTAAAGGCCGTGTGCTTAACACTACTACAGCTCTGTGTATATAATTCTGCTCGGGAGTCGCCAGGTGCCGTATTTAGACACCTCACAAGTACATCAAGGTCAGGTTCAAAGTAATAAATCTGTACACCGATTAGTAAGTTCAAACGATTGTGTTTATTATAACCAATATAATAAATACACATGCATACGCTAAAGAGACTAAGTTACTTCTAAACTAAACGACTAAAATACTTATCTAGACAGGAACAGGCAAGGTCAGGGAGCGAGGCCTTCGTCCCGTTCTTGGTCTGCAACTCTCAGGGTCTTATAATCGTCAGGGTCTAGTAAAGTCTGGATCACGTAGCGATCGTTGTGGTGACACTTACAGTTCGATGGCTGGTGGCTCAACGGCTGGTGATGGAACTGGAGTCAGGATGCGATGTATCAGCAAAGCGATGAAAACAGCAGAGAGCCGGAGCCAAAAACAACAGACCGGGCCATGTGCGGGGTCTACTTTTATAGGTCCCCCAAAGTCCGTGCCTCTTCGGGGCGGTCTCTACCTGCTGTATATCGGGCCTTCTCCCAAACGATATTTTCAAAACCCCCCAATCTGAGGGTCGCTTCTCGATGGGTGGGGCGGTCTCTATGGTGCTTTGTGATGGATACTTATGGTGCCGTTTTGTCTGGGCGTCTACTCAAAAGTATCCATTCATACCTAAATGTTTCTATCGTGTGGGCCTGGATCTGGATCACCCCATTACTATGTAAATCGTTGTTGCCATTTACACCTTTGGCTGAGATTCTGCACCTGGCCACAAACTGGTTTCTGTACGTGCAGAATGCTAATTATCCTTCTGCAAACTGCTTGTCCTTGCTAAGACTGTTTTCTCCCTGCAGCCTTAGCGGTTCTCCATTTTGTAGCCCAGTGTCCATCTTAGGTGGCTACAGTACAGAGCAGAGTAAGACATAAAAAAGAAAGCTTATATTAGATGTTCAGAACTCAACACTACAGAAAGCTTGGAGTATAGAAAGTGCAGTGTTGAAATGAAAACAGAAATTAGGAAGACAAAGAGAAGACATGAAAAAATATTGGCAAGTAAAATCAAGAAAAGCCCAGGTATGATTTGTAAATAAATAAAAAGTAAGAGGATAAGTAAGGAAAGAGGAAGGCCAATTGGAGACAAAGAGGTAACTTGTGTCGGGTGGCAGAAGATGTGGGCATGATTCTTAATGAATACTTTGCATCTGTTTTTACAAAAGAGATTGAAACAACAGATATTGTAGGAGGCATGTGAAATACTGGGTGAGGAAATATTCAGGTGTTTAGCATCCTTAACCGTGAATAAATCATGAAATCATAGAATCCTTACAGTACAGAAGAAGGCCATTTGGCCCATTGAGTCGGCAATGACCCCCTCAAAGACCGCCCAACTTGGGCCCACACCGTTGCCCCATCCCCATAACCCACTGAGGTGCAATTTAGCATGGCCAATCCACCTAACCTGCACATGTTTGGACTGTGGGAGGAAACTCTTGCGGACATGGGGAGAATGTGCAAACGCCACACAGACAGTGGGCCGCGATCAAACCCGGGTCCTCGGTGCCCATGAGGCAGCAGTGCTAACCACTGCACCACCGTGCCGTCCAATGCCATTTTACGTTCTGAGGAGGTAACAAGGAGGGCCAATAAAGGTAGCATATTTGATGTAGTCATTTTTAGCAAGGCCTTCATCAAGGTCCCACATGGCATATCTGTCAGAAAAATGAAACATTCACTGGGTCCAAGGGAAAGTGGCAAGTTTCATCCACAATTGGCTCTGTTACAGGAAGGAAAGAGAAATGTTTAAAGGGTGCTTTGTGACTGGAAGGCTGGTTCTATAGCCCCCCTAAGTCCCTTGCCCTCTAACTGCTCAACTCGCTTTTAAAATAATTTCAGAAATCCACTTCAAGCAGCTTTCTGGGTAGTTTCTTCCCCGTCTCCCCTCCGATCTTTTTCCAATGATTTGACTTCATGATCTCTAGTCACTGACCAATGTGCTAGAGGTATTTCATTTTCCTCCACCTATTCTATCAAAACCTCTCCTCATCTTGAATATTCTGTTAGGTTACCTCTTAACCTTCTGAGGAGTACAATCCTCGCTCTTCCATCTCTCTTCATAACTGAAAAACCTCGTAAACGTCCTTTGTACCTTTTCTAATAAAGAAAGTGACAAAACCAATGGTTTGTAAAATTCTAGTATGATCTCTAATATGATGTTTGTTTTGGTCTTCTGTTCTTCTATTTATAACCCAAGTTCCCTAAACCATGCACTTTTTCATTAGCCACCTTAGTTTATTTGACTACCTTTAAAGATTTATGTTTATGGGCATTTTTGTTCTTTTAAAAATCATGCCATTTTTGTTTGTTGTCTTTCCATGTTAGTCCTAAAATGCACCATTTCATGAATCTCCACATTGGACTCCATTTGCCATGCTTCTGCTCATTTCACCGTACTGTCGTTCTGAAGTCTGTATCTATCCTCGTTACTGTTTCCTGCATTGCCAATTTTGGTAACATATGCAAATTTTAATGCTGTGTATAGACACCAGACTCTAGGCTTTTGGGGAACACTGTTGCAAGCCACCTCCCAGCCTGAAAAACATTCATCCTCTCTTTTTGCTTCCTGCCACTGAGTTAATTTTGTATCCTGTCACTTTACCCTTCGTTCCATTGGCTTCCACTTTAATAAGCTTTCTGTATGACATTTTGTGAAATGCCTGATGAAAGTTTATATACAGCATCTACCTTGATCAACCTTCCATGTTCAATCAAGACCTGATCTACTGTTTATAAATCCGTGCTGGTATTCCTTGATTGTCTTTCAAATGAAAGTTTATTTTCTCTCTGATATTGATTTCCAATAACTTCCCCATCACTGATTTTAGGCTGACTGGCTTGTTGTTTTCTGGCTTATCCCATTCTCCTTTCTTGAATAGTAGCATAACATTTGCCATTATTTCTGTATGTGACTATATCCCTTTGGGTCCTTACCTAGCCTTGAAATTTTCCCGAGCAAACCACCACACTATTATAAAAGTTATTTTCATGAGCATTTTTAAAAATTCATCCAAGATATGTCAGTACTTTCTGAATTACAATCCTGCTCATTCTTCACACAATAATGGCTCTTAAATTGTGCATCTCCGATGTTGGATAAATAGTACCATACTTTCAATAAATACTTAATATTCAGATCCTGAAAGAGTTTTTCATTCATCTCGGTTGCCACAAGTTAATATTGCAGTACAGTTACTTTGGTTGTTGATAGTCTTCTGAGGCCCAACCCAAGAAGCCATTTCTCTCTTTTCTCCTCCCCTCCAATTCATGCTTTCACCGTTCCAACAGAAATTACTGGCTAATGATAAAGTCTGTCTAGCTATTGTTATTTTGCTGTTAATCTTCACCTACATAACACTCAATATCTTTGAAATCCATCCTGTATAAATTCCAATCAAGTCCAAAAGACTCCCAAACCCTTGTCGGAACAGTCCACAAACTCTCACTATGATTAGGTAGTTGCCTGTAAAAGAGGAATATTGCAGTGTAGAGATTGAGCATTAGGTAGTTCATGTGGGAGAAAATGCCAATGCAAACCTGATCCAAATTGCTTGTGCTGTAACACTGATTGTTTCACATTCGTGACTCAAATCAGAGGGAGAAATAAACACCTTCGAATAGTAGCTAAAAGTCACTGCTTTTATCCTTTTTCTGCTGCCCATCAGCTCAAGGTACCCTCTTGTTTAAAGTTTTACAATTCCTACCCTGCAACGTACTGCCAGTCCAGATATTTAACCTGTATTATAGTTCCCACATGTTGACAAAGTTCATGAGAGAGCACCGTTATCTACTCAAAACAGTTATATAACTTAGATGGGGATAGGATAAGCAGCACAAAAAACCCAATATCAAAGAAAATGAATGACGAGCTTCCTGGTGCTTCAGTGAATGAATATAATGATAATCTTTATTAATGTCACAAGTAGGCTTACATTAACACTGCAATGAAGTTACTGTAAGAAGCCCCTGGTCTCCACACTCTGGTGCCTGTTCGGGTACACAGAGGGAGATTTGAGAATGTCCGATTCACCTAACTGCATGCCTTTCTGGACTTGTGGGAGGAAACCGGAGCATCCGGAGGAGACCCACGGAGAACATGCAGACTCCGCACAGACAGTCACTCCATAGTTGGACATTATGTTCTTTGTGGCAAATCACAGTAGTTTATGCTGCTCCCACAATTCTTATTCTGATACAGAGTTGGCCTTTTTAACCATCAGGCTTTGCCGGTGTATTCACATATACCCATCAGGCTACAGCCCTCCCCCATTCAGATCTGTTGAGTATTAGCGAATTGGATCATAACTATACCCACCTACTTTCCGAGTCCACATTCAACTCTGAGCCATGTCACAACTTTGCAGTCTCATTTCAACATTCATTCTCTCTTTCTCACTAACACATATCAATATTATCATAATGAGAATATGCAAAGCAATTCATTTCTTATCCACAGGTGTATTTGTAGGTTTGTGCCCCAATTCCTAGTATCTTCCCACCAACTAATGTCTTTTATGGTCCCAATTTCTTTTTCGCTGTGCCTAGCTTGCTGGGCAACATCTACATGTGTCCGCTTTGACAAAGTGTCGTCGAGACTTGAAACGTTAGCTCCCGTCTCTCCACAGATGCTGTCAGACCTGCTGAGATTGTCCAATGTTTTCTGTTTTTGCTTCAAATTCCTGCATTCACAGTAATTTGCTCTATAAACATTCTGATGGGTTCTGGTTACTGTTTAATCCATAGCAGGTTTCGGGGAGAAATCTGATATTGGTACCTATCCTGGCTGGAATTTGAGGCTTTGGGCAGAAGGTGGAAATATTGATGGGGGCTTTCTACGCTTGCCCGATTGCTACCCGAAATAGGAGTCCTCTCATAGCCTGCCTCGCTTCTGTATTCGGAACTTAATCCAACTGCTATTACCTGCTCGGTTACATACATGCATACACGATATACCATTACTTCATATTAACTATCATCCTTTTTTATACCTACCCTTGTAAAAACAATACTGTCCAATACCATATGTTTTTCCTTTCAACAATCAAACATTCCATATCATTCTAGGCGTTCACATGCTTTGTCTGTTTAATCTCTTTCACGGCTATCATTATAAATCTAAATTCTCAATAGTCATTGCTCAAATTTGTTTTGTCTCCTATTACCATACAGAAACTATGTCCCCTTAAGGTTTAAATAACTGAGTACAGGCAAAAAGTAGTTCAACCGATTTATAAAAAAAAATTTAGAGTACTGGATTATTATTTTTTTTCCCAATTCTGGGGAAATTTAGCGTGGCAAATTCACCCAGCCTGCACATCTTTTTTGGTTGTCGGGATGAGACCCACGCAGACTTGGAGAGAATGTGCAAACTCAACATGGGCAGTGAACCGGGGTCCTTGGCATCGTGAGGCAGCAGGACTAACCACCGTGCTGCCCAGCTCAAATGATTTTTATACCATGAACAAATTGTAGAGGAAACCCTTCCATTATGTCATCATAGAGCGGCACGGTAGCACAGTGGTTAGCACTGTTGCTTCATAGTGCCAAGGGCCTGGGTATATTCCCACATGGGTGACTGTCTGTGCGGAGTCTGCATGTTCTCCCCATGTCTGCATGGATTTCCTCCGGGCGCTCGGTTTCGTCCCACAAGTCCTGAAGGACGCACTGTTAGGTGAATTGGACATTGACAGTAATTTCATTGTAGTGTTAATGTAAGGCTACTTGTGACAATAATAAAGATTATAAAGATTATTATACTTGTATGCCAAACAGTACAAGCAGCAAGTAATAGACAGCGCTAAGTGATTGCACAACAAACGCATCAGATCCAAACTCTGTAGTCCTGCCACATCCAGCCGTGAATGGTGGTGGATATTTAGACAACTCACTGGATGAGGAACCTCCACAAATACCCCCATCCTCAATGATGGAGGAGCCCACAACATATGTGCAAAAGTCACGGCTGAAGCATTCACAACGATCTTCAGTCAGAAGTGCTGAGTGCATGATACATCTCGTTCTCCTTCGGACGTCCCCAGCATCACAAATGTCAGTCTTCAGCCAATTTGAATCACTCCATCTAATATCAAGAAACAGCTGAAGGCACTGGATGCTGCAAAGGCTATGGGCCCTGACAATATCGCAGCAATAGACATGAAGACTTGTGCTCCAGAACTGGCTGAACCCCTGGCCAAGCTCTCCCAGTACAGCTACAACATTGGCATCTACCCGGCAATGTGGAACATTTCCCAGGTGTGTCCTGTACACAAACGGGACAAATACAACCCAGCCAATTACCGCCCTATCAGTCTACTCTCCATCATCGGAAAAGTGATGGAAGGAGTCATTAGCAGTGCTATAAAGTGACACTTGCTCACCACTAACCTGCTCACAGAAGCTCAGTTTGGGTTCCGTCAGGGTCACCTCTCATTACAGCCTTGGTTCAAACATGGACAAAAGAGCTCAATGCCTGAGATGAGGTGAGAGTGACTGCCCTTGACATCAAGGCAGCGATTGACCGAGTATGGCATCAAGGAGCCCTAGCTAAATTGGAGTTAATGGGAATCAGGGGGGGGGGGGGGGATTCTCCATTGGTTGGAGTCATACCAGGCACAAAGGAAGATGGCTAGGGTGTTTGGAGGTCAATCATCTCAGCTCCAGGACATCACTGCAGGAGTTCCTCGGGGTAGTGTCCTAGGCCCAACCATCTTCAGCTGCTTCATCAATGATCTCCCTTCTGTCAGAAGTGGGGATGTGCAGTCACCTGCAAACAATGTTCACCATTCGCAACTCCTCAGATAATGAAGCAGTCCATGTCCAACTGTAGCATGACTTGGCAGTTTTTATACTGGATGCCCCGTCTAATGAAGGCAAGCATTCTGTATGCTTTCTTGGCCTACCTTGTCCACTTGTGTTGCCATTTTCAAAGATCTGTGGACCGTAATGCCCTGAACTCTCTGACTTTCTATATTCCTAAAAGGTTTGCCATTTCCTGTATATTTCCCCTCTATGTTAGACCTACCAAAAGGCATTACCTCACATTCGTCTAGATTAAACTCCATTTGCCATTTCTCTGCCCAAGTCTCCAACCTATCTATGTCCTACTGTATCCTCTTGACAATCCTCAACACTATCTGTCACTCCACCAACCTCGATGTCATCTGCAAACTTGCTAATCAGACCGGCTACATTTTCCTCCAGCTCGCTTATGTATTCCACAAAAACAGACACCCCAGAACTAATCCCTTTGGAACACCACTGGTCACAACCTTCCATTCAGAAAAACACCCTTCTCCTGCTACCCTTTGCCTTCTGTGACCGAGTCAGCTCTGTATCCATCTTACCACCTCACCTCTGATCCTGTGTGACTTCATGATTCATCAATTTGAAAAAAACAAAAGATATATTTGGCTTGCAGCCAAATTATTTAATTTGGTCTAGATGTATCTTGCCAGTTTCTCAATCAGCAAATTAGATGTATAATTAATTAAACAGAAAACAGTAAAATCTTCGCCCGTTGGGGAAAACAGAACAAGTGTTTTGAAATGCAATGATATCATCACTGCCCCTTGAAAAACTAAAAGAACAAAAGCGTGCATGGTCTCCTTAAACAAAGAGCACTGGATTAGAATTCCAAGCTATAGATCCTTCTTCCCCCACAATATTGAACTGAGTGCCCAGGAAGCTTTCACGCTCAAACTGGCTATTTCCAAATTCCAATTTATGTACTTGATTTTTACAAATATTCCATTTACTTTCTGAGAATTGTATTCAAAGTAGTTTCCAAAATATTGTCATTTGCCTTGTTACATTTTTTTGTTTGATTTTAAAGGTATTTTTATTCCATTTGTCAAAATTTTATATTTTACAAAAAAACGCACCCAACAAATTAAACTCACCCCTTAACAGTTGACGGTAACCAACTCGCCAAAATGAAGAAACCTCAACTCTTGTGGGACCCATCACTCTCTGCCCTTGGGGTGGGGGGGGGGGGGGGGGGGGAGGCAAATTTCACCTTCTCCAAGGCTAAGAACTCTAATAGGTCCCCCCGCCATGCCGAGGCACTGGGTGGTGAAACTGACCTCCACCCCAACAGGACCTGCCTGCGAGCAATCAGCGAGACGAAGGCCAAAGTATCTGTCCCTGCACTTGTCTGCAACTCTGGCTGGTCTGACACCCTGAATATGGCCTCTGGGACCGGGCTCCATATCTATGTGTAAAACCACTGAGGTGATGTTGAAAACTGGCCCCCAGAACGTTTCCAACCCGGCAGGACCAGAACATATGCACTTGATTAGCAGGACCCCTCCCACACTGCTCACATATATCCTCTACCCTCTTAAACCCCTGGCTCATCCTCGACTTTGTCAGGTCCGCCCTGTACACAACCTTCAGCTGTATCAGCCCCAGCTTTTCACACGAGGTTAAGGCATTCACCCTTCCACAGCACCTCTCGCCACAATCCCTCAATTTAGCCTTAATCCCCTCACGGGCACCTTATCCACCTAACAAATCCTCCCATAAATCGGCAAGACAACAAATTACTTTTAATCCAGCTCACAGGTCCAATTTGATTTTAAACTCTATTGAAACTACTATTGCAAAATCAAAATTTAGGAGCAAAAATGTTAAAACTTTAAAATTAAAAAGAAACAAAGAGAAATCCACACAATTCTTTTCGTGACACAAGCTCAATCACTTGAAGCTTCCATATTTGCACACCATCTCCACACCATTAATTATTTTCTTTTCATTCCATGAAATTAAATGAAATTAAAACAACGTGCAAAGAAAGCGAAGGAAATGAATGAAGACGGCCAGCATTTTTCTATCTTCAAAAACTATAATTAAAATTCAAACAATAAAGTAAATTCCCAAGAATTAATATCAAAAAATAGGTTTGGCACTTTCGCAGCCACCGGGGGGGGGGGGGGGAGACGATTTTTGAAGTTAAACCAAAGTGTAAAGCACCATATTTCATTGCCCCAGAATCACCACTCTCCAGCAATTGTTTTAACAACTTCTCTTTCATTTTACCATTCTCACTCAACCTAATTCGAAACACAACTACATACATGCGTTCAACAAGCAACTTTTAGACGACTAACAGAACCAGACCCTGACCACTGAGGGTAAACTAATACAATTCATTGACGCAGGCACTAGATTCCGACTCACAGACGAGGAAAATCACAGCTGCTAACACAAAGATAGCAAAGTTTTCCTTTTCAATTTGATTAAAGTCTGTGAAATATCATTTAATCTCGCATTCAATAAAACCAATAATTATCCTGAATGACATTTTGTTTCAAATGTGTGTTCAGAATACATTGATTCAAACACTTTTTCCAAATCGTTAATTAGCTTTTCTAAACTCATCCGCCATGCCTCCTCCGTCTATAGCTCTGACCCCACTGTCGTCTTTATCCGTCTCTCGGCTCACATACCATTTTTGGGCTGTGAGTAGAGACTTTGACTTGTCTATTTCCCTCTGACTCTTCCTTCTGTTCATTACGGTACTTCGGAGCACCAATTCCCACAGTGACGTTTTGTAAAATTCATTACGCATGTATCAAGACTTCCATTTCTTTT
The DNA here is from genome assembly GCF_902713615.1 of Scyliorhinus canicula. Lineage (NCBI taxonomy): Eukaryota > Metazoa > Chordata > Chondrichthyes > Carcharhiniformes > Scyliorhinidae > Scyliorhinus > Scyliorhinus canicula. The sequence continues at coordinate 17,332,400 of NC_052151.1, read as the reverse complement.
TCCTGCGGATAATCTCTGACTATCCTGTTATTACTTGCTCGGTTTCAACAATCTCACTCGTTTTTTACCCCTCTCTTTTTTTTCCCCCATCCCCAACACAAGGAATCCTCCCAGGAGCTTCTGTCGCTGGCCAACTTCCACAAGGTGGTTTAAATAGTCTTTCCCTACTCCTGTGCTATGGAAAGTAAGACGAGCTCTCAAATTATTGTTCAGTAATCTCCCTTATTATACCTCACCATGTTACCACAAAGTAGCAAAAACCCATATCAAAAGTTCTATTACACAAGGTATCAAACACTGTTCTACTTAAGGTATCAAAGCTCATGGCTTGGACCTAAATACCACCTGTTAATAAATGAGATGATCTGTCTCCTTCTTGGTGGATTCCGTGTCATCCAGGTCCAAACCTAGGGTGCTGCTTCTTGATGGTTATTCCTGCAGATTGTTGCTCCAGAAGTTCCTTTGTCTCTCCTTATAGACAGATCTTGCTGGCACTGATCATGTTTCCAGTCACATACTCACAGGGCAAGCGCTAATCAATCACTGTCTTTCTTTTAGTCACAAATGCTCAGGGAGTCGTGTCCCTTTCAGGGAGTTGTATTTTTCTCAGGGGCACAATACAGGGGTCTGCGTTCAATCACTGGCCACCCAAGCCATAGCAGCATTCATGTCTTGCATGAGATGACCGCTCCTGTGCTCACTTCATAGCTGGACATTCTGTTCCTTGCTACAGATCTCACAAGTTTATTGCTCCCATAATTCTTATGTTGATACATATTTTTAACCATCAGACTCCAATATCTTTAAGGCTGAAATAGACAAATAAATCAAAAGGCATGGGTGTAGGACGGAAAGATGTTGAGGCCACAATAAGATCAGTCATTTTATTTAATGACCGAGGACTTCAGGGGCTGAATGGCCTGCTCCTAATTCATTTGTTCATATGTAGATGCATGCCATGTTGCAAATGACTCAACCAACCTTGGAATGCCAACATCAGACCCATAGACCTGCCTGTTGCCTAAAGTAATGTAATGCACGATCGAGCTTTGAAATGGTCCATATGCCACCTAATATATAAAGATGTCACATGGAGCTTACGCCACTAAGATGGGAACTTTATTTTTGAGACATGGCAAAAAAGCATAAAGTTTGTGAGTCTGTCATATTGAAAATGGTTCAGTTATTAAACCAGTGCTTTCCCATCTTTGTGCGAAACTTAAAAAGACCTTATGATTTTTCTCACTGTGCACGTTCAGCATATAATTTAATTATTTAAAAATCTATTTTATTGCTGATCATTTTTTAAACCCTCAAGGTTTTTCATAATGACAAGTTCTTAAAATTTGTTTAGTTCTGATTCCTTTTTAATTGCTCCAAGTGATTTGCTGTGATTGCCTGATCTTCTGTAATTCTCTGCTGCCAAGGGAGTAGTTGGGTAGTATGAAGGCAAACCGACTAAGTGCCAATAGCTTCCTCCGTGAATTTTAGCGGCATGGGATGTGAGGGCTACATCCCCCCCCCCCCCCCCCCCCCCCCCCCAACCCTATATTAATGTATTATCATCTTATCTTTCATTTGACAGCTCTCTAACCCATGGCAATAGAAAGATGAGGAGCAAAGTGACCAAAGTCATTTTCGCTGAAATACTAAATTGTTTTTCAACCACTTACTGTTACAAAGAGAACAAGCTGCATCCAATTTTCCCATAATTGGGAAATTAAAGGCAAAGGAAATGCTTCAAGCATGTGTTCGAGTACTCAATACTTAGTATTTATTTATACTTTGTATGCTTAGATTTTAAAATAAAACCTTTTATCTTTGGGGATTTAGTTTTCTGACATGGTTGAATGTGCCATTTTTCTCCTGGTACAATCTGCATCTAATTGGCACAAGAGTTACCAGACAATTGAGTTCAGTTGTAAATGCAGCCCCTCCAAAAAGATATATCATCATATGGGTGAAGTAAATTCAGTACCTGAACTGTATTTCGATAACCCAGCTCATGTAAAGACAACACCTTTCCTCGATTAGATGAAGAGAATTAAACTAAATGCCTGATGGTGCAGAAATTTAATATGTTAGCAAAAAGGTGGTGTCATTACTCTAATTTTCTAATATATTTTCCCTAAAAAATCATCCAAGTGTATATTGCTGTGTTATGTACTGTCTGCATCATTTTTCTCGGGTTGCAAGTTGCAGAACCTGATCTGGATACTGCCTGATGAGGAGGCAGCAATGTGATTAATGAAAATGTTTCTTGTGTGAGTATTATCAAATACTACAGTGTTCATTGGGAGCAAGCCAGTTTTCCAGTCAACAGATTGTGAAAGTGCTGCAAAGGTTTGCATTGCAAGGTGTAATGATTGATGTGTTTACACAGCATGGCTTTTTGCTTTTTTCAAACAAGAGTTGGACTGGTTTACCCCCGCCCCCACCTCATTTAAACTGTTTCTTCAGCTAGATATTGAATAATTATGCTATTAGTTACTTGGTAGGAGAGAACCTGAGTAATGCTGTCAAAGCTTTTCATCTTGCACTTATCTGGACGGACACAAGAATGCCAAATTTCAAAGGGAGCAGTGATTTGTGCCGCGTGAGAGAAGGCCTGCTGATTGGTTGGCAAGTTGACTCTAGTCGAAGCATTGTCACACAGAATGGACAATAGACCCCTGTTGCAATCTCCATGGCAACACTTTAACCAGTCTGATTCGACTTGCCAACTAATCAGTGCCCTTTACTACTTCAATAATTATGCTATTGGTAAGGGGAAGAGGCAGTTACATTGGATCAATGCAGTCATCTGGACTCGAAACGTTAGCTCTTTTCTCTCCCTACAGATGCTGCCAGACCTGCTGAGATTTTCCAGCATTTTCTCTTTGGGATCAATGCAATGTTCTGTAAAACCATCTTGATTGGTCGCTTAATGTCTCCTATACCTCATTGCAAATGCTTGGCACGAGCAGTTTGGCCACTTTTCTACCTGGGCAGAAAGCATACTGTGATCTTATTTTGGCATTAGGATCTTCATTTCAGAAATTATCCACAGTTATTGTGAGAAATGGAAAATGTCACACTGGTTTATGCCTGTAACAATAATTTGAGTCTAGATCGTCAAATTGAAGAAAATGCTGTACTTTGGTAGAACTGTTTGTTCTGAAACTTTGGTTAGGGCATTATAGAAGAGAAATGTATATAGAAAGGTATAATGCAGTGTCACGAAGATTAATATCTCCAATGGCTCTTGCCCACGTAGGTCTGTGCAGCATGAGGCACATATAGACACCGGGTGCATATGCAATGTTTCCACTAAAGTTTCAGTAGTGTGTAATAGTTTCATAGAGCTACCATCTGATGGTTAAATCCTGGGAGGTTCTAGCACAGGTTTTAAATAGTAAAGAGAGCAGCTTTCATCCATTTTTAATTTTGAAAATATATAGCAGTATCGTTACAGATGTGGTCATAAGCACGTTTGCATCTGAAAGAGCACGTTTAGCTGTTCAGCACTATACTTGGGTATTGGTAGTTGAATACCTGTCATTGGTACAGTGTCAGCTGTGGCTCAGTTGGTAGCACTCTTGCCAAAGTCAGAGATTCATGGTTCAAGTCCCACTCTAGGACTTCAGCACCAAAATCAAAGCTGAAACTCCATCCAGTGCAATAGTAAGTGACTGCTACCCTGCCAGACACTACCTTTATGGGTGAGAGATTAAAACAAAGTCCCATGCTCTCAGACGTGCATAAAAGATCCCAAGGCTCTATTTCAAAGAAACAGGAAGGGTGTTGTTATCCGTCATATTCTGGCCAATATTTATCCCTGAATTGTCATCTCATAAATTATCTGGTCATTATGAAGTTTGTTAACGTTTTGTCATATTGGTTGCCTTATTTCCGACATTATAAACAGTCTTCAGACTGTAAAATGCTTTGAGATGCCGATGGCTGGAGAAAGGCCCTGTAAAAATAATTATTTTCTTCAAAGGTGAAGGTGGTTGTGGTGAAAATATAGGTAATGAATGTGGAATGCCATATAACGCAAGTATATCAGGTCAAATATTCATAATGGTATGCCAAATACACCGAGCAATAACGAGACTGATGCTTGGTTTTCTATACTGATGCTCATAAGTAAGCAGAATTAAATGAGCCTAACTTCTGTGAAACATTTAACACTGTTCTACAGCCCTGTGTTCATTGGTAGCTGTCCTGATTAATTGTCTTGTATATTAATGTAATGACTCATGATGACTCGTTATAGCTCCTGTGTACCTCTCAACTTTCCACTATAGTGTGAGAACCAAGACTGAATTGCAAGAAATGGGGTGGCAACATGCGCAGCCCAATCCTGTTAACCTCATGTTAGGGCAAGCTGTTGTTGCAGCGTTGGTCACTAGATAGAGAACAGGATAAAGAACTCTAGTGGTTTCTCCTGCCCATCTTGCCACCCACCCCAACTTGTGCCTGGAATGCAATCCTGACTGCAGCACTCCTCCTGCCATTCTGACTAAAATCAATTAACTGAAGTAGCTTTGGTTGGTTTAACCACTGGAACTGTAATTATGATGTGTTTACCTGATGAGACCCAGTGTTAGAAGCATAAGTGTTCTGTTATCCCATTCAGCACTGGAGTGGAATTGGGCATCCTAATTACAAGCTAGATTGCAATTTGAAATAAAGTTAATATTTTTAATTTGCTTTTAGGCGACAAGTTTTTTTAAAAAATAATTTTTATTGAAATTTTTACAAAATATAAACATCTTAACTCTATTAAAAAAACAACCGCGGTAACACCCCAAGAACAATACCCACCCAACTTCAAAAACAACTACAAACAAGAGGGAAAAAAACAAAAGAGCACCCAAACAACAAAAGGGAAAGAGATAACACCCGCCACATCCCACAAACCCATGTACACAGCCCCCCCCCCCCCCCCCCGGGTTGCTGCTGCTGCCGGCCTATTTCCCTACCGTTCTGCCAGGAAGTCCAGGAAAGGCTGCCACTGCCTAAAGAACCCTTGTACTGATCCCCTCAGGGCAAATTTCACCTTCTCCAATTTAATGAACCCCACCATATCATTGATCCAGGCCTCCACGCTTGGGGGCCTCGCATCCTTCCATTAGAGCAAGATCCTCCGCCGGGCTACTAGGGACGCAAAGGCCAGAACACCGGCCTCTTTTGCCTCCTGCACTCCTGGCTCCACTGCAACCCCAAAAATTGCGAGTCCCCAGTCTGGCTTGACCCTGGATCCCACCACCCTCGACACCGCCCTTGCTACCCCCTTTAAAAACTCCCCCAGCGCTGGGCACGCCCAAAACATATGGGCGTGGTTCGCTGGGCTCCCCGAGCACCCAGCACACCTGTCCTCGCCCCCGAAAAACCTACTCATTCTCGTCCCAGTCATGTGGGCCCTGTGCAGCACCTTGAACTGTATGAGGCTAAGCCTCGCACAGGAAGAGGAGGAATTCACTCTCTCCAGGGCATCCGCCCATGTCCCCCCCCTCAATCTCCTCACCCAGCTCCTCTTCCCATTTACCCTTCAGTTCCTCCACCGAGGCCTCGTCTACCTCCTGCATTACCCGGTATATGTCCGAAATCCTCCCCCTCCAACCCACACCCCCGAGAGCAACCGATCCCGCACCACTCGTGGGGGCAGCAAGGGGAACCCCTCCACCTGCTGCCTGGCAAGTGCCCTCACCTGCATGTACCTAAACATGTTCCCCGGGGGGAGCCCAAACTTCCCCTCTAACTCCCCCAAGCTCGCGAACCTCCCCTCCACAAACAGGTCCCTCAACCTCCTAGCCCCTGCCCTGTGCCAGCCCAGAAATCCGCCATCAATGCTCCCTGGGACAAACCAATGGTTCCCCCGTATCGGGGCCTCCATCGAGCCCCCCACTTCTCCCCTATGCCGTCTCCATTGCCCCCAAATTTTGAGGGTAGCCACCACCACCGGGCTCGTGGTATACCTCGTTGGAGGGAGCGGCAACGGCGCCGTTACCAGCGCCTCCAGGCTCGTGCCCACACAGGACGCCACCTCCATCCTCTTCCATGCTGCCCCTTCCTCGTCCATTACCCACTTATGCACCATCGCTGCGTTGGCAGCCCAATAGTACCCACAGAGGTTGGGCAATGCCAGCCCCCCCTATCCCTGCCCCTGCCTCGTTCCAGGAACACACTTCTCACCCTCGGAGTCCCATGCGCCCACACAAATCCCGTGATACTCCTGTTGACCCTCCTAAAAAAGGCCTTCGGGATAAGGATGGGAGGCACTGGGACAGGAACAAAAACCTCGGGAGCACCGTCATCTTAACGGACTGCACCCTCCCCCGCCAGTGACAGCGGTAACATATCCCACCTCTTAAACTCCTCCTCCATCTGCTCCACCAACCTTGTGAGGTTGAGCTTGTGCAGGGCCCCCAGCTCCCCGCCACCTGGACCCCTAGGTACCTGAAGCTCTTCCCTGCCTGCTTCAGTGGGAACCTACCAATCCCCTCCCCTTGATCCCCCGGATGCACCACAAACACCTCACCCGTGCCCAGGTTCAACTTATACCCCGAGAAACCCCCAAATTCACTAAGAATCCTCATCACCTCTGGCATCCCCCCACCGGGTCCGCCACATACAGCAACAGGTCGTCCGCATACAGTGACACTCGATGCTCCTCCCCACCCCGCACCAGGCCCCTCCAGTTCCCTGACTCCCTCAATGCCATGGCCAGGGGCTCAATCGCCAACGCAAAGAGCAAGGGGGACAGGGGGCACCCCTGTCTCGTCCCCCGGCACAGCAGAAAGTACTCCGACCTCCTCCTATTTGTGGCTACACTCGCCATCGGGGCCTCGTAGAGCAGCCTCACACACCGGATAAACCCCTCCCCAAACCCAAACCTCTCCAACACCTCCCACAAATACTCCCACTCAACCCTATCGAAGGCCTTCTCCGCATTTTAGGCTACAAGTTATAGACTACTTTATCAGTGATAACTTTGATCCTGTCAAATGCTCATCATCCTGATCGAACAATCCATTATATGAGATTCATTAAAACCCTGGTGAACAGATAAGTTTATCTATTGGCTGGTGGCCAAAAAGTTTATATAGAATCATGGGATCGTACTATGTCCCATCGAACCTGTACCAAATCTTTTCATGAGCAGTGCAGTACCCCAAAACCCTGGAGTTTTTTTAATCCTTCAAATATATAATTCCCTTTTGAAAGCGACTATTGAATCTGCTTCCACCGTCTTTTCAAGCAGAGCATTCCAAATCTTAACCATCCATTGCATAAAGTAGTATCTACATTTGTATTTATATTGCATGGGTGTAAACTAATCCTTGTGGTGCTTTTTGCTTTTATTTCCTGATGACTTGAGTCATTGGCAAACCAATAATATGATTAAGCAATTGAGGAGAAGAGGGTTGACACTCTGTTTCCTTTGAATTGTTTAATGAGCATGTGACATGGTGACATTTCAGTTAATGTCCATCAATCTCCTCTTTACCTACCCACACCCTCCCCAAGCTCTGATTATTATAATATCCGAAGTGATTCAGCATTTTATCTTTCTACAATTCTGCATGTTTGTTTCTGCATTTTTACTTTGTGTCTCCCTCAATCAACAGTGTGGTTTTTAGAGAAAACATTCACCACTCAATCGCTTTCATCAAGTCAGATTTAGACTTCTTGTCACGTGTACTGAGGTACAGTGAAAAGTATTGTTCTGCATTCAGTCCAGGCAGATCATCCATACATGAAAACATAGAACATGCTTTAAATACACAATGTAAATACATAAACAGAGACATTGAATGAAGCGTACAGAGTGTAGGGCAGCACGGTAGCATTGTGGATAGCACAATCGCTTCACAGCTCCAGGGTCCCAGGTTCGATTCCGGCTTGGGTCACTGTCTGTGCGGAGCCTGCACATCCTCCCCATGTGTGCGTGGGTTTCCTCCAGGTGCTCCGGTTTCCTCCCACAGTCCAAAGATGTGCAGGTTAGGTGGATTGGCCAGACTAAATTGCCCTTCGTGTCCAAAATTGCCCTTAGTGTTGGGTGGGGTTACTGGGTTATGGGGATAGGGTGGAGGTGTTAACCTTGGGTAGGCTGCTCTTTCCAGGAGCCGGTGCAGACTTGATGGGCCGAATGGCCTCCTGCACTGTAAATTCTATGTAAACTGTAGAGAAGATGCGTGGAAAGATCACTTCAGTCCATAAGAGGGCTATTTAGGAGTCTGGTAACAGCGGGGGAGAAGCTGTTTTTGAATTTATTGGTGATTGTTCTCAAACATTTGTATCTCCTGCCAATGGAAGAAGTTAGAAGAGAGAATAACCTGGGTGGGAGGGGTCTTTGATTATGCTGCCCGCTTTCCCAAGGCAGCGAGCGGTGTAGACAGTCAGTGGATGGGAGGCGGGCTTCACCTTTGATTTTGAATACGTAGAATGACATGGCATCAAATAGTATTTACAGCACTGAAATGTTAGAAATGAATAATTTCTGAACAAGTCAGATGTTGGAGTAAATATTCTGTCTTGGAATTCCATCCAGTCCCCCTACATGGCTAGAAATGCAAAATCTGACTTCCTGAACAAAGCAGGACAAATTATAATTCCTTTTGAGATAGAATAACCTAGGCTTTCACGATAAACTTTTTTCGGGATAGGTAGGTGAGGTTTTGTCTGAATCAATAGTAAATTTACTTGGAGCTTTTTGCCTTAACACCTGTCCAAGATATTTGATAATTTTAAGAGCTCCTGTTTATTCACCCCAACAAAAAGCAGATTTAAAAAAAAAAAGACCTAGTGCTCTTTAGTCAAAGAGTAGTTCTGAGATTTCCTTCCAAGTTTAAATTTTCTGTGCTCCCCACACAGAGATTCAACTCCCCTCACAGCGCTAAAACATGTAAAATTAGCAAGCTATGTAAAATTTTCCTTGGTGATGGCCTCCCACTCTCTCCTTTAGAACTGTCTGCCATTCCATAGAAGGGAAGGTCAAGATATTATTTCCAGCCGGCTTTTTCATTGTCTTCTATCTGGATGCCGGCCTCTGGACTTTCCAGTTTGTGCTGCTATTTGTTTAAGGTTTCCGATGCTTGGGTATTTTGCTTCTTGCAGTACTTGTGAAGGTAAGCCATATCTATTCTTCTGCTTGTACTGCATCTGGTTTTGCGGGAGCTGTGTTCATCCAGCTAAAGCCAGGAGTGGCAACATCCAAGTTGATGAGCCCTCTTATCTCAGCAAAAAAATCAACTAGAATTTTCATTGTTTATGCATGAATTGTCTTGTTTATACATGGGAAAACTGCAGGTGAATTAAGGAACCCTCACAAGGATTTCTTAAAGGAAAACGATGTTTAATGCACTCTAGCAAGAAGTAACAGAGGGCCGATGATGGCAGTGCTGTTGATGTGGTGATGTTTGCCTATGCAATAATTAATTAGTTGTGAAGCAAATCATCGGTGTGTGGATGAGTTGCAGTGGAGAAGACAATGGTTTGTGCCTGATGGTAACTGTATTGCACATGGACTGTAGCGGTTCAAGAAGGCAGCTCACCAGCACCTTCTCGAGGGCTGTTAGAGTGGACAGTAAATACCTAGCCATTAATGTCCATACTCCATTAAAGAATAAAAGGTGTGACTCAGGTGCCCCACTTTGATCATCTTTTGCACAGTTTGCTGGCCTCTTGTTTGTCAACTGAGCTTTTTGTTTCTGCTCACCTCTTTCAATACCTCTCCAAACAGTCAGCTTTCAGAGGTCATCGTCACCCAGTTGTCAGTGTCAATGTCCACCACATTAGATAGATAGAACAGTACAGCACAGAACAGGCCCTTCGGCCCTCTATGTTGTCCGAAACCAAGATCAAGCTATCCCACTCCCTGTCATTCTGGTGTGCCTATCCAATAACCGCTTGAAAGTTCCTAAAGTGTCCGACTCCACTATCACAGCAGGCAGTCCATTCCACACCCTAACCACACTCTGAGTAAAGAACCTACCTCGGATATCCCTCCTATATCTCCCACCCTGAATCTTATAGTTATGCCCCCTTGTAACAGCTACCTCCACCCGAGGAAATAGTCTCTGAACGTCCACTCTATCTAACCCCCTCATCATCTTATAAACCTCTATTAAGTCGCCCCTCATCCTCCTCCGCTCCAAAGAGAAAAGCCCTAGCTCCCTCAACTTTTCCTCATAAGACCTACCCTGCAAACCAGGCGGCATCCTGGTAAATCTCCTTTGCACCCTTTCCAATGCTTCCACATCCTTCTTTTATAATGAGGTGACCAGAACTGCACACACTACTCCAAATGTGGTCTCACCAGGGTCATGTACAGTTGCAGCATAACCCTGCGGCTCTTAAACTCAAGCCCTCTGTTAATAAACGCTAACACACTTTCGGCCTTCTTCACGGCTCTATCCAGTTGAGTGGCAACCTTCAGAGATCTGTGGACATGAACCCCAAGATCTCTCTGTTCCTCCACATTCCTCAGAACCCTGCCGTTGACCCTGTAATCCACATTCAAATTTCTACTACCAAAATGAATCACCTCACACTTATCAGGGTTAAACTCCATCTGCCATTTTTCGGCCCAGCTCTGCATCCTATCAATGTCTCTTTGCAGCCTACAACAGCCCTCCACTACTCCACCAATCTTGGTGTCATCAGCAAATTTACTGACCCACCCTTCAGCCCCCTCCTCCAAGTCATTGATGAAAATCACAAATATCAGAGGACCCAGCACTGATCCCTGTGGTACACCGTGGTAACTGGTCTCCAGTCTGAAAATTTTCCATCCACCACCACCCTCTGTCTTCTATGTGATAGCCAGTTACTTATCTAATTGGTTACTTATCCACAGTACCTTACTTTCTTCATGAGCTGACCATGGGGGACCTTATCAAACACCTTACTAAAATCTATCTATACAACATCAACTGCTCTACCTTCATCTACACACTTAGTTACCTCCTCAAAGAATTCAGTCAAATTCAACATTCATATCACGCTTACAGACATTCTGTAGCAGAAGTATGGATAACCAAGAAGTTGTAATCGAGTGGCCAGTTTATCATACAGAAGCACTTTGTGTGTACATCATCCATTTGTTGAATGTGGTGGAGCCAGCACCGATGTTAGCTCAGCAATGAATATATGCTGATGGAACGAGCACTCTCCAGAACCCCTTGTCTTGCCAAGAGATGCCAAGGCTCCTATCTAATATGTTCTCCTGGTCTCACCACTGTAGGAGAGTGTCTGGAGAATTTCGGCTTGACAGACTCGCATTTATTGTTCTCGATCAGGTTTCTGTTATTCCACACTCTGTCTCACTCAGCTTGGACGTAATAGCTGCAGCTTCCATGATGCGTGTACTGTTTTCAGCATCAAATGACAGATTACTTGTGATTATGGAGCCTAGATATGTGCAGCTGTCAACAACTTCCAATGTCACATTGTCAATGCTGGTCCAACTTCCTGGACCACGACATTGCCTTTTAAATTTACTTAGTGTGAATAAAGTTGTTGTTGTGTTCCCCTCATTCCATTATATCTATCTGCCCCTTGTGTTGCTTCATTTAAGCACCTTACTCTAAATGATTAGAGCCTGCTGTTAAATAAAGTTCAAGTAAAACTGCAACACCAAATGAAGGATTTTTAAAAAATATTTATAATTTCACGTTGTAAAGTCACACACTTTTTTTTTGTATTGTGTTTCCATTCCAATAAAGGAAACCACAAATGCCCCATGGACAGTATCTGAGTTTTCATGGGTCCCAAGAGAAGCTTTTGATGCTGTAGAAAATGTGATCCTATTCCTATTGTCCATTTAACGGACAGACGGTGCACCAAGTACACTAGTGGGAGATATTGACTATGCTACTGACGTCTGCTTAAGCGTTACTTTCCCAGTAAATGAATTGTAGCAACAGTAGTTCTACAGATTTGAAGTGGTTGGCTGTTTAAAAGTTTTTAAAATGTATTTATAAATAAATTGTAAGAGGGTTCTGTGTGTTTGAAAGCGAGAGGGATGCATTTTGAAATCTGAAGCAGGATAGTGTTATCCTGTGAGCTAATGGGTTACGTTTGAGCTGTTCTCAACACATTTTCTGTGGATGCCGTGCACCTTGTCCTCCCATTTACACTTGCCCTTAGTTTGACTGTGACAAGGATCCCTCGGAGTACTATTGAGATTGGGTACAATGGTCAGCACAGTTCACCCTATTGTAGATCTCTTGTCTTGGAATGCAGCCACTATGACACCCAAGTCAAACTGACATGGTGGTGACATCATGTCTATGTGCCAGTATTCTTGCTACCTGGGCGCAGGCACATCATCATAATAATAATAATCGCTTATTGTCACAAGTAGGCTTCAATTAAGTTACTGTGAAAAGCCCCTAGTCGCCACATTCCAGTGCCTGTTCGGGGAAGCCGGTACGGGAATTGAACCTGCGCTGCTGGCATTATTCTGCGTTGCAAGCCAGCTCTTTAGCCCAGTGCTAAACTAGCTCAGTTAATATTGTAACTTGAAGATAATTTGGCAATGCCACCCAACTCCGATTGAGGTCATTATTGGAATGTGATTGGGTTCTGTGCGTTGGTACTATCTGATTGAATCACTTAACATTATCTAACACATTTTAACAGAAGATCCAATTCAAGAGCGGACTATACGGTCAATGGAAGAGTCCTGGGGAAAATTGATGTACAGAGAGATCTGGGAGTTCAGGTCCATTGTACCCTGAAGGTGGCAACGCAGGTTGATAGAGTGGTCAAGAAGGCATACAGCATCGGACGGGGTATTTAGTACAAGAGTCGGCAGGTCATGTTACAGTTGTATAGGACTTTGGTTAGGCCACATTTGGAATACTGCGTGCAGTTCTGGTCGCCACATTACCAGATGGATGTGGATCCTTTAGAGAGGGTGCAGAGGAGGTTCACCAGGATGTTGCCTGGTATGGAGGGTGCTAGCTATGAAGAAAGGTTGGGTAGATTAAGATTGTTTTCGTTGGAAAGACGTAGGTTGAGGGGGGACCTGATTGAGGTCTACAAAATTATGAGGGGTATGGACAGGGTGGATAGCAACAAGCTTTTTCCAAGAGCGGGGGTGTCAGTTACAAGGGGTCACGATTTCAAGGTGAGGGGGGGGGGGAAGTTTAAGGGAGATGTGCGTGGAAAGTTTTTTACGGAGAGGGTGGTGGGTGCCTGGAACGCTTTACCAGCGGAGGTGGTAGAGGCGGGCACGATAGCATCATTTAAGAGGCATCTAGACAGGTATATGAACGGGCGGGAACAGAGGGAAGTAGACCTTGGAAAATAGGGGACAGGTTTAGATAAAGGATCTGGATCGGCGCAGGCTGGGAGGGCCGAAGGGCCTGTTCCTGTGCTGTCATTTTCTTTGTTCTATTATGGAACATGGTCTCTAATGCACATCCTAAAATGATGCAACACGCAAGCACAGCCATTCAGTCAATTTTGTCATTAAAATGTTTTAATTATAAACAAAAATGATATGAAACAAATCAAGTTACAATGGCAATGAACACGACGAACAAAAAGCGCAAATTAATTAAACCCATTAACTAATGATGACTAGCTCTTTAAAAAATGAAATTAATGGCTGCCATCCTCAGTAGAACCCTTCCATCAACCCCTTAATGTGTATTTGACCTTCTCCAAATATAAAAATGACATGAGGTCACCCAACCAAGCCGAGGCACTGGGCAGAGCAGGAGACCTCCACCCAAGCAGAACTCCTCTCCGGACTATTAATGAGGCAAAGGAGAAGTCATCACCTTCACCCCTGTCTGCAGCACCGTGAATCTGATACCCTGAAAATGGCTACCAGAGGACATGGATCCAGATCGACATTAAGTATCTCTGACATAGTTGAAGAAAGAGACCCAAAAGCTTGCTAACTTGGGACAGGACCAGAACATATGAGTGTGTTCAGCTGGACCCCGAGAACAATGCTCACCCCAGAGAAAAAATCCGCTCATCCTTGCCCTGGTCAGATGAGCCGTGTGCACCACCTTGAACTGGATCAGACTAAACGGAGCACAAGACATGGAATTGACCCTGTGAAGAGCCTCGCTCTGTACCTCATCCAGAATAGTACCCAATTCACCCTCCCATTTCTCATTTACCACCTTCAATGGAGCCAACTCCGCTGATGGGATCTGGCTGCATATGCACAAAATAATCCCCACAATAGACCCGGCCAAAGACCAAAATCATCTTCTACATGGGGGAGGGTGGTGCTAAGGGCAAAGCCTTGCACGAAGAATCGCAAATCTTAACATGTATAAACAGAATGAAACCAGGGAGTTCAAATGTATCCGACAACTCCTTTAAAGCTGACTAACCTTCCCTTCAGGAACAAGTCCCCAAACCTCTTCAAACTCTTCCCCTCCCATGACCTTAACATTGAGTGTAGACCCGCTGGCAAAAAGAGGTGGTTGTTGCAGATAGGGGCCAGCACAGACATGACACTAAGTTTTGAAAAGTTGTCTGAACTGCTTCCAGATTCTCAGTGTGGACACCACTACTGGATTCTAGGAACATTTTGCCAGAGAAGTGCAGTAATACAGTTACTAGTGCACCAAGGTTAGAATCCTTACAGGAACTCTGCTCCATTTGCCCCACATGGAACCGGATCACTAAACAACCCTATTATCTTCTCAATATTGGCTGCCCAACAAAAAAAGAAAATTGATTAAAACCAAACCTCCTGATTGCTTATTTGTTTGGAGGGTGCCCCATGGAGTTGGGACTTACCCGCCCAACTAATTTATTAATTTTGACATGGAAGTATGTCGGGAGACATTGCAAATGAAATAAAACCCTTGAGCACATTCATTTTATAATCTGGACCTTGCTCGCCATTGAATAGGGGAGGTTATCCTACTCCTGATTTGACCCCATTAACCAGACTAGTATAATTTAATTTGTGAAACGAGGCCCAATCATGGCCACCTGGATTCTGAAGTAATGAAAGCTGGATCTAGCAAGGCAAAAAGGTAACACCCCCAGGTTGATAGGGTTGTTAAGAAGGCGTATGGTGTGTTGACTTTCATTAACAGGGGGATTGAGTTTAAGAGCCGCGAGGTTTGCTGCAGCTTTATAAATTCCTGGTTAGACCACACTTGGAATATTGTGTCCAGTTCTGGTTGCCTCATTATAGGAAGGATGTGGATGCTTTGGAGAGGGTGCAGATGAAATTTACCAGGATGTTGCCGGGACTGGATGGTATGGCCTTAGAAGAAAGGTTGATTGAGCTAGGGTTTTTCTCACTGGAGAGAAGAAGGAAGAGAGGTGACTTGATAGAGGTGTACAAAGTGATGAGAGGCATGGATAGGGTGGATAGCCAGAGACTTTTTCCCAGGGTGGAAATGGCTGCTATGAGGGGGACACAATTTTAAGGTGATTGTAGGAAGGTATAGGGGAGATGTCAGAGTTTGGTTCTTTACACAGAGAATGGTGGGTGCGTGGAATGCACTGCCAGCAGAGGTTGTGTAGACAGTCATTAGAGGCATTTAAGTGATTCTTAGACGGCACATTGATAGCAGTAAATTGAAGGGGTGTAGGTTAGGTTGATCTTGGATTAGGATAAGTGGTCAGTGCAACATTGTGGGCTGAAGGGCCTGTACTGTCTATGTGCTATATACCACCATTCCTTCACTGTCACTGATCAGAATCCTGAAACTCCTTCCCTAACAGCATTATGGGTGTATCTACACCATATGGGCTGCAGCGATTCAAGGTGGCGCATCATCACCTGATGGACAATTGGGAATGGGCAATAAATGTGGTCCTAGCCAGTGACACCCACATCAATGACACAACTTTGCATCTTCTTTGTCTGCATAGTCAAATATACCAGAAGCTCTATTTACCCACTGAGGCATTGGGGAACTGGTTTTTATTAGTAATTAAAACAGTAAGTGGGGGAAGCAGAAATTACTGGATTAACTAGCTTTGTACACTCCGTGCATTCACATAGAAAAGGAGAGCTTATTACATATCTCCATGTTTGTCATTTGTGTTGCAAACAGATTTGCAAAGAACTGATGACTTCATAGGCCCATGCGAATGTGGGGTAAAAGCTGAGATACTTTTAAAAATTCATTTTGTGGGATGCAGGTGTCACTGGTTAGGCCAGCATTTATTGCCCATCCCTATTTGCCCTTCAGAATGTGGTGGTGAACTGCCTTCTTGAACCGCTGCAGTCCCAACGTGTAAGTACACCCACAGTGCTGTAAGCGAGGGAGTTCCAGGATTCTGCCCCAGTGACTAGGCAATATATTTCCAAGTCAGGGTGGTGAGTGACTTGGAGGGGAACTTGCAGGTGGTGGGGTTTCTAGGTATCTGCTGCTCTTGCCCTTCTAGATGGTAGTTGTCATGGGTTTGGAAGGTGCTGTCTAAGGAACCTTGGCGAGTTACTGCTGTGCATCTTGTAGATGGTGTACACGGCTGCCAAAGTTCAGTATTGGAGGGTTTGAATGTTTGTGGAAGGGGGGGCAATCAAGCGGGCTGCTTTACCCTGGATGGTGACGAGCTTCTTGAGTGTTGTTGGAGCTGCACTCATCCAGGCAAGTACATTCCTGACTTGCGCCTTGTAGATGGTGGACAGGCTTGGCGGGGGGGGTCAGGAAGTGAGTTGCTCGTCATACGATTCCTAGCCTTTGACATGCCTTAGTAGCTACAGTACTAATGTGGCTAGTACAGTTCAGTTTCTCATCAGTGGTAACCCCCAGGGATGTTGATTTGCGGGGGTTCAGCGATAGCAATGCCATTGAATGTTAAGAGGTAATTGTTAGATCCTCTCTTGTAGGAGATGGTCATTGTCTGGAACTTGTGTGGCACAAATGTAACTTGCCACTTGTCAGCCCTGGCCTGGAAATTGTCCAGGACTTGCTGCATTTGGGCATGGACTGCTTCATTGTCTGAGGACTCCGAATGGTGCTGAACATTGTGCAGTCATCTGCGAACATCCCCACTTCTGATCTTATGATGGAAGAAAGGTCATTGATGAAGCAGCTAAAGATGGTTTGGCACAGGAACCCTGAGGAACCCTTGCAGTGATGTCCTGGAGCTGAGATGATTGACCTCCAATCACCATACATTTTCCTTTGTGTCAGGTGTGACTCCAACCAGCGGAGATTTTCTTCTCGATTCCCATTAACTCCTGTTTAGCTAGGGCTCCTTTATGTACTTGGTCAAATGCTGCCTTGATGTCAAGGGCGGTCACTCAAACCTCATCTCTGGCATTCTACTCTTTTGTCCATGTTCGAACTAATGTTGCAATGAGGTCAGGAGCTGAGTGACCCTGGCTGAGCCTCCGTGAGCAGGTTATTGCTGAGTGAGTGCCGCATGATAGCACTGTTGAGGACTCCTTCCATCACTTTGCTGAAGATGCCGAATAGACTGATAAGGCGGTAATTGGCTGGGTTAAATTTGTCCTGTTTCTTGTGTACATGATGTGGAGATGCCGGCGTTGGACTGGGGTGGGCACAGTGAGATGTCTTACAACACCAGGTTAAAGTCCAACAGGTTTGTTTCGAATCATTAGCTTTTGGAGCGCAGCTCCTTCATCAGGTGAATCTGATCACCTGAGGAAGGAGCTGCGCTCTGAAAGCTAGTGATTCGAAACAAACCTGTTGAACTTTAACCTTGTGTAAATGACACACCTGGGCAGTTTTCCACATTGCTGGGTAGATGTTGGTATTGCAGCTGTCCTAGAACAGTAGGGCTAGGGGTACGGCAAGGTCTGGACAACAAATCTTCAGTTCTATTGCTGGAATATTATCAGGGAACATCGCCTTTTCAGTATTCAGTGCCTTCAGCCATTTCTTGATATTGCATGAGTGAATCAAATTGGCTGAAGACTGACATCTGTGATGCTGGGGACCTCAAAAGAAGGCCGAGATGGATCATCATTCGGTGTGTCTGACTGAAGATTTTTGCAAATGCTTCAGCCTTGTCTTTTGCACATATATGGCTCCTCCATCATTGAGGATGGGGATGTTTGTAGAGCCTGGTCTGTGCAGCACCTTTTCTCACCTGAGCTGAGGTCGCACTGGGTTAATATACAGAAGGAAAGCGGAATTGGTTTGCATTTACATTTACCCAATCAATTCTGTTTGTGTCAAAATTCATGACATGCATCTTTAATGCCATAAATGGCTACAAGTTAGCTCCTATAGCCTCTAATTGGAAGTTTGCCTTACCCAATCAATTCATTACATAGATAACGGTTACATAAAGCCATGGGGTCAATAGCCCAGCCACGTTGAAACATGTCCTTCCTCATTCCTTGCTAGTTCCTTAATTTGGGGCTCCTTTGTCAGTTACAAATAGCTAAGAATACAGGCATTGAGCAAAGGTTGCCAACTGCCCATTGTCTCTCCAGATGCATCTGGTTGTGGATCACTTGTTTTGCACAAAGTTTTACTACTTCAGCAGAAGGCACTGATAATAACATAGGGTCAAGAATATTGACTTTTAGAGTTCATTTTATATCAGGCGGCATCCATTTTGTATCTTCTGTAGTCCATTCGGAATTCTACCTTTTCAGTTTTCGCCGGGTTCTCCGCACCAAAAGATGTGCAAACTAGGTGAATTGACCATACTATTCGCCACCCAGTAATAGTTGATGAAATTCAGCTTTACTTAAAAGTGTCTGCTCCCGTCATTGGCGGGACGGGTACAGACAGTTAAAATGACAGTCCTTCCAAGATTTTTGTTTGTTTTCCAGAGTCTCCCAATCTTTATTCCCAAGGTGTTCTTCAAAAAGGTGAATGCAGAGATCCCGGTGAAACCCCGCAGGTGGGAAAAGGTGTTACTGGAGGGGGGGGGGGGGGGGGGGGGGGGGGGGGGGCAGTTGTGACAGAACAGTGGGACGCATTCGAGGAGGAAATAGGGAGAGTACAGGCCTAACATGTTCCAATAAAGAAAAAGTGTGAACCCTGAATATCGGGGGAGATACAGCATTGAATAAAAAGAAATGGGAGGCTTCGAAACAGCAGAAGCACGAAAGGTGTATAAAATGTGCAAGAGTGAACTTAAAAAGTAAATTAGGAGAGTAAGAACGGGACTTGAAAGTATACTGGCAGGTATAATAAAGGAATATCCTAAGCTGCTTTATACAAGTACAGTAAGTGCAAAAGGATAACTAGGGAAAGAGTAGGGCCCATTAAGAACCAGAGTGGTAATTTGTGTGTGGAACCAGAGGATGTAGGTAGGGTTCTAAATGAATACTTTGTGAATCACAGAATCCCCCAGTGCATGAGGCCATTCAGCCCATCAAGTCTGCACTTGATATTGTGATGGTCAAGACGTGGATAGTGGGGGAGGGGTAGGTATGGGAACGGGTGGAGTTCATGTAAGGACACTAGTTTGGGGGGCAATATTGATGGCACCTCTGCTGTTCTCGCCATCTCGGTACTCCACAAGCCCGATAGCAGTGGCAGCCCTGAAGTATGGGGACAGTGGAGGCAGCATATGGGATTAAAGGGGGCATCAGTGTGGGTGCCCATATGTGATAACCACCGGTTTGTTCCAAGGGGGCATTTCGGGGTGGATGCGGGCAGGGATCGGGAGATTTGGGCATCCCTTTTTTGATGAGGGTTTCCTGAGGCTGGAGGAGGTGTTTGAGTTGCCAGGGGGAATGGCTTCCGCTACCTGCAGGTGAGGGATTTTGTGTGGAGGCAGGTTTCAACCTTGCCGTACCTGCCGCCCAATGGGCTACAGGATAAGGTGGTCGAGAACAGGAGTAGGAGAGGGGAAGGTCTCGGAGATCTATAAGGAGCTGATGGAGTGGGAGGGAGCCCCGATAGAGGAGGTGAAAAGAAAGTGGAGGAAGAGCTGGGTGGGGAGTTGGAGGCTGGGTTATGGGAGGAGGTCCTGAGGAGAGTTTATGCATCCTTGCCGTACGCCAGGCTCAGCCTGATACAATTTCAAGTGGTCCACAGGGCACACATGACTGTGACCCGGATGAGCAGGTTCCTTGAGGAGGTGCAGGATAGGTGTGGGTGCTGTGAGAGGGGTCCTGCGAACCATATATATATGTTTTGGGCATGTCCAAGGCTGAGATGTTTCTGGCAGAGGTTTGCTGGCATCATGTCAGAAGTATTACAAATGAGGGTGCTGATGAGTCCAGATGTGGCGATCTTCTTTAAAAAGGGAACTGACCAAATATTTCAAGTTGAAACTTTTGCGAAATTGAGAGAAAACTTGGGAGCCGACGTCTTGGCCTTGCCTCCCTACATATTTGCTCTTCTATTTTTTCCAGACTATTGGGGAACCTATAGAATACTCCCAGCAATGTGATTGCTCCTTTTTGGTTTAAAACTTGTATCCGTAAGGCTTCTATGATGTTGTCCTTCCTTACTGCTGTAATTGATTTTCTGATCAAAATTGCAGCACCCCTATTTCTTACCACACCCCTGTCTCGCCTGATGATCCTATATCCTGGAATATTGAACTTCCAATCCTGCCCCCCTCTTAACCATGTCTCAGTGACAGCAATAACATCAAACCCCCATGTTTTAATTTGTGCCCTCAACTCACCTAGCATGTTGGTCAGACTCCTTGCATTACACTTGCATCCATTCAATCTTGCCATACTCCCTTGTGACTTATCTGGTCAAGAACGTCTAAGCCTCCCTGACTCACTTGCTGTCTCTCCTAATTTTGGCTGTGTATCTCCCCCTGCTGAACCTTCTTTCAGGATCCCACTGACCCCCCCCCCCCCCCCCCCCCCCCCCCCCCCCGGCCAAATTAGTTTAAACACTCCCCAACAGCACTAGAAAACCTCCCTGCAAAGACGATGGTCGAATGAGTAATTAAATCAAGTGCAGCATTTTGCAAATGTAACTGCGCAAAATTAAGCTTTCATCGTCAATGTAAAATGTACCTATTTTTATCTTGCCAATTTGGTGATGTTGTAATTATGTATCTCTGCAATTTACAATGGTTGTACACATTACTAATTCAACAATTTGAATGATCAAGAAAGTCAGTGTGACTCAGCCTGTGTACTGGTATTTCGTGTATTGAAACCAACAGTGAGTGACTAAAAAACCTTGGGCTCTTTTCATTAGAACCAGGAGAAATAAGCAATACTATACAAAATTGATAGTTTTGAGGCAGTAATAAGGGAAAATTTATTTCTGCTCGTTGCTGAATTATAAACTAAAGGACTTAAATTAAGTACCATTGTCAAAACAGCAAGGGGGATTTTGCAGAATGTTATGTCTTTCAAAAGGGAAGTGACTAAATATTTCAAGTTGAAAATATTGGGAAATTGAGAGAAGAGCAGGGAAATGGAACTAAGTAGCTAGCTCTTTAAGAGCGACAGTCACATGGTGGGCAGGGTGGCTTCCTTCTGTGCTGTGATTCTGTCTGCTTATATATTGGTGAGTTTGAAATGTTTCAACTGGGTGAATTCCTGTTTCTTCAGTTGAGGTTTTTGGAGAGGGAGCATTTTAGTGATAGTAACCACAATGTGGTGCAATTTAAATTTGTTATACATAAAGAAATCAACAAGTTGCAAAAAACGGTTTTGGATTGGGGGAGAGTGGATTTTAATAAAATGAGGAAGACTGGGAAGAGTTACTTATAGGGAAGTCTACAAAAGAACAGTGGCGGTTGGAGTGGGGGGCATTCAAAAAGGAAATGTGGAGGGTACAGGCCCAACATATTCCATCTAGGGTGATGGGAAGGTGTAACAAGCCCAGAGAACCATGGATGACCAGAGATATTCAGGATACAATGAGAAGGAAAAGAGAGGCTATTAGCAAGTACAAGGGGAGCCAATCAACGGAGGCTTTGATGGAGTACAGAAAGTGCAGGATGGAGTTTAAGGAAATAATTATCGGAGCAATGAGAGGATACGAGAAAGCTCTGGCTGATAAAAGTACGGGAAATCCCAAGATAATCTATAAGTATATCAATGGGAAGAGGACAACCAGGGGAAAGAATAGGCAAGGGGGCAAATTACGGGTGGAGCCAGAGGACATTCGCAGGGTGTTGAACGAATACTTCACATCTGTCTTCACCCAAGAGAATGAGGAGGTAGATGTAGAAATCTGGGAGAGAGACTGTGAGGTTCTTGAGCAAATTGACAGAGGGAGGGACAAGGTATTGGAGGTATTGGCAAGCTTAAAAGTGGACAAACCGGCAGGTCCGGATGAATTGTGTCCCAGGCTGTTGTGAGCAGCAAGGAAGGAGATTGCAGGGGCTCTGATCCAAATTTTAAATTATTCTTTGGCCACGGGAAAGGTGGCAGAGGACTGAAGAACAGCTAATGTGGTTCCACAATTTAAGAAGGGTTGTACAGATAAGCCAGGGAACTACACACCAGTGAGTCTCGCATCAGTGGTAGGGAAACTATTGGAGAAAATTCTGAAGGAGAGAATCTAAATTTTGATCAGGAATAGGCAACATAACTTTGTCAGAGGGAGGTCATCCTACAGAGGAGGTTTACCAGGATGTTGCCTGGTTTGGAGGGTCTAGCTATGCGGACAGGCTGAATAGACTCTGACTGTTTTCATTAGAATGACAGAGGTTGAGGAGTGACCCGATACAGGTCTACAAGATTGAGGGGCATGGATAGAGTGGATGGGGAGGCACTGTTTCCCAGGGTGGAGGGGTCAGTCACCAGGGGGCATAGGTTTAAGGTCTGCGGGGCAAGTTTAGAGGAGATGTATGAGGCAGGTTTTTTTTTACACACAGGGTGGTGAGTGCCTGGAATGCGCTGCCGGGGGAGGTTGTGGAAGCAGATATATTAACGGTGTTCAAAAGGCATCTTAACAAACACATGGATACGATGGGCATAGAAGATACGGCACTAGGAAGTGCTGAGGGTTTTGGCCAAAGGTGGTATCATGACTGGTACAGGTTTGGAGGACCGAAGGGCCTGTTCCTGTGCATTGTTCTTGAATTTGCTTGAATTTCTTGAAGGGGCTGTTTAGCACAGGGCTAAATCGCTGACTTTGAAAGCAGACCAAGGCAGGCCAGCAGCACGGTTCAATTCCCGTACCAGCCTCCCCGAACAGGCGCCGGAATGTGGCGACTAGGGGCTTTCCACAGTAACTTCATTTGAAGCCTACTTGTGACAATAAGCGATTTTCAATTTTCAATTTTTGAGGAGGTGACCAGTTGTACAGATGAGGGTAGTGCAGTTGATGAATTTTACATAGATTTCAGCAAAAGCTTTGGCAAGGTCCCACATGGGAGACTTATGAATAAGGCAAATGCACATGGGATACAGGGTAATTTGATATGGTGGATTAAAAAATTGCTTAGCTGTAGGAGACAGAATGTGATGACAGATAGCTGCTTTGGTGACTGGAAGCCAATGTCCAGTGGCGTACCACAGGGATCTGTGCTGGTCCCCATTGCTTGTCATTTATATAAGCGATATAGATACGATATGGGGGGTAGGATCAGTAAGTTTGCGGATGACACAAATATTGGCCGGGAGAGGTTGAGTGTCTTGGATTGCAGGAAGATATAGATGAGATGGTCAAATGAGATAAGTGGCACGTGGAATTTGACCTTGAAAAGTGAGAGGTGATTATTGTACTTTGGAAGGAGAAATGTGGCAAAAATGTTTTCAAAGAGCGGCATGATACTGGGTTGTTCCGAGGAACAAAGGGACCTTGACGTGTTTGTCTGTCGATTTCTGAAGCCAGGAGGGAAGTTAATAGGGTGGTGAAAAAGGCATATGCCTTTATCAATGGAGACATAGATTACAAAAGCGGGGAGATCATGTCGAAGTTACCAACATGTACCTGATGAGCACCTGGCACGTCATAACATTAAAGCCGATAGGCAAAGTGCTAGCAAATGGAATTTGGTATGTAGGTCAAGTGTTTTTCATGTGTCAGTGCAGACTCGATGGGCCAAAGGGCCTCTTCTGCATTATATTTTCTGTTATTGTGTGATGTAAAAAAAGCTGCCATGGAAACTAAAGCCAAGGGGAGTATTACCATTTGAGTGAGTCATTGCTGTCTGTCTTGCTTTCCAAGACAAGTCTTTTGTATCTGTAGGAATTAATATATTATGCAATGGAGAACACTTCATTTAGTGAGTCAAACGTTAATTGGTAAACAGAACTGTAGAATTTCTGCAGTGCAGAAGCAGACCATTCGGCCTATTGAGTCTGCACGGCCCTCTGAAAAACCACCCCGCCCAGGCCCGCAGAGTTTGCATCGACCCTCTGAAATAGCACCCCGCCCAGACCCAATCCCCCACCCTATCCTCGTAACCCCACCTAACTTGTACATCCCTGGGCACCAGGGGGCAATTTTATCATGATCATTCCACCTAAACTGCACATCTTTGGGACTGAGAGGAAACCGGAGCACCCAGAGGAAACCCACGTAGATACGGGGAGGAAGTGCCATCTCCACACAGTCACCCAAGGCCGGAATTGAACCCGGACCCTTTGCACTATTCGGCTTTTCAATGAATTCTTTTCTACTTTGAATTAAACCACAACATAGACTGAAAAGGGAAGGAGGAACAGAAATCGACCAGAGATATTGAAATTGTTTGGGATAAAATTTAATTTCTATTCTGATGCTATTCTATTTTAAATATGTACTGTGGAGTTGGTCTTTTACGGGTTCTCGTTGAAAAGTCGACTACAGAGAGGGCACTTGCATTTATTTTGTGTTAAGTAAACAGTGAGATATGTTCCAGACCAGATATTTTGTACTTGGATTCAAAAAATAGTTCATCCTTAAAAGCTTAATTTTTAGTTGATTATTTTAACTTATTTATTAATGAATTGCTCCAGAAAACTTTGAACAGTCAACTGTTAGACTAGCAATAGTCGAGATTGGTAATGCAAAAGCACTATTTTGAAGAGCAAGAAGTAGTTCTCTACGTTCCTGACCATCTCTCCCTTAAACAATGTAAACCACAAATTGAAATCTGAGTGAATTTGTCATTTGCTGTTTGTGGATTCTTGAGTTATGTTTTATTTGTTGGAGCCTGCATCCTAGCATTTTTAATTTATAGGGTTTAAATTTAAATTTCTTTTAAACCAGTGAAACCTAGATTTTGCTGCGTCACTGGGTGCAACAGATGCATATACTGCTCAGAGATTTGGATTTGGTCTTTAAACATAATTATATTTCTGCTCATGAGATGAGACACAAGATTTTCATTACCAGTAATATAAAGAAGGAAGCTGCTAATTTAAAGCTGCTATAAAATGACATTTTGCAGTTCGAAGACCAGTGTTGACGAATAGAATTTGCTAACTAGTCACAGGTTTGGCAACAGGAACACTATTTTAGCAACATGCAATCATTTTAGTAGAAATACCTTGTGTATAATAGAAGTATATTTACTTACGTATCTAGCACAATTCAGTATGAAACCTTTCAGTTTTGCTATTCCACCAAAGCTTTGAATTCTGGCATGAGTTAACCAGTCATTCCCATGTTTTCCACAGAGCAGCCGTGGTCCCCGCCCTCCTATGTGCATCAGAAATATGGACCATGTACAGCAGACATTTCAAATCCTTGGAGGAATATCACCAATGTTACCTCTGCGGATCCTGCAAATCTTGTTGCAGGATAGGTGTACCAACGTGAGTGTCCTCTCCCAGGCCAATATCCCCAGTATTGAGGCACTGGTCATGCTTGACCATACGATGGGTGAGCCACATTGCCCGCATGCTCGACACAAGATTCCCCAAACAAGTGCCTTACTCTGAGCTCCTCCAAGGCAAATGATCACTATGTGGGCATAGGAAAAGCTACAAGGACACTCTGAAAGCCTTCCTAAATAAATGCAGCATCCCCATCGGCAAGTGGAAATCGCTTACCTTAGAACGCACAAGCTGGAGAGAAAGCATCCGCGAAGGTGCCAAACACCTTGAGCATCGTGGGTGGAGCGCGCGGAGGCCAAGTGTAAACAGCAGAAAGAGAGTGCAGAATCCAGAGCGTCACACCCACCTTATCAAAGACCACCTGCCAAACATGTGGTAGTGTGTGGATCCAGGATCGGACTTTCCACCACCGCAGAACCCACCTCCCCTGACCTGGAAGCAATTCATCCTCGACCCTGAGCGACTGCCCAAGAAGAAGACTATTAAAAAGGATGTTCATTCTCACGTTTTTCTCAGTGACTTGCGCCTCATACTATCAAACATTCTCCTCCCTCCCCTCCCAAATTTGGAGACACTCTTGTCTCTGCCTGACCTACCTAGTTCACTGCTGTTCCTGTTATTTGTTACTCACTACTTCTCTTTTCTCCCTGCTCTACTTTGCCTGAAGATCTAACTTTGTATGTAATGGGAGCATCTTCCCAACTTTCTAATTATCTGAGGTCAGAAATTGATGTGCAAGTGTGCAGAATCAGATTCCCAAACAGAAATGGGAAACAGAGGACAATTATTTTTGCTGGGAGCAAGGTTGGACTTGGCTGTGTTGGCACCCTTTGCATACAGCAAAAGTCCACACCTGAATGATGGTCATATGGATTACATACAACTGTGAAGATCTGATCCTGCTGCCTGTGAAACTACTCCAGCTAGGAGTGTTGCAGTGGGACTGGAAGGGAGGGATTTCAATCCAAGCCTGTAAAAATGCTCCTTTTAAAGTTGCTTGCTTACCCCCACCCCATTGCAATTATGGGGGAAATGCCACCCTTTTGCAAACTGGAAATTGTGAGCCTATTATGTAGAGGTGAGAAACATTGATGCATAACTTCTGAAAATGGTCCTCGGATTTCATTTGAGATTGGACCCTCAGCAAAACGCTGAGTTAACACTTACTTGGAGGTGTTAGAGTTATGTCTAAGTACATGAGGCAGTAGTAACTGATGAGTGAAAATTGTTTATTGTCACAAGTAGGCTTCAAATGAAGTTCCTGTGAAAAGCCCCGAGTTGCCACAATCCGGTGCCTGTTCGGGGAGGCTGATACAGGAATTGAACCGTGCTGCTGGCCTGCCTTGATCTGCTTTAATTTTAAATGAGGTTTTGCTTCTTTCAGAGTACTCTCTCTCTCTCTCTCTTTCCCCCCCCCCCCCCCCCCCCCCCCCCCCATTGAAATTTGATGCTGGGTCCATTGTTAGTTTTAAACATAAGGTTGAGGGATATCGGGCAAGGACTGGAAATGGAATTAAGCCCTGGGTCAACCATGATATCATTGAATGGCAGAAGAGGCTTGAGGGGCAAGGTGTCCTCCTGTTCCTGTGTTCTTCGAGTCAAGGGTTTTAAATTTACCTGGAACATAACCCACCCACTATTTTTGTTTGGCAGCATTTTGCATGTGACAGTCATCCAGCAAATACTTATGGTGTCCAGTGTCTGATCCTGGTGTCCAATGTCTGATCCTGCTGCCCACTGCTGAGTCAATCTTGTGGCTTAAGTGCTGAATTGTACATGATACATTCAGTGCACTGTAGTGGGGGAGGGAAGATTTTAGTATAATTCTGCAGTCAGCTGATAGGCCTAAAGCATTGTTCCCAAAGCCTGAAAGTAGCCATTGTACAGCAGGAATTGAGTTACTGGTTCAATGAAACCATCTGTGCTCAATCGATTTAAGTACATACAGATTTCTTTTTAGTTGAGTATGCTAATTGCTTCGATTTGAATTTTCGTTGCTTGGTGTTGACAATTTAAATAATTTATTGGTCCTGTGCATTGATCTTGTCCTTGACTCTCCAGCTTGCCTTAACAAATTATTAATCCAGGTATCCTTTCATTTTAGATGATTTTATCTCTGTTACAATCCCAGTTGATGTTATAACTGGACAGGAAGATCTCAGAATTAAGCCCTGGCTCAAAAGGCTGTAACTTTTACTTTTCTTATAAAACGTGGAAAAACAAATTCACAGGGCCTCTAATTAGTTTTGACAATAAGAATAAAAGCATTTATTAAAAATGAAAAGTTGGATTATTATACAATACTCCCCCCTTAGCTTATCAAGACACAGATTTTAAGATTAACACTGATTACCATAAAACCATAGGAGCAGAATTAGGCCATTCGGCCCATCGAGTCTGCTCCGCCATTCAATCATGGCTGATATTTTCTCATCCGCATTCTCCTGCCTTCTCCCCATAACCCCGAACCCCTTATTAATTGTGGAACAATCATTGCAATGTACATCTTAGGCTGTAATAGTCTCATTAACACACAGTCCCCTTAAAGCACACAGATTGGCTGTGGCCAAATACTCACTCCACTCTGAACCCAAGTTAGTGTCTGTGGATTTCTCATCTGAATCCCTCCAGATAATTGTCACATGAGAATTTCAAAACTCCTCTCCCAAAATCATGGTTTCAAATTATTTTCTCAATAATGCTGTCCCTTAGCAGTTTGCATTCCAAGATCCAATCCAAGTTTTCCAAATCATTCTTTTAACCAGAGTTTCTGCTCCACTTTTAACAGTGAATCCAGTCCAGGATTTACACCCCCTGTAGGATTTCTTTGACTTGACTGCTGTACAAACTGTTCACAATTGCTTTAACTCTCGATACCCTGACCCTTAAAATGGCATCATACGTTTTATCTACCTCCTGAAGTTTGCTGTCCCATTTTAAAATATGGTTACTGCAATTGTCTCTTTAACTCAGCACACTTTGTTTACTCTTCCTTGAATTCTTCTGAACAATACTTTGGTCTCTGTTCTCATAACTCCAGTTGACTTAGACGTTCATTCTGTTCCAATTCCCTAGTTATCTGGACTGTATCTTGTTCATTAGGAAACCTGCATCTTTGCAACTCTCTTGTCTGTCCAGCTTCTCCTGGCAGTGTTGTAAGATGTTCAGTCCCCAATTTCCTGTCTCCAACTGCAAAATATACAACTAAAATGTAAAAGTTTTTTTTAAACCTTTCAAGGGCCTGTAGTTGCCTTCTATTTATTTTTCATATTGTAACCCTTGCAGCACAAAAGTATCGCAGTTGGAACTTAACCAGCCTCCATGTATACAAACACCTTTGTCTAACTATAGCTTTTACCCTTCCAATTAAACCCACTTAAAACTATACCTTATTTCTCATGTTTACCAATACAAATATAAATCCCTTAAAACTACCTTTGTTTTCCAATTTGATTAGTTGGCTTTAACATCAAATCTAATAAACTTTAGCAGAAAGCAGATGATATTAGAAGTGTTCACTAGGTTGGCATCTGAAAGAGAAAATATTGGTTGCTATTTTGTGTGGAGACCCTTTCAGAATGACCAAGAGCCTTACAAAGGAAACTGGGACTTGTTTTCCATTGCCTGTGCTCACTTAATACAGATCCATTTGGCATTTTAGTTGACAATAGTTCTTCAGTTTTCATTATGACAGTAGGACTTGTAGTACCACAGCTTTTTTTATTTGGAACGGAGATGCAAAACCACCTTACTTCAATGTGTTTTTGGTAAAGTTTCGGCAAACCTGAATGCTGCTGACCGTTTAGTGCTGAATTATGGAGAGTTTATCTTATGATTGCACCTGAACCAAGCATATTAGCTAGTAGAATCGCATGTAAAATTTGTTTGAAAGAGCAGAAGATTGTATTTGTTCATCCTGGACTGCATTTGATCTCTGGCATGAGGTGAAATGTTTCGTTTGCCCTCTGTCAGTGAAGTGAATAGGACAGCATCAGGATTTATAATAATCACTTATTGTCACAAGTAGACTTCAATGAAGTTACTGTGAAAAGCCCCTAGTCTCCACATTCCAGCATCTGTTCGGGGAGGCCGGTACTGGAATTGAACCTGCGCTGCTGGCATTGTTCTGCATTGCAAGCCAGCTGTTTAGCCCACTGTGCTAAACTAGCCCCTTTATTACTATGTTGCTAGATTATCATGCTGTTAGTCTTGTCTCATTTTGCCTTGCACTTTCCCAACCCCTAGACTTTGACCAGAATTAGTGGTTAGTCCTGAGCAGGCTATCTGTTGACATACTCAAGTGCAGGACGAAGCAGAACCTATAAAGAGATGGAAAGGGCTGAGGTGGTTATGTTAAACTTGTATTGATTTGGGCTCAGCTGGAGTACTGTGCCCACATCTGGGTACCATGTTTGAGGAACGATGTGAAGGCTTTAGAGTGTGAATTGGCACAGAATTGGCAGTGGTTAGCACTGCTGCCTCACAGTACCACGTGCCCAGGTTCAATTCCGCCCTTGGGTGACTGTGTGGAGTTTACACTTTTTCCCTGTGTCTGCATGGTTTTCCTCCAGTGCTCTAGTTTCCTCCACAGTCCCATAAGATGTACGTGTTGGGTGGATTGACAATGCCAAAATTGCCCCTTAGTATCCAAAGATGTGCAGGTTCGGTGGAGTTACAGGGATAGAGTGGGTTAGTGGACCCAGTAGGGTGCTCTTTCAGAGGGTCAGGACATACTTTTTATTAAAATTGAGAGTTCCCAATTCTTCTTTTCCAATTAAGGGGCAATTTAGCGTGGCCAATTCACCGACCCTGCACATCTGTGCAAACTCCACAAGGGCAGTGACCTGGGGCTGGGATCTAACCTGGGTCCTCAGTGCTGTGAGGCAGTAGTGCTAACCTGCACCACCTTGCCGCCTGGGTCAGTGCCTACTCAGTGGGCCAAATGGCCTCCTTCTACACTGTAGGAATTCTATGGAAATAGTTCCAAGGATGAGGAGCTTCAGTTCCAAAGATAGATTGGAGAATTTGGGACTGCTTTCCTTGGAGAACAGAAAGCTGCGGGGGGATTTGACGGAGTTATTCAAAATAATATGTCCGGACAGAGTAGTTCCGGGAGAAACTGTTCCCATTGGTTAGAGAGTAGAGTGCTAAAGGACACAACTTTAAAGTCATTGACAAAAGAAGCAATGGTGACATGAAGAAAAACATTTTCACATGACAAGTGGTTAGGATCTGGAATGCACTGCTTTTGAGTGTGGTTGGATTGGTTTATTTTCACATGTACTGAGGTATAGTGAAAAGTATTGTTCTGCATGTAGCCCAAACAGATCATTCCATACATGAAAATAAAATACATAATAGGGCAAACATAAAATACACAATGTCAATGCATAGATACAGGCATTGGGTGAAGACGTGTGAAGAGATTACATCAGTCCATAAGAGGGTCGTTTAGGAGTCTGGTAACAGCGGGGAAGAAGCTGTTTTTGAATCTGTTTGTGCGTGTTCTCAGACTTCTGTATCTCCTGCCCGATGGAAGAAGTTGGAAGAGTGAGTAAGCTGGGTGGAGGCAGACTCAGTCAAGGTGTTGAAGAGGAAATTGGATTGTTATCTGGAAAGGAAGAACATGTAGGATTTATGGGGTGAAGGCGGGGAAGTGGCAGTAGAAAAATTGTTCCAATGGAGAGCTGGTGCAGACACGACCAACCAAATGGCCCACTATGCTGTAACCATTCTATGATTCTGAGGGTAAAGTCCATGCTTTTAAACTTCAATTAAAAGGATTTGCTGTTTAACCTTCCTCAGACACTGATTTTCTGAGAAGTAGCTCAGTAAATACAATCTCCTATTAAATCAGAAGCACCGTGCAGGTTAAGTTCCAACTAACTTGCATTAAACTCCATTTATATTGCAGGAAAACACCAAGGTAATAATTGAATGGTATGGCCTCACCAGTATATTAGGTACTCTATGTTGCTGCAGCCAGCATTCTTGCAGAGCCTAACATTTTTTTTTAAAAACACTTCTGCAGGGATAAAAAATATTAGATGGCGAAAAAGTAATCCCGTGGTAATTTTTAAGGATGGTCTTAAAATAAATATGATGTTTAGATGCCGGCGTTGGACTGGGGTGAGCACAGTAAGAAGTCTTACAACACCTGGTTAAAGTCCAACAGGTTTGTTTAGAATCACTAGCTTTCGGAGCACTGCTCCTTCCTCAGGTAAAGGAAGGACCTGTGCTCCGAAAGTTAGTGATTCGAAACAAACCTGCCAGGCTTTAACCTGGTGTTGTAAGACTTTCTAAAATAAATTGGGGGAACTGAGAGTTGTTGGGGGTTTTGAACAGCTGAAGACCCCATCAATGATGGGACGACAGTTGAATGAATGCAAGGGATGCTTCAAGTGTTAAAATCGGATGAACAAATCTACATCTAGTGTTTCCAGTTATTGCCGCAACAAGATATGTTCTCAAAGCTTAATGTCTTGCACTTGTTTGGACAGAAACAAGAATATCAAATTTCAAATGGAGCAAATATTTAACCTGCATGAGAATAGGGTGCTGATTGATTGGAAAGTGTATTCTGGTTGAGATGTTGCCATGGAGAATACACCATGGAATACATTTTCTCCAAGCTTTTATTTAAATTCAAAAAAAGCAATTCATCCCTGGCTGGAGTGCCGCCGGGGGAATGTACCAGGAAATAATTGTTTTCCATGTTTTTATTTAATTGAAAAAGGCACAGAAGCTGCACATATTATTTCTGATGCAGACGTGGTGGGCCGAATAGCCTCTTCCTGCACTGTAACAGTTCTGTGATTATGTTTTCAGAGGTCAGGGCTTTGCATAACAACATATGTCCAAAGATGTGCGGGTTAGGTGGATTGGCCATGCTAAATTGCCCGTAGTGTCCTTAAAAGTAAGGTTAAGGGGGGAGGGTTGTTGGGTTATGGGTATAGGGTGGATACGTGGGTTTGAGTAGGGTGATCATTGCTCGGCACAACATCGAGGGCCGAAGGGCCTGTTCTGTGCTGTACTGTTCTATATGTAGGCTCCAGCAAACATGAGTGAGCCATATTTTGAGCCCGACTGGTGCTCTTAAATTGGTTGTTAATGGCATTATTAGCACTCAGGGTTGTTCAGTAAGTGTTGTCCAGTTGCAGAATCACATCTAATGCTGGACACTATTGTGATAGCATGGCCCCTTTAAGGGGGTATTCTTTGTGAGCCAGGAGGGATGGAGCACGTGAGCCTTAGCCTATAACGGGGTGCCAGAGTATGGACCTGGGTAGCAGGGTATCATCAGAGTAAGCCTTGGAGTCGAGGGAACTAGACCTGTGTTGCTGTTCTGCAATGCCCGTTCTGCAATATAGAACATAGAACAGTACAGCACAGAACAGGCCCTTCGGCCCTCAATGTTGTGCCGAGCCATGATCACCCTACTCAAACCCACGTATCCACCCTATACCCGTAACCCAACAACCCCCCCCCCCCCTCCCAACCTTACTTTTTAAGACACTACGGGCAATTTAGCATGGCCAATCACCTAACCCGCACATCTTTGGACTGTGGGAGGAAACCGGAGGAAACCCACGCACACACGGGGAGGACATGCAGACTCCGCACAGACAGTGACCCAGCCGGGAATCGAACCTGGGACCCTGGAGCTGTGAAGCATTTATGCTAACCACCATGCTACCGTGTTGCCCCTAAATGGAAGTGCCCATATAAAGTTCTTATTTTGTTAATCGCCGTGGGATTTTCCACTGCCTCATCGCTTTACCTCATACCACAACATTGGCGATGCGAATAAATCAATCCAGTTGAAAGAAAATAATTGATTTTCGAAAGGGTGGGGGGGAGGGAGAGAGAAGAATCACCACGATGTTCTGAAAAAAACATTGTGGTAAAAGATTGCCTGCAGTCGATTAGTGATGCCACTATTGGAAAATTGATCCATTTGATTCTGCGGTTTAAAGCCGGGGCCATTGTCAAAAGGTTTCAATATTTTTTAGCTGTCAATAGAGTCATAGGGCAGCACGGTAACATTGTGGATAGCACAATGGCTTCAAAGCTCCAGGGTCCCAGGTTCAATTCCGGCTTGGGTCACTGTCTGTGCGGAGTCTGCACATCCTCCGTGTGTGTGCGTGGGTTTCCTCTGAGTGCTCCGGTTTCCTCCCACAGTCCAAAGATGTGCAGGTTAGGTGGATTGGCCATGAAAATTACCCTTAGTGTCCAAAATTGCCATTAGTGTTGGGTGGGGTTACTGGGTTATGGGGATAGGGTGGAGGTGTTAACCTTGGGTAGGGTGCTCTTTCCAAGAGCCGGTGCAGACTCGATGGGCTGAATGGCCTCCTTCTGCACTGTAAATTCTATGATAAGAATCCCTACAGTGCAGAAGGAGGCCATTCAGCCCATTGTGTCTGCACTGACTCTAAAGGACTTGGGAGTCCGGAGCCTCTGGAAACATTAGGCTCCGCAAAAAGTTTGTGGCCTGTAAATTGTGACTAATATGGCAGCACAGTAGCATAGCGGTTACCACAGTGGGTAGCAGAGAACACAGTAAGCCAAGGAGGTGCGGATGAAATACTGTGTCACCTTAAAAGAGTGTTTGGGGCCTTGTATACAGTGAGGAGGGGCAGATCTTGCACCTTCTGTGATAACCTGGGAAGGAGATGAGGGCTTGGGGGTGATGGAAGAGTGGACCAAGGTGTCACAAAGGAAGGGGTCCTTGAGAAATGCTAACTGGGGGGGGGGGGGGGGGGGGGGGGGTGAGGGGAACAACTTGTGTTTAGTGATGGCATCATACTGGAGTTGGTGGAAATGGTGGAGGATGATCCTTTGAATGCGGAGGCTGGTGAGTTGATAAGTGATGACAAGAGGGACCCTGTCATGATTCTTGTAGGCTGTGGAAAGAATGAGGGTGGAGATTCAGGAAATGGGTTGGTACAGTATGTGTTTGGGGGGGGGGGGGGGGGAGGAGAAGAGAAGAGCCTGTGTTGAGGAAAAAGGCATGTACAAAGCACTGTTTTGGAATGTGGCATTATCAAAAGATGCACCGGAGGCAGAGAAACTGGGAGAATGGGATGGCGTCCTTACAAGGTACGAGGAGCTGGAATCTGAGTTTCTAATCACCAGAGTGGTCAAGGAAGGGAAGTGTCTTAGATGGACCATGTGAAAGTGAGGGAGTGGTAGAAATAGGAAATGGATCCAGACGAGGGCATGAAGCGGCATTGATCTAGTAATTAATGTAACGGAGGGAAAGGGATGGGAGAGGGCCTGAGACTGCCTTGACTGGCAAGTGCTGTCATTTTTGATGACGTTTTGTTGCTGTCTGCCGATTAGTCACCACAATAATATTATTATAATGGACTTGATCTGATTAGAGGTGAAGTCCCTGGAGTGTCCTGTTGAAATGGATGAAAAGAAAAGCTGATGCTCAAATAATGGATACTTTTCAGTGTCAGGTGAATGTCTGTCACCTGTGGGCTAGTGTGCACCCCATTATTGCCATTTGACGAAAGGAAGAAAATTGCTTAATTGTAAGGAAAAATAATTGCTCACCCCAAATAGGATTCAATTGACATCAAAATTGTATGGACAATTTTATTCACCCTATTAGTACATCAGTCTTGCATTGACACTCCTCAAGCAGCAGTGACTTCACTGTCTGGGTACATTTGCAAGATGGAAGATGATAACATATATGAATTTTCTGTAATGTGAGATAGTTGGCGCCAAATGATCAGTAGGAAGCCCAAAGCTTCAGGATAACCTGAAGGCCCGAAAATTATTTTATTGTACCTGATAGACACTAGCTGATGACAAAAGTAAATGTCTGTCACCTGTGGGCTAGTGTGCACTGCCATGATTGGTGGCTACAGCAGCTTGACAACCGGTTCCAATACTGAAAATAACAACCATGTCTGGATAGCTCCTTGTGGAAGAACCTGCTTCTCAAAAATTGGTCTCTTCAGCTATCAGCAGAAGTGCACCATATGCAGCCACCACACCTCCAATAGACTTGATTTGCTGATTCCAACTTAAACAGATGGAAGGATGCTGCTGCCACCAACTTTAAAAAATAATGTGGTTTAAAACTGCTTTTTGGTCTGGTGAAATGTGTTCTATTTTGGGCATGATTTATCAGTACTGGATATAAGTAATATTGTTTACTTCACCATGGTGACATGTTTTCAATTTGCCACATTGGTGATTTTAACCACCCAAAAGACTCCAGCGTACAGGATAGTAATTAGTGAGTTTTTAACAACAGTCCAACAGCATCAATCCTGATCGGCCACAAATGTCCATGTTTACTGAATTCTGTTTTACAAGTTACAGTAATAGAATTCAAATGCTCACTCTCTGGGTTCCGTTACTGCTGTTTTGCTGGTGACATAAGCAGACAGCTCCACTTTTACCACTTGTTCACCATTCACTGCCCCGTCAGAGGTTTTTTTTCACCAATGAAAATTTGTTTGTGGCCACCTTTTGTAGTACATGCAGTCTTGAGCGCCATGATCTGTGTCCTACTTAAATGCTGATTTCCTCCAACACCCAGTTTGTGTTGAACTGGTATTATTAATCAGGTGCAATTATGCAATGGCATTGTAAACATTTCTGTGTTGGTTCAATTTTCAGTCCAAAGTTTAAATCTTTTGTCTATTGAGCTTGCTTTGCATCTTTTCAAAATCATGATGTTTCCGACATGTTTTAAATAAAAACTGGAGGGTTTATATCCTCTTATGTTTGGTCTGAATATTCTGAAGTTGAATTGCGGAAGGTGTAACAAAGCCGTGGCAGATTTTTAAAAATCCATTTGAGTTTAAAACCGTTAGTAGATGCAAGCTGAAATTATGTGACGGATTTTTATTCTCATTCATTTTTACTTCAGGAAAGCTTGATTGTCACTGTGTTGGTGGGGGCAAGTCAAACCTGCTGGAATATCAGCTGGAGATGGCCAGTATGTTGAGATGTTCTTAATGGCAGTCATTAGAGAGGATGAAACACCTAAAACTGCAGAACCAACGGGACCTGTCGCAATGCAGCAGCAAAGTCCTTAATAGAAATATAGTGCAAGCTCAATATAGGAATCTCATGTATTTGAATAAATTGGGTGAGGGGACAGTGCAAAGGCCTAGACTGCAGGAGTCACTCCAGTGGAAAGGAAATGGGATAAATCCAGAATTAGTCATTAGATGCTATGTTTTCCATATTTGAAAATTGTAGAAGAAAGGAGAGACTGAGTTAGGAACTGCACAGCTTTGAGCAGTTGTTTTCAAGCTGTGCATATGTCAACTCATTCCGTTCAACATTCAGAAAGACTGTCAACCAGCCAAAGGAAGAGAGAACAGTTTTTAGTCACTACATAAAACATAAATAATGTACTATCTAAAGTAATAAATAAAGAAATCGGAATAATGATCAAGAAACATTGAGGTAATATAGGGGTCGCCTTGGGCTCTGGAATCCCAAATTGAAAAACCTGTCGTTTTCCAATGAGGGTCAGGAAAATTAAATTGGAAAGGGAGACTTGGTACAATAATTTGGATTTGACCGTAGTGAGAATTTAGGGAGGAAAAGGTTGGCTTCTTTGCATGGTTTAGGGAATGCCCTTGCCTGCAAGAGAGTGGATTGGAATCTACATTGAAAATTCATAATCAAACCTGACAGATTTAAGAAGTATCAGATGGTACACAGCAGTCTCCTGTTAAAACTACTCAGCGGAACTATTACTCTCAACGCCTCCACCACTTCTGTGTTGCCATGAGGCTTGTCCAACAGGATGTGCCAAACAAATGTCCTTCAGTTAAGCATTGGAAAGACCGAAGCCCAAAACCCCATTCACTAGCCACAGATTGAATTCATTTCTATGACAATTGTTTCAAACAGCACCGAGTATTATGAACCTCAGTATCCTATTGGAATGTGTGTGCCTGGAACTAGCAACGGCATGGATACGGGTTGAAACACATGAGCTGAGACAGCTGCTGGTATTAGAGGTGGAAGCAAGTGGTCTTAGTGAAGGCAAGAATATAGAGGCCTGAGCTTCTGCCTCCATTGTCTTTCGATCTGGACCAAACGATCTGATGGTGGGCAAGGCCAGAAAACCCCATGCTGTTTCTCCAATTCTTGCAGTCCTGATCCCAATTGCCCCATAATTGGCAGTCTACTGTTTAGATCCTGAACTCTGGAATACCCTACAAAATTTCTCCCCACCTCGATCTCCTTTTTAAAGGTGCTCCTTTCACCAAGGTTTTAACCACCTATCCTAATGTCGTCTCTTTGGCTTGGTGAAATAATTTTATTGAATTCTGCTCCTGTAAAAACATATCTCTGTTTTGCTATGCTACAAGCTCTACTTAAATGTAAGTTGTACTCTTCTCCGTACCTATCTCCCAGAACTCAGCACTTGAATCCTTCCAGTCAGGTCTTCAATCCTGCTACAGTATTGAAATGGCTATTATCGGTGACGATAGCAAAGGTGACCGTTCCCCCTCATCCTTCCCGACCAATCTGTAGCTTTTGATATGGTTGACCACAATGTCTTCCTCTAACTCCTCTCCTCCATTGTCCAGCCGATTGAACTGCTCTTGAAAGGTTCCTCGGTATCTTTTGCAGTAGCTTTTCTTCTGAACCCACACCATTACCTCTGTCGCCTCAAGGATCTATCTTTGGCTCCTCCAGTTTCTCATCAATGTGCTGCTCCTTGGTGTCATTATTTAAAGGCATCAGTTTCATATGTACACTATCGACACCCAGCTCTACCTCGCAACTACCCCTCTCAACTCCGCCACTCCCGAAATTACCAGTATTGGATGAACAGAAATTTTCTCCATTTAAATATTAGGAAGCCATTGCTTTTGTTCCCTGTTCCAAATTCCATTCCCTAATGACCCACTCCATCCCCCTTGCTATCAATTGTCTGAGGCCAAAGTAGCTTGTTTGACCCCAAGCTGAGCTTCCTGCCATATAATCACGCCATCACTGAAACCACCTTCCGCTGCCATAACACTGTCTAACTTCATCCCTGTCTTAGTTCATCTCGTCAATGCTATTGTTATCCCCAGATTTGACTCTCCCAATGCATTTCCTGGGCTAATCTCCCACGTTTTTACTCCCTGTAAACTTGTGATCATTGAAAGCTCTGCTTCTCCTGCCTTAACTCGCCCCTGGTTCTGCTCACCTATTCTCAAGCAATGTCTTGATTAAAATTCTCCCCTTTGTTTTCAAATCCCTCTATTTCTAATTCTCCCCTTCGTTTTCAAATCCCTCTTCTCCCCACTCACCTCTCCCTATCTCTGTAATCTCCTGCAGCCTGAGCCTAACTGACATCTAACTGACTTCTTGAACATCCCTGACTTTTAATTGTTCCGCCATTGATCACCATTCTTTCATTTTCCTAGACACTATGCTCTAGAATTCCTGACCTACATCCCTCCACCTCTCTTTTTTCCTTTTAAGTTCCTTTACTACCTCTTTGGCCAAACCTTTGGTCATCTAACCGAATACCCCTTATGGGGTTCGTTGTCAAGACGTGCTTGTTAGGTGAATTGGACATTCTGAATTCTCCCTCCGTGTACCCAAACAGGCGCTGGAGTGTGGCGATTAGCGGATTTTCACAGTAACTTCATTGCAGTGTTGATGTAAGCCTACTTGTTACAATAATAAAGATTGTTATTATGCTCCTCTGAAAAGCCTTGGTACATCTTATTATGCTAAAGGTTTGAATTTCCATCCCACTGATCTGTCTTGTTGCTTTACTGCATCATTGTGAAAATTTCTCTCAATCTGACTTGCTGATGCTGCTCGTTTTGGGTTATTATGTTAACAGAGGACGGGGAAGCCATTTCAAACAAGACGTTCAGGTCATTGTCCAAATTTAATGTTTCTCATTTGTTACAGTGTGCCTATACCTTTCTACATCTCACCTACATGTTTTCGGAAATTTGGGTTAATTCTGCATTCTCAAATGCTGTTCGCCTTGTTGCATTTTTAGAGGGCCAACTGGGCTTGGTGCTGTCATACTTACCTTTGTCATAAGGTTGTGGTTTCAAGCCCCACTCCAGTGCTTCAGCTCGTGACATCAACTATGGGATTTCTTCTCAAATGCATAATTCGGGATTAAATTAATGAATGTTTAGAAATAGTTTTTTATTTAAAAAAAAAAAATTTAAATTTAGAGTACCAATTCATTTTTTCCAAGGGGCAATTTAGCGTGGCCAATCCACCTACCCTGCACATCTTTGGTTGTGGGGGCGAAACGCACGCAAACACGGGAAGAATGTGCAAACTCCACACGGACAGTGACCCAGAGCCGGGATCGAACCTGGGACCTTGGCGTCATGAGGCAGCAGTGATAAACACTGTGCCACCTTGCTGCCCCGAAATAGAGTTAAACGAGGACAGCTACCATGGATTCGTTAGAACCCATTGGATTTAGCAGATCAGTTTTTCCTGAAAAGGTGACTCGATTGATAGATTAAGGGAATACAGTTAGTGCATTTTTGGAATGTTTTCAGTAAGCAACTTGTTTAAAAATAGGAATGTGGTGTATGTGGTAATGTCGCAGTATGGTGCAGGGTGATTTTTGACGGTGGATGAACATTTGGTGACAAATGGACAAACAGAGGGTTAGATATAGTGTACTCTAGATGTCAGTGCTGTGTCCACATTTCTTTATTCTTTGTGCATATGTAAGCTATTTGGACTTGGGTTTAGAGAGAAGTCAATTTGTAGACTGGTACTTAGTACTTTAAAGGGGTGTGGGGAGTGTTTGAATGCTGTGGCAAACTGCTAGCATCAACATGATTGGCATGATGGCTGCTTCTGTAAGACCATAAGAAATAGGAACAGGAGTAGGCTGTTCGGCCCCTCAAGCCTGCTCCACCATTCAATACTATCATGACTGATAAAGCATGCCTCGCGTCCACTTTCTTGCCCGTTCTCCGTAACCCTTGATTCCCTTACTGATCAAGCATCTATCTCAACCTTAAATATACGCAAGGAATCTGCCCCATAGCTCTCTGTGGCAAGGAGTTGCAAAGATTCTCAACCCTCAAGCAATTCCTCTTCATCGAAGTCTTAATTGCACCTCTTTATTCTGAGAAAATGTCCTCTGGTCCTAGACTGTCCTGTGAGGGGAAACATTCAGCATTTACCCTGTCAAATCCCTTAAGAATCCTATATGTTTTAATGAGATCATCTCTCATTCTTAATTCCAATAGTAGAGTCCCAACCTGTTCCTTTGATCATAAGACAATCCCTCCATACTGGGGATCATCCTAGTGAACCTTCTGTGAAATAATATCTTGTCTTTAACAAAATAAGGGAATCAAAACTGCTCTCAGCACTCCAGGAGTGGGCTCACCAGTAATGTGTACAGATTTCCCTACTCTCACACTCCAACCCCCTAAGGGCCAACATTCCATTAGCCTTCCTGATTACCTGTTACATCAGTTTGGTAGCTTTCTGTATTTCGTGCTGCAGCTTTGTGTTGCAGCTTCTACAGTTATTCTCCATTTAAATAATAAATGCTCTGTTCTCCCTTCCAAAATGAACAACTTTACATTTTCCCAGATTATAATCCATTTGCCAGCATTTTGTCCACCTATCAATATCTCTTTGCAAACTGTTTGTATCCCTCTTGCAACTTGCCTTTCCGCCAATTTTTGTGTCTTCTGCTAATTTGGCTCACTTGGCTAAATCGCTGGCTTTTAAAGCAGACCAAGCAGGCCAGCAGCACGGTTCGATTCCCGTACCAGCCTCCCCGGACAGGTGCCGGAATGTGGCGACTAGGGGCTTTTCACAGTAACTTCATTGAAGCCTACTCGTGACAATAAGCGATTTTCATTTTCATTTCATTCCTTCCTCCAAGTCATTAATACATATTATAAACAGTTGCAGTTCCAGCAATCATCCCTGTGGAACCCCACTGGTTACTGGGTCGCCAACCTGAAAAATAACCCTTTATCTCCACTTAGTTTCTTGCCCACTGGCCAGTTCTCTATCTATGCCAATATACTACCTCCAGCAGTCTTCAACCAGACGTGTCGAGTGGATGATCCATTTCTGTCTCCTCCTACCCCAGCATCACACACATCAATCTTCAGCCAACACGATTCACTCCGTGATATCAAGAAACAGCTGAAGGCACTGGATACTTTAAAGGCTATGGGCCCTGACAATATCTCAGCAACAATACTGAAGACTTGTGCTCCAGAACTTGCCGTATCCCTAGCCAAGCTGTTCCAGTATAGCTACAACACAGGCATTTACCTGGCAATGTGTAAAATTGCCTCGGTGTGTCCTGTACACAAGAATCAGGACAACTCCAACCCAGCCAATTACTGCCCTATCTGTCTACTCTCCATCAGCAAAGTGATGGAAGGAGTCATCAACAGTGCTATCGAGGGGGCGGCGAATGGCGCAGTGAGGGTGTGGCATGTGGCGCAGTGGTTAGTACTGGGACTGCGGCGCTGAGGACCTGGGTTCGAATCCCGGCCCTGGGTGAATGCCCATGTGGAGTTTGCACATTCTCTCCATGTCTGCGTGGGTTTCACCCCCCACAACCCAAAGATGTGCAGGTTAGGTGGATTGGCCACGCTAAATTGCCCCTTAATTGGAAAAGAAAATAACTTTTTTTTAATGTAAACAAAAAACAGTGCTATCAAGCAGCACTTACTCAGCAATAACCTGCTCACGGATGCTCAGCTTGGATTTCGCCAGGGTCACTCGGCTCCTGACCTGTGACTACCAGAGCAGATCAAAGGCTAAGAATCCTCCGCTGAGTAACTCTTTCTCCCCCCCCCGCCTCAAAGCCTGTCCATCATCTGCAAAACACATGTCAGAAGTGCAATGGAATACTCTCCACCTACCTGGGTGAGTGCAACTCCAACAACACTCTAGGAGCTTGACACCATCCAATACAAAGCAGCCTTCCACAAACATTCAAACCCTCCACCACTGACGAATAGTGGCAGCCATGCGTACAAGATGCACTGCAGTAACTCACCAAGGTTCCTTAGGCAGCACCTTTCAAACCCATGACTGCTACCATCTAGAAGGACAAGAACAGCAGATAACCTGGGAACTCCACCATCTGGAGGTTCCACTCCAAGTCACTCACCACCCCGACTTGGAAATATATCACCGTTCCTTCACTGTCGTGGGGGCAAAATCCTGGAATTCTCTCCCTAACAATACAGTGGGTGCACCTACACCGTGGGGACTGCTGCGGTTCAAGAAGGCAATCCCCACCACCTTTTGAAGCGCAACTAGGGGTGGGTAACAAATGCAGGCCTAACCAAGGATGCCCACATCCCGTAAATGACTGAGCCTTTTGAGAGGTACCTTGTCGAACGCATGCTAGAAGTCCAAATACAACACCTCTTCTAGTTCCTCTTTATCCACTATAGTTGAGACTTCCTTGAAAAACAGTAATAAATTAGTCAGATGCGATTCCCATTCTTGAAGTTGTGCTGACTCTGCTTGATTAGATTATGATTTTTAAATGTGCTGCTGTTACATCCTTAATAATTGATTCCAACATTTTTCCAACATTAGATATTAGGCCAAATTGCATATCGATAACTGCTTTGTGCTGCCTTCCTTTTTGAATAGGTGTCGCATTGGTAGTTTTCCAATCCTCCAGCACATGTCCAGATTACAAGGATTTTAGAAAATTATAGCCATTGCATCCACTATCTCTTTAGCTTCTTCTTTTAGGATCCTAGGATGTAAGCCACTAGGCCATTGGACCTATCTGCCTTTCGCCCCATTAATTTGTCTAATTCTTCTCCAGTGAAGGTGACTTATTTTAATTCATCTCTCTCTCTCTCTCTCTCTTTCTTCCCCCCCCCCCCCCCCCCCATATTCTTCAGTATTAATGGGATGTTCAAACTATCTTCTACCATAAAGCCTGATGAAAAATATCTGTTTAACTCCTCTGCCATTTTCTTGTTCCCATAACTATGTCCTAGATTCTGTAGCACAGTGGTTAGCACTATTGCTTCACAGTGCCAGGGACCCGGGGTTTATTCCCACTTGGGTCATTGTCTGTGCGGAGTCTGCAAGTTCTCCACGTGTCTGCGTGGGTTTCCTCTTGGTGCTCTGGTTTCCTCCCACAAGC
Organism: Scyliorhinus canicula; assembly: GCF_902713615.1. Lineage (NCBI taxonomy): Eukaryota > Metazoa > Chordata > Chondrichthyes > Carcharhiniformes > Scyliorhinidae > Scyliorhinus > Scyliorhinus canicula. The sequence continues at coordinate 17,288,655 of NC_052151.1, read as the reverse complement.
CCAGAAAGATGTGCTGCTAGGTGAATTGGACATTCTGAATTCTCCCTCCGTGTACCTGAACACTGTGGCGACTAGTGGATTTTCACAGTAACTTCATTGCAGTGTTAATGTAAACCTACTTGTGACAACAATAAAGATTATTATAAAAAGATTATTTATAGATTCATTTTCTAAGGTGCCTATGTTCACTTTGACCTCTCTTTTTATATAATTAAAAGAAGCTCTTATTATCAGTTTTATATTCCTCGCTAGTTTGCCCTCGTAATTTGTTTTCTCTCTTTATTATCTTTTTCCCCCTCCTTTACTGGATTCTGAATTCATATTGTAATCCTGAGTTCACTACCTTTTGAGGTCCTACTTTTCAACTATGGTTGTGTAGGAACTGAAATTTCAGTGCCATTTTGAGGGAATGTTGTATTTCAGAAAAGTTACGCTAAATCCCATCTGTTCTCCCAGGTAGACGGAAATGGAGGGAGTTCTCTAATCCTGACCTGGCCAATATTTCTTGCTCAACTAACCTACAAGAACAGATTAACTAGTTGTTGATCTGCTCATTTTGCACCTTGTGTAAACATTAGCTGCCATATTTAATTACTTGTGAAGCTTTTTAGGGTATCCTTCTGAAAGTGTGATCTAAAGTCTCTTTCACTTACAGGATCTGTCAGTGATCTGTTGGATGCAATCCAATTGAAGGTAGGAGGGGTTAGTGTAGTGTTATAAATAGTATTAAAGCCTGAGGTCTGCTGGTTGAGCCCTCAAAATTGGATTACTGTCTATCTGGATTGTATGGACCATTTTCTTTGACACTGCAAATCTTTTAACATCATTGATTTAAAACTTGAGTGCTACTGGATATTGTTGTTTCGTCAATTCCCATTCATCCAATAGTTCATACTTGATAGTTGAAATATGAACAAACCACTTTTTATATAGTTAAACGAAATCTTATTTTCTTGATAGAATTAATGGTGGATGTTTTACTATCTAACTGTGACTCCAGCATTTAATCATTGATTTTTCCACAGCGATCTCTATGGATAGTGAAATGAATAAATTACTCAAGGCAGAGATTTCCTGATGATGTGGCTATATGAAACGTCACACCATTAATACTATTGAAGGATTACTGCTCCGTACTCTTGCTGCCTATACTGAGACATCACTGATTTTGTTTTTGATATCATAAGAGACCGAATCCTGAACAAAATGTCTGCCCCTATAATGCCTTTTGTCCCATTAAAATAGATTCTCGCCACTTAAGCATGCCGGCATCATTCTCTAATGTTTAAGATCATGTGAAAATCTATTTGAATCCACCCCCACAAAAATGAAAAGTGATCCATTATAACTGTTAAGACTAATTTATATCTGGCAACACTGCGGCACAGTGGTTAGCACTGCCGTCTCATGGCGCTGAGGTCCCAGGTTCGTGCAGGAAATGGTACTAAGTGTGACCTTAGTGGGGTGTTCCTTGCCGAGGCCCAGAAGTGAAGTGTTTAATGCGACGGGAAATGGCCCGGCTAAAATTGCTCGAATGGGATCCTGTTTCATTTCTCTCGCACCCATGGTGACAGCCATACCATAAATTAACAGGAATTAGTTATTCCTGATGACTATGCACCAATAAATGCTAATATGATTGAAGAAATGTCTGAGGTTGCTGAGGGTTCTTCAGTGTAAGTTGTAGTGGAATTGGGGTTAATGCTTCTGGGTGGTAATTCGGTTATACGTAAAATCTTTCTGACTTTTTATCACCATTATTATTTTAGTTTGCAGTTTATCGTAGAAGCCTCCAAATGAAGAAACTAATTTGGTCCCTTTATGTCTCTGCCAGCTCCACACTGCAGCTATTTACTGCAATCCCATTTCGCTGTTAGTTTTCCCTTGGCCATTTTTAATAGCTACCTGCTTGGTTCTTCCATATATGTGATTAACTCAGCTACAAAGGCCACTATATGATGAATTCCATTGTATTCTTGATTCTTCTATTCTTGTCCCCTTTCACATGGTACAACTAACGGACGATTTTGGGTCTCTGGGAGAAAAGCAATGCTGTGGGAATTGATCATCTATAAATTCCAGCTTACTGTTCTTCAAAGCGAGACCGTTTATATTTTTTCTATTTAAACATTTTCCCACTTTTATGCCACACCATTACAAATGCAAGACAAAACCAGATAAATCTGTTGCTGAAACTTGGTTGGTGCCATCTGGCACAGGAGCACAGCGTAAGATAGAAGGCAGCACAGTCCAGCAGCGCACCAGTTCTTGGTGTTGAGTGATGCTTAGGCACCTTGGGCCATTCAGCCTCTTGACCCTGCTCTGTTGTTCCGTTTGATCAGTAGGTGGCACAATGTCACAGTAGTTAGCACTGCTGCTTCATAGCGCCAGGAATCTGTGTTCAATTCCAGCCTTGGGTGACTGTGTGGAGTTTGAACGTTCTCCCCATGTCGGCATGAATTTCCTCCGGGTGCTCCAGTTGCCTCCCACATTCCAAGGATGTACAGGTTAGGAGATTGGCCATGATAAATTTCCCCTTGTGTCCAGATTAGGTGGGGTTACAGGGTTATGGGGAATAAGGTGGGGTGTGGGCCTAGGTAGGAAGCTCTTTCAGAGGGTCGGTGCAGACTTGATGGGCCGAATGATCTACGCTGTAGGGATTCTATGATTGGCACTTCAACTGCTTTCTCGTCTTTGCTCTTTAATCCCTTGATACCTTTACCTAACAACAATAATATCAACTTCAATTTTGAAAGCTTCAATTGTGCCCAAGATTCGATCTTATGGGGAAGATCTGCACCTTATGTGATAAAGTGCTTCCTGGTTTTGTTTCTGGATGACCTAAATTCTTGTTCTTGAGATTTCCCCATGAAAGAAGAACATTTTTCTATCTACCTTATCAAATATATTAAACGTTTTGAACACAAACAGCCACTTATGTAGTGAAACCTCCAGGAATTTTACAGGACTGTTGTCAAATGAAATTTATCTTTATTCGTGTCACAATTAGACTTATATTAACAGTGCAATGAAGTTACTGTGAAAGTCCCCGAGTTGCCACACTCCGGCGCCTGTTCGGGTACACTGAGGAAGAAATCAGAAAGTCCAATTCATCTAACAAGCACATCTTTCGGGACTTGTGGGAGGAAACCAGAGCACCCGGAGGAAACCCACCCAGACACACAACGTGCAAACCCAAGCCGGGAATCGAACCTGCGACCCTGGAGCTGTGAAGAAACAGTGCTAACATCAAGCCACTTGAAGATATTAGAATAGGAAGGAGGTAGATTTTAATAATATTGTAAAGGAGAAAACAAATCTGGCAAGATTTAGTGAAGGAATTATGGAGCTTGGAGTCCAGGTAGCTGCTAGTGGTGGAAGGATGAAAATCATGAATACACACAAGGCCAGAATGAGAGGAGCATAGATAGCTCTCAGAACTTTGGGGCTGGAGGTGATTTTAGACATGGGGCGGGGCAAGACCACATGGGATTTAGAAACCAAGTGAGAATTTTAAAAATGAAGCATGGCCAGACTGATAGATCAATGAGAACCGAGTTATTGGATGAATGAGGCTTAGTACAAGTTAGGATACATGCATGCAGCTAGGATACTTGCAGCAGAGCTTTTGGTGAGCTTAGTTAACCAGGAATGCAGGGTCAGATTTCAGCCAGGAGAACATTAGAATAGTCAAGTCTGGAAGTAACCAGATTTGATTGTGGATTTCAGCAGCAGGTGAGCTTGTTCATACACAAGGGGGTGCAGCCAATACTTTATTAGTGCTTCATAAATCAAGCTGTTCTTTGTGATTCTGAACTGCTTAATTGCACAATGGAACTTGTCAGAATATACATTTTAAATCCAACCCTTCAAAAGAATGACAATTATATTTCCCATGAATGCAATAATGTGCCATATGGCAATATATTGAGAATTTCATTATTTATAAAGGACTAATCGCATTCTAAACCCTGATGAAGTTTGGCTGGCTGATTAACAATCAAGGTCACTTCTAAGCCTATTAGTCTTGCTAACAACATTTTAAGTTGTCAGCATGTTTGCCAGAGCATCTTTATGAAGTGTTAAGTGTCTGTGCCAGGGCTCATTTTAAAAGCCAGTTTTGAAGCATTTTAATTAACTTACTGATTTTTCTATCTTCATTCAAAATTTCAGGAAACTTTGCACCCTTTCCGAAGGTATTGGTCTTCTGGAGTGTTGGCAGCTGTACTGTGCATTATTGGCAGAATTACCCACAAGCGAGTCTAGGATGTTGTCAGGTTGACTGGGAATAGGAAGGATGTAACTGCATTGGAGGCGGTTCAGAGAAGGTTCACTAGAATGATTCCAGGGGTGAAGGACTTGTCTTATGAAGAGAGATTGAGCAATTTAGGCCAATGCCCGCTGGAGTTTAGTAGAATGTGGTCTAATTGAGGTACATATGATGCTAAAGGATATTGACAGGTAGATGTAGTGTGGTTGTTTCCCCTTGTTGGACATTCTAGAACAAGCGGCAGTAGTTTTAGCTAAAGGATAGCAGTTTAAAACAGAAATGAGGTATTACTTCACTCAAAGGGTGGTAAATCTGTGGAATTCCTGTGGACACTGGAACACTAAACGAATCTAAGGAGAGAGATAGAAGGGAATGGGCAAGAAGGTGGAATTGAGGCCGAGGTTAAATCTGCCATGATCATACTGAATGGCAAGCAGGTTCTGTTAAAGAGGTTAGGCTGCCTGCGCTGTCTCCTAATTCATAAGTTCTTGTATTTATAGTGCCCCGAGCCACTTGTATGATCTACATACAAGCATTAAATTGAGCACCAATTAGGGACAAGAACCTTGACTTTTTTTTAATGTTCTTTTCTTTCATTCCCACCTTCCTGCACCCATCCTCAAATTTCTTTCTCTCCTACATCTCGACTCCAGACGCCTTCCCAGCGCGGGCGTTCTAACAACTTGGAGCATTCCAGCTGCAGCTTTGTTTGAGATTGGGAAATTGAGCTCCAACGATAAATAGGACTGAAGGAACTCTGTATTGCCCAAGATTCCACCTTCCAGTCGAGATGATAAACTGAGATCCTTTCTCCTTGCAGATGGACATTAAAAAGCTATAACAGTAAACTGTGGGGTCAAGTGATGAGTGTGGGAGCAGTTGTATTTTCATGAGCTCTGGTTCTACGTACTCATTTAAAAAATTTTCATTTATCCTGTTCACATTTAATATTTGCTTTCTCTTGGGTTACATGGCTTGCACTATATCTCTGGAGGGTCCAGATAGGTGTTGTGCAAAGTAGAGCAGAGTTAAATAGAAAATTCCTTGTTTGTTAGTGGCAGTCTGAGTGGGCTGGGGTGGGGTCCAGCTTGCAGTAGTATATTTGCTGGTGAGTGGGCTCTTGCTTTGGCAGTGCTGTGTGCATCCGGATGATGGCTGCTGTTGAAAATGTTACCTTGGCCAGCATGGTGGCGCAGTGGTTAGCACTGCTGTTTCACAGCGCCAAGGACCCAGGTTTGATCCCAGCTCCGAGTCACTGACTGTGTGGAGTTGACACATTTTTCCCTGTCTCTGCGTGGGTCTCACTCCCACAACCCATAGATGTGCAGACTAGGTGGATTGGCCACGTTAAATTGCCCCTTAATTGGGAAAAAATTTTGGATACTCTAAATTTAAAAATGTTGTCTTGGTTGACGATCTCGGCTCTGTGGTGCAGGTTGTTTGGGCTCAGATTGAGGAATTGCGGGGTACCTTTGGGAGCCGCAGGAGAGAGTTTTTGTGCTCAAAGGAGCATTTTCTCTGGTGAGAGCCTACCTCCCTATCGCAAGATCCTATTACAAGTTGTGTTGTCTATCCTGACGGGTTCCAAGCAAGGCATGCCCTTACTCCCCCCGTGCCTCGTTCTTTGATCGTTGGAATCCTTGATGAATTCTGAAGAGTGCTCGATGATCTGCCGGATATGGGGCCGGTTCAATTCCCGTAACAGCCTCCCTGAACAGGCGCCGGAATGTGGCAACTGGGGGCTTTTCACAGTAACTTCATTGAAGCCTACTTGTGACGAGAAGCGATTATTATCATATTATTATGATTTTGGCTAAACCTTTACCTTTTTCTGCAATGGATGGTTCTTTTATCCTGCAATTTATCCTGCAATTCTTCTATAAACCTGGAAGTGGCTCCCTTCTGATTATGTTGATTAGTTATTGTTCCTTTTCCTGCAAGGGAGTTTGAGATGTAAGCGTGAGGGCAAGTGTTGATTATCCTGTCCTAACAAAATCATATTGAGTCGATGTGAAATGTGATCTGTGCACAGTTTTACTATTTTTAGAGTGCCCAATTCACTTTTTCCAATTAGGGCGCAATTTAGCGTGGCCAATCCACCTACTCTGCGCATCTTTGGGTTGTGGGGGCGAAACCCACGCAAACACGGGGAAAATGTGCAAACTGCACAAGGACAGTGACCCAGGGCCGGGGTCGAACCTGGGACCTCGGTGCTGTGAGGCAGAAGTGCTAACCATTGTGCCACCGTGCTGCCCTGGTTTTACTCCTTTTTTGTTATGGTACCTTATAATCTTTGTGGTTGTGGGAGGGGAGTTTTTTAATCACCCCCAGTCTTGTTTATAAATCAGATGAATGAAGTTGCAGCAGGGTGAATGGTTGTGGTTGGCAGGGTTAGTTCAGTCCTCACTGAGATTGAGGATAGCCCCCCAGTTAGACCTAATCCATATCAAGTTTTTTTAATGTTAGCATGAGTCCATGCCTTTATCCTTCGATGGCCTGGGCAGGTTTTGTTTCCTGGGCTGGACTGGGTTCCTTTTGAATCTTCGGGTTGAGCTTTCTTTCGCTTAGGCCTCTGTGTTCCTGTTTTGATCTATTAGAACAAGAAGATTCAATAAAGGCGCGTGCTTAGGTGAGATTGGTCAATTTGTGCTTGGTTTGTTGAGGAGAAGGATGGTTCTTTGTTTCTTTTTTATGATGGCAGTCATTGAGTCAGTTTAGGCATACCTACCTTATTTTTTTAATTTTCTGCTTCCACCTGGCCTGGTCCAGTGGTTTAGGGGAGGTACCCTTGTTGTATTGGGGTCGAGGGAATGAGCCCTCCCTCTCGGGGCACACAATGTTTGGGTATTTTGATTGTTTGTTTCTGGATGGGGACCCACCCGGCTGGGGCTGGAGTAATTATCCTCTCGGTATAAGTGGGGATGGTGCTGTTGTGTATTGTACTTGCCGGATAAAAGAATGGAAATACTGAGGGACGAGGGTTGAACTCCGTAATCAACAGAGGTTTATTAAATGGTTGTGAACTGCGCAAAGACTTGATTTAAACAGATGACATCCCGGACTATCAGGTGACTAAATTCTTAGTGACCATGCAACAACACAGCAACAACCCACATATATAACAGGTGCATTGCCTTGGGTGGGATCGGAGAGATATGGGTTCAGCTGGTGTGCAGGTTTTTGGGTATGGTAGAGGCCCTGGGGGTATAGTTTCCTATGTGTTGGCATGTGCTGGACTGGGCCAGGTCTGGTGCTGTGGCTAGTATCCTGTTGCCACTTGGGGTTTGGAATGTCCCTTCTTTAGGGTTCTTGGGGGCATCCAGGGTTGGGTTTTCCTCCTTCAGTGCACAGGGCTTGGGGATGTTGAGCCTTATGCTTGGTTGGTATCCTGTCCCCCTCGTCCAGGCCTATCTTGTGTGCTCAACCCTCAATAAATCTAATCTTCAACCTATTTAAGACAAAATCGCAGCAGATCTCATTTATTTTTAACTAGACAATGTGGGCCTCTTGCATTATCAGAAAAATTTGGAAGAATTATTGAGTGTGAAGGTGCAATTTAAGCACAAGTGTGATCTTTAACCCTGGTTATGTTATCTGTCGCCTTGCATTGTGTTCAACCTTGCACAGCACCTGATATATTAACTGCGGCTGACTTTCCAATGATATTATCATCTTTTGCTGTTTAAATAAGAATTGTCTTGAGAGCTAACAAAAATGTATTTTGGAAAATGTACATATCAATCTTTTAATTGGAAAATATGTCTTGTAGCATCCTCACAGGAGTATGGGGTTTAATTGCTACAAACTGATGCATGCTGAAGTAAAATCAGGGTAATTGTTTTTTATCAATTGGCATATTGCTGTTAATATATATATATATATATATATATCTGCTCTTTGTGATCAATAACACCAAAATGACTTGTTTTCTTATGCTTGTGATACTGCGACATGACAAATTTGGGTTAGATGTAAGACTTTTTATAGATATTGCCAATGGTAAACTGAATTTACTGGACAATGTAGCACAATATGTTATAATGCTGTGTTTATTGACTGACTTCTTTAAGAGCACAAAATTTAATTTCTGTCATCTATGTACAAACCTGAAGGGATTTAAAATTTCTGTTGTTGAAGGAAATTTGTACAAAGAACATTACAGCACAGGAACAGGCCCTTCGGCCCTCCCAGCCTGCGCCGATCCAGATCCTTTATCTAAACCTGTCTCCTATTTTCCAAGGTCTACTTCCCTCTGTTCCCGCCCGTTCATATACTTGTCTAGATGCCTCTTAAATGATGCTATCGTGCCCGCCTCTACCACCTCCGCTGGTAAAGCGTTCCAGGCACCCACCACCCTCTCCGTAAAAAACTTTCCACGCACATCGCCCTTAAACTTTCCCCCCCCTCACCTTGAAATCGTGACCCCTTGTAACTGACACCCCCACTCTTGGAAAAAGCTTGTTGCTATCTACCCTGTCCATACCCCTCATAATTCTGTAGACCTCAATCAGGTCCCCCCTCAACCTCCATCTTTCCAATGAAAACAATCCTAATCTACTCGACCTTCCTTCATAGCTAGCACCCTCCATACCAGGCAACATCCTGGTGAACCTCCTCTGCACCCTCTCCAAAGCATCCACATCCTTCTGCTAATGTGGCGACCAGAACTGCACGCAGTATTCCAAATGTGGCCTAACCAAAGTCCTATACAACTGTAACATGACCTGCCGACTCTTGTACTCAATACCCTGTCCGATGAAGGCGAGCATGCTGTATGCCTTCTTGACCACTCTTTCAACCTGCGTTGCCACCTTTAGGGTACAATGGAGCTGAACTCCCAGATCTCTCTGTACATCAATTTTCCCAAGGACCCTTCCATTGACTATATAGTCCGCTCTTGAATTTGATCTTCCAAAATGCATCACCTCGCATTTGCCTGGATTGAACTCCATCTGCCATTTCTCTGCCCAATTCTCCAATCTATCTATATTTTGTTGTATTCTCTGACAGTCCTTCTCGCTATCTGCAACGCCACCAATCTTAGTATCATCTGCAAACTTGCTAATCAGACCACCTATACCTTCCTCCAGGTCATTTATGTAGATCACAAACAACAGTGGTCCGAGCACGGATCCCTGTGGAACACCACTAGTCACCTTTCTCCCTTCCACCACTACTCTCTGTCTCCTGTTACCCAGTCAGTTCTTTATCCATCTAGCTAGTACACCCTGAACCCCATACGACTTCACTTTTTCCATCAACCTGCCATGGGAAACCTTATCAAATGCCTTACTAAAGTCCATGTATATGACATCTACAGCCCTTCCCTCATCAATTAACTTTGTCACTTCCTCAAAGAATTCTATTAGGTTTGTAAGACATGACCTTCCCTACACAAACCATGCTGCCTATCACTGATAAGTTTATTTTCTTCCATAAGTGAATAGATCCTATCCCTCAGTATCTTCTCCAACAGTTTGCCTACCACTGACGTCAAGCTCACAGGTCTATAATTTCCTGGATTTTCCCTGCTACCCTTCTTAAACAAAGGGACAACATTAGCAATTCTTCAGTCCTCCGGGACCTCACCCGTGCTCAAGGATGCTGCAAAGATATCTGTTAAGGCCCCAGCTATTTCGACCCTCGCTTCCCTCAGTAACCTGGGATAGATACCATCCGGTCCTGGGGACTTGTCCACCTTTATGTCTTTTAGAATACCCAAAATTTCCCCCTTCTGTATGACAACTTGACCTAGAGTATTTAAACATCCATCCCTACCCTCAATATCCGTCTTGTCCTTCTCCTTTGTGAATACCGATGGAAAGTACTCATTAAGAATCTCACCCATTTCCTCTGACTCCACGCATAAATTCCCTCTTTTGTCTTTGAGTGGGCCAATCCTTTCTCTAGTTACCCTCTTGCTCCTTACATACGAATAAAAGGCATTGGGATTTTCCTTAACCCTGTTAGTCAAAGATATTTCATGACCCCTTTTAGCCCTCTTTATTGCACGTTTTGAGATTTGTCCTACTTTCCCGATATTCCTCCAAAGCTTCATCAGTTTTGAGTTGCCTCGATCTTAAGAATGCTTCCTTTTTCATCTTAGCTAGTCTCACAATTTCACCCATCATCCATGGTTCCCTAATCTTGCCATTTCTATCTCTCATTTTCACAGTCCTGCACTCTAATCAACCTTTCCTCAAAAGACTCCCACATTTCAAATGTGGATTTACCCTTAAACAGCTGCTCCCAATCCACATTCCCTAGCTCCTGCCGAATTTTGTTATACTTGGCCTTTCCCCAATTTAGCACTCTTCCTTTCGGACCACTCTTGTCCTTGTCCATGAGTATTCTAAAACTTACGGAATTGTGATCGCTATTCCTAAAGTAATCACCGACTGAAACATCAACCACCTGGCCGGGATCATTCCCCAATACCAGGTCCAGTATGGCCCCTTCCCGAGTTGGACTATTTACATACTGCTCTAAAAAACTCTCCTGGATGCTCCTTACAAACTCTGCTCCATCTGCACCTCCAACACTACACGAATCCCATTCAATGTTGGGGAAGTTAAAATCTTCCATCACAACCACCCTATTGCTCCGACATTTTTCTATAATCTGTCTGCATATTTGTACCTCTACTTCATGCTCGCTTTTGGGAGGCCTGTAGTAAAGTCCCAACAATGTTACTGCACCCTTCCTATTTCTTAGCTCCACCCATATTGCCTCAGTGCTTGAATCCTCCATCGTGCCCTCCTTGATCACAGCTGTGATATCATCTCTGACGAGTAATGCAACTCCTCCCCCCCCTTCTACCTCCCTCTCTATCCCTCCTGAAGCATGTATACCCTGGGATATTCAGTTGCCAGTCCTGCCCTTCCCTCAACCCTCAACCAAGTCTCAGCAACATCATATTCCCAGGTACTGATCCAAGCCCTAAGTTCATCTGCCTTACCTGCTACACTTCTCGCATTAAAACAAATGCACCTCAGACCACTGTCCCTTTGCGTTCATCAACTCTTCCCTGTCTACTCTTCCCCCTAGTCACATTGAGTTTATTATCTCGTACCTTACTGGCATTAGTTGCTGCGTCTTTACTGACCTCTAACTTCCTAATATGGTTCCCATCCCCCTGCCACATTAGTTTAAAACCTCCCCAACAGTGTTAGCAAAAGCACCCCCTAGGAATTGGTTCCAGTCCTGCCCAGGTGTAGACCATCCAGTTTGTAATGGTCCCACCGCCCCCAGAACCGGTTCCAATGTCCCAAAAATCTGAACCCCTCCCTCCTGCACCATCTCTCAAGCCACATATTCATTCTGACTATTCTTGAGTTTCTACTATGACTGTCCCGTGGCACTGGTAGCAATTCTGAGATTACTACCTTTGAGGTCCCACTTTTTAACTTATCTCCTAACTCCCTAAATTCTGATTGTAGGACCTCATCCCTATTTTTTACCTATATCATTGGTGCCTATATGCACCACGACAACTGGCTGTTCACCCTCCCCCTTCAGTATGTCCTGCAGCCGATCGGAGACATCCCTGACCCGAGCACCCGGGAGGCAACATATCATTCGGGAGTCTCGTTTTCGACCACAGAAACGCCTGTCTACTCCCCTTACAATTGAATCCCCTATGACTATAGCCCTGCCAGTCTTTTTCCCGCCCTTCTGTGCGGCAGAGCCAGGCACACCGCCATAAGCCTGGCTACTATTGCCTTCCCCTGGTGAGTCTTCTCCCCCAACAGTATCCAAAACTGTATACCTGTTTTGGAGGGAGATGACCGCAGGGGACACCTGCACTGCCTTCCTGCTCTTTCTGCCTTTTGGTCACCCATTCCGTGTCTCCCTCACCAATCCTAATCTGTGGTGTGACCAACTCACTGAACGTGCTATCCACAACCTCCTCAGCATCGCAGATGCTCCAAAGTGAGTCCACCCGCAGCTCCAGAGCCGTCATTCGGTCGAACAGGCGCTGCAGCTGGACACACTTCGCGCACATGAAGAAGTCAGGGGCATCGGCTGCGTCCCTGAACTCCCACATTGAGCACGAGGAGCATAACACGGGTCTGGGATCTCCTGCCATTTTTACTCTTTACCTTAACTGACAACAAACTGTACTATCAAATAATTAATAAGTGACAGGAAAAAAGACTTTACTTGCCAATCACAAGACTCACCAACACAGGAAGAGTTAAATTTCTCCCAGCTGCTGCTAATTGGAGCACTTTCCTTACCAGCCAATCAGGTCAGTGCTTTGATGTGATGTCGCTCTTCTAGGTAAGTTTTTTTAAGTTTTAAAGAGGTAAACATACCTTCCCAACGACCCCTCGCCACTGCTCCTGCCGAGAATCTGAAGTCCGCTGCTCCTTATCAACGGTCTTTTTTTTGGTTAGAGGAGGAGGGCGGGTGGGAGACACTACACGTGTAGTGTCTCGGGTTTAGCCGCTGCCCAAATATATCAGTTCACTCACCTTCCCAGAGCGCAATTCGGCCGCTCCCGCTCAGCTCCTCCAACGCACTGCAAACTGCAAGGTAAGTTTTTTGAAAATGGGGAAATTTACCGCTCCCGTTCAGCTCCTCCCACGCACTGCAAATGCAAACAGCCCCCTGGTTACTGCTCTCGCTGAAAACAAGAAAGCACACTCGGCGCTCCTGAAATTAAGTCTCCTCATACTTCCCAGAGCGCAATTCGACCGCTCCTGTTCAGCTCCTCCCACGCACTGAAACTGCAAGGTAAGTTTTTTTAAAAATGGAAACTTACCGCTCCCGTTCAGCTCCTCCCACGCACTGCAAACTGCAAGGGAAGCTTAAAAAAAAGGAAACTTACCGCTCCCGTTCAGCTCCTCCCACGCACTGCAAACTGCAAAGTAAGTTTTTTAAAAATATGGAAACTTACCGCTCCCGTTCAGCTCCTCCCACGCACTGCAAATGCAAACAGCCCCCTCGTTACTGCTCTCGCTGAAAAAAAGAAAGCACACTCGGCGCTCCTGAAAATAAAATGTAGTTGCTAGGCTCTTTCTAACTTCCAGATCGAGGTCAATTTGCCAACTGCGAATAACTCGTGATTGACATCAGCGTGAAATGGCTGGATTTGATTTACCCACTTGGGATTTTTGATGAACATCAGTTTGTTTGTAATTTAGAGTTTTATATTGCTTGCACATTTGGAGTGTGACAAATGATTTGAAAATTGAGTTAATGGGTCTCCTTAAACATTCAGAGTCAGCCATTGCATTTTTTGAACCAAAGCTGTCAGGTGGGAGTGTGAAGGTGAGAGAGGCACATTTAAGCTGTGACGATTTAAAAGTTTGAGAGCTGTATTTAGAGACATTTATGTAAGTGCCTTTTGATTTCCTGGAAATATGTTGTTTCTCACCAATTTCAGCTACCTTTTCTTTTTTCAAAAAAACCCTCCAGCGTAACAGAATATTGTAAAACCCGGGATATAGTCTGAAGGGGAATTGTTGATCAGAATCTCTGGGTGAATATTTTTTTTCCCCTATTCCATACATGACTCTGCTGAACAAAGTGACCATGTGTTCAATTGCCGATCAGGCTTTGAAGGACTGTAAACACTCTAGAAATTCAAATCAACATCTCCACGTTGTGAATTAAAACCAGAACCATAGTATTCTTAAAATGTGGTTGAGAAAGTGGGACAGAAAGGGTAGATACACGGTTGCACTAATAAATATATATTGCATATGTAAGCACCACCTTGCTGATAGGTCTAATGTGGTTAACTGATAAAAATAGGCATTTATTTCCTTAATCTAGAAGATAAAGGGGTGATTAAATTTAAGTGTTTAAGGGGATTAAAATATTTAATGGAGAGGAACTATTTCCTTTTGATATGAGGATCTGTCCAGCAGAGGGTGGACTAACTTTAAAATTAAAACTAGGCTGCCCTGGGGGTGATGTCCGGAAGCACTTCTTCCCACAGAGTAGTAGAAATCCGGAACAAACTCCCCCAGAAAACTGGAGTCAGTTGAAAGTTTTAAAACTGGGTTTGATGGATTTTTGTTTGGTAAGTTTATTAAGGGTCAGAATAGTAACACTAGTAAATAGAATTGCCACACATGTCAACCATGATTGAACTGATATACATGATAGTTATACAATTTATAAAGTTGGATATACTGGACTGAGGGTGGAAAAGCTGGCAATGGTGGTCCACATTGGTACAAATGACATGGGCAACAAGAGGGATGTGGTCCTGCAGTTAGAATTTCAGGATCTAAGGGCAGCATGTGGCACAGTGGCTAGCAATGCAGCCTACGACACTGAGGACTCTGGTTCGAATCCCGGCCCTGGGTCACTGTCCATGTGGAGTTTGCACATTCTCCCAGTGTCTGCGTGGGTCTCGGGCCCCCCCCCCCAACTAGCCAAAAATGTGCAGGTTAATAATAATATAGGTGGATCGACTGCGCTAAATTACCCCTTAATTGGGAAAAAAAAAATAATTGGGTACTCTAAATTTATAACAAAAAAAGAATTTCAGGATCTAGGTAGGAAATTAGCTTTGGCCCTCGGGTATCAAAAGTAGTGATTTCTGGATTCCTCTGACACCACACGCAAGTGAGTCTAGAAATATGAGGGCAAAAGCAGATTGATGTGTGGCTGGAAAGTTGATGCAGGGGAGAGATTCTTCAGACATTGGGACTGGCTCTGAGGGAAATAAAGCCTTTACTGTCATTGCAATGTTGAGAGACTGGGTGTTTCCGAGGAGTCAAGGACAGAATCTCTTTCACTCAAGCTAGGGAAGAAAAAAGGTGCAATTGCATATTGGATAAACTAATAAAAAGCAAAATGGAAGCTGAACAAGGGACTTTCTTCAAAGAAGAGAGTGAGTTTGCGCACAGTAAAGACATAGGCACACTTTTCTTTACCTTCATTTCTAAGACCGATATCAGGTGGACAATACAGTTTATAACCAAGCTGAATATCGAAGGTTTAGAGCGGAAGTGAAAAAGCAAATGAAGAAGGATTATGAAATGAGATGGGCAGCTAACATAAAAGGGAACCCCAATGTCTTCCGTAGGCATATAAATAGTAGGCATGGCTTTTTAAAAAAATTTTTTTTAGAGTACCCAATTCTTTTTTTGCCAATTAAAGGGCAATTCAGCGTGGAAAATCCACCTAGTCTGCACATTTTTTTTGCGTTGTGGGAGTGAGACCCATGCAAACACGGGAGAAGGTGCAAACACCACACGGACAGTGACCCAGGACCGGGATCAAACCCGGGTCCTCGGCGCCGTGAGGCAGCACTGTCACCATGCCGCACTGGCAGAATGCATAGCTGAGGTATTAAATGAATACTCTGCACCTGTCTTTACCAAGGAAGAAGATGTGACTCTGGTCATGGTGAAAGAGGTAGGAATTCAAACACCAGAAGGTTTTGCAATTGATGAGGTGGGTATTGGCTAGGCTGTCTGTACATGTGTTGATCAGGCACCAGGACCAGATGAGATGGATTTGAGGATACTGAGCAAAATGGGTATGGAAATTGCCACGGCAGTAGCCATAACGTTTTAGTCTTGCTTAGACTTAGTTGGTGCCAGAAGCCTATCGAATTGCAAATGTTACAGCTTGTTCAAAAACAGTTTCAAGACAAGCCCAGCAACTACAGAATCAGTGCAAAAAGAGTAATCGAGTCTAGGCTGGATTTCTGAAAGAGCAATTGCCTCGTCCCACTCCCTTTCCCTATCCTCGTAACTTTGCACATTTGTTCTATTTCATGTTACCCAATTTGAACACTTTGAGCGAACCTATCTCCACAGCCTCTCAGGAGGTTTGTTAAAAATCCAGCCACCCTCTGGGTGAAAATATTTTTCTTCACACGACTACTCCAATGGCCCATTATTTTGAGTCTGTGCCCTCTCGATCTTGATGTGCTTTTCAGAGGGAACAATTTTTCACTATTTACTCTGTCCATACCCCTAAGGATCTTGAATACCTCTATCAACTCTGCTCTCAGCCACCTTTTCTCCAAGGAAAACAGATCCAACTTCTTCAGTTGCCTATCCCTGGGATAATTCTAATGAATTTCCCCTGCTGCCCTCTGCCTTCTATGACTGAGCCAGTTCTGTATCCATCCTACCACCTTGCCTCTGATCCTGTGTGACTTAACCTTTTGTACCAGTGTACCATGAGGCACCTTGTTAAAGGCTTCACTGGTTCATGTAAACATCGACCACCCTCCCATCATCAATCATCTTTGCCGCCTCCTCCAAAAACTCCATCAAGTTAGTGAGGCACCTCCTCCTCTTCACAAAAGCATGCTGTCTTTCGCTAAGAGTCCATTTGTTACCCAATGGGTATAAATCCTGTCCCTGAGAATTCTCTCCAATAATTTACCTATTACTAACGTGAGACTTCATCGGTTTATAATTTTCTGGATTAATCCTGCTACCTTTCAACACTACCAGTCTCTCTTCATATCTTAGTATTATCTGCAAACTTAGCAACAATGCCTTAAGTTCTTCCAAATTGTTAATATATATATCAGGAATAGTTATGGTCCCAATACTGACTCCTGCAGAACAACAATAGTCACCGGCTGCGATCCTGAAAAAGACCTGCTTATCCCCACGTTCTCTGCCTTCTACCAGTCAGCCAATTCTCTATCCATGCCAATACCTTGCCCCTAATGCCATGGGCTGTTATCTTATTTAGCATCCTCCTGTACGGCACCAAAAGCCTTCTGGAAATCCAAATAGATCACATCCACTGGCTCTCCTTTGTCTAATTTCCTCATTACCACCTCAAAGAATTCTAACAGATT
Organism: Scyliorhinus canicula; assembly: GCF_902713615.1. NCBI lineage: Eukaryota > Metazoa > Chordata > Chondrichthyes > Carcharhiniformes > Scyliorhinidae > Scyliorhinus > Scyliorhinus canicula. The sequence continues at coordinate 17,271,595 of NC_052151.1, read as the reverse complement.
TGTCAGGCATGACCTCCCCTTGACGAAGCCGTGCTGACTCAGCACTAATTTGCTATGCACCTCCAAGTATTCTGCAATCCCATCGTGGTAATGGACTCTCAAATCTTTCTAATGACCCAAGTCAGGCTAACCAGCCTATAATTTCCTGTCTTCTGCCTTCCTCCCTTTTATAAAAAAAAAAATTTAGAGTACCCAATTCATTTCTTCCAATTAAGGGGCAATTTAACATGGCCAATCCACCTAGCCTGCACATCTTTGGGTTGTGGGGGGCGAAACCCACGCAAACACGGGGAGAATGTGCAAACTCCACACGGACAGTGACCCAGAGCCGGGATCGAACCTGGGACTTCGGAGCCGTGAGGCAACGGGGCTAACCCACTGCGCCACCGTGCTGCCTGCCTCCCTCCCTTCTTAAACAGCGGTGTTACATTAGCCATTTTCCAGCCCTCTGGGACCCTCCCTGCCTCCAGTGATCCCTGAACGATCACCAATGCCTAAAGGTAGCAAAGGTCTGGATGAAGGTCTCCACAGCAGATGAACTGAGGCAAGGGTTGAGTCGGGCAATGATTTTGATGAGGAATTGGGTGATTTTCATCGCTAAGATAAAAGCAGATGCTGGAATCTGAAACAAAAACAGAAAATGCTGGACAAATATCCGGTCTGACAACATCTGTGAAGAGAGAACAGAGCTAACGTTTCAAGTCTGGATGACCCTTTGTCAAAGTTGTGTTTGACCAAGTGTCATCCAGACTCGACATTAGCTCCATTTTCTCTCCACACATGCTGTCAGACCTGCTGAGATGTCCAGCATTTTGTTTTTGTTGTCAGTGATTTTAATGTTCATCTCTGGTGAAATGTGACACTGTAGTTGTAAAGATTCGGGTTTGCATCTGACATGCACAGAATCTCAAACTGATCAGATAACCATAACATTGGCAGATACCCACAAAGCTTTCAAGTTCCCTATATCAGCTGGATAATCAGCAGGAGAACTAACTGGAAGAAATGGACTGTTTATTGGTAGGGGAAGAAAAATAAGTAATGTTATTTGTACTCTTCACTTAGCCTTTGCTGAGGACTGATGAACCTTGTCTGCCATCTCAAGTAAGGCATTTTGGAGAAGCAAAGTACTATTGATATTGAAAATCTTGAATAAAAACACTCTAGCAATACTCAATGGGTCAGGCAGCATCTGTGGAGAGAGAGAGAGAGTGTGTGTCTTCAACGCAGTGGTCTTTTTCCAAAACTGCATTTTCAATTATGGAAGAGCGAAAGAGGAAACCACACTTTCTTTTCTGTTGACTTTAAACATTGTTCCTTTTGTAGTCAGCTTTACATTGGCTGTACAACTGCAGTATTTGTAATTGGACAAGATTAATTGTTCTGGACATCAAAAATAACTGTTACCACAGTGCATATAATAGTGTGAGCGAGTGGGAAAAGGCTGCTTTAAAAGGCAAGACTATGAAGACTATCTGTTGATGTCATTATACATTGTTCCAACAGTTTGGTACATCCAAGCTATCATGGGTGTACATTGAGGCAACATTTCAGCCATGTGAATCAGTTAGTGACGGAGGCAAAATACTTGCTCAATGAATGTGTGCGATTCCAGTTATATCATGTTACTTTGAAATTTGTTTTTGACAATCTGATTTTGACGTTCTGAAGCAATTATTCAGGGTTATTTTGAAGGACTGGAAAGGGAGACTTTACTCTTTTTGTTGAGCTTTATGGTGGCAGGCAGCAATTTTTGTCAAATCCTGGTCCCCAATCTGGCACGCTGTTGTAATAGTGATCTTGATGATTCTATTGCTTTACTAAGCAGTGCAGTCTTGGTGTTTCACAGGAAGGTAGGACTTTGGGCCAAATGCTATTCCTCCTTCACTACTTCCCTGTTATTCAACAAGATCATGGCTGATTTGGTTAAGGTCTCAGGCTCCACTTTCTGTCTGACACCTAACCTGTCACCCTCTACTTTCTATTTTTAAAAATGTGTCTATCTCCGCCTTGAATAAATTTAATGACCCTGTCTTAATTAGTTTCTGGGAAAGAGATTTTCATATACCCATGATCCTCTTGAGAAGAAAAAAAATCCTATCTATCTAAAAAGGGAGCCTCTTATTCTTGTACTGTGTCCCTGGGTTCTAGTCTCCGCCACAAGAGAAAACATCCTCCAGGTATCCACCCTAACCCCTCAGGGGTTATGTATGTTTCAACAACATCACCTCTCATTATAAACTCCAAAGGGTATAGGCCAAATCTGTTCAACCTTAGTTGAGATAAGCCCTCCATCCCAGGAATGGATCGCTTGAACTTTCTCTAAACTGTTTCTATTGCAATTATTATATATTTTTAAAATAAGGAGACGAAAACTGTAGACTTTACTCCAGATGTGGTCTCACCAAGGCCCTATACAGCTGCAGCAAAACTCCTATTTCTATATTCCTTGCAATTTGCCTTCCTAATCACTTGCTGTATCTGCAGACTAAATGTTTGTGACTCATGTAGTAGGACACTTGGATCCCTCCGTACCACCAAATTCTGCAGTCTCTCCATTTAAACAGTATACAGATTTTCTCCCTGCCAAAGTGGACAAGTTCACATTTTCCCAAATTATATACCATCTACCAAATTTTTGCTTCGGAGAATACAGGCCCAGTTTTCCCAAACTCTTCGTAGGACAGTCCTGCCTTACTGCGGAAAAGTCTGGTGAACCTTTGATGTTTTCCCTCTATGGCAACAGTATCCTTCTGAAGGTAAGGGGACCAAAACGGTGTAGTCGAACCAAGGTTCTATATAATTGAAGCAAACCGTTGCTACTCCTGTATTCAAACCCTTTTGAATAAAGGACAATATACCATTAGCCTTCCTAATTGCCTGCTGCACCTGCACGTTTGCCTTTTATATCTGCACTTTATAATCTTTTATCATTTAAGAAATACTCTGAACGTCTGTTCCTCCTACCAATGTGGGTAACCTCATATTTTCCACATCATATTCCGTCTGCCATGTTTTTGCTCTCCCAATCTGTCCAAATCCCCTTGAAGTTGCTTTGCATCGTTGTTACAATGCGCATTCCCATCTAGCTTTATGCCACCCGTGAACTTTGAAATATTTCATTTGATCCCCACATATCAATCACTGATGTATATTGTGAATAGCGGGGGCCGAAGTGCTGATCACTGTGGTACCCCACTAGTCGCAGCCTGCGAGAATGACCCAGTAATTCCTACTTTTTTTTTTTTTGCCAGTTAACCAAACCTAAATTCATTGCTCTTATCCCCTGTGGTTTAAGTTTGCTAACCAACTTCTTTTCGGGGACTTCAAAAGCCCCTGAAAGTCCACGTATACTATTCCCCTTTATCAATTCTGTTAGTAACATTCTTTTAAGAAAAATTCTCTCAGTTTCTGTTGAGAAACATAATTTCTCGTACATAAATCTATGTTGACTACGCTAATCAGATCATTATTGTCCAAGTGTTCATTTATAACATCCTTTTATAATCGATTCCAGCATTTCTACTGATATAAGGCAAACAGGTCTGTAGTTTAATTTTCTTTCTCCTCTCCTATTTATCTCTACCCAAACTGATTCTACATCTTGCTCTTTCAAGCTAAGGTCATCTCTCAATTTAATATAATCTTTATTATTGTCACAAGTAGGCTTACATTAACACTGCAATGAAGTTACTGTGGAAAGACCCTAGTCGCCACACTCCGGCGCCTGTTTGGATATACTGAGGGAGAATTCAGAATGTCAAATTCACCAAACAGCACGTCTTTCGGGACTTGTGGGAGGAAACCGGAGCACCCGGAGGAAACCCACGCAGACACGGGGAGACTCCACGCAGTCACCAAAGCTGGGACTCTAACCCAGGTCCATGGTGTTGTGAAGCAATAGTGCTAACCACTGTGCGACGTTTTCATAACTTTCAATCTTTTCAAAATATCAGTATTAAGGGTCCAACCTTGGTCACCCTACGACCATGCCTCTGTAATATCTGATCATATTTATTTCTATTTGTGCTGACAATTCTTCCGTTTTGCATGCAGCATTCTTAACATTCAGATTCAGAGCCTTTCACTGTCTTTTTGCCATTTGTGCAGTCTCTGGCCTCGTGCTGGCGCACTCTTTAAGTTTGTGCACTCTGTCCTTTCCTGTCACTCGGGTTATCATTACACAAATCATGACCCTGCTCCATTTACGTAGTTTCCTTTTGATTTACCACATCTCCAAAGATGTGCAGGTTAGATGGCTTGACCAAGCTAAATTGCCCTTGGTGTCCAAAAAAGGTTAGGTGGGGTTACTGGATGACTGGATAGGGTGGAGGTATGGGCTTGGGTAGGGTGCTCTTTCCAAGAACCGATGGGCTGAATGGTCTCCTTCACTGTAAAATCTATGATGATCTCACATGTGGCCCCTTCACCTCCACTATTTAGTTTAATGCCCTCTCTATGGTCAGAGCACAGTTCAAGTGAAGCCTGTCCCAACTGTGCAGTTCACTTTCTCCAGTACTGGTGCCAGTGCCCCATGAATAAAAGCCCATTTCTCTCACAACCGTCTTTGAGCCACACATTTGTGTCTCTAATATTTATCTTACACCAGTTTGCCTAAGGCTGTATGGTCCAAGGCTTTGTGGTTCTACTTTTTAATTTAATTTAGCTCCCAGCTGCTCTAAATCCCGAAGCAGGACTTCTCTTCTCGTCCAATCTATTTCATTAGTTTACACATGGATCACAACAACTAGATCCTTCTTCCATCTGCAATTTCCTTTCCAGCCCAGAGCAGAATTTCTGAACCGTGACACCAGGTAGGCAAAGTTCGAGGTCACAAAGGGGTCGCCCATTTAGGGTAGCGATGAGGGCATTTTTGAATTCTTTGCTGGTTGAGGCAGGGTCTTTCAATATATTTTAAGGCAGAGGTAGATAGATTCTTTTTTTTTTCTTTTTTTAATAAATTTAGAGTACCCAATTCATTTTTTTCAATTAAGGGGCAATTTAGCATGGCCAATCCATCTACTCTGCACATCTTTGGGTTGTGGGGGCGAAACCTACGCAGACACGGGGAGAATGTGCAAACTCCACACGAACAGTGACTCAGAGGCGGGATCGAACCTGGGACCTCGGCGCTGAGGCAGCAATGCTAACCACTGCGCCACCATGTACTCAGGTAGATAGATTCTTGATTAACAATGGGGTGTAAGGTTATCTGGGGTCGGCAGGAATGTGGGATTGAGGTTACAATCAGATCTACAATGGCCTACTAATTTGTATGTTCAAATCTAACACAGCCTTCTAGACTATTGCTTTTAACTGCAGAGAACTGTATCAATCTTCCTGACTATATTAGGAACACGGCACGGTAGCACAGTGCGGGGCTACACGGCAGCACGGTGATTAGCACTGTTGCTTCACAGCGCCAAGTCCCAGGTTCGATTCCCGGCTTGGGTCACTGTCGGTGCGGAGTCTGCACATTCTCCTCGCATCTGTGTGGGTTTCCTCCGGGTGCTCCAGTTTCCTCCCACAAGTCCCCAAAGACGTGCTGTCGGCTAGCTTGGGCATTCTGAATTCTCTGTGTACCTGGACAGGCGCTGGAATGTGGCGACTAGGGAACTTTCGCAGTAACTTTATTGCAGTGTTAATGTGAGCCTACTTGCGACAATAAAAAGATTATTATTATACCTGCCGTTGGCCCATATCCCTTAATATCTTTGCTAAACAGAAATCTATCTATTGCTCATTTAAAATAAGCAACTGTTCTCGCTTCAACTGCAATTTGTGGGAGAGAGCTTCAAACCTCTACCAACCTTTATGTGAAGAAGTTCTTACTGGCATCTCTCCTGAACAGTCTAGCTCTAATTTTTAGACCCTGCCCCCCTTTTTGGAATCTCCAGCCATCTTTATCGACCCTGTCTTTCCCTGTTAATATTTTGAAGACTTTGATTAGATCCTTTCTTAACCTTCTACATTCAACAAAAACAGGCCTAATTTGTGTAATTTCTTCCCTTAGCTGAACCCCTGTAATCCAGATATCATTTTTGTAAAATTTACATTGCACTTCCTCCAAGGCCAATATACCTTTCCTAAGGTGTGGTGCCCAGACCCAGTCCTCCCAAGTGGGGTCTAACCAAGGTTCTGTACAGCTGCAGCATAACTTCTGTGTCTTTATACTCCAGTCCACTCGATAAAAAGGCTAACATTCCATTAGCCTTTTTGATTATTTTCTGCACTTTGTTGTTGAAAGCTCACCGCTATTCTTAGAAGTCCCCCTATACCAAAAAGGGCTGACATTCTAAATGGTGAACAGGGATTCTCACTCCCTGACTCCTATGCAGACTTAGGTGGGTGCTATTCAGGTCAAACTATATTTTCAAGTTATCCCCCGGTATAACCCATATCTTCATAGAAGAATTTTACCTACTTACCACTTAGTAGCATCGATGTCCTGGGTCCTACGTTGCTAAGTAAGTAAAGCAGGCTTGGGAATAACCACTGTTTCAGGTTAAAACTTTAAGTTATTTTATTATTATATTTTTTCTTTTAAAAGTTGCAATCACTGTCTTTACAGAAAGGTAAAAAGATCTTGCTTCAGGATCCTTCTGGTTGGTTGAAGGGACCTTCAGGCCCAACTTGACAATCAATCTTCTTTAAAGTCTGGTCTTTAGATGTATTCGCTGTTCTGCTCGGTTGCTATGCTCTATCTTTCCCATGTATTGAGCTGTGAGAGCTGGCTCTACACTGGCTCTGAGTTGACTCTCCCTCCTCTTTAAATTCTGGTCTTCCTTAGATGTATTAGCTGTTTTTAGCTCGGCTACTTTGCTCTATCCCCTTCCCCTGACCGAGCTGACTGTGCCTGATTCTCTTGTTCCTTCTCTGCTTCTCTGCTCCTTTCTCAAGGTTTATATATCTTTCTAACAGTTACGTTTTTATGACTTTATTGTAAAGTAACTTTTATTTCACTTGGATTGTAAAAGGTACCTTTAATCTAATTTTTTCTAACACGACTAAGTATTCATTTTGGGCACGACCTCAGCCCATAGATCTGATTACATTGGGTCCTTTGTGATGTTCAAAATGCTTTGATTTCAGTAGGCATGCAAATTTTGGTTTCTGTCATTTCAGTAGTTTCATTATCGAATTGTGTCCCCAGCTCATAATTTTGGCTTTGATTTGGGTCTAATTTGTGTTCTTGTAGACAGGTTGTCTCCAGGTAAATTAAAGAAAACTGATGTCAGCAGAGCTTCACACCTATACATTGTCACCTAATTCAACCGAAAACCTCATCCATTCTTTTCCATCTGTTTACTAAGATAGTTAATTTCAGTGAAGGTGTGAAACATTGCTTTAAGCTGTATGCTAAAATTCACTCGATTGTGACTTGAAAGACCTGCTGTTTTGTTTGCTAAGCCTGTTTGACCAAGGCTATCTGCATTTTACAGTCCTCTCCTGGCAGCTGCTGTTAACCCTTCGTGGGATTTTTCCCTACATTCTCTCATGTGTCTTAAATTGGGTATTACCACACTTCCATGTTTCAAATGTCATAACTTTCCATATTTTCAATTACAACTTGTTCTTGTCATTTTAAAGATCTATGCGCCTGAACCCCTGAGTCTCTTTGGACATTTACTGCACTTAACAGCTTCCCATTCAGAAAGCTCTATCCTTTCTTGGTCCACAATTGCTAACCTCACACTTTCTTACATTGAATTCCATCTGCCACAATCTTGCCCATTCACCTAGTCTGTCAATATTTCTTTGGAATTTTATGCTATCATCTACGCCAGTGGTTCTCAACCAGGGTCCACATGGACCCTGGGGGTCCATGTAACATTACTGGGGTTCCACACAAAAAAAATACCGAATTAGGGGTCCACGGTGATATTTTAGTGGTCCATAGAGCAATTCTACTTCAGAACAATTGTTATTACTGAGAATCAAGTAGAAGAAAAAAATGTTTGTTTTCATGATGAATATTCACCTTTCTCTCTCTCTCTCTCTCTCTCTCTCGCACTGACAAAGGTCAAAGAGAGATTATAATCTATCTAATTTACCTTGAGGGCTGAAGGGGCTCAGAACCAAAAAGGTGCATTTGCTGTGTTTATTTTTGTGGTACTGTATTCTGAGAAAAAAAAATCCATACCGGTTGATGACAAATGGGTTTATTGTGCTTTAATGACAGTTGTTGTTGAAGATTGCCCGGGCTATTGTCCCGTAGGAACAGCCCGGAGGACCTTTAATGACAGAAGCAGCTTATTAAATACCCACGGTTGACCTGACGCTTATGCCACGTTTCTCCTTGACAAGTTTAATGAATGATTTAACACAGTAATCACTAGAAACTGTGTATATTTGATATGAATTGGTTATTTTTAGAGTAATTTAATTCAATTTAGTCAGTAAAAAGTTTTTTTCATTACTTTTCATATTAGAATAAGTTTGGTAACGTACGAAAATACTGCTAATCCGTTTCCAACCCTCACGGTAAGGTAGATGGATTTTAGGATTAGTTTACAATGCATATAAGAAGCTTTTTTTTCTGTGGGATGGCTATGGGGGTCCACAAAAAAAATTAAGAGGAAAAGGGGTCCATGGGTTAAAAAAGGTTGAGAACCCCTGATCTACGCTGTCCACAATGCCAGCGAACTTTGTATCATCAGCATATTTGGATATATGACACCAAGGAACGCGCCTCGATGACTACCATCCGGTGGCCTTAACATCGATCACTATGAAGTATTTTGAGAGGTTGGTCATGAGACACATCAGCTCCATACTCCCAGAATGCCCTGATCCACAACAATTCACATACCACCACAACTGGTCACGGCAGACACCATCTCACTGGAGCATCTCTGCAACAAGGACTCCTACGTCAGACTCTTATTCATTGATTACAGCTCTGCCGTCAACACCATAATCCCAGCCAAGCTCATATGAAATCTATAAAACTTGGGACCGGCTCCTGCCTCTGCAACTGGGTCCTCTACTTCCTGACCCATAGACCACATTCTGTAAGGATAAGCAACAATTCTTCCACGATGGTCCTCAATACCGGGGCCCTGCGTGCTTGGCCCCCTGCTATACTCGCTGTATACACGCACACAAACTGTGACAAAATTTGGCCTAAACTCCATCTACAAATTTGCTGATGACTTGACCGTAGTGGGTCGGATCCCAAAAACAGAGTCAGGGTACAGGAGGGAAATAGAGAACCTAGTGGAGTGGTGTAACGACAACAATCTTTTCCTCAACATCAGCAAAACAAGGAGCTGGTCATTGACTTCAGGAAGTGTTATACACATCCCTGTCTGCATCAATGGTGTGGAGATGGTTTTGACAACTTCAAATTCCTAAGTGTGCACATCACCAACAATCTGTCCGGGTCCAACCATGTTGATACTACGACCAAGAAAGCACACCAGCGCCTATACTTCCTCAGGAAACTAAGGAAGTTCGGCATGTCCACATTGATTCTTACCAATTTTAACAGTTGCACCATAGAAAGCATCCTTTCTGGCAGCATCACAGCCTGGTATGGCAACTGCTCAGCCCAAGACTGTAAGAAACTACAGAGTCATGAGCACAGCCCAGTCCATTACGCAAACCTGCCTCCCATCCATTAACTCTGTCTATACCTCCCGCTGCCTTTGGAAAGCGGGCAGCATAATCAAAGACCCCTCCCACCCAGGTTATTCTTGCTTTCAACTTCTTCCATTGGGCAAAAGATACAAAATTCTGAGAGCACATACTAACCAGATTCAAAAACAGCTTATTTCCCGCTGTTAACCGGAGTCCTGAATGACCCTTTTATGGACTGAACTGATCATCTGCTCTACTGAGTAGTCCTGCACTCCGTATGCTTACCCGATGTCTGTGCATATGTATTTGTGTATTTATGTATGTTGTATATTTTTTCTTGTATGGAACGATTTGTCTGGAATACGCAGAACAATACTTTTCACTGTACCTCCGTGCTCGTGACAATAAATTAAATCAAACAAATCAAATCAAAATCGTTAATGAATAATGTGTACAATTGAGGCCTCAACACAGATCCCTGTGATACACCACAAGTCGCATCCTGCCAATTAGAGTAATTGCCTATTATCCTCGCTCTCCGTCGCCTGCGTCCGAATAAATGTAAGGTAAAGCATTTTGGTAGGTCTAACTTAGAGGAGAAATATACAGTAAATGGCAAAACTCTTGGAAAGAGAGAAAGTCAGCGAGAGCTGGGCGTACAGGTTTACAGATCTTTGAAAGTGGCAACACAAGTGGACAAGGTAGTCAAGAAAGCATACGGAATGCTTGCCTTCATTGGATGAGGCATCGAGTGTAAATACTGGCAAGTCATGCTAAAGTTGTATAGAACCTTGGTGAGGCCGCACTTGAAATGTTGGGCACAATTCTGGTCGCCACACTACCAGAAGGATGTGGAGGCTCTGGAGAGGGTACAAAGGTACCAGGATGTTGCCTGGTCTGGAGGGTGTTAGCTATGCGGAGAGGCTGAATAGACTCTGACTGCTTTCATTAGAATGGCGGAGTTTGAGGGGTGGCCTGATAGAGGTCTACAAGATTATGAAGGGCATGGATAGAGTGGATTGGCAGGCACTCTTTCCCAGGGTGGAGGGGTCAGTCATCAGGGGACAGAGGTTTAAAGTCCGTGCGGCAAAGTTTAGAGGTGATGTGTGAGGCAGGTTTTTTTACCCGGAGGGTGGTGAGTGCCTCGAACACACTGCCAGTGGAGGTTGTGAAAGCAGATACATTAACAGCATTCAAAAGGCATTTCAGACAATACTTGGATAGGGTGGGTACAGAGGAATCTTGGCACCAGGAAGTGCTGAGGGCTTTGGCCAAGGGTAGTATCATGACCGGTACAGGCTTGGAGAGCCTACGGGCTTCTTCCTGTGCTGTATTCTTTGCTATTCAACCGGTTTCCGAACCATGTCAATGATTTGCCCTCAACTCCGTAGGCTTCCACCTTAATTAACAATCTTTTAGGTGGTACATCATAGAATCACAATGCAGAAGGAGACCATTCAGCCCATCGAGTCTGTAGTGGCCCTTGGAAAGATCATCCCATTTAAGCTCACACCTCCAACCCTATCCGCGCAACCCAGTAACCCCACTTAACCTTTTTGGACACTAAGGGCAATTTATCATAGCCAGTTCATCTAACCTGCACATCTTTGGACTGTGGGAGGAAATCGGAGCACCTGGAGGAAACACTGGGAGATCGTGCAGACTCCACACGGACAGTGACCCAAGCCGGGAATCGAACCTGGAACCCTGGAGCTGTGAAACAACCGTGCAAACCACTGTGCTGCCCCTATCTTTATCAAATACCTTCTCGAAGTCCGTATAAATAACATCGATAGACATTTCCCTGTCCACTACCTTGGTCACCTCTTCTTAAAAATAGATTAGTCTGGCATGTCCTTCCCTAAAATAATCCATGCTGGCTCTCCCTGATCTACCAACATTTTTTGAGGTGCTCAGTTTCCCTATTGCTGGAGATTATAGTCTCCAGCAATTTCCAGCAATTTCCCACCACAGAGTTTAGGCTAACTCGTCTGTAATTCCTGGTTTCTCCCTTTTACCCTTCTTAAAAAGTGAGTGACAGGTGCAGTTTTCCAACCCAGAGGGACTATCGCTGAATCTAGGGAACTCTGAAAGATTATACAAAGAACAACAAAGGAAAGTACAGCACAGGAACAGGCCCGTCGCCCCTCCAAGCCCATGCCGACCATGCTGCCCGACTAAACCACAATTTTCTACACTTCCTGGGTCCGTATCCCTCTATTCCCATCCTATTCATGTATTTGTCGAGATGCCCCTTAAATGTCACTATCGTCCCTGCTTCCACCACCACCTCTGGCAGCGAGTTCCAGGTACCCACTACCCTCTGTGTAAAAAAAAAAAAAAAAAAAAAAAAATCTTGCCTCGTACATCTCCTCTAAACCTTGCCCCTTGCACCTTAAACCTATGCCCCCTAGTAATTGACCCCTCTACCCTGGGGAAAAGCCCCTGACTATCCACTCTGTCTATGCCCCTCATAATTTTGTAGACCTCTATCAGGTCGCCCCTCAACCTCCGTCATTCAAGTGAGAAAACACCAAGTTTATTCAACCGCTCCTCATAGCTAATGCCCTCCATACCAGGCAACATCCTGGTAAATCTCTTCTGCACCCTCTCTAAAGCTTCCACATCATTCTGGTGGTGTGGCGACCAGAATTGAACACTATACTCCAAGTGTGGCCTAACTAAGGTTCTATACAGCTGCAACATGACTTGCCAATTCTTATACTCAATGCCTGGCCAATGAAGGCAAGCATGCCATATGCCTTCTTGACTACCTTAGAACATAGAACATAGAACAGTACAGCACAGAACAAGCCCTTCGGCCCTCGCTGTTGTGCCGAGCAATGATCACCCTACTCAAACCCACGTATCCACCCTATACCCGTAACCCAACAACTCTTTCCCCCCCCCCCCCAACCTTACTATTAGGACACTATGGGCAATTTAGCGTGGCCAATCCACCTAACCCGCACATCTTTGGACTGTGGGAGGAAACCGGAGCACCCGGAGGAAACCCATGCACACACAGGGAGGACGTGCAGACTCCACACAGACAGTGACCCAGCCGGGAATGGGACCCTGGAGCTGTGAAGCATTTATGCTAACCGCCATGCTACCGTGCTGCCCCTTCTCCACTTGTGTTGCCCCTTTCAGTGACCTGTGGACCTGTACACCTAGATCTCTCTGACTTTCAATACTCTTGAAGGTTCTATCGTTCACTGTATATTCCCTACCTGCATTAGACCTTCCAAAATGCATTACCTCACATTTGTCCGGATTAAACTCCATCTGCCATCTCTCACCCCAAATTATAACTAGGATATAGAATCATAGAAGTACAGAAGTTACAGTACAGAAGGCCATTCAGCCCGTTTAGTCTGCACAGACCCTCCAAAGGCACACCCACGCTAGCCCCGTAACCCCAACTAACCTCCACGGACATTAAGGGGCAATTTAGCATGGCCAACCCACCTAAACTGCGCATTTTTGGACTGTGGGAGGAATCCGGAGCACCCGGAGGAAACCTACACGGACAGTGGGAGAATGTACAAACTCCGCGGAGACAGTGACCCAAGCCAGGAATCAAACCCAGGTCACTAAATCTGTGAGGCAGCAGTCTAACCACTGTGCCACCCTTCTAATAATGTGATCATCATTTGACAACTGTTTGCGCGCAATTAGGCTACTAATTAAATTTGGCTGATTACTCATAACTAAACCTAATATTGCCTGTCCCCGACTACCACAATATTGGTCTATATCAATGGGAATGAAGTAGAAAGGGTCGAGAGCTTCAAGTTTTTCGGTGTACAGAGCACCAACAGCCTGTCTTGGTCCCCCCATGCTGACACTATAGTTAAGAAAGCCCACCAACAACTCTACTTTCTCAGAAGACTAAAGAAATTTGGCATGTCAGCAACAACTTTCACCAACTTCTAAAGATGCATCATAGAAAGCATTCTTTCTGGTTGTATCACAGCTTGGTATGGAGCCTGCTCTGCCCAAGACCGCAGGAAACTACGAAAGGTTGTGAATGTAGCTCAATCCAACACTCAAACCAGCCTCCCATCCATCGACTCTATCTATAATTCCCGCTGCCTCAGAAAGGCAGCCAGCATAATTAAGGACCTCACGCTCTCCGGGCATACTCTCTTCCACCTTCTTCCATCAGGTAAAAGATATCAAAGTTTGAGGTCACGTACTAACCGACTCAAGAACAGTTTCTTCCCTACTGCCATCAGACTTTTGAATGGACCTACATTGTATTAAGTTGATCTTTTCTCTACACCTTGCTATAACTGTAACATTATATTCTGCAGTCTCTCCTTCCTTCCCTATGTACAGTGTGCATTGTTTGCATAGCATGCAAGAAATAATACTTTTCACTGTATACTAATACATGTGACAATAATAAATCAAATCAAAATTCCTATTTACATCCCCACTTTAATGGCTTCCTGTACTTTGGTGCCATGGTCATTTCACTCATCTACCTTGCAGCTCCAGCTCTTACCCATACACATTACAAAAACCTGAAACCTGTTGGAGAGTCTCGAGGGCTAACGTTCCTCCAGTTCTATCATCTCGATCCCCTTAACTGCCTCCTCTCTCTGACCAAATCAGGCAATCCTATCCTAAGGGTCGTAACTGTCTTCTAAGTGTCCAGGTAGCTTTCCTCTTCCCTGATGCTTAGCAGTGTCCATGGGATGGGAATTGGTGCCACTGGCAAAGCAAGCCTTTATTGCTCATCCCTGAAGTTGGATGTGAGCTGCCCTCTTGAGCCATTCAGTCCATCTTTGTGGAATTTTTATTGGCTAGTGCTCCAGAGTTAATCATGCCCCTAGCCAAGCTGTTTAATTACAGTTCGAACACTATCTATCTGACGATGTGAAAAATTGCTCTGTCTACAAAAAGCAGGACACATTGAAGCCGGACAATTGATCTGCAGCTTAAAGGGAAAATTGCTCGTCTCATTGTTTCGATCTGACTGTATGACCAGCTTGTGGAAGAGGCCAGCTTCCAACACAATGGACTTCTTAAACCTGTGTAAGATTTCATATTCTTTTTTTATAAATTTTGAATTATTCATTTTTTCCATTTAAGGGGCAATTTAGAATGGCCAATCCACCTACTCTGCACATCTTTGGGTTGTGGGGGCGAAACCCATGCAAACATGGGTAGAATGTGCAAACTCCACACGGACAGTGACCCAGAGCCGGGATTGAACCTGGGACCTTGGCACCGTGAGGCAGGAGTGCTAACCACAGCACCACCGTGCTGCCGTAAGATCTCATATTCTGGATATGCTTGACATAACTAGTGTTCAAACTTTACAATCTTCTGTACTGGTCAGGTTGACTTCAGCCACATTGCGCTGATAAAACAGCGAAGACTCCCGGTCCTAGTCTTCTGTTTCCACCATGTAAATACAACATTTTGTTATTGATTCCATCTCCCTCTTTGGCCGCTGTCTCAGCCACCCGATACAACCCTGAAGTGAGCTAAGTTTCGGACCTCCGTGTCTCCATTGCTAAACCTGCCAACTTGCACCTCTAATGTCACCTGCTTCTGCTTCACCCATCGGTTGTCCATTATTTTGCTAGTTCCAAGCTTGACTATTCCAATGCTCTCTGGGCAGCCACCCATCCTCCACCCTCTATACTAGTAAGGTCATAAGTCAAAAGGTACATGAGTGCTATTTTTGAGTGTTGAACTAGTTTGTGCCAGGGCTGATGGTGTGCATGACCCAATGAGCATCATTTTGGAGCAGCTGCTCCCAGAGACTTATTCCCCGAGATTTTCTCCCACTAGCAGCTGCCTGCCCGACTCGCCTGCTATTAGCTAGCACTCAATTCCTCCCTCTTGCAGCCCTTCTCGTTTGCACTTGCTTACAGAGGGAGGGAATGCCTCTGGTGTTTATGTCACAAATGTCCAATCGCCTTTTCCTAATTAATCTGGACTGAGTCTCAATTCCCTAACAGATCAACTCGCGTTTAGTGTTTAAACTTGTCCTTAGTCTTGTGTCAGCTTGTCTTTTTTTTTAATGTATTTATTCAGAGTTTTCAATAAGTTTACAAAACCCTCCAAAAAGGAAAATAATACAAAGAAAGAAGGGCAACATGCCAACAGAACAGAACAACTTAACCCCATGGGTCACTGCTGCTGCTGAAGTGTTAATTTTCCTCGCGAAGTCAGCGGATGGTATTGTGACCCTGTTCAACGGCGGCAGCTCTGTACCCTTGGCAAAGTTATTTACACACATATGTAGGCATCCGTTCGTGGTTGTCCCTTGCTTCTTCCGGACGGATTTCGCTGACGTTGTCGTCTTGTGATGTCAGCTTGTCTTTGACATCCTACAGTGTAGTAACCACACTGACCATCTTATTCTGTCCAGTTCTCTCAATCTGGTATCCTCTGCATTTTTCACCTCCTGTGTCCTATAGGCTGACGTTCCATCCATAAGATCCTCTGCCTCTTTTCTCTTAAAGCCTCCTTAACTTATCTCTGGCCAAGTACTTTGGCTGGCAGTCATTTTTTCCATTGCTCCTTTGTGAGGCATTGGGATATTTTTCAAGTGCCAAATCAATGAAAGCTGTTGTAAGATAAGAAACAAAATTTCAGGAATTCAGATGAGAATCCTTTATCAGGTTCCATATTATAAATCTATTTGAAGGGCAGCACGGTGGCCTAGTGGTTAGCATAACCGCCTCACGGCGCTGAGGTCCCAGGTTCGATCCCGGCTCTGGGTCACTGTCCGTGTGGAGTTTGCACATTCTCCCCGTGTCTGCGTGGGTTTCACCCCCACAACCCAAAAATGTGCAGAGTAGGTGGATTGGCCACACTAAATTGCCCCTTAATAGAAAAAATAATTGGGTAATCTAAATTTAAAAAAATAAAAATAAAAAAAATAAATCTATTTGAAACTGTACAATTTTAAAGGTAATGCAAAAACAGAGATAACCAAATAGGATGGTGAAGGTGTATGTTTCTGTAAATCTTTGAACTGGCAGAGCAGATTTTGATGGTTATTTAAGAAATGTACACGGTCCTTGACTATATAAACCAGTATATAGAGTTTAAAAGCAATGATGTTTTGTTAAACTGTTATAAATCAATGACTAGCTCTTCGCTGCAATATTGTATCCCGTTCTGTAAATTACGCTTTTTTAAAGATGTTGAGGCCTGAATGAGGATGCAGTGGATAGAGAGGGTTATGGAGAGATGTAATTGAGTTCAAAATCGTGAAGCATTTCACTTGAATAAATAGAGAAAAACTATTTCCACTGGCAGGGGGGGTCAATAACCAGAGGTCACAGTTTTGGCAAAAAGAATCAGAGGCCAGATGAGAATCTTTTTGCATTGTTACAAGGATTTGTAATGCACTGCTTGAAGACTATTAGAGGCAGATTTAATCATTTTCAAAAGGAAATTGGATGAATGCTCAAAGTGGAAAATGTTCATCACTATGGGGGGCAGTGCATTAATTTTACAGCTGTACCAAATAGGCAGAATGACTTTGTGTACTGATCATTATATGATTCCAGGTCTGGAACATTTTTTTGCAAAGTTTGCTTCAATGTTTGGTGCCTAAGTTCGGGTTCAGATACGTGACTGGCGATAGAAGTTGAATATTGTTGCCCGTTGTTTCCTCCCCTACCATAAACCGAAGGAACATGCTGTTTGATTTAATCAGCCAATCATTGACATGTGCCCTACGTACCAGGGTATCATAGCAGCACTAAATGCACAATATTGCCCAACTGTGTGGTAGGCAGAATGTCTGCAAACAACATGTTCCTTCAGTTGTTTGAAATGAGCAAAGTGCAGACATACTCGAGCAACCTAGGCTTGCAAACCCCTTAATGGTGATTTACCTTTTGGCAGCATTTGCTGAACAACACTGACTGCGCTAATACTACTTTAACAGTCTATCTCAATTTTGCTCATCTATGCTTTCCAGGAGCAACATCCATTCATACACAGGGACCTCTTCCCTTCAAACAAGAGGAATATGTTTAAACCTTGCATCTTGTTTGGATTAACTGCGGGGGCGCTTGGAGATCCTGTAGTTCCCTGTTGCTTCCTCTGTGGGAATGCCTCGGCCACTAAGCCAACTTGCAGTGTAAATTGTTGAGATTGTTTATCATTTCTTGCGTTTGTCCTGATGAGTGAAAGATGAAAAGGTTTGGCAACATGACATTTTTTTCAACAATATTCAAATTCTGCTCTACCAAGCCACTTAATTATTTTTGTTTTGCTAAATGTGAAGTTTGCTGCTGAACAACATTTCTGTCAAACTGCGCCGATATCTTCGACATGCGCATGTCACGGTCAATGTTTATCCCAGCTCTCTCCTTTGTTTCCATAGATGCCATAGGTAAAAGTCTAGCTTTGTGAAAATAGGTTGTACAAAATGGGGTGAACACATTCAGTCCTGCAGGAAGGAGGAGTGCTGTGTTTATCAGAGCAGGCATGTAAAAATGTCTCGCGTGGCATTTCACTGAACTTGAAGGACAGTTTAGCTTCAATAATCTCATAAAGGGACTTTGCTGCTCAGAGTTGTGCCACAGATTATTTCTACGTGAGTTTGTAAAATAATTATTGCGCTTCTTGCATAGACCAGTAAAAGTTAGCTTCCTTGCATCAAAGTAAAAACGTATCAACTCAAACATATCCACAGCCTCCCCCCAGAACTTTCTAGATTTGCAGTTTACACTTCCACAGATTTATTTAGCTTACTCATTTCACTGAATATGTCTGCAAGCTAAGCCGGTTTAGCCAGCTTCCTGGAGTTTCTCTGGATTTAATAAAATCTTAGTGGGTGCTACCACTGTGCGAGAACATCAAAGACCTGATTTGTCATCTTTCGCAGCAAGTACCTATTGGTGTTAAAAGGCAATGTGTCCAGTAGTATGAGATGCAGAAGCTTTTGTATTTTTTTGAAGGACACTACAGTGTTTTCCAATCAGTACTGCATCCTACTCTGTGCTGCCCCCAGTTCAATTTCTCCAGCTAACTGCTGCTGAAGTAAAATATCTGATGTTTACTTTAGTCTTGAGCACTTGGCAAAACAAAATTGTCTTTTTGTTTTATTCCACACATACCAAAGAAAGGCAAGTAAATGGGACGTTTTATAGTTGCCTACGGATGGTCAATAATTTTTTATAGCAAAATCAGTGCTATGCAGCCGATCAATGCCCTGTGTCCCCTGACACAAAATCAGTCTGCCTTTTCACGCTGTCGTTTGACAGAAGTATATTTTCCAGTTCCTTGGCCTTTGGCTGTTCAAACATTCTCCCTTTGAATTCAGCAGTGCATAATATGATTTCTGAAGAGTTGTTAATGCTTTTTCCTTTGCCCCGAATTGGACATTCTGAATTCTCCCTCAGTGTACCAGAACTGGTACACACAGTCCAAAGATGTGCAGGTTAGGTGGATTGGCCATGATAAATTGCCCTTGGTGTCCAAAATTGCCCTTAGTGTTGGATGGGGTACTGGGTTATGGGGATAGGGTGGAGGTGTTGACCATGGGTAGGATGCTCTTGCCAAGAGCCGGTGCAGACTCGATGGGCCGAATGGCCTCCTTCTGCACTGTAAATTCTATGTTAAAAACAGGCGCCGGAGTGTGGCGGCTAGAGGATTTTGACAGTAATTTCATTGCAGTGTTAACATAACCCTACTTGAAATTGAAATTGAAAATCGCTTATTGTCACGAGTAGGCTTCAATGAAGTTACTGTGAAAAGCCCCTAGTCGCCACATTCCAGCGCCTGTCCGGGGAGGCTGGTACGGGAATCGAACCATGCTGCTGGCCTGCTTGGTCAGCTTTAAAAGCCAGCGATTTAGCCCAGTGAACTAAACTGCGTCACTAATAAAGATTTTTATTATTAATAGATAAGCAATTGTCTTCATATTTCCTTAATTTTACAGGGTTAATGGAGGCTTTGTGCTTCATTCACATTTCCACTTCCACATCCACAGTAACGTTCAGCCCTTGCGGTTGAATTTGATTAAGGAAGTTCCATATCATTACTCTGTGGACTTAGTCGTTTTGAAGCTGACAGTTGTATTAAAAATGTATTCATAGCTGGTATCACTGTGCCTGTTTTACAGCTATTTACAGCAGGAAATGAACTATGAGCGACAAGATACTATGATACCTCAGAAGCTGATATTGCAATAATTTGTTAAATGTACATTTTTCCCCACACAGGACTGCATTTCTGAAGATTATGATTAATAACTTAAATAACGTTCTAAGTACGCCATTGTGTGCTACCAATTCACTCCTGTACTCACCAGCTTCTTGGGCTTAATTTTGTTTTGTCCCCTCTGAGGCACTGTGTACATCTCACCAGACCAAGACAGCATGGGATGGAAGGCAGGAAGGTAGTCAACTTTAGGACTTTTGTCATATGCATGGAACTTGCCGATGTCACTTGTTTTGGGGCGAGAAATTTCAATTTCTTTCTCTCCACTGTCATCCTTCGACCTTCAAAGTTTTCTGGAATTAACGTTGGTTTACTTGTACTTCAAACATCCAAAGGAAGGGTTTCCTTCGGCACTACGAATGATGCCAGGAGCACGTTGAGAGATAGATTTGTGGCCAGAAAGGGAAATAGATCTGTCTGATTTATGCTGTTGACTTATGTGATTGTTTGAAATCCCTGTGATACTCGATGTTTCTTCTTACTTTACAGATAAAATAATGAAGAAATAAAGATGACTTCCGACTTCCACACAACCATCAGCTCCGCTGTGACCGCTAACCCCAATTCAACAAAGGATTACTGCTACAGTGCTCGGATAAGAAGTACTGTGTTGCAGGGCTTGCCCTTTGGTGGGGTTCCTACAGTCCTTGCATTAGATTTTATGTGCTTTTTGGTATGTATGGAATGGCATGTTAAACTTGTACTTGTGTACATTTCTCATTTGTTTTTTGATGCAAGTATTGTATCTGCTGTTTTACTGGAAAAACAAAAGTAATTCAAAAGGCAGTACTTTTAATTGGTCGGTGCAGGTATTCGTGCACACTATCTTGGTGCAGATGTTCCTCTCAAAATAATGGTGAGAGTAACGGTGCAAATGGTACAGTTACTTCAGGCAAGGAGTGGTGCTGGTTTTGTGTATTTTACTCCCAGAAAGTTAATCTTTGTCCTTGGCAGAACCTTTTTAGATAGCACATTGAATACTTATGGCCAGACAATCCCTCTGGCACTGTAAATAGACTATTATAAGTGTGGTATCTGAGTCCTTCAGGGTTTAATTGGTATTTAAAATTGTAATATCCTAAATTTACTTTTCAGTCTCATTTTCTTAGTCCATTGTTCACGTTCTCTCCGTGTCTCTGTGGTTTTCCTTTGGGTGCTCCGTTTTCCTCCCACAAGTGCCGAAAGACGTGCTTGTTAGGTGAATTGGACATTCTGAATTCTCCCTCCGTGTACCCGAACAGGAGCCATAGTGTGGCGATGAGGGGATTTTCACAGTAACTTCATTGCAGTGTAAATGTAAGCCTGCTTGTGACAATAATAAAGATTATTATTATGTCAAATCTGGGCAGCACGGTGGCGCAGTGGGTTAGCCCTGTTGCCTCACGGCGCCGAGATCCCAGGTTCGATCCCGGCTCTGGGTCACTGTTCGTGTGGAGTGGGTTTCGCCCCCACAACCCAAAGATGTGCAAGGTAGGTGGATTGAACTCGCTAAATTTCCCATTAATTGGAAAAAATTATTTGGGTACTCTAAATTTAAAAAAAAAAATTATCTCAAATCGTACAGAAGAAATGACGTTCACTGACTCTAATTTCCAACTCCTTCTCCGTCCTTATGCTGTTAGTTTTGCTATCTTTCAGGCTGATGGGTTAAGTTTTATTTTTAAAGTGCATCTTCATACACACTTGCCTTTTTTGGGAAATAGTGGGGAGGTGTTGGAAAAAATTCCCGAGTTGATAAACAGCCTGTTGAACCACGTCATAAGCACTGCTTCCATGAGCACCAAACCCTGCTGTGGGACTTGAACCTGCAGCTTCTGATTCAAAAGTGAGGACACTATGACCCCACCATAAGGCCTCCTTATGCGTTAAGTGAATGTGCGATTGCTTGTCCAGTTCACTTCAATCCCAGATGACTGACTTTGTTTCACTATGATATTTTCAGCAACTTGTTATTACTAAATATTAAGAAATCTAAGCATGCATGGTCAAGTCTAACTAAAAGTTGACAACTAGATTCATTCCTGCAACAAAACTTGGCCTCTCCAAAACTGGAAATTCTATCTACAAGAGTCAAAATGGAAGAAAAAATAGAAACTTCTCAAAAGAACATCTACCTTTTGAGAAGAGGAAAATAATCCAACTGAAGCCTTATATTTGACATTGTCATTCTGATTTTAATTTTATACTTGTGTAGCTGTTAAGGATGGCAGTTAAATTCAAATAGTGCAACCTACCTGACAAATGGAATGAGCTTAGAATGTAAATTAATTGATGCCCAAAGCTATTAGGGTTCATAAATCTCAAATTTAATGTTTGAATTGTACCAAACTTACCACTTAATTATTTTTTTGTGAACTTTATCCATTTTCCTGACTTTGAAATTGTAGAAGTGTATTTTGGAGCAGATGACGTTTTGAACAAGATATTTAAAAATCAGGCCTGTACTACTGGGACATACAGACCTGGGATATGTAATCCATGTATGGTGTACACCGAGGTATATAATGGATCATTTATGGTCAGCATTTGTGTTTATGTTTTTTCCTGTTTCTCCTCCTGAAGGCTTTAAGGTACATGAAAATTCCAGAGTTTCTGGTCACTTTACAGTACAAAACCCAAATTAACCTTTATGATTCGGGTTTACTCTTGACTTTCTGCTCGAGGAAGATTAAGTCTGATTTTTGGCTAGCCAACTGAAAGAGACACACAGTGTTTCTATGTTCAATTATCCAACCCAAAGTTATTGGCATCCTTATGATTTCTGTTTGTCCAATTTGCAAAGTGCACATGGTCTCTTGGGGCAAATTCTATTTGTCCAAGCTGGGGGCAGGTTGGCTATCAGAATTTTATTGTGTGGGAAGGACTCTGAGAGCTGTTGGGGGATGTCTGAACGGTGGGGGTGGTAGGGTTATACTTCGAACTGCTTACAGAACTGCTGCCTATTTTTTTTTAGAAAATGTTTTTATTGAGCTTTTAATATTTTGCATCAAGAATTTGCAAACCAAAATCATACTAGCACATATATCAACAAAAGAAAAACTGCCAACAGACAACTGTAGCAATAACCCCCCCCCCCCCCCCCACTTAATGAAAATACTTGGCTTGCAAACTTTACATGGCCAGAAATGGCCAAGACATGTATTTACAATAGTTTATGTACATTGTGGTTCAGGCGTTCATTTACCAGCAAACTTGTCGTCTGCGTGTGTGCGTGGTGCTATGGTTTTGTGTGTGCGCGTGTGCTGTTTGTAGTATATATAAATCATTTGGAGGAAAATGTAACTGGTCTGATTAGTAAGTTTGCGGGCGACAAAGGTTGGTGGAATTGTGGATAGCGATGAGGACTGTCAGAGGATACAACAGGATTTAGATTGTTTGGAGACTTGGGCGGCGAGATGGCAGATGGAGTTTAATCCGGACAAATGTGAGATGTGGGATAAGGTGGAAGTGAGGGCTTAAGTGGGACGGTGCAGACTCGATGGGCCGAATGGCCTCCTTCTGCACTGTACTGTTCTATAATTTTCTCCAGATTTGGCAATCTCTCAGAAGATTTACCAGAACCCAATCCTGAGGGGGAGGCGAGCAACTATGCCAATTCCACGCCCAGGGAGAAGGATACGACCTCTGACCGCTGTCCCATGTCATTGAACAGCTCTCTAAAGCAGAGCAGTTCATGGACGCGAAAAAGGATCCCGACAGCTGGGCTCTGGGCATCGGGAAAGTCGAGAACTTCACAGGCAAGGGCTAATACTCAACTCAATGTTAAAAGGCCTCAAGAAGGTCAGAAAAGACGGCTCAAGACAGAGAAGCACGACCCCAACAACGGCGCGCGGAGAAGATTTACTGCCTGAAAATCCGTCTTTAGAACAACCGGCACCAGCTGGCAAGACAAATTATGGGCGCCCCATCATCAACTACATGCCCTCTTTCAAAAGAGGAACTCGAAGAGAGTTTTCAAGGCAAACAGTCAAAATCAAACAATATGGCGAATTTGAGCGAGTTTGCCACATACGATGGCAGCTGTGACGCGGGTGAGCTGATGAAGCCAATAGTGGAGGGAGAGGTTACAAAGGCGATAAAGGGCATCAATGAGAAGAGCGCACCCGGCCCTGATGGAATGAATCTGGACGATGTTCAGAGGATTCATGAGGAGGAAGTCTCGAGACTACCCCGGCTCTTCTCCCTATGGCTGAAATCTATGACAATACTCAAAAAGAGCCAAACGGTCCTGATCCCGAAGTGCGAGGATAACTAGAGACCCATTACCATCGGCCATATACTGCTGCGTTTATTTATGAAAATCATGGCGGAACGCTTCTAAGGCTGTTTGGATAAACCCACGTCAGAAGGACTTCCTGGCAGCAACCCCAGGCTGCAACAAAAACATTGCAGTCCTGGAAAATATCACGGGTGCTAAGAAAAACCAGCTGGGCCTCGCAGTTGTCGTCTTCAACTTGGCAACGGCGTTTGACTCTGTTGGGCACCAACACATTATAAACGCATTGCAACAAATGCGACTGCCAAAGAATTCATAAAAATTGTTCCGATTTATACACCAATAACACCACCATCATTGAGAGCAACAAAACCAAGACAGGAGAAATTAAAATCGAGAGGGGCGTCAAACAAGGCGACCCGCTCTCACCCATACTTTTCAACATAGCCTTGGACCCGTTGATCTGTTTCTTGGAGAAAGCCAACTCGGGTCGCCATGCAGATTGGCAGCAGGAAAATCAACTGCTCGCCGTTGGTTTTTGCGGCACGGTAGCATTGTGGATAGCACAATTGCTTCACAGCTCCAGGGTCCCAGGTTCGATTCCGGCTTGGGTCACTGTCTGTGTGGAGTCTGCACATCCTCCCCGTGTTTGCGTGGGTTTCCTCCGGGTGCTCCGGTTTCCTCCCACAGTCCAAATATGTGCAGGTTAGGTGGATTGGCCATGATAAATTTCCCTTGGTGTCCAAAATTGCCCTTAGTGTTGAATGGGGTTACTGGGTTATGGGGATAGGGTGGAGGTGTTGACCTTGGGTAGGGTGCTCTTTCCAAGAGCCAGAAGGCAAGTGTCCTGAGAAAATCAAAGCCTAGATTTCATAGAATTTATTTTTTTTTTTTTTACAGTGCAGAAGGAGGCCATTCGGCCCATCGAGTCTGCACGTCATTACAGGCGGCTGCTCTCCAACCCGCATAAAAGATTGAGAAATTCCGGACGCATATCATTCCCAGGACTTATTTTTGTTTAATTCTTGCCGAGGTGTCGCAGAAAACCGCAACCTGGACTTTATTATCCGTAAATCTACAAAGGAAATCCTGCACCTCCCATCGCACATAACCAACGGACTCCTATATTCAAACAACAGGGGTTGGGTATACCAAAATTGGAAGTCCAGATTCCAGCCATGGTTATTCGCAAACGCGTTGGACTTGAGATGTCCACCGACTAAGTTATCAGGGCATCTTTCCTGTTCCGGGCTGAGAAAAACACCAAAACCATTAAGCGACTACCTATACTCCCAAGTCCTGAAGGAAATTGACGACTTCCTTCCAAACATATCGGACAGCCAGGACAGTGAAGACCCTGAGAATCTAGTCATGGAGGCATTACTCTTTGAGAGAGGCCAAGGCCGGCCCAAGGATAAGCCGACGAATCGATATGTGGCCTGGAGGGAGTGGGAGTTTGAAAAATGGAGAACACTGATCAGCCAGGGTTCTGGCATAGCATACTATCGTAAAGGCAAAATATCCAGCACTTGGATAAAATCATTTTTTCACATCAAGTCTCATTGTCTTATTAATAACCCTCTGCTAACCTTTACCCAACACGGACAACCCTGTCAAGGGGGCGGCCAAACGCAATAAAAACTTGTAGAAAATGCGATGTGTGGAATGAAACACTTGCACATATTTCTGGATGCCGTCCATTTGTGCAGATGGCCAGAATCAAAAGGCACAACAAGATTCTGGACCATCTACGCATGCACGTACCCAAATATGGTTGGACTCCCTACCTAGAACCTCGGCTTTTGGCCCAGGATAGCTCCTTATGGAAGCCTGATATCATCTTCAAAATAGAACAGAAGGCAGCAGTAGTGGATGTCACAATCTGCTATGAGGATAACGACATGTCTTTAGAGAAGGCCTGGCAAGTTAAAATGCTCAAATATCAACATCTGGAATTGGAAATTAAGAAATTGATTGGTGGTTTGATTGTGAAGCATTTCAGCTTCATGATGGGCACTCGAGGCAAGTGGCTTGGCATTAACAACTCCCTACTCAATTTCCTGAACATATCAAGGTACTGATATTTCACCCAAGGACTTTCAAGATTGATCTCCCTTATGTTAGAAATTATGCATATTTTTAGCGATAGGTAATCGTACGTAGCATATCAACATTACCATGTGTCCCCGGAAGATTATGAAGAAGCCCAATTGAGGCCAACCCCACCCGGAGACACCACGACTCTTTACTCTTCCCATGTAACATCTGTGTGCCGCTTATTATGGCTAGCTGGAGGAAACCACCACATCGAGTGCTGTCTATGATACTTCAGGCCAAGTTGAAGAGTGATTAAAAAAGTGATTTGAAATAAACCTGTTGGACTTTATGGTGTTGTAGGACTTCTTACTTGATCATGTGTGACAAGTCTCTGTCCCTCCCCTGAAATCCATTATTCAGCTAGTTCAGTTTCACACTTTTATGTCCGTAAGAAATACCAAGTCTAGCAACCACGGGTTATTTGACAGCTCGCTGTACACCTCATTCTTGATTGAGGAAAGGTGATAATTTCAGGGAGTAGATCTAAAAATCTCTGGAAGACTTTTTCTTGACTTAACCACATCTGCATGAAGGATTAGCTCATCATAGTTGGCATCAAACTCATCAAGTAACAATTTGAAAAAGCCACGTTGCAGGGCTCTAGCACAAATTGAGTTGATGATCTTAACAACTGTCATTACATGGGAAAATCAATAATCTTGCTCACTAGCTCTTGTTGGTGGATAACCCAGTGACAAAGGAGTGGAATTTAGATCATTTCTGCAAAGTGCAAAAAAAGCCTGCATTGACACCCAGCATTGACGGTGCACCATTGAACCAGTTTCTTGATCGGAAATTTTTGAATTAATCGTAGACAACCTGGCCTCTTGTCTTCTGTGAATGGCAAAAGGTTGAGAAAGTTCTCCTTTGTTATTGAGTCTTTGGTTGCCATCTGCTGGATGCCATCAGCTGGGCCGTATCTGTCATATGTACTGATTCACCAAACTTCAGTAAAAAAACATTCTCAGCCTGGAGAGTCTTGGTGTATTTGCTGAGGTAATACCTCGGACAACGAATCCACCCTTCTGGCTATTGTTAAAGCGCCAAGTGGCATGCTCTTGATGGCTGTCATAATTTCATCTTTGCTTTTAATGTCTTTGAACAAAATGCCAACAACAACTGTCATAGCCTCCTTGATAACTTTGCCATTGGCGAATGGTTTCTGTTTCGCCATGCAAAAAGTTGCCTCTTTGCTAGCCTTGCCTTTAACCACAAGTTTTGCAAAGAATGACTTTTAATCGGAGACCATAGCCGTAAACAACAAAGTAATTGAAAGGTTCATGCATCTCACTCATGCCCTTCCAGCTGATTCCATGCTCCACTCAAATGCCAATGTAATACCTTGTGTCTGACCATGGTGACTAGGAGCTTTACAAGCTTCCTGCCAAGTGTAGAGGCACAACAAAACTAGTTTTGAGGTTAGACAGTGCCTTATAACCACATGAAAATATAAATGTAGAAAATGCTACATTTTTGTTGAGAGGGACCAAGACCTGTGGAGCAGAATGTTGTCTCGCCCTGTAGTAAATTGAAGGGGCAAATTAAAATTAGCATTGCAACATAATGCAGTTGAAAGCCTTGAATCAGAACAAAGTGTTGGAGAGGCTGATGAATCATGGAGTCAAAATGGCACAGAAGGAGGCCATTCAGCTCATTGGGTCCTTTCAATCTCCCCATGGAGTACTTTTCAGTCCCATTTCCCTGCTTTATCTGCATGTTTATTTCCCTCAACTGACTGTTCAATTTCCATTTACAACTGTACGATCCTCAGGCCGAATGTTCCAGGTCATTAGTGCTTGTTATGTCTAAAGATCCAGCCATACTAGAAAAAGATCAGGAAATGCTAGTCTGGCATATTTCTTTTTAGTGATCACCTTCCCCTGCCTCCCCTTTCTCTTGGCGCCATCACAGGTTTTCTTCCTAACTGCAGCCTATTGGTAGATCCACTCGAATGACAATAAGAAGACCGTTTCCCAATCACTGACTTGATCAATATCATTCACCACACTATGGAAGATGGTCCAGACAATCACCATTACTACCATTGAACTAGGAGAATGTTTTCAGTTGTGAATCTAATTTCTGACCCATTGCCAGAGACTGATCTTCCAGGAAAGTTGCACACCTGGAGCATGGTCAAACCATTGGTAGGACAAACAAAAGTTAGGCTGTAATATGACAGATTTGTTTGTTTTTTGTTTATTGTCACGTATACCGAGGTACAGTGAAAAGTATTTTTCTGTGAGCAGATCATTAAGTACATGAAAAGAAAAGGAAATAAAAGAAAATACATAACAGGGCAACACAAGGTGCACAATGTAACTAGATAACACCAGCATTGGGTGAAGCATACAGGGGTGCAGTGTTAATGAGGTCACTCCATCAGAGGATTATTCAGGAGTCTGGTAACAGCAGGGAAGAAGCTGTTTTTGAGTGTTGGTGCGTGTTCTCAGACTTTTGTATCTCCTGCCCGATGGAAGAAGTTGGAAGAGTGAGTAAGCCAGGTGGGAGGGGTCTTTAATTATGCTGCCCGCTATCCCCAGGTAGCGGGAGGTGTAGATGGAGTCAATGGGTGGAAGGCAGGTTTGTGTGATGGACTGGGCGGTGTTCACGACTCTCTGAAGTTTCCTGCAGTCCTGGGCCGAGCAGTTGCCATACGAGGCTGTGATGCAGCCAGATAGGATGCTTTCTGTGGTGCATCTGTAAGTTAGTAAGAGTTATTGTGGACATGCCGAATTTCCTTAGTTTCCTGAGGAAGTATAGCCGCTGTTGTGCTTTCTTGGTGGTGACATCAACCTGGGTGGACCAGGACAGATTTTTGGAGGTGTGCACCCCTAGGAATTTGAAACTGCTAACCATTTCCACTCTGCCCATTGATGCTGACAGAGGTGTGTACAGTACTTTGCTTCCTGAAGTCTTAGTTTGGCTGGCATTGAGGGATAGATTGTTGTCGCTGCACCACTCCTCTATCTCCCTCCTGTATTCTGACTCGTCGTTATTCGACATCTGGGCCACTATGGTCGTATCGTCAGCAAATTTGTACATGGAGTTGGAACCAAATTTTGCCACGCAGTCATGTGTGTACAGGAAGTATAGTATCGTAGGGGGCTAAGTACGCAGCCTTGCGGGGCCCCGGTATTGAGGACTATTGTGGAGGAGGAGTTTATTCTTACTGATTGAATGAGCGCAGCAGTGCAAATTCTACTCTTTACATTCTCTGTATTCAATTGCCAGGGTTCCCACAGCCCAAGCCACTTGGTGAAGCTCGTCAACTACTCATTGTACCATATACAGTCAGGGTACAAGGTTTCCTGGCTTGGTGCATAGCACCGTGTCTTAGGAAGGGTCCAAATATAACATTTTAAGCCAATATCCCATTATGTGGGGATGCCGGTGTTGGACTGGGGTGAGCACAGTAAGAAGTCTTACATCTGACTCGTCGTTGGTTAATGTCCAACATGTTTGTTTCAAACAAAGGGCAGCACGGTGGCCTAGTGGTTAGCACAACCGCCTCACGGCGCTGAGGTCCCAGGTTCGATCCCAGCTCTGGGTCACTGTCCGTGTGGAGTTTGCACATTCTCCCCGTGTCTGCGTGGGTTTCGCCACCACAACCCAAAAATGTGCGGAGTAGGTGGATTGGCCACGCTAAATTGCCCCTTAATTGGAAAAAATAATTGGGTAATCTAAATTTATTTTTAAAAATGTTTGTTTCAAACACTAGCTTTCGGAGCACTGCTCCTTCCTCGGGTGAATTCACCTGAGGAAGGAGCAGTGCTCCGAAAGCTATTGTTTGAAACAAACATGTTGGAGTTTAACCTGGTGTTGTAAGACTTTTTACAATATCCCATTAGTATTGGCACCTTCTACTGTCTAGACACCAAGCTTGACAATATCCTCCTTGAACTGCTCCACCACTCTTCCACTCGATGTTCCTTAAAATGGTTTAGCTCACTTGGCTCAGCAGCTGGAAGGTCAGCAGTGTGGGTTCAATTCCTGTACCAGCTGAGGTTATTCATGAAGGCCCCCCCTTCTTAACTTCTTTCTTGCTTGAGGTGCGGTGACCCTCAGATTAAACCACCACCAGTCAGCGCTCTCCCTCAAATGGGAAAGCAGCCTATTGTCATCTGGGACTATGGCAGCATTACCTTTAATGTTTAGTATACCACGTACACTATAATACAAATGCATTACATCAGCATATTGAACAATTGTTGTAAATAACGCCAGCAATTCCTGAGATGATTAAATTGCAGTGACATATGAGAGATCTTGAGGTCTACAGTCTGGAGAAAATGTGCATTCTGATACTTGATTGAGGGAACTATTGCGGCATGATGTAAAGGGCTGAATTCTAGAAGCAGCATGAATTGTCTTTTTTATAACTGTCTTTAAATGTGGAATGTAATATAGTTATTGCTAGCACACATGGTTTATTAAAACATTTTTTCTTTTATTTTAGGTGTTGCTGTTTGTATTCTCCATTTTACGGAAGGTAGCCTGGGATTATGGGCGCCTTGCACTGGTCTCCGATGCTGACAGGTAATGGTTTTGCATGATATTCTTATGTTTTAACAGCACATTTTCAATTTCCTAAAGTTTGCAGTGAAAGGATGCTTGTACTTCACCAGTTTTATGTCAACAGCGGAAACACTTATTGTATCTAGAGCACCGAATCGAAAGGAGAAGGCCATTTATCCCCTAAAGACTACTCTGCTAATCAATTGGATTACAGCTGACCTGTAACTCAACTCTATTTTACCTGCTTCTTTCCCTATCCCTTATAGTCTATCTAACAATCTGGCAATCCTAGCCTAGAAAATTGCAGCTGACCCTGCATGTATAGCCTTCCACAGAGGTTAACCAGATCATTACGGTACTTTGTTTGAAAAAGTGCTTCTTCTTCATGCTTGAATAGCCTAGCTATTAAGTCCTAAGGTTAAATAGGTTTTACGGTTTTGTGCCCTAGCTGTGGATTACTCACCTGAATAACGTTTGTCTGCATCCACCATGCCAAATGTCAGTATCGTTTTTAAAGAACTTGATTTGCTCTCGGAGTTTTGAAGGTTGAAGGGGTGATCTAATCAAATTCATGTATCTTCTTTAAACCTTTGTAATTTTCTCTTGAATCTGTGGCCTCCAGAGTGTTCAGAACTGAACACTGCTTTTGCTGCGTTCTGAGCAAGGCTTTCCAACTACGGCATCGTTTCTTTGCCTTGTATTCCACCCCTCTTGAGATAAAAGCCTAAATTCCATGAGTATTTTTGGAGAATTGTACAACATTGAAGGACTTTAACCCATTGTTCCAGTGCAGGCCTTTTGAAAGACCTGTATAACTAATTAGTCCCACTCCCCCTTTTCCACATAACCCCACAAATTTTTACTTTTCGTGTACTTATCCTATTTTCCCTTACTGTGGAATCTAATAATAATAATCACTTATTGTCACCAGTAGGCTTCAATGAAGTTACTGTGAAAAGCCCCTAGTCGCCACATTCCGGCGCCTGTTTGGGGAGGCTGGTACGGGAATTGAACCCGCGCTGCTGCCTTGTTCTGCATTACAAGCCAGCTATTTAGCCCACTGTGATAAATCTGCTTCCTCCACCAACTTTCAGGCAATGCTTTTCAGATCATTGCGTTTAAAAAGAAAATACAAAATCCCTTTTGGTTCTTGCCATTTATCTTACATGTGTTCTGGGTTTCAATGGAAACAGCTTCCCTCCAGTCATCATTTTGAAGGCATATTAAATTGCTCTTAAATTTGCTCTCTTTTTGTACCTCCATACGACCTTTTGCTGATTGTGTACTTGACTATCAAATTCATCCATAGTGCCTAGTTACAAAAATGTGCCAATTTATTTCATCAGATCCAAAGTCTTGCCCACCCACTCAATCTACCAATGTCCCAATTGTGCTTTAGGGAAGAAAATCTGTCATCATTACCTGGTCTGGCCGACATGTGATTCCAGACCCACAGCAATGTGGCTGACTCTTAAATACCCTCGGGGATGAACAATAAATGCTGGCCCAGCCAGCGACAGCCATATCCCACAAAGGAATAAAGAAAAATGTCACCTCCCATCACACAACTTACTGCACCTCCTAACTTACTGTTAACTGAAAACTTGTACTCCTCTCTTAAGCAAGTCATTGTTTGAACAAAGAAAAGTACAGCACAGGAACAGGCCCTTCGACCCTGCAAGCCTGTGCCGACCATGCTGCCCGTCTAAACTAAAACCTTCTACATTTCGGGGTCCATATCCCTCTATTCCCATCCTTGTCAAGATGCCCCTTAAACATCACTATCGTCCCTGCTTTCACCACCACCTCTGGCAGCGAGTTCCAGGCACCCACTGCGCTCTGTGTAAAAATGAATGATGGAAAGCGGAGATTCCTTATGAAAACGTTCTGCTAAACGGAGAAAATGCCCTTTTAGAAATATTCTCGCTCTGTACCTTCCACCCACCCTCATCACGATAATAGTAGTTTTTCATTTTTTTAATCTTTTCTGTTTTTGCAGGATTTTGTTTATACTCTGGTGCGGTGGCTTGAGGAAGGGGTGCAGTTGTAAGGGTTGAAGTAGGAAACCAATGACTCCTCCATGTGAAACTACAAGAAAAATGGTCAAGTCTTAACCTGTGTAGTTTCAGAGAGCCTGTCATTTTTATTATTAATAATAATAATAATAATAATCTTTATTGTCACAAATTTGCATTAGGTTTACATTAACACTGCAATTAAGTTACTGTGAAAAGCCCCAAGCCGCCACATTCCATCGCCTGATCGGGTACACTGAGGGAGAATTCCAAATGTCCAATTCACCTAACGGCACGTCTTTTGGGATTTGTGGGAGGAAACCAGAGCACCCGGAGGATACCCACGCAGACACTGGGTGAACATGTAGACTCCACACAGACAGTGACCCAAGCCGGGAATTGAACCTGGGCCCTGGCGCTGTGAAGCAGCAGTGCAACCGTCCTGCCCAAAGTAATGTGTTAATTCTTGACATAGATCATTGGGCACGTGGGCAGGATGTCCCACAAGGTAGTGGGATCGGAAGTACAAGATTTGTTTCCTTCCTTCCCTTCCGCTGCTCTTCTCCACCATTTAAGACATCATGATTTGAAGTGTGATGCAGCTTGAGGGATAAGTTGCTGCCATCTTCAACAGCTGGTGCAAACTCTTCCCAGTCATTGCAGTCAATTGAGTCATGCTTCAGGAAGAATTTCTTGGCACCAACAATTTAGAGAGGTTATCCATGACAAGACGACACCAAAAACTTACTCGGATGGAACTAGAGAGATTGAAGAAGCTTAGATTGTTCTCTTTAGGGTAAATCAGATTGGTATATTTAATAGAACGAATAAGGAGAAATTGTTTCCATCGGCAGAAGGTTTGGTTACTGGAAGAAATAATTTTAAGGTATGGCGGAAGCAGATGCAATAATAACTTTCGAAAGGGATCAATACTTGAAATGGAAATAATTGTTGAGATAAAGGAAAAGAGTAGGACCAAATGGGATCGTTCTTTTCAAAGAGCTGCAACAGGTATGATGGATGGAATGATCTCCATCCATGCTTTATGATTCAATGCTAAAGGCCATTGATCAGCTATCATTTTGTACTATCAAGACTAAATTTGTTCTGTGTTAGATAACACTTCTGAACTATCTGGAAATGAATGGACTATTTGTATACAGTATAAAGGTGGGTTTCTTGTTTATAACGAGGCTATAGTGAACTCACCAACATATTCTCTGCTGCAATAGAGCCAAGAATAACTCTAATCTCTGTTAGAATATATTGGAGATTTATGGCACCTTGGCTGTTTCAGGCATTTAAGAAGTTTCTTACTGAAATGATTTAGGAGTGGTATGGAAAACAACATGAAGAGAACATTTCTTTCAGTCTTATTTGACGGTCATTTTGATCAAGGTCTGCTGTGGTTTGGGAATTGGAACTAACTTTGCAGCACACAAGGATGCCATTTAACCAACCATGTTCGTGTCAGCTGTTAGAGTAATCCCGTGTACTAGATTATATATCCCTGTAAAGTGTGTGGATTGCATGTCATTTCTAAGTGCCTATGTCCAATTACTGTCATAAGCTACTTTGTTTGAAGGCTGGTTAATGTCAGCTGTTGTTTAAATTGCACTGCCTCCTTTTCCAGTATAGAACATGCTGCAAACTGCACTGTAACTTTCAGTTCCACGCATTGTTTACATATATAAAGTGCATCCTTAAAGTATGGGGCCCACGTACGCCAGACAAAATAATGCAAAGTTAGTGGCAGTGGCTAGCACTGCTGCCTCAGCGACAGGGACCCAGGTTCAATTCCAGCTTTCGATGACTGTGGAGTTTACACGTTCTCCCTGTGTCTGCATAGGTTTCCTCTGGCTGTTCCCGTTTCCTCCCACAGTCCAAAGATGTGCAGGTTAGATGGGTTATGGGAGGGGCGTGTGTAGGGTATTTTTTCAGACGGTTGGTACAGGTGGCCACTTTATGCACTTCAGGAATTCTTTCTAAGTGGAGAAGGAAAAGCAGTTCTTGCTCCCCAATACATTTGTATGATAAAGTCTGTTTAATGTTCATGTTTTGGCTGCACAAATTTCAAATTGCTGTAAACCCCCAATGTGCATTTCATATAAATCATGAGTACAAGGGATCCATGATTGACTAAACTTTCCCTCTAACTAGTGTATTAAAACTTTGTTCTCTTCCTGGCTACCAGCCACAAGCCCATTCTGCCATTAAGCAAGGCCTGTGTCTCAAGTCCATTTACCAACCTTGTCCCGTCCTCAGTTTTTGTTTAGCAAGGAGACTGTCAATCTCGGTTTTGAAATTTTCAGTTGACCCCCAGTCTCAACAATGTTTTACAGGAAAGAGGTCCAGATTTCTCCTACCATTTTGTGTGAAGAAGTGCTTCATGTCATCACCCATGAAAGCCTAGTTCTAATTGTGTCATGCTATCATGTCTGGACACTCTCCACCAGAGGGAATAGTTTCTATTATATGACCCAATCACTTCCTTTAATCATCTTAAAACAGCTCTGACCTTTAATTTTTTTTGTACTTCTAAATTTACGCAATTGAAATGCATTGTAAACAAAGTGTTTTATTTTTGTTGTCACTGCATTATTTACTTTAAGATTATTATTTGCAGGCATTTGCTAACTTGAGTGAAAGTATATCTTATGTGGATATATTTTTGAACTACTTATTTATTTGCATATTTCCCTGCTCCAAACTCCAATTAAGAAAAAGCAACAAACTAATTACCTACCAGCCCTCCCGAAACAGCCCAAACCAGAAATATAATTGTTCCAACATTAAACTGACCACAACATTTGCCTGTCAAGTTGGGCAGTGAAGTTCTGGAAAAATATCTATTGATCCCTTTATTCCCCCAATCAGAAAGTAGCCTCCCAAGTTTGCTTCCACAAGAAGTTTTTTTTTAAAGCGCATTTTATTCAAACTTGTATCAAATACCCCGGGAAACATTCTTCCCAACAATCAACTATAAAGTTAGTACAGATTTTCCTCTTTCACCCCCCATAAAGTGCATAAAGCATAAAGTGCAGTGTCATCCTCCTTCTCTCCTAAATTATCTGGCAAGCTACCTGCACTGGTTCCCAATGTGATCAGTACAGCAGGGTAGTGAGGGTGCACCTACATTGTTTTTTGGCCAGCTTGCCTTGCCTTGAATTGGGCCTTAAGATAATTCCCAATGTCCAACTGCTTCATAATGAAAGAGCTTGTTCTAGATGCGGCGATGTTAATATTTTTTTTAAATTCCATTATGGTTGTGAACACCGGCCGAGTCTAGCAGTTTATGGAACTTGCCAAATGTGATGTACCCCATGAGCAATGTTACAAGACCTGATCCTGCCGTATTGCTCAAATTTATGCCGAGGGTATGCAATTTGGAAACTTACTTTTGATTCCATATCCGCTTTATAATGAAACCATTCTAGATCTGCTTCATTTATTGAATTACTTGCAGACACAATGCCATGTCTAAATCTCTTCTTGCCCGTGTCAGAATAAAGTTCCAAAGAGAAACATTCAGCTGAATGACTGCTCCTAGATATGAGTTTCTAGGGGGATATGGCATCCTGAGACAGAAGATTGAGATTAGTGTTCTAGGGAAATAAAATCAAATAAGTTAGAAAACCTCCTTTGATTTGAATCCATCTGTTGATCTTGTAGTGAGACGCACAGATAATTTTACCTGTCTGGTATTTTCCAGGAAGTTGCATCACCTTTGACCTGTTTGGAAGCTTAGGTTGGAGCTATTTGAACTATGCACCTCTCATGTAATAATTTTTGAGCGATTGACACATTGTACAGTGACATTTCCCTGAATTCCAGGTCCTTCTCCATACTTAATCTGTAGTCGATTTGGTAAACATTAACTGAAGTAGAACTGCTTCCAGTGATCAGCTCAGCCATAAATTCTACTGTATCAATTATGGGATTGAAGGATAGTGGAGTTTTGGAGCAGCTGCACAAATGTAACTTTTGTCGTTCGTAAACCACGTGCAAGAATTGAGAGCAAGGAGCTCAGATGCCAGAATGTCATCCTTGACCTTGTCAAGTACTTTGTTTTAATTTAAACCAGATAAAATGTTGATTTTGCCACATTCTGGGTAGATGAAGTAGACAACATGACACACGTACTGGGTCTTGTGTATCACGAGCTATATCTGAAAGATCCCAGCTGTACAAAAATTAAGAATTACCAAATTTAATTATTTGTTCCTGTGCTCGTTCACTCACCACTGTTATTCCTACAGCTGTTTGAATGCAATAGACATCACGCTTATTTTTTTTAACTATCATATCCTTTCTTAATCTTTATCACTGAGATTGTGTAAATTTGTTTTATCTTTTTATAGGCAGTGTCATTAATGCTGCAAGCTGACTTTGCCAATAGCTAAATAATGAATAACCTCTATTTGCTTGTGTCATATCATTGACCCAAGAGTCAGGTGATGG
Source organism: Scyliorhinus canicula (assembly GCF_902713615.1). Taxonomy (NCBI): domain Eukaryota; kingdom Metazoa; phylum Chordata; class Chondrichthyes; order Carcharhiniformes; family Scyliorhinidae; genus Scyliorhinus; species Scyliorhinus canicula. Next base: position 17,234,497 of record NC_052151.1, on the reverse strand, counting down.
CTGGCAACCTTCTACGATTGGTGGGAGAAAGCTTGATTGAAGCATAAACTGGTTAGACTGAGTGGCCTGATACTGTTGTATATCCTATAGAATAGATGGCAGTTGTGCATTGATTATAGGTTGTTGCCTTATTGCTTCCCAGGTCTATATTATTCTGCACTGATTTTTAACTGAAAGTCTGATGGGAGTTGCTTTGCCTACTGCATAAAGAACTGTATAATCTGAATTACTAAACCTATTATAAATCACTTGTTATAGAGATCAACAGAAACTATATTATGCCAACTAACATAAATACGAGTTAACTAAGCAAAAAATTTGTTAAGTACTGGGTCATAATGTAGAATACTGATTCATTTTCCTAGCTGCAACCCAGACAATGCTAATACACAACTCTCAAAACTATTATGTATTATTGATTTTTTTTTCCTCCCTTTCCCCTCTTGTTGAGGTGTACATTTTTAGCTCTATAAACATTTTTTTTTTAAATTAATTGACTTTGCAGTAATGCAGTTTCACAATCCCAGGCACCTTCTGCTATCTTTGTGATGCTTAAGTGTGTGCTGGCAGTCCAGTCGACCACTGCAGGTACCACGGTGCATCCATTTCTATTCACCTTTCCTCTTGCTGACACTTGCATTGTCTCAGGTAACCATAGCTTCTGCCACTATCCTAAGATCGGGTAATTCAGCACATGGTTGTTGTCTTATTTCCAATTGGTAACCAAGTTGTATTAACCTTCAGTATTTTTATTTGGAGAAGATTGTGAACTCCTGTTTCATATGCGAATTGCTTATAGCATTTTAAAAATTAGCACTAAACTTTGCACAAAGGTTTGGAAGTACAGCTAAAGTTGACAAACGTTTTTATTTTGAAGTATTCGGAATATTTTAACTAAAAAGGATGCTCTAATTGTCTGGGTGGAATGGCCTTGTCAAATGTTCTCTATTCGGGAGTTGCTGATCTCTGTTGTGGTACTTATTACTCTTTTAAAAGTTCATTCACTGCAGACAGTTTTCCTATATTTCCAGATAGTTCTTCTAAACAGCTAACAGGATATTAATACTATTATTTATTTGCTATACATTATATTTGTAAGGACTTTGTCTTAGTAATGCAAAATTAACCTATTCTTACAGTTCAGCATTAGAAGTTGCCCTTCTTCTGAAACCCCTATAAATAATCTTTTTTCCCCCTCCACCTTCAATGAGTTGCCCTCATTTGCCTCGTCTAACTTCATTTTCAGTTTAAAATTTGCAAGAGGATGGATGACAGACTTGGTGTCATAAATTTAATAATTTTATTCATTTAACTGTCCTTTTAAACTTTTTATTCAGGTGTTTTTAATACAGGTGATTAAGATTTAGAAAAGCAAAGTTCCCAGATGTTGCAATATCTGTTTGTATTATGTTTTGGTCGCTATATACCATGAGCTTAACCAGTTCCTTCCAGTATCTTGGGCTGCAGTCACAGGTTGACTGAGGTACTATTTTTGGAACTAAAGGCAGATCATGAAAATAAATGCACCCAGTTCATTTCCATGGTCCACCAAAGTTCCAAAGTGTTGTCGCTGGCTGCGTTGTTCAGAACACATCCTGTAGGGTGTCTTTTGGCAGGTAAGTAGTCAGTTTCTAAATACTTCAATTCTTAATAGACTCATTATCTCCATCGCAATAACTTCTTTATTTCAATTTGGTTATGGAAATAACTGGATTTCTCTTCGAAAGAGCCGGCATAGATTCGATGGATCAAGTTGTCTCCTGTGCTGCACTGCCCTATGATACGATGAAATTACTTACCTCTGTTTTTTTTCCTGATAATGTTCTCTTAATTGGTTCAACTGTGAAAAGGGCTGATGGAATTATCTTCAGTCGGTGCTGGAGTAAGGATAGAACATAGAACATTACAGCACAGTACAGGCCCTTCAGCCCTCGATGTTGCGCTGATGTGTGTATGAAAACAATCTTACTTTTAAGAGAAGACCCAAATGTTCAAATGGAATTTGAAGAACTTGTAGAACAAATGGCCCAACCTTGTCAAATACAAAATTCTCAGATTTACCACAATGCTGGTGTACCTGTTCATCGGATACTAATGGTGTCATTGTAAGCAGCAGCTTTGAGGAGTGTTGGAACAGCACAGCAAGAGAAGCCATCATATTTTTTTTAATCGCTTATTGTCACAAGTTGGCTTCAAATGAAGTTACTGTGAAAAGCCCCTAGTCGCCACATTCCAGCGCCTGTTCGGGGAGGCTGGTAGGGGAATTGAACCGTGCTGCTGGCTTGCCTTGGTCTGCTTTCAAAGCCAGCAATTTAGCCCTGTACTTGTGCTAAATTCTTACCCAAGAATTTTGTTTCTTATGGTATATTTTTTTTTCTTGTGTATTTTTAAGAATTTTCTTTTACATTTCTAGAAAAAGACGTGGAAAACTTCGAGCAGAAGAGCGGGAATAGTATGTTGCCGTTTTTTCCCATTTTGATTATCTCTCCCATGATCTGTGACAATGTTAACATCTTTTTAATTCACATGATCTCTGGGCTGAGGCGATACTAATGTTTCTTAAAATACAACAAGGGTGCTACTGGTGTTGAACTTCTCTTTGGCATGTACGATATATGAATTATGTATCTCCAAGAAATAGCAAGTCTCTGTTAGTGCTCACTGTATACTGCCCATGTGAGAAGCTGTAGTTAATTTAAATTAAATATCTATCCAAAGCTTAAATTTAACTTGTGCTAAAATGCAATGTGTCCGAATCATTGAAGATTTTCATGCTATTCTCGCTTCCTGACCTGGGTGTCATAGGTGCCAATATCTGTTCAGACATAAGAGCATCTCAAAATACTTTGCAGGTAGTCTTGGTGATGAAAGGCACCAAGTTAGCTAAAGGACGATTGTGGGAAATGACTAAAGGTTTGGTTCAAAAGATAGATTTTGAGCTGAGATGGAGTTAATTGAGGAACTGCACAAAGACCACTGCCAGTTAAGCAAAGTGTCCGGGAAATGTAGATATGCTGGAGGACATAGGATGGGTTAAGGTCAGGGAGGCATTTCAAATCACAGTAAGTATTTTGCGTTTAATTTATTTTGCTTGGAGCTGTGTAATTCGGAGCAACTGTTAGTCAGTCAGGGTTGAGGTAATTGGCGAGGAAGACGTCAACATGATTCGTGAAACAAATGTTAGCAAAAGAAGCATGGGGAGAGAACATGAACAATGGCAACTGTAGCGATTGCACCAACTGTCAAAGCATCTCTGCTGAGCATCATAGGAAAGGTATTTACCCCTGTTGCTTTTGTTAGCCTGCAGTTCTTGACTGGATGCATCTATCCTCGATTCCAGTGTGGTTTCATAACGGGAAGATTTACAAATGACATGATCTTCTCAGTCTGGCGGCTGCAAGAGAAACGTTGTGAATAAAGGAAACTGCTATCTTGGCTTCATCAGGGCAGCACGGTGGCCTAGTGGTTAGCACAACCGCCTCACGGCGCTGAGGTCCCAGGTTCGATCCCGGCTCTGGGTCACTGTCCGTGTGGAATTTGCACATTCTCCCCGTGTCTGCGTGGGTTTCGCCCCCACAACCCAAAAATGTGCAGAGTAGGTGGATTGGCCATGCTAAAAAGCCCCTTCATTGGAAAAAATAATTGGGTAATCTAAATTTATAACAAAAAAAATGTTTTTAATCTTGGCTTCATCAATCTCAGCAAGGTATTCATGTACGCAGAGGTAGTCTATTTATACTGCTGGAGAAAATTGGCTGTCTGCCTCTGTGACCTCTTTCCATGACAACCTGATTGGTACGGTCAGCTATGGTGGGAAGGGGCAGCACGGTGGCTCAGTGGTTAGCACTGCGGTCTCACGGCGCCGAGGTCCCAAGTTCGATCCTGGCTCTAGGTCACTGTCCATGTGGATTTTGCACATTCTCCCCGGGTTTGCTTGGGTTTCACCCTCGCAATTCAAAAGATGTGCAGGCTAGGTGGATTGGCCACGCTAAATTGCCCCTTAATTGGAAAAAATGAATTGGGTACTGTTTTTTTTTAAAAAAGCTATGAAAAGACGACTTCAAAACCCTTTGAACTCCACAGTGAGATCAAGGAGGGTTGTGTTATGGCATTGGCATTCTTTGGCATATTCTTCTCATTGCTGCTATCATAGATCTTTGGGTCACCTATAGAATAATATTCTTTATTATTGTCACAAGTAGGCTTACATTAACACTGCAATGAAGCACTGTGAAAATCCTCTCGTCACCACACTCCGGTGCCTGTTCAGGTACACCGAGAGAAGATGTCTACTTTCACACCAGAACTGATGGAAAGCTGTTAAGCCATGCTATGAGACAAAGATGCACCAAGTCCTCGTCAGAAAGTTGCTGTGCCTGGGTAATGCCGCATGAAAATTACAAACTGAGGCCGACCTGCAGTGGCAAATGGAATGGTTATCAGGCTTATGAAGAGTTTGGTTTGACGATAAGCATCAGGAAAATGAATATCATAGCCCATAATGTTCCCATACTACCATTTATTAGCATTGATCTTGGCAATTGTGAGGCTGCCCCTTGATGCTGAAATTAACACTCATTGCAAAGGTTATGGCTAAGTGAGAGAGTTTGGAACAAAGTTTCAAAATGTCAAACTGCAAGTCTTAACGAGCTGGTGTCTCAAGTACAGTTCTCTACAGTGGTGAGAGTTGAACAGCACATGTTAGACAGGAGAAAAGACTGAACAATTTCCACCTTCACTGCCTCAGATGTATCCTCAGCATCTCTTGGCAGGACAAAGTCACCAGCTCAGAGATCCGAGGGCATGCTAATTCCAACAGCGTACTCTAATTACTCAGCCAACAACGACTGTGCTAGCTCTGCCCCATTCATCGGATAGAAAGCAGCTAGCTGTACCCCCAAAGACCTTCTGCATAGTAAAGTGACCACTAGGTCACCACCTCCTGGGCCTCCATACCTCCATTACAAGTACGCCTGCAGGCAAGATAGGAAGATGGTGAATATTGACACTGGCAACTGAAGGACAGTTTCTGATGGCCATGAACTTTGGAGGATGAGTATTTGGAAAGGCTTTGGAAAAGAGGAACAGAAATGAAAAGCTCAACCGGCTGAGAAGACCCAGAGAAAAGCAGACAAGCAAGTCATGTTATTTGGCAACGGCTGCCATGCCATAGAGTTGTTTCTGAACCACACCAGGCAATGCTTCACACAGTTTAACAGAGTTGGCAACCGCAACGCAATCATTATCACATGAGATGGAAGACTGTCACAGACAGACCACACAGTAATAATCGTAACAAAATACTAAAACTCTTGATTCCTGTTTGACCTAAAGTGTATATTAGTCTGTTTACCTGGGTGCTTTTACAGATGTGGAGAGAGCAGCAGGCACTAGTAGGAGTGGATGGACAGATAGACTTTGGGTAAAATGATCGGAAGTTTTTCAAAGGTAATACTCAAAATTAGCAAGCATTGAGAATTGGCGGTGGGAGCGTTGAGTGGGATGAGATGATGAATTCAAGCAGTGGGTCTTGCAGGAAAGATAAGCTGTGTGAGAGGGAGAGGTATTAGAGATTAGAAATACATGAGCGAGAGGTTGGTCAGGAGTAGTAAGAATGAAAGAAATACAATTATAGCCTATACTGCTGTCAAACCAATGTTTTCTGGGTTCTAATTTGACCATGCAGACTTCACCAGTTTGGACATTTCTCATAACTTGAGGTAATTTGTTAAATTACTTTAATAATTCTGCCTTTCTTGCGTGGCGTATACTGTAGAGCTTCTCACAAGGTGCAATTATTGCATGGCCTCCTCTTGGTATTGAAACAAAATGTTAATTGTTCTTAATCAGTGATGTTCAGTTGGACTTTCCTACAATTTAACAGGAAATATGGTGCCTCCTAGGATGTATCGTGTATGCAACTGAACACAAAAGCTTATTCATAACTGATCATAGAGGTTAAATGCTACATCCAACCAAATATCCACAGCAATCCATAGTGACAGGGGCGCAGTGGTTAGCACTGTTGCCGCACAGCACTGAGCACCCGGGTTCGATCCTGGCCTGGGTCCATGTGGAGTTAGCATATTTTCCCCGTGTCTGCATGGGACTTGCCCCCTCAATCCAAAGATGTGCAGGGTAGGTGAATTGGGCATGCTAAATTGCCCCTTAATTGGGGGAAAAAATGAATTGGGTACTCTAAATTTATTTTTAGAAAGCAATCCATGGTATTCCCTGTAAATATTGAGCAATTAAATTTGAATCATTTGGTGATGTTTTAGTAAGCACGCTATTTCAGTTACCAAATACAGTGGCACTTTGGTGCCTCAGCGCCAGGGACCTGTTTTTGATTCTGAACTTGGATGGCTATGTGAAGTTTGCACTTTCTTCTCGGGTCTGCATGGGTTTCATCCGGGTGCTCCGGTTTCCTTCCACAATCCAAAGATGTGCAGATTGGCTAGATTGACCATGATAAATTGCCTCTGTGTCCAAAGATGTGTAGGTTACGGGGATAGGGCGGGGAAGTGGAGTGCTTTTTCGGAAGGTCGGTGCAGACTAGAGGGGCTGAATGGCCTCCTGCATTGTAGGGATTCTATAATTTCTATGAAGGCAGCATAGTATAACCATCAGTTCTCAGTTACACTCATTTTTGTATTTCAAAACTTGCTGTAGGTTGGAAGGGGTTGGCTAGTAGCAGAAGTTTTGAGTACCACTATCCAGCCCAATTGCTTTCTCATCTCTTTTGAGGTGATGTTGGGTTCAAGTGCCTCTCCAGAAATTTCAGCACACTATCTAGGCTGACGCCCTAGTGCAATGTTAAACGTCTGTTCTTTTGAAGGAGACGCTAAACCAAGGCCCTCCCAAATGGATGTACAAAGATCCCATAGCTTTTTACAAAGAAGAGTAGGGGAATCTTTCCTGATGATCAGGTCCATATTTATCCCACAGCTGACATTACTACAACAGCTTGCCTGCAGACTATCTGGTTCTCATGTTGCTGGTTGTGGAGACTGGTGTGTAAATTGGATGTTGTGTTTCCCACATTACAGCAATAATGTTTTGCAGCAGTACTTTGGCTCTAAAATGTTTTCGGATGTTCTGAAGTTGTGAAAGCTGGATAAATGCATGTCTTTTTTTAGCCAGATCCCACGTGCAGCATTGTGGAAAATACTTTTCACGATAGGAAACTGGCTGCACTACGCCTGTCAGTGCGGCCTATGTTCATCAGAGGGAGGACTCTGCACAAACGTCATCCATTTGTCTCTAGAAGATAAAACACTGGCTCTGCTGAGATTCAGTTCTGCCAAACTGAGTTTATTCTTAAGATGTCTTTTGTGGGAATGCAATTAACAGAAAATGCTGAACTCCTTTCCAGCAGCTGCGTTTAAAATACAAGCAGACCCGCATGGTTTTTTTCTATTAGCAATGGAAACCAGGCGCTGCTGCAATGTTATTATCACAAAACTTCCACCGACCTCACTATCTTTTATGTATAGTTGCCTTTGATTCCTTTTGAGGAAAGCAATGGGTGGAGCTAACTGTTTCACGCTGCCGTAGCAACACAAGGGGTATTCACTACTAACAGGGTGCTGCCATCAAGCCAAAATGACAATCTGTCAATCACACAAATGAGTAGTATTTCAGTTTCACTGCCAGTCTGATGCTAGGTATGTAGGCCATACATCCCAAAAACTGCTGGATAAACAGCATGCCCCTCCCTTTCTTTGCAAATGACATTGTACAGACCGTATCCAACCATCCCATGCTTGCAAAACTCAAGATAGTGTCCAGCACTAAATGTGATTCCACAATTGTACAATATTTGTTCATTAATCCTCAGTGTGCCAAGAATTATGCTGACAACCAATTTAAGATGGACAGTCATGCTTGCAGAGTGGTATTTGCATGTTTGGAAGCTATATATATATGAATACACAGGACATTGTTCTTTGCAGACAGAAAGAACATATACACACACTGCGCCTATTTCAGTTAAACAAAATGAGTGGCAATCATTTGCTGCTTTATTCTTCGGGGAAATGCTTTGACCAATCAGTCAAGCTGCCTAATTTAAATTTAAAACCATGCTTGCAATTAACTGACGGTCACCATCAACCGGTGCAATCTCCATGGCAATGTCTCTACCAATCAGAGTCCACTTGTCAACCAATCTGTAACTTTCCATATATAGTATATCTTTGCTGATTTCCCTTGCATTGTATTCTTGAAAAATTCCTGGTAAGTGCAAGATGAAAGGCTTAGTCAAAAAAAAAATTTATTTAGCAATGCTCACGTTTGGTACTACAAAACCAAAATAACTCTCATTTGTGGCATGTCTTTCATGGATTTGGAATATCCCCAAGCACTTCACAGCCAATCGAGGTTTTCAGAAATCATGTCACTGTTGTGACATGGGGAAATTAAGCAGCCAGTTTGCACACAGCAAGATCCAATAAACAGAAAATGGGCTAAATAACCAGATTAAACAGTTACTAATATTGGCTGCAGTGGACATTTTGGTCAGGACGTTTTGGTGAGCTCTGCTCTTCAAATAATATTCTGAAATCTTTTACTTCACTATTGGAGAATACAGGTATCTCGATCTAATATCCAAAAGATGGTATCTCTGCCAATGAACATAGGAGTAGGCCATTCAGCTCTTTGAGCCTGTCTCGCCATTCACTTTGATCATTGAATGCAGCACTCCCTCACTCTATACAAGGCTGAAAATTGTTTGTAGTATTTGGACTCTATAGGTCAGGTGAAAGCATATTCCTCAATATTACCAGAATTTGGAATGCAGGATTTCAGATTATTTTGTTCGGGACTCCAACTGAATATCTATTTTCTCTACATACTGATGATGATTTTCAAAGGTCTTTAGCTCTGAGAATCGTAACCACTATCTAACCTCTGCTCTTTTTCTTCCCTCGCAAGTTGCACGTACTGACAGCAGATGAACTACTAGAGGTGGTGGTGATTGGATACATGATTCCCTGTTAAAGTGGCATTGTCTTGTATGTTGGCAGGCCCCATGTGCTTGATAACAGGCCAATGAAGAGGAGACAAAACTGATGTTTTCATTGTAGTTCAGTTTCATGTTAAAGTCACGAGACAATTAAATCCCACTTCATACTTTGCAAGAGTACCAAAATAGAAGAGGAATACCGCAGAAGAACAGGCCTTGAAACCCTCCAAACAATAAAATAACTGAGAGATTTGCATTTTTGCTTTTGTCAAATTCCACAAAACACTTTGCATATAATTGCTTTTGAAGTGCAATCTCTATCGGCAAACACAGTGCACTGTCTAACAAACAACAGAGTAAACGACTGGTTAGACATATTTTACATTTGACAGGAGGAATGTTGATCAGGACACATGTCAAATGTGCTATTCTATAAATTCTCACCAATCCTAGTTTTGTTGATATTTGAAAACAAAAAAAACTTATTTTGAAATTGATAACTTTTTTATTAAAAAGGTGGCTTTAGAAATTGCTTGTATTTGATTAGTGGCAGGGATTAGGATAGTTTGAGGTTCCCAGTGTATTTTCAAAAAATATTTCAGCGGATGGTTCTATCTACCGCATTATTTAACTGCCGCATCCTAATGGTTAAACCACAGTTGTATTGTTGATACACTAACCTTCAAGTAAGTTCAGCAGTTCAAGGCTCATTCAGGTCAAAAATAAACCAGTTGGGAATTTGAAAACGCAGCAGAAATTTTGGAAGGGACAAAGAAAATATTAAACAAGCACATGTATTTTTTTTTTAAATATATTATTATTAATCTTTTTATATTTTATAAATAACAATCAAATAATCTTTCTTGTCACAAGTTGGCTTACATTAACACTGCCATAAAGTTACTGTGAAAAGCCCCTAGGAGCCACATACCAGCACCTATTCGGGTAAACTGAGGGAGAATTCAAAATGTCCAAATTACCTAGCAGCAAGTTTTTCGGGACTTGTGGGAGGAAACCGGAGCACCCGGAAAACCCACGCAGACACTGGGAGAACGTGCAGATTCCGCGCAGACAGTGACCCAAACTGGGAATCGAACCCGGGACCCTAGCCTCCGTTAACAAGGAAGTCGAGGATCCAGTTAGATGTGAATTATTATGCAAATAACGTTTGTATATAAAAAATGGTGGGTATTGTTAAAACACAGGAGAACATATTTCTATTCCCTCAACAAGCCAATTAAATGTAATAAGACGGTATGAGTTGAGTGGCAATATTCTGTTCAATGCAGTTCAAATTGGTCCTTTTTAATGTCGAAGTAGAAGAGTTAGCAACATGGAGGCCTGCCGCACAGTACATTTAATGCCACTTTAGGGTCAGGTTATTTAGGAACTGTGGATGTTTATGCTGTAATGGCCTATGTAAGACGTATTTACTCTTGTTCTTCAGTGTGGCTTCAGCTCTGCATTCAGAAAACCATGACCGATATGAACGTCTCACTTCAGTGTCGAGCTCCGTTGACTATGATCAGCGAGATAATGTAAGTAATTTTGCTTTTTCTAGAAATAGATCAACAGGAAATATGGTATGTCACTTGGTGCCACAAAACTGATTGTTGTTTAATTTATATTGCACCTCTCATAAAATCTTATAAAATTCTAACAGCATTAGGCCGGGTAGATTCAGAAAGAATGTTCCTTGTGGTGGGGGGAGTCCAGAACTGGGGTTCATAGTTTGAGAATAAGGGGTTGTAAACTGAGATGTAGAACTGAGGTGAGGAGAAATTTCTTCACCTAGAGAGTGGTGAATCTGTGGAATTCACTACCACAAAAAATAGTTGAAGCCAAAATGTTGTGTAATTTCAAGAAGGGATTAGATATAGCTCTTGTGGATCAATGGATATGGGGGAAGAGTGAGATCAGGCTATTGAATTTGATCAGCCATGATGATGAATGGCGGAGCAGGTTCGAAGGGCCGAATGACCACCTCCTCTTCTATTTTCTACGCCCGTCTCTATGTATGTTTCAACCTAGAACATCCCAAGATGGTTTATCTGAGCTTAATGCGACAAATATTGAAACTGAGCCAAAGAAAGGGGACATTTGGACATGTAACTAAATACTTAGTGCAAACATTGGAGGGAGATGCAGTTATGAGAGCAAATTCGAGAGAAATGGGCGGAATTCTCCGCTCCCCATGCCGGGTGGCAGAATCGCGGGAGGGCCGAGCGAGTCACGACAAGCCGCCCTGGCACCCCCCGCGATTCTCCCCCCACCCCCCACCCCGCTCGGATGAATCGGCGCGCGCCGTTTTTCACGCCAACCGGCGAATCTCCGGCCCAGATGGGCCGAGCAGCCTGACGTTCCCAACCGGTTCACGACGGCGGAAACCACACCTGGTTGCTGCCGTCGTGAACATGGCGCCAAATCTTCGTTTGTGGCTTGTGGGGGGCGGAGAGGGGAGTGAGCACCACGGCCGTGCTCGGGAGGGGACTGGCCCGCGATCGGTGCCCACCGATCGTCGGGCCGGTGTCTCCAAGAGACGCACTCTTTCCCCTCCGCTGCCCCGCAAGATCAAGCCGCCACGCCTTGTAGGGCAGCGGAGGGGAAGACGGCAACCGCGCATGCGTGGGTTGGAGCCGTCGTGATGTCAGCCGTGCATGCGCGGGTTGGAGCCGGCCAACCTGCGCATGCGCGGCTGACGTCACTTAGGCGCCACCGTCGCGTCATTCTCAGCGCGCCGCCTTGACGCAAGCGTCAAGGCCCGGCAGCCGAGATTTACGGAGTGCCGCTCCTAGCCCCCTGGGGTGGGATGAATAGGGTGTGAGGAGCGGCCTCCGAGGCCATCGTGAAACTCGGCCGAGTTCACGACGGCCTCTCCAATGCCGCACGGGAGCGGAGAATTCCGCCCATGGTGCTTCACAAGAGGGAACTGTTTGCAATATCAATTAACATGGGGAGCCAGGAATTTAAATTGTCACATCACTATTTTGGTAAGAATAGAGTTAAGTTGCTGGAAGTAAGTCAAGATGAGCTTTGCAACGGGGAGAAAGATAAAAAATCCTGACTAGCACACTGGGGAACCTTGGGGAAAGCTTGGGTAGGTGGGCAAGGAGAAAGGAGTTTGCGGCTGAGGCACTTGAACAGATCAATCTTAATGACAAAAGAAGTCCATGAGATCCTCGTAGTTGTTGGGCATGGCTCCCCAGCCACACACCCATCCCCAGCCTATCAGCAAACCTCTCCTTAAACCCCTTCATACTCTGCACCCTCCAACCTCATGTCCTCACGACGAAGCAAGACTGGGAGCTGTCAATTGTTACAAAACTATTGTAAGCGTTGGCTGATGGCGAGACCATTGGGGGTTTGAAAGCATTGTCATAAGTGACTTGGCAGTGTTCCCTTTCGAAGGCTGGTGGAGGTTATGAGTGGCAAGGGATTCAATGATCAGCTATGGCCTTCTCATTGAAAGACTATGGAAGATGGGATGGTAATGAATATGGGTGGGAGAGTTTATATGTAATGAATGGTTAACAAAGAGCAGTGAACTCTGAGGAAAAAAGCCAGATTAGATTGAGATCATTGAGGATGCAAAATCACTTGGTGTGGGAGTTGAAAGAGGAAAGGAATTATATCTTGGTGAGAAACTTGAGTTAGGGAAATAAAGAAGATTTTAACATGATATGCTGCACTAAGGCGAAGAAGCTGTCAGAGGAATAAGGAGATAAACAAAGCTGAGTACATAAATCTCCTGGCCTGCAAGCTCCTTAAGTGTTGCCTTTTTGAGGAGATTAGTAATTATATTTTTTTACCAAAACTGCTAACTCAGTGGTAATTATAGTCTTATATTTCCCCAATCTTCTTCCTACTCCAGGAATCGAAAAGGCTTTTTCTAGGGTAGATTTCCTCAGGCTTTCCGATATCTTCCCATTTAGTCAAATGTCTAGACTGAATGACGGTGAGCTGCTCTATTTTTGAGGGATAACTTGAAGCTCATTCTTACCTTTACCTACCGCCCCCACAAACCCATTTTGTGATCATTTCTCTCCTTTTTCCAGTGTACACCTGAACTCCGTATTTGTGGACAAGTCAGTAGATGGTATTGAACTAAAATGAAAAAATGAAATGAAAATCGCTTATTGTCACAATTAGGCTTCAAATGAAGTTAGTGTGAAAAGCCCCTAGTCGCCACATTCCAGCGCCTGTTCGGGGAGGCTGGTACAGGAATTGAACCGTGCTGCTGGACTGCCTTGGTCTGCTTTCAAAGCCAGCTCTTTAACCCTGTGCTAAACTAGACCAGTAGTAGCCATTTCCATTGTAAGCATTGCTGAAAGGGGCCCCAAGAAATAGTTGCTGCCTGATGAGGATACTGACAGACGTCAAAGTACCCAGTCTCAGTATGCCCTGCTCTTCTAGCCACTGTCGTGGACTTTCACGACAGTAAAATTGATCTAGTTGGATCCAAGTCAGATCCGTGAGGATCACTGCAATAATGAAGCAAGGCTGTGATATGTCCTTTGACAATTGCAACCATTTTCCGTTGTAATTTATGACTCCCAACTGCTGTCAAGAGCGTTTCTCTTTCACCCCACAGACCTTAGTATTGCTGGGTTCCGTATCAAGTCATAATAGGTCAAATGCGAAACTTGATGTTCAAGGCATCTACTCTCATCTCTCTTGGAGTTCATTTTGTGTATTTGTATCCTGATCGTGATGAGTTTGGAACTAAGTGGTCCTAGCAGAACGTAACTCAGTACCATTAAGCAGCTTATTTTGGGTAATGCTGTTTGATGACACAATTGATGAATCCTATTACTGTGGTTGATAGTTGGGGGATAGGGGGTTGAAGGTGGGTCTGGTGGAACAAGCAGAATAATAATGCAGTAATTAGACTGGGATAGAACATTCTTGAATAGGACAAACAAGGGTAATCTTCCACATTTTTGTGACTGTGGAAACCGTTTGGCTCAATGAGTGGCTAGCTCTGGTTCACAAGTCTTCAGCAATTATAGCCAGGTTACTGTCAGAGCTCATGGGCGGGATTCTGCATTTCTGGGAAGACAGTGCTGATGCCAATACAGGATTCGTGGACTTTCACGACAGTAAAACTGGCGCCATACCTAGATTGATTCGGCAACTTTGGAGGGGCTAGCACCGGTGCCACGTGGAACACAATCTATTCCAATGAAAAACGGTGTGGGTTTCGCTGGGTCCATGAGTGACACTCTGAATACTGACAAGCTGCAGCTGCATATACACATAACAATCCCCACATACTCATCCCAGTCAACAAGGTGGTACTGGTTGTGCGGGAGCGCACCTATACAGCTGATGGGTTGGCTGGGGCCAGATGGCACCTATGGGGGTGGCCTGCGGGATACCTTTACGACCCGTAGCCCTAAGTTCACAATGGGCTGTTAGCGGTGTATGCAGCTGCATGGCTGCCTTGTCGGCTGCGGTAATGGTGTTCTGTGCCCATCCACCCCGGCCCCACAGCTCACCTCCTAGTCAGCCCCCGCTACTCCCCCCGGCCAGCGGCATAGCTGTCATCAAACTATTGTGACGTTGGACACTTTCCATACCCCCTCTCTCTCCTCAGTAGCCATGACACTGGTTTCATGGTTTTTAAAAGCACAAGTGAACCACGCCGTTGGGAACTCAGTCCATCGGAGGCAGAGCATCGCGGAGGCCCTGGCCCACTAATAGCATGCAAACGGTGTTTACTGTACGTGTGTTCCGACCGCATTGACACCACTGTCGAGGTGACAGAGAATTGCGATTTGGCGTCAAATCGGCACCAGCCGTGATTTTAGTGTCAGAATCTATTCTTCCCCCAATCGCATTTCACGATTTTGCCATCAGCCAATGGAGCATCTCGTCCCATATCTTTGTGTCCTTTGCACTCAGCACTTAATGTATCCAAAATTGAGCACTGGCTGGGCCAGAAGATGGAGACCTTGGAAGTAGTTCAAGTAGACTGTTCCACTGAGCACATTTAGCAAATATCTTGGCCTTTTTTTACATTCCATGGGCTACAACCTGGTTAAAGATGGTTATGGTCCATTTTTTGTCCCAAAGAAGTAAAATGGAGCCTTCAGCTAAGGAAGGTACGATTGAGGCCACTGATGCAGAGGGCAGGTTGTTGTGAGACAACTTATGCCCTTCTATAAAGGGAAGAATGAAGGGATATGAGGCATTGACAATTTTCTGAAAGGAGCCTCAATTAGCTTTTTCATGTGCCAAAAAATGGCAATACAAGATTACCATATTGGAACATATGATGACCTGCTCAGACTAGCGTCAACTGTTCTTTTTGCATCTATTATAACTCTAAAGTACTTAAGTTTAGACTGCTTTTCAAAGTCTATTAGAAGTGTGGTACTGGGTTATTCTACATCTCAAGGACACAATACCAATCTGATGATAGAACAAAGTGCAGATCCTTTTTATAGACCCTACCAAGGTCTTAGATGAACTATTTAATGCTGATCATCCAGAGAACAAAGATTAGTCTGGTGACTTCCGTGCATATCTAGCTAAACTGTTTTCATTATTGTGTCGGAAGCTCTTTTGGGGGAGTTGGAATGGAGCACAATGTATTTTAAATTTACTTTTTTAATTGTATTCTCGAGTTTCCTGGAATTTTAAGTATTTTAGGAGTGAATTTTTATAAAGCCTTTTTTCCTTCCCCAGTTCTACCTCCGGAAGTGTCAGTTTGCAGACTAGGATTATAGTTGTATAGATATAGGCTGCCTTCACTCATTTCTCATTGTTGTTGATGTTTCTCTGCCCACACCTAGTAATGCAAATGGTTGTGTTTCATGTGTTCCCATAGTGAGGTTTTCTCCTGGAATAGGTAATTTGCCTGTTGCCAGAGGCTTATAGCTTGAGGGGTGTCACTCCACATCATGGCTGACCAGGGGTGTCTCCCACTCTTACATTGGCGATTTGAAGGATTTTTCAGGTTAATACACAACCTGTTGGCCAGATTAAGAATGCCTTCCTCAGCCATCAGGTCCTGGAGTGGGACTGGAGCACAGAGTTTCTGGCTTAGAGGCAGGGATGCTACCCACTGCACCATGAAACCGCCACTCATTCTTCATGCAAAAGCCTTATTAAAGTAGAAGACAATCCAATCCCATTTATAATTATCAGGAGCAGGAACCAATCCAAACATGTTTTTATTTTCCCTATTCGGGAGAACTGCCAATAGTAATTCAGGCACCGCCACCTAGTTGATCACCTTATTTGGTCCAGACTCTAGATCAAACAGAAATGTCTTCCTGGTATTTATAACTTTGAAGTAGAGACTTTGCCACTTAAACCATCAAGATACTGGGGAATATTTTAAAATAAATTTAGAATACACAATTATTTTTGGGTTGTGGGGGACCCACACAGACATTGGGAGAATGTGCAAACTTCACACAGACAGTGACTCGGGGCTGGGATCGAACCTGGGTCCTCGGCGCCGTGAGGCAGCAGTGCTAACTACTCCATCACCGTGCTGCCTGACTGGTGAAATTTTAAATCGTGGAAAATCATTAGCTAGTTGCAAACTGTTAAAAAGAAAGACTTGCCTTCATAGAGCACTTTTAATGTCCAGTGGATGTCCCACAGCACTTTACAGCCAACTGAGTATGTACTTTTTAAAGTGTGTTCATGGCTGGGCACTAGGGATAATTCATTTGCTTTTTTATTTCCAAATGTGAGGGCACATGGGGCTTTGGAATGACATCTCATCCAAAAGCACCTCCAGCAGTGCAGCACTTAACTGGCATGCCGGCCTAGACTGTGCGTTCAAATCCGAGTGGCAGAAATGCCTGTGTGAAGTCCATGGCAGAGAAGCTCAAGATCCTTTGTTGTATCCAAGATGACATGATGTGGTTACCTTATCCAAAATGCAATGATGGTCTTTGTGATGTTCTTGTGCAGCACAGAAACATCACGAGTCTCTGTCTTTGCTGCAAGTGCTAAAGCTTTGGAGCAGGATTCAAACGACATTCGGACTAGAGCAAAGGTGCTAACGACTGATCCATGGGGCTGGCATACAATGTTAAGCATTTTCCTCCTTTCTCCCACATAATTTACGTTCTCCTTTATCTCCTTGACTCTCAATAGTGGGTGGAATAACAAGTCTCCAGATTCCCATCCACTTGACCATCCAACACACAACACCAATGTCAGTAGGCACAGCAGCACAGTGGTTAGCACAGCGGCTTCACAGCCCCAGGGTCTAAGGTTCGATTCCCGGCCTGGGTCACTGTGCGGAGTCTGCATGTTCTCCCCGTGTCTGCGTGGGTTTCCTCCGGGTGCTCCGGATTCCTCCCGCAAGTCCCGAAAGACGTGCTTGTTCGGTAATTTGGACATTCTGAATTCTCCCTCTGTGTACCCGAACAGGCGCTGGAGTGTGGCGACTAGGGGTCTTTCACAGTAACCTTATTTGTGTCAATGTAAGCCTACTTGTGACAATAATAAAGATTAAGGCCATGACAACTTGTTCAACATTCTCAAATTTTGGCTCTGTCCAGTTAGGGCTCACTGAATAGTGACAGGAAAAGAGGCCCTGACGCACTCTGACCCTTCAGCTTAAAGATGATGCTAATTTTAGCAATCTAGGCAGAACGGCAGTTAATTTTATGAGACCGGAGATTGAACCTGTACCTTGCCTGTTTCAAAGCCAAATAGCTCAGGACCATAAAGTATGAGTCACATTTATTCAATCATTGCAGATAATCTCATAAAAATTAGTTCGCCAAATAATCCCTACAGTGCAGGAAGAGGCCATTCGGCCCATCGATTCTGCATCAACTCTTCGAAAGCACACCCTATCTAGACCCACTCCCCCACCCAGTCCCAGTAACCCCATCTAAACTGCATATTTGTGGACTTTGGGAGGAAACCGGAGCACCCGGAGGAAACCCATGTAGACATTGGGAGAACATGCAAACTCCACACAGTCAGTCACCCAAGGCTGGAATCTAACTCGGGTTCCTGCCGCTTGGAGGCAGCAGTGCTAACCACTGTGCCGCCATCTGTGGCCTTTCTAATCTGCCTTTTTCAAAGGAGGTCTGTTTGCTGAAGAGTTTCCTCAACCATATTTTTCATAGGATGTGGGCATTGCTGTCTAGGCCAGCATTTACTACCTACCCTAATTACCATTGAGATGGTGATGTGATGGAGTCTTGAACCACCACAGTTCATCAGTGTAGGAATACCCACAGTTAGGAAGGGAGTTCTAGGATGTTGACTCCGCAGCAGTGAAGGAATGGCAGATATCATTCCAGGTCAGACTGTTGTGTGGCTTGGAGGAGAATGTGGCGACTAGGGGTTTTTCACAGTAACTTCATTGAAGCCTACTTGTGACAATAAGCAATTTTCATTTCATTACAGAAAGTAATTGCCAGACACTTGTGTGGCACAAATGTTACTTGCCACATATCAGCCCCAGGCTTTGTCTATTGCATGCTGTTTCTGCTGTTGCCGTGCCAGATTGACACATTTTTAGGTATGTCTGCCTCTGCTCCCAGCAAGCCTTCCTGCACTTTTTATTGAACCAGGTTTGATCCTCTGGCCTGATGGAAATGGTAGTCAAGGGTTTCTGCTGCTGCGCCTCAGAGATGCCCAATTTTGAGTTGCAAGATCTGTTTGGAATCTATCCGATTTAGCACAGTGGGATTGCCACAGGACACAATGGATGGGACTTTGTCTCATAAGGACTGTGCAGTGGTCACTTCTACCAGTGCTGTCATAGACACGTATCTTTAAATTATCAGACACTTCAATCAGTTTATTATTAAAATGTTTGACCCAGGTGCCCTTATTTGTGACTAGATGAACAAAGGACAAATGCAGGTTCATGATTAAACCCACATTTATTCCCAAAGACAATAAAACAGGTATTCTCTCCAAATTATCCCAATAGGGCAGCATGGTAGCACAAGTGGCTAGCACTGTGGCTTCACAGCGCCGGGGTCCCAGGTTCGATTCCCACCCACCCCCCCCCCCACCCCCGGTCACTGTCTGTGCTGAGTCTGCACGTTCTCCCCATGTCTGCGTGGGTTTCCTCCAGTTGCTCCAGTTTCCTCCCACAGTCCAGCAACGTGCAGGTTTGGTGGATTGGCCATGCTAAATTGCACTTGGTGTCCAAAAAGGTTAGGAGGGGTTATTGGGTTATGGAGATAGTGTGGAAGTGAGGGTTTAAGTGGGTCGGTGCAGACTCGATGGACCGAATGGCCTCCTTCTGCACTGTATGTTCCATAATATGCCCAAGATTCTAATACTACCCTTGCTGATGAACTTGATCGAGCTGTGGGTCTAATCCTCTGAGCCTCCGTCGTCTCAGAGACCTCGTCTGAAAAAGTTGGTCTCCCACCACTCTTCCGTCCATTTTCTGGTCCGTGTTGAATCTTCTCTGTTGCCTCTGTCGAGTCTTTGCTGGGGAGGGTCCCTGGATGTCTTGTTCTTATCCCCCTCTCGTGCACTTCCAGAGGTTTCTCTGGCCTCAGCAGGTCTTTGGGTGGGGTTGCAACATCCAATGGAATTGCCAATTGCAATTCTGCAGGACACCAGGAACAACCCCCGGGGTCCATCCTTGGATGCATTGTCTGCACACAACCCTAACCCATATAAGATAATGGCAGGAAAGTCTATCTTCATCTGGGCATTTCACACCAAGCTATCCGTTTGAATAGGGCCGATTTTCTTCCAATTTCCTGTTTACAGTACAGGCTCAGACTTGCCGTGGCTGTCTATCTCTGACAAGTATTTGGGTGTTTGGCTTCTCCCATAAGGCCTGTCTGTGGTTTTATTTCTTAATTTAAAATGTCCAATTCTGTATCGGGCCTGAGATTCAGGCCGTTGGCCATTTTACCTCAGACAGATGCATTGTGACAGTTGGACCGGTGAAGATGAGGTCAAGTAAGTTTTCCTCTCTGGTTGGCTCCCTTGCCACCCGTTGTAGTTGTGTCCTTTAGCACTGTGCTAGCTCAGTCAGTAGTGATGTTATCGAGCCACTCTTGCTCATGGACTTTAAAGACCCCACTCAGAGTAAATTCTGTGCTCTAGCCATCCTCGGTTTTTCCTCCAAATTGTTTTTCAGCATGGAGGAGCACTGGTACATCAGCTGAGGTGGGATGTTGAGGGTCCCACGGCAACTCCCTCCCAACTGTATACCACTGTCATCACCTCTGCTAACGGTTGGTGGAACAGCACATAGCCACGGGTGATAATTGTATTGTCTAGGGCATTGTGTGTAAGGTGTAATTCTATGAGTGTGACGATGTCAAGATGCTGCTTGACTAGTCTGTGGGACAGCTCTCCCAATTTTGGCACAAGCCAAGATGCTAGTAAGGAGGATTTTGCAGGGTTAACAGAGTTGAGGGTGCCTCATCGTTTCTGGTGCCTAGGTCCATGCAGGTGGTAAGTCTGGTTTCATTCCTTTTAAATTTCATAGCAGTTGGCTCGCTAGGCAATTTCAAAAGGCATCCAAGAGTCAACCACATTGGTCTGGAGTCGCCTGTGGGCTAGACCAGGCAGATTTCCTTCCTTAAAGTACATTAGTGAACCAAATGGAATTTCACCACAATCAACAATGGCTTCGTGGTCACCATTAGAGTAGCTTTTAATTCTGGATTTATTATTAATTGAATGCTGAACCTCTGTAATAACCAGAGCCTGAGCCTCTGGAATACTAGTTTAGTGACATATTACTACTACGCCACTGCTTGCAGGATGTTATGTTGGATAGACCTGTAAAACAGCATTTAAAACATGCAAATTAAAGATCAGGGTAAAACCACATCATTATTACAGACTTTACAAAAACCTTTGCATCAGATGACCAATACCCTTTGGTTATCTTGTGATGGGATGGGCTAAGACAGCATTTCTGAAACTTTTTTGCCTGGGACCCATTTTTACCAACCGGCCGACCTTCGCAGCCCATGCTGGCCGACCTTTGCGGCCCATGCCGGTGTGTGTTGTGAAGAGTTGTATGATGCATCAAGTCTGTGCTCCCGTTAATCTGCGCACATTTTAAATTGCTGATAATGGATCTTAGTCTTTGATTTTGGGTTAATACACCAATGCGATATCAGTGCATGAGCAACTCTTTCCAAATCTCGGCCTTCAAAATTCAAATGTTACAAACTTCTGATAAAGAAGTAAGTGCCAATTGAAATTGGTTGCCTGGGTCTTGTGGTCTAGGTTGCGAGGATGCAGGAGGGATGTTTTACCCATGATCTGTAGTTTGGACAATCGCTGCTCTGTAACTGATTTACAGGAAATACAGAATGTAATTTCCTATGCTAATTAGTGGGTTGTATCTTCTCTCCTTGCTATAACTACGATATACAGTCTCTAATTCAAAACTGCTGTCAGGTTCCAGTGCAATTTAACCTCAAAGAGCAGGATATAACACTAAGTAGAGTATTTGGGGGATATTGGGGGCTGGCGGGTGGGTCTGTCTTCCTGAGATCTAACAGTAGTCTAAGGATTTTAAAATTAATTGTGAACCTCTCAAAAACTTGTTTGAACAAAACAGTTGACTCTCCTTGGCTTGTCCATCGTTCTCCCCGTGTCTGCGTGGGTTTCCTCCGGGTGCTCCGGTTTCCTCCCACAGTCCAAAGATGTGCAGGTTAGGGTGGATTGGCCATGATAAATTGCCCTTAGTGTCCAAAATTGCCCTTAGTGTTGGGTGGGGGTTACTGGGTTATGGGGATAGGGTGGAGGTGTTGACCTCGGGTAGGGTGCTCTTTCCAAGAGCCGGTGCAGACTCGATGGGCCGAATGGCCTCCTTCTGCACTGTAAATTCTTATGATCCAATACAATCGGTAACCTTAACCCGACCTGGTATCCCGCAGTGAAACTGTCTTTTGAATAAAACTAGGATTTTTGCTTCACTCTAGTTTCATGTGTAGATTTTGTGTGAAGTTTTTCTTCCTCACATCTTTCCTAAATTGTCAGTTCATCGTTTCAGTCCAAACTCCCTAGTTCATTAGTATTCTGGTTTACATGATTATTAGTGCTGTGGTTTTACATTACACATACTGTTTAATATCTTTATTTGCCTGCATTAGGCTCTTTCTTAATCACCTAAAGTGATGTAAAGGCACGCTATAGTATTTTGTTTCCCCCACAAAACATAATTGTTTGACAGCAGGGATAATTTTTTGTACTCTTCTTGTTCTCCATAGCTTTTTCTCTTTCTCATTCTGGATATGAGCTGGTCAGAGCATTTGCATGCTATCTTAACTTGTGTTGAACTGATCTGGTAATTTAACCATCTGTTTAATTTGCTGCCTGTTTGAATGTCAATTCTTCCCATTCCCAAATTCCTTTCCATTTTACCTTGAGCTGTATCTATCTACACCATTCACAGGTTACTGTGAATTTTTTATTCTCCCATGTGAACCTCACTGGTAAGGCTGACATTTGTTGCCCATTTTAATTATCTCGAGAATTCGAATCACAGGAGAGGCCCTTTGGCCCATCGAGTCTGCACTGAGACATGAAACATAACTGACCTACCGAGCTAATCCCATTTGTCAGCACTTGGCCCATAGCCTTGAATGTTGTGATGTGCCAAGTGCTGATCCAGCTATGTGTTAAAGGATGCGAGGCAATACGCCCATTCTCCCAGGCAGTGCATTCCAGACTGTCACCACCCTCTGAGTTTGTCCTCACATCCCTCCTAAACTTTCCACCCCTCACCTTCAACTTGTTTTCCCTCATGACTGACCCTTCAACTAAGGGGAAGAGCTGCTCCCTATCTACCCCGTCCATGTCCCTCATAATCTTGTCCATCTCGATCAGGTCGCCCCTCAGTCTTCTGTGCACCAATGGAAACAGCCCAAACCTATCCAACCTCTTTTCATAACTTAAATGTTCCATCCCAGACAACATCCTGGTGAATCTCCTCTGCACCCCCTCCAGTGTAATCACATCCTTCCTGTAATGTGGCGACCAGAACTACACCCAGTTTTCAGCTGTGGCCTCACCAAAGTTTTATACAGCTTCAACATGACCTCCCTGCTTTTGTAATCTATGCCTTGATTGATTTTTAAAAAATAATAAATTTAAAGTACGCAATTATTTTTTTTCCAAAGATAAGGGGCAATTTAGTGTGTCCAATCCACCTACCCTGCACATCTTTGGGTTGTGGGGGTGAAATGCACACAGACACGGAGAGAATGTGCAAACTCCACACAGACAGTGACCTAGGGCCTGGATCGAATCTGAGTCCTCAGCGCCGTGAGGCAGCAGTGCTAACCACTGCGCCAATGTGCCGCCCTCGTGCCTTGATTGATAAAGACATGTGTCGTTCATTAAATACTTCCTTGTCAAATTGTCAAAGGTGGGAGTGAGCTGCTTTCTTGAATCTCTGTAGCCCATCTACAATGCTATTTGGAGGTAATTCTTAGTTATTGACCCAGTGCAGTGTAGGAACAATGATGGTTCTCAGTAAAATGGTATGTAACTTGGAGAGGAACTTGCAGGCAGTGATGTTCTCATGCATTTGCTACCTTTGCCCTTCTAAGTACATGGCATCAAAGGTTCCACCAAAGGAGTTCCTGTCGTGCATTATGTATATGATACACACTGCTGCCACTGTGCCAGTGTTGGAGGGAGTGAATGTTTAAGGTGGTAGACGGGGTGCAGGCGGCTTTGACTTTGATGGTAACAAACTTCTTGAGTGTTGTTGGAGTTGCACTCATCCAACCAAGTAGGGAGTATTCAATCACACTCCCGTCTTGTGCCTTGCTGTTGATGAACAGGGTTCAGGGAGTTAGGTGATGAATTACTCACTGCAGAATTCCCAGCCGTTAAACTGCCCTTGTAACCCATAAGGTTCGTCCAGTTCAGTTTCTGATCAATGGTAATCCCCGGGATGTTAATAGCGGGAGATTCAGTGATGGTAATGCCATTGAATGACCAGGGGCGATGGTTAGATTCTATTTTGTTGGAGATGGTCATCGCCTGACACTAGTGTAGCACAAATGTTTGTTGCCACTTATCAGCCTACCCATAAATGTTGTCCAGGTCTTGCTGCATGTCGATATGGACTGCTTCAGTATCTCAGAGAAGTCGTGAATGGCGCTGAACATAGCACAACAAATAGGAGCAAGTGTAAACGATAACCCCCATCGAGCCTGCTCCATCATTCAGTACAATCATGGCTGATTTTGAGCTTTAACTCCACTTTCCATCTGCTCCCTGAAAGACCAAGAATCTGACTATCGCAGCTTTAAATGTTTTCGAAGATCAAGCATCGCTCAACACTCTGGAGTAGACCATTCCACAGATTCACCACCCATTTTGAATGAAGTCATTTTTCATCTAAATGATCAGCCACTTATCCTGCTTGTGTTTTAAATTCCCCAAACAGTGGAAACAATCTCTGCTTCTACCATTTCAAGCCCTGTCAAAATGTTGTAAATGTAATTAGATCGGCTCTCATTCTTATACACGGCAGAGAATATCAGCCCAATTCATTCAGCCTCACCTCATAGGTCAACCCCCTCATCCCAGGGGTCCAATTTAGTAAACGCTTGCATACTGCCCCAATGTAAGTATGTCCTTTCTTACATGAAATGAAATGAAAATCACTTGTTGTCACAAGTAGGCTCCAAATGAAGTTACTGTGAAAAGCCCCTAGTCACCACATTCCGGCGCCTGTTCAGGGAGGCTGGTACGGGAATTGAACCCACGTTGCTGGCCTGCCATGGTCTGCTTTAAAAGCCAGCTATTTGGAACAGGAGGAGGCCCATTCAGCCCCTCTCCAGCCTGTTACACAGGAACAGGAGGTGGCCCATTGAGTCCCGCTGCTGGCCTGCCATGGGCTGCTTTAAAAGCCAGCTATTTAGCCCTGTGCTAAACCAACCCATGTGAAGACCAAAACTCTACACATTGTTCCACAAAACCCTCTGCAATCTCATTAAGGCTCCTTTATTTTTGTATCCCAGACCCCTTGCAATGAGGGCCAACATGTTATTTTCCTTCCTAGTTGTCCACTGCACCTGCATGTTAACTTTGTGTTCCTTGTAACAGAACACTAAATCTCTTTGAATATCAACCCTTACAAATTTCACATCTTTTAAAAAATATTTTGCTTTTATTTTCTTACGACCAAAGTGAGTTACTTCATAATTCACAAATTATATTCTCTGCTATCTTGTTGGCCACCTGCTTAATCTGTCTATAGATTTTTGCAGCTTGTGTCCTCCCTGCAGCCCATCTCTCCACCTAGCTTGGTATCATCAGAAAACTTAGATATATTACTCTGTTAATTTATCCAAGTCATTAATGTAGATCGTGAATAGCTGAAGGCCCAATACTGATCCTTGTGGTAATATTGATTTCTTTCTAACTCCAATCCCCATTTATGCCCATTTTCAGCTTTCTATCTGTTAATCAATGCTCTATCCATGCAAATATATTATCCTGAACTCCCTGAGCCCTTATCTTAACTTTTTTGTGGTATTTTATTGAATGCCTTTTGGAAATTCAGGTTCTCTTTATTTATCCGACTAGCTATAAGCATCAAAAAACTCTAATAAATTTGTCAGACAGAATTTCCCTTCAGAAAAACCATGTTGACTTCTAATCAGACTGTGCTTTGCACAACATTATGCAGTCATCACAATTCAGAGCTTATAATGGAAGGCAGCTGAAGATGACAGTCTCCTGAGGAACTTCTGCAGTAATGTCCTAGGATGAGATTGACCTCCAAAAGTCACAACAATCTTCCTTTTGTGCAAGGTTTGACTCCAACCAGTGAATTCTCCACCCCCGATTCCCATAGATTCCACTCCTTATTGCCGCACTCAGTAAAATGATGTCAAGGGAAGTCGCACTCGCCTCACCTCTGGTATTCAGCTCTTTTGTCCGTGTGGCCCTAGCTGAATCCAAACTGAGTGTCATTGAGCAGGTTCTTGCTTTGCAAGTGTAAATTAATAGCGCTATAGATGACTACTTACAGCAATTGTTTGAAAATGGACTGATGGTGCAGTGATGGCCAGATTAGATTTGTTCTGTTTGTGGACAGGACCTGGGTAATTCACCCTATTGCTGTGTAGATGCCAGTGTTCTGGCTATACTGGAACAGCGTGGCGAGGGGCGCAACTAGTTCTGGCACACATGTCTTCGGTACATCACGTGAGGTGAATCAAATTGGCTGAAGACTGACAGATGCTGGGAACCTCAGGAGGAGGCCAAGATAGATCTTCCACTATACACTTGCGGCTGAAGGTGGTTGCAAATGCTTCAGCCTTGTCTTTTGCACGAATGTGCTGGGCTTTGTGAGGGTCTTTCCTGTTGATTCCCTTCTTTCTCTTTTATTTTATCTGTTATCATTTTGATCCATGGATGCTTAGTGGACTTGTACCTTTGAGTCGAGCAGGGATTCAAAAGTTACAAAAAAGAACTCTGCTAGTTTTGTACAGCAGATCTTTTCAGCACCTGAGAGATCGGTGGGACCTGGTTAGATTGGTTGGCTGATGGCCAACCAATTGGCCAAAAGGCCGTATTCTGCACAGTAACAGGCAGTGATTGGGTCCTGCCTGAGTGGGATGATTTTCAGAGAGTCTGGGGAAACACAGTTGGACACCCAGGGGGAATGACTTGCTCTCGCTCAACAAAGACACATGGTCTATAGACCAGTGAGCCTTACTTCTGTTGTGGGAAAAGTCTTGGAAAGGTTTATAAGAGATAGGATGTATAATCATCTGGAAAGGAATAATTTGATCAGAGATAGTCAACATGGTTTTGTGACGGGTAGGTCGTGCCTCACAAACCTCATTGAGTTCATCGAGAAGGTGACCAAACAGGTGGATGAGGGTAAAGCAGTTGATGTGGTGTATATGGATTTCAGTAAAACGTTTGATAAGGCTCCCCATGGCAGGCTATTGCAGAAAATACAGAGGCATGGGATTCAGGGTGATTTAGCAGTTTGGATCAGAAATTGGCTAGCTGATAGAAGACAAAGGGTGGTGGTTGATGGGAAATGTTCTGAGTGGTGTCCAGTTACTAGTGGTGTACCACAAGGATCTGTTTTGGGGCCTCTGCTGTTTGTCATTTTTATAAATGACCAGGAGGAGGGCATAGAAGGATGGGTGAGTAAATTTGCAGATGACACTAAAGTCGGTGGAGTTGTGGACAGTGCAGAAGGATGTTACAAGTTACAGAGGGACATAGATAAGCTACAGAGCTGGGCTGACAGGTGGCAAATGGAGTTTAATGCAGAAAAGTGTAGGGTGATTCATTTTGGAAGGAATAACAGGAAGACAGAGTACTCGGCTAATGGTAAGATTCTTGGTAGTGTGGACGAGCAGAGAGATCTCTGTGTCCATGTCCATAGATCCCTGAAAGTTGCCACCCAGGTTGAGAGGGTTGTTAAGAAGGCGTACAGTGTGTTAGCTTTTATTGGTAGAGGAATTGAGTTTCGGAGCCATGAGGTCATGTTGCAGTTGTACAAAACTCTGGTGCGGCCGCATTTGGAGTACTGCATGCAGTTCTGGTCGCCGCATTATAGGAAGGATGTGGAAGCATTGGAAAGGGTACAGAGGAGACTTGCAAGGATGTTGCCTGGTATGGAGGGAAGATCTTACGAGGAAAGGCTGAGGGACTTGAGGCTGTTTTCGTTAGAGAGAAGACGGTTAAGAGGTGACTTAATTGAGGCATACAAGATGATCAGAGGATTAGGTAGGGTGGACATTGAGAGCCTTTTTCCTCAGATGGTAATGTCCAGCACGAGGGGACATAGCTTTAAATTGAGGGGAGATAGATATAGGACAGATGTCAGAGGTAGGTTCTTTACTCAGAGAGTAGTAAGGGCGTGGAATGCCCTGCCTGCAACAGTAGTGGACTCGGCAACACTAAACGCATTCAAATGGTCATTGGATAGACATATGGACGATAAGGGAATAGTGTGGATGGGCTTTAGAGGGGTTTCACAGGTCGATGCAACATCGAGGGCCGTTCTGCACTGTTGGGATTCTATGGTTCTATTTGCTGCATATTTAATTATAATTACTTTCATTAGTAAACTTAATTGTGCTTAAATTTACCAATCTGGTGACTGTAGTTATTGGGCAGCTAAGGGCCAAAGACTTCAGCTGTTTTTTTTTATAGAATCCCTACAGTGTAGGAGACGACCATTTGGCCCATTGATTCTGCATCCACCCTCTGAAAGACTATTCCACACAACCTAACTTGCCTGTCCCATCCCAATAACCCCTTAACCTAACCTACACCTTTTTTGAACACTTGAGGGGCAATTTAGCATGGCCAATCAACCTAACCTGCGCATCTTCGGACTACGGGAGGAAACCGCAGCGCCCAGAGGAAACCCACGCAGACACGGGGAGAAAATACAAACTCCACACTGTCACCCAAGGCCAGAATGTACATCCTGGTTCAGAGTGCTGGGCTTGAGCAGGTTGACTGCCTGCCTGTTTTCCCAGCAATCTTTGCACAGCTGTGGAAACCAATGAGTCAATGATAACAGTGATGGTGTATACCTTTGTCAACTTTTTTTTTCCATGTTCAAGGATTGTAAACCTCTTGAAATCGGCTGTATAGAAATTGATGGTCAGTGGGAGGATGGGTCAGGTGGTCCAGTGGGGAGGGGGGGTGCAGGTGGTAAGCTGGGTTAGCAGGGGGAGTAGGGGAGGTAAGATGGGTCAAGTGTGTTGGGGGGGGGGGGGGGGGTGGGGGAGTTGGAGTGTGTCTTCTGGGTGCCTCTTGGGTGCAACGGAGGTCAGTAGTTATCGGTGATTAAATTACATCTTTACAGCACCTGATCATATAAATCATCTACAAAGAACTTGCATTTCCACAGCATTTTTCATGACCTCAGGATATCCTGAAGCGGAAAGTGTTGTTACCCCATTGTAGTGTAGGAAACATGGCAGTCAGTTTGCACTCTAAATATCAGACAAATGTAAACCTAGATTAAATGCTCAAGTCTCGAGTGAGTCTTGAATCCACAACCTTCTGACCCGAAGAAATACAGTGAGCAATCGCTTAGACATTCATCACCTTGCAATACAGTGTGATAAGTGGCCTGTCCATGTGTTTTGGTGTTTTGAGGACATAAGGTTAGGGAAGGCAAAACTTTGCTTTTCCATAGAATCCCTATAGTGTAGAAAGAGGCCATTCGGCCCATCAGGTCTGCACCGACCCCTCAATGAACACTCTACCCATGCCCAGTCCCCTGTCCACCCTGCCCTATCCCCATAACCTGGGCACTAAGGGCAGTTTATCATGGCCAATCCACGTAACACGCATATCTTTGGACTGTGGTACGAAACCCATGCAGACATGGGGTGAACCTACCAAACTTCACACAGACAGTGACGTAAGTCCAGAATTGAACCTGGGTGCTTGGCGCTGTGAGGCAGCAGTGCTAGCCACCGTGCCACCCTCATAGTATCATGGATTTGTCAATGCCCATTAAAACCTGGCAGATAGAGCTTCTACTGAATGTCTTATCCAAAGGTGTGATGTCTAGCATGCATGTCAACCTAGATTATGGTCTTAAAACATCGAGTTTAGGGCAGCAAGGTGGCGCAGTGGTTAGCCCTGCTGTCTCACGGCGCCGAGGTCCCAGGTTCGATCCCGGCTCTGGGTCACTGTCCATGTGGAGTTTGCACATTTTCCCTGTGTTTGCGTTGGTTTCGCCCCCCCAACGCAAAGATGTGGCAGAGTAGGTGGGTTTGCCATGCCAGAACAAAGAACAAAGAAAAGTACAGCACAGGAACAGGCCCTTCGGCCCCCCAAGCCCGTGCCGACCATGCTGCCCATCTAAACTAAAATCTTCTACACTTCCTTGGTCCGTATCCCTCTATTCCCATCCTATTCATGTATTTGTCAAGATGCCCCTTAAACGTCACTATCGTCCCTGCTTCCACCACCTCCTCCGGCAGCAAGTTCCAGGCACCCACTACCCCCTGTGTAAAAAGACTTGCCTCGTACATCTCCCCTAAACCTTGCCCCATCGCACTTTAAACCTATGCCCCCTAGTAATTGACCCTTAATTGGAAAAAAATTATTTATTTAATAAAAACATCGAGTGGAGCTTGAACCCATAATTGCCTTATTTCATCAAAGAGTCCTATTTACTTAACTAAACTAACTTGAGCTTAAGATTTGCGGGCACATTTCAACTGCGGGTTGCATAGCTGTCTTCTAAGCTGCTTGTAATCTATCATCTTGTGTCTCAATTTAATTCAAATAACTGATTTCATTCGGCGTCGGCACCTTCTGCGTGGACCGTCTGCTCAGTTGGACCAAATACTTGGTGTCAAAGGTATCCAACAAAAGGACAGGGGTATGCTGCCTGAGCCGAATGTGGTATCTTGGCCGAGATTTTTTAGCTGTACAAAACAAAATCTTGTCACATGGATGCCCCAGCTGTCAGGTAAAGAACGTGTGTCGCTTGAGTTCAGGGTACTGAGAGAAAGAAATGCATTTATTTAGTGCCTTTCATGACCACAGGACATGTTGAAGCACTTTACATCAAAAGTAGAAGTGTCGTTCCCATTGCAATGTAGAAAACAACAGACAATTCTGCATAGCAAGCTCTTACAAACAGCAATGTGATAATTAAATATAGTAATCTTCCCTGCTCTCCTCAAAAGTGGTCCACCTATGAAGGCAGACAGCCTTGGTTTAACTTCTCATCTGAAAAACCTCTGATAGTGCAGCCGTCCCTCACTGAGTCACTGAAGTATCAGTCTTGGTTTTTCTTTCTGGACTCGAGACCTGGAGTGAGACTTGAATCCAGACCTCCTGGTTCAAGAGGTTGGAGTGCTACCAGCTGAACTTTGGCTGATAGTGCAGTGGGGCTGGACAGAGTTTCCAGCAGATTAATCTGTGATTCATGTCAAATAATATTCCCTGATTTGACCGTTTTGTGTTCACAGCCCTGTTCTTGTACATACTCTCACTCACTCATGCACTTGTGTTGGAGCTGGTATTGCATGCCCTCTGCTGGAGTTTTGAGGACATGACATCTGATATTTCCTTGGCGAGTCACCTGAAGATGCAACCTTTTACTGCCTCCAGTATTAATGCAATACTGTGATCTCATGGTCAAAGCTGCGCACTAGGTGTTAAGTCTTGCAATGTGGAGTGTGAAGTAGGAAGAAAGAGAGCAGGAAAACATTTCTGATCAAACACACAAGTGTGAAGGCTTTCTTCCCCTGGCCCTCTTTCCCCTCTTATTCACACATCCCACTCACCTGCCACACATTATATTTACAATCACAGATTGCTCATGGCCTTGTCATATTGGTAGCAACTGTGGGGCAAATTAACTTTGCTTGCGCAGAAAATGGAATGAAGGCAAAACTAAACAAAGTGTGTCTTTGTCACTTTAAGATCATATTGTGATATTGGATGACCATAAAATCTTGACCTGAGGAACACCTGCCTGGATGAGTGCAACTCCAACAACACTCAAAGCTCGACACCATCCAAGACAAAATAGCCCGCTCGATTGCTCCCCGTCGCCCAACCATTCAAACCCTCCACCACTGATGAACAGTGGCAGCCATGTGTACCATCTACAAGATGCACTGCAGGAACTCACCAAGGCTCCACAGGCAGCTCCATCCAACTCCATGACCACTAGCATCTAGAAGGACAAGAGCAGATTCTTGGGGACCCCACCACCTGGAGGTTCCTCTCCAAGTCACTCAACACCCTGTCTTGGAAATATATCGCTGTTCCTTCACTGTCGCTGGGGTAACATCCTGGAACTCCCTCCCAACAGCATAGAGGGTGAACTTACACCTCAGGGACTGCAGTGGTTCAAGAAGGCAGCTCACCACCACCTTCTGAAGGGCAACTAGGGATGGGCAATAAATGCTGGCCTAGCCAGTGACAGCCACATCCCATAAATGAAGAAAAGAAAATGTCAATCAGTTGCAGGCTCAAAGGACATAATACTAAGCAATACACCAAAAGAATGGCATGCAAAACTGTGGTTATCCTGAAACCATTTCCAATACCATAGTTTCCAATACCAAACAAACTGGTTATCCTGAAACCATTTCCAATATCATAGTCATCCAATCAAACTGTGGTTATCCTGAAACCATTTCCAATACCATAGTCGTCCAATCATACTAGCATTTTTTAAAAAAGTGATTTAAAATGTCTAGCTGTGTACTATGTTGTTACACTAAATATGCTCATGGTTAGCTGCAGGTTTAATTTGTTGTGTATATTTATTGGGCCATCATGGGAGGGAACTTAGAGTTGCCTGTGTTTACAAATCACTGGAAACCAAGACCATGTTGAAGATTGTAAAAGGCAGTTAGCAACATGACAGATAAATAGCAAAATCCATGACACTGCCTAAAGATTAAAAGCAGTCTCTCTCTAATTTCTTTTTCACCCCTCGCCTTACTTCCAGTAGATCAAATTGTAACTCTGTCAAGCTGGTAAGTGTTTGGTATGTGCAAATAATTTTCTTTTTGCGATTGATGCAAACATACCTGCGCAATGTGCACAATTAAGTGTATTCGCCGTGAGCGGGTGACTACTGTACATTAGCAGTATACTGTGAAATTCTCCTCCGCTGCGATTGACTATTTTTCCTGCCAATCCCACTGAAAGAGGACGTTAGAGAGTCAAGGATGAGAAGGGCTGTACATCACATTGGGCTGGTTTAGCTCACTCGGCTAAATCACTTGCTTTTAAAGGAGACCCAGCAGGCCATCAGCACTGTTCGATTCCCGTACCAGCCTCCCCGAGCAGGCGCCGGAATGTGGCGACTAGGGGCTTTTCACTAACTTCATTGAAGCCTACTCGTGACAATAAGCAATTTTCATTTTCATTTCATTGAAGTTCCACAGCTTAGCTACCTTGCCATTCAAGAATCCCCCAACCTTGTGTATATCCCCAAGTACTGGCTTACCAATCAACATGCCTCAAACAGACTTCCGGTGGCTGCCAAGGAGGAGTAGGTCGCACATTCGATAGGGCCCATCTGATTTGGATTTTCAAGCCTTTTTTCCCGGATTTTTATGGACTTTATGAAATAATTTGGTGGAGTTAGCATCAGTAAGGAGGATTCCACCACCACCCCCCAGGTGTATGGATAGCTGGACCAGAAGTGGCCGTGTGAAACGAATCAGTCCCGACAGAGGGAAGCGAGGGGAGCTGGCAGTGCGGCGAAGCATGGCAGACGGCAAGGACCAGGGAACGGCGGCTCACTGGCCAAAGGAGCAACAGATGGAGTTTTTCAAGAGTTGCTTTGCTGAGCTAAAAAGGGATATGCTTGACCCGATGAAAGCATTGATCGATCAAATGGTCGCGACTCAGGCGGCCCATGGGAAAGTGATCCAGGAGTTTGAATTAAAACTCTCCAACCAAGAAGACGAGATAACTGTGCTGGAGCATAAGGTGGAGGTGCCAGAGGACCGCCACAAGCAGATGCAGGAGGAGCTAGAGAGCAGAACCAGGAGGCAGAAGTTAAGAATCGTTGGCCTTCCTGAAGATATTGAGGGATCAGATGCAGGAGCGTATGTGGCGGGTATGTTGGAGTCGTTGATGGGAGCGGGGGCTTTCCCTCAACCCCTGGAGCTGGATGGAGCCCACAGAGCCCCCTCGCAAGGAAACCCAAGGCGAACGACCCGCCAAGGGCCATGGTGGTCCACTTTCACCGTTTTTCAGTCAAGGAGCGCATCCTGCGATGGGCCAAGAAGGAACGGAGCAGCAAGTGGGAGAATAATGAGGTGCGCACCTATCAAGACCTGGGTGCGGAGTTGGCCAAGAGACGTGCGGGTTTCACCCGAGGAAAGGCGACCCTCTTTAAGAAGGGGGTGAAATTTGGGGTGTTATACCCAGCGAGACCATGGGTAACGCACGAAGAGCGACACTATTATTTCCAGTCACCAGATCATGTTTGGACATTTATTAAAGAGAAGAAGTTGGACTCTAGTTAAGGGACACTTATTGCTTCAAAGATGGGAGGAGACGGGGGTTTGTACTTCTGTTTTAAATAGGATTGTGGTTATCCATGGGCGATAGAGCGGGTTGGGGGGACGGTTGGAGGGCGCTTTGTTGAGAAGGTGACTGAAAGGGGGGGGGGGCGTAAAACCTGAAGCTAGCACTACACCTGAGCTAGCACTACCCTTCGAGAGACTGGGTTCTGTTTTAAGTGAGTGTGTCTGTTTGGCTTTATGGTTATGCTAATGGATTTTGGAGAGACTGGCCAAAAAAGGGTGATGGCTAGTCACCCCCGTAAGGCTAATTACTTGGAACGTGAGAGGTCTGAATGGACCAGTGAAGAGAGTACGCATGTTCGCGCATTTAAATGGACTCGAGGCAGACATGGCAATGCAGACGTGGAGACACATCTGAAGGTCACAGACCAGATGAGATTGAGGAAGGATTGGGTGGGTCAGGTGTTCCACTGAGAGCTGGACTTGAAGACCAGGGGGGTAGCAATTCTTATCAGCAAGTGAGTGGCGTTTGAGGCTGGGAGAATAGTGGCTGAAGGGGGTAGGTATATCATGGTGAGTGGGAAGCTGGAGGGGGTCCGAATGGTGCTCGTGAATGTCTACACCCCGAACTGGGACAATGTGGATTTTATGAGGCGTGTTAGGCAAAATCCCGGACCTGGAGTCACAAACTTGGCCATGGGAGGGGACTTTAATACGGTCATTGAACCTGAATTGGATCGCTCAAAATCCAGGACAAGGAAGAGGCCGGCGGCAGCAAGGGAGCGGAAGGGCTTTATGGAACAGATGGGGGGGGGGGGGGGGGGGGGGGGGGGGCGTACGTAGACCCCTGGAGGTTTACACGGCCGAGGGTAAAGGAGTTTTTCTTCTCCCATGTCCACAAAGTTTATTCCCATATTGATTTTTTTTTTTTGTTCTGGGCAGGGCATTGATCCCAAAGGTGACGGGGGCGGAATACTCGGCGATTACAGTCTCGGACCATGCCCCGCGCTGGGTAGATTTGCGGCTTGGGGAGGAGAGAGGGCAGCGTCCGCTGTGGAGACTGGACGTGGGGCTGTTAGCGGAAGAGGTGGTTTGCAGGCGGGTGAATAAGAATATCCAGGACTATTTGGAAACAAACGACACGGGAGAGGTTTCGGCAGCGACGGGGAACTTGTATCGATCCGGTCCCATAGAGAAAAGAGGGAAAGGGCGGAGAGATTGGTGGAGGAGTTGCTCTGGATGGATAGGAAATATGCGGAGGCCCCGGATGTAGGACACCTGAGGGAGCGGCGCAAGCTTCAGGCGGAGTTCGTATTGTTGACCACATGGAAAGCGGTAGAACAGTTGAGGAAGGCTAGGGGTGCAGTGTATGAATATGGGGAGAAGGCGAGCAAGATGCTGGCGCACCAGCTTAGGAAGAGAGAGAGGCGGCCAGGGAGATTGTGGGAGTAAAGAAGGGTAACTTGGTCTTAGACCCGTGGGCGGGAGAGAATGAAGTTTTTAAGGAATTCTGCAGCAATCTATGAGTCGAAACCCCGGCGGGTGCGGAAGGGATGAGGCAATTTCTGTCCTACCCGGCAGGAACCGACAGTTGTTACATATCGGGGTCCAGACCAACGCTCCCTCCACCCGCTCGTGTCTCCTCCACTGCCCCCAGATCTTCAGAGTCGCCACCACCACCGGACTTGTGGAGTAGTGGGCTGGCGAGAACGGCAGAGGTACCGTCACCAGCACTCCCAAACTGGTGCCTTTACATGCCGACCCCTCCCCCAATACCCACTTCCTGATCATGGCAATGTTGGCCGCCCAGTATTAGTTGCAAAAGTTCGGCAGCGGCCAGACTGCGTTCCAGCAATACTCTTCACTCGTGGGGTCTTGTTCGCCCACACAAATCTCGAGATGATCTTATTAACCCGCTTGAAAAAGGCTTTTGGGATGACGATGGGAAGGCACTGGAATACAAATAAGAACCTGGAGACGACTGTCATGTTCACGGTCTGTACCCTCCCCACCAGTGAAAGCAGGAGCATGTCCCATCTTTGAAAGTCCACCTCCATTTGTTCCACCAGCCGGGTCAGATTTTAGTTTATGCAACAAATCCCACTTCCGGGCCACCTGTATACCCAGGTAATGAAAGGTCTTCTCTACCCTGCTCAGCGGAAGCTCCCTCGGTCTCTTCTCCTGTCCTTTAGCCCAGATCACAAACAACTCGCTCTTCCCCATGTTCAATTTATACCCCGAGAAACTGCCACATTCCCTTGAGATCCGCATGACCTCCCCCATCCCCTTCAGTGGGTCCGAAATATACAGGAGACAATCCGCATAGAGCGAGACCCGATGCTGTCGGTTCCTGCCGGGTAGGATGGACAGCGGGTTCCAGAGCTGGCAGAGGGCGGGTATTAGGAGGATGGGTGACCTATTTATAGATGGGAGCTTCCCCAGCCTGCAGGCGCTAGAGGACATGTTTAAATTGCCGCCAGGGAATGCTTTAGATATTTGCAAGTGCGGGCCTTCCTGAGGAAACAGGTGGTGGCCTTCCCGCTGCTGCCGCCACGGGGGATACAAGACAGAGTAGTGTGGTGGGGGAGGGGAAGGTGTCAGATAGCTACCAGGAGCTGGCAGAGGAAACCCGGTGGAGGAGCTTAAAGGCAAGTGGCAGGAGGGGTTAGAGCCGGGACTGTGGGCGTAAGCCCTAAATAGGGTCTGTTTAAAAATTGTAAAACAATATGTCATATAGAATGGAAGTTGTATATCATAAGAAATGTTTAACATTAAAGGTGTTTTAGAAAAATGAAGCTATCTAACCTTTTTTAAGGCGGGGGGGAGGTTTGACGATTGGAAAATGTTAGGAAAATTGGGTTATAAATGTAGTGGGCGATTTTATGGGTTAAAAGCCTGGCGTTACCCTGGTGTGGAGCTTGCACATTCTCCCCGTGTCTGCGTGGGTCTCACCCCCACAACCCAAAGATGTGCAGGGTAGGTGGATTGGCCACACTAAATTGACCCTTAATTGGAAAATATTTTTTAAAATGAAGGCCTGGGGTTAGAATGTATTTGTTTTAAAATAATTCTGTTCTGCAGTGATCATGGTTTTAAAAAGTATTTTGTTTTGCTGCTCCGGAATAGTAGGTGAAATTGACAAAGGAATGTGTTTTTTACTCTAAGCTAATGGACTGTGGTTTGACTGGGGAGGTCCCTGGGGAGTTGATGTGGTTTTGCAGCCTGCAGAGATAATTGTTTTCCTTGGGGCGGGGTGGGAGAGAATGAGGTCATTTGCTGGAGGGAGCCAAGGAAGGCAGGGAGACATTTTGAGAAGCCGTGGAGAGCAGCAGTTTTCGGGACAGCTGTAGGGAGAGAGAGACACGGCTTTGAGAAAATGCTTTTGGGAGTGAAGTCTCATCTGGCAACCCTTGTATTTTGTAGACCACAGTAGGATAGGGAAAAAAGAATAGTAATACTTTAAAAGCAGGGAGGCAGCACGGTGGCTCAGTGGATAGCGCTGCTGCCTCACAACGCCAAGGATCCACGTTTGATCCCGGCCCCGGGTCACTGTTCGTGTGAAGGTTGAACATTTTCCCCCTGTCTGCGTGGGTCTCACCCCGACAACTCAACAAGGTGTGCAGGGTTAGGTGGATTGGCCACTCTAAATTGCTCCTTAATTGGAAAAAAGAATTGGGTACTCTAAATTTTAAATATTATGGGCAGCACGGTAGCATGGTGGTTAGCATAAATGCTTCACAGCTCCAGGGTCCCAGGTTCGGTTCCCGGCTGGGTCACTGTCTGTGCGGAGTCTGCACGTCCTCCCCGTGTGTGCGTGGGTTTCCTCCGGGTGCTCCGGTTTCCTCCCACAGTCCAAAGATGTGCGGGTTAGGTGGATTGGCCATGCTAAATTGCCCGTAGTGTCCTAAAAAGTAAGGTTGGGGGGGGGGGGGGTGTTGTTGGGTTACGGGTATAGGGTGGATACGTGGGTTTGAGTAGGGTGATCATTGCTCGTCACAACATCGAGGGCCGAAGGGCCTGTTCCGTGCTGTACTGTTCTATATCTATATATATTTTAAAAGCCGAGCATTCTTGACTGAAGACGAGGAATAGACTGAAACAACTGAATTAAAGCAGCTATTTAGTATTCAGCCAGAATCTGAAGGGGTTCTGACGAGAGTCAGAATCTGTTCTGTACCGCAAGTGTGTCTCTGTGCCCTGCTAATTTTAAACTGGACTAAGAGCTGTATGTTTCTTGTTGTTTAATGGGAAATTGTATAGTTTTGTTAAGGGGAATGTAAGTTGTTCTTTTCCAGGTGTGAAGTTAAAAGTTTAAAATTGTATTTATGATTACGGTGTTGTTTTGGAAATACCAAAGACCTATTTTATTCCATGCAGTCAATCCTGGAGCAAATTATTCTTTCTGCACATTAAATATTCGGTCCAGCATCGTAGCCCGTTGGGGTCTGTTCTGGAATAGTAACAGTAACTTTGCTGCATCATGTACTTGTAGCATCTCTCTTTTTTACAGGGCTTTTGTTCATGGTTAACAGCTATCTTCCGAATAAAGTGAGTATTCATTTGGAATATAATTTATACTGTATAATGCATTTTGAGATCTAATTTGTTGGCGTTCTGTAGTCATGCAAGATTATTAACTTGGTAAATAATTTTAATTTCATCATGTTATTGACTTGGGTCAAGTGTAATGGCGAAAATCCTCCTGATGC
This sequence comes from Scyliorhinus canicula, assembly GCF_902713615.1. NCBI lineage: Eukaryota > Metazoa > Chordata > Chondrichthyes > Carcharhiniformes > Scyliorhinidae > Scyliorhinus > Scyliorhinus canicula. Next base: position 17,195,867 of record NC_052151.1, on the reverse strand, counting down.
TGCAACAAGTAACCACTGTTTGGGTTATTTTCTGTATACCTGCCATGTCCATTTTGTTTTTCTACACACTCCTCACTTTGATGCTGAATCCTACAATGTAAATGCTGTAAAAATTACCCTGGCACGTTCTGCAGAGGACTTCCTTGCAGTTAGTTTGGGGTCACTAAACCACTAAAACCATTGTGTCATCACTATTGTGGTTTGCAATGAAATCTTCTTTTTATTTCCCCCTCCTACCACATTGCTAATTGGTGGTTTCCAAACTTTCCTGCACAGAAAATCCCTGTGCAAATTGCACATTTCCAAGCTGCACCTATCACTGTTGAGAATTCCCAACCATCCAGCAGGGTGCCTGTACAAGTATTGGCAAGCTCTGCTACCCTCCCCACTTCCTGGAATCCCATATCCAACCTTAAATGAACCGTATTTGATTGATTTCACCAGAATTAAAGTGTCAGTGTCAAATATAAAAGCAAAAATCTGATGACTATGGTGACCCTCTCCATTTGGAAGCCTGCAAACTGAGATGTGGTTCATTCATGTGAGTTACTCAGCTCACGCTACAGTCTCTGATATTATTCTGTTAATTGGCCACTTTGATTCATGTCCTGAAAATCCTTGAATCTATTTTCACTCAAATTTTTATCTATCATTTCGGCATTTTCAAAAATTTGGGGCAGGGAAAAACATGCAATGAGTATTTGATTTCCTGCTTTTCACTCATATGGAACTTGAAGTTAATAGCTATATTTCTATTGAGATCTAAGTCTGCTAAGAAAATTCAGCCTTTTCTGAGCTGTTTTACAGTTACTTTTTCATTTAATACCTTTCACCAAATATTCAAAGCGCCCTCCATCAAGGGTCGTGGAAGGTGAGCAGATAATAGGAAAGGTTGGGGAGGTTGATAAAGTGTGGTGCCTTTTAAAAGCAGATGATGGAGAGATTTAAGTACTGAGTATGGGGACATGATACCTGAAAGTATTGCATGTATGTAGCTGGTCGTCCTGGATCTCCAATTCCTAAAGCTGTGTTGGCTAAAAGCATAGCCACTGTTTTTATTTTCCAGATAAATCTTGCGGGCTTTTCCCAGTATCCCTCGTCTACAGGATGGACTTGCAGCAGATCTTCAGCCCTCTAATTGTGCACTGTTATCTGAGCATATTCTGTCTGAACACCAGTCAACCATTCAGCCCCTCAAACCTATTCTATCGTCCTATTCGATCTTAGTTGATCTGTACCACGACTTCCTTTAGTTCATATCCCTTGTTGCCTTGCCTTAATAAAATAAAAAGAATGACCATCTCAGTCTTTAGATCCAATTGTCCTGCAGCATCCACAAACTTTTTGGCGAGTGAGCTGCAGATTTCCACGACCCTTTGTGTGGGGGAATAGTACATCCCGATTTCACTCCTGGACAGCCTCACTCCAATTTTAAAATCATGCCTTTTTGTTGTGAATTCCCCACCAGAGAAAGTAACTCATCTAACCCATCAAATCCTTTGATTTTAAAATCTCTGTAGTTGTTGGCCAATAAGTTTCATTCGATAATACTTTTAAAATCAGAATGACCTGTTCTGGCGAAGATTTTTTAAACGTTAATTCCTCCAGGAGCATCTTACTGGAAGATAATACATTTAATTCAGTGCCTTGTATTGTTTGATTTGCAATTGGAGATTGTTTACACTGGCAAAGTCAGTAAGATGTGCATTTCTCCATTTGTTTTTTGCATGGCCTTTTTTATTTACTTGCTTTTCCATCCTTTGATGACCCCTAACTGCATGCCTGGCATTCACTGTAGACTTATTTGACACCAATTTATTCCTCATGCTCCATAGCCACTCTTTAAGATTTTTCTATCCCCACCAGCTCCTATTCCAACCAAACTTCTGAACCACTGATTGTGTTGCTCTAAAGCCACTTCCTCGGAGAAACTCGAGAGAAGTCTGCAATAACTCTCCAATTTCCCCGGAATGCGTTCTCTAGGTGGTAGCAATTGGCATTGCCCCATGATCCCATTCAATATAGGAAAGCATTTTGATTTCAGCTCTCAGAACCCATCAACTGTGTTCTTCTCCACTTTGTTCAGGGATGAAGAGATCAGAGAGAAATGTGGCGAGGATGCCGTCCATTACTTGTCCTTCCAGCGTCACATCGTCGGGCTCCTTGTCGTCATTGGCGTTCTGTCTGTGGGTATAGTGTTACCCGTAAACTTCTCAGGAGATCTGCTTGGTGAGACTTGCTCCTCCGAGATATTGAACATCCTGAATATTGACCCAATACTGAAAAACTTTAATCAGTTTTGTTCCTGAGCTCAATCGGGTAGCTTTTTAACTTTGCTGCTACAAACATATGTGTGAGATATATAAAATTGTATTATAAATTATATCCAAACAATGCTTGTCCAATGTACGTTCTCTTTTGGGTAATGCAACTGTGGAGATAATCCAGGTAGAAACTTGGCAACCTCCTTGCAGGTACTTGTATCTGAAGATGAACGTTACAGAGGTGAGTGGATGGCAGCTGCTGAAGTGAGACTCTAGCACAGCTGGCTCTACCCATAAATGTAATGTGTGGGCAGCACGGTGGCGCAGTGGGTTAGCCCTGCTGCCTCACGGCGCCTAGATCCCAGGTTCGATCCTGGCTCTGGGTCACTGTCCGTGTGGAGTTTACACATTCTCCCTGTGTTTGCGTGGGTTTCACCCCCACATCCCAAAGATGTGCAGGGTAGGTGGATCGAACACGCTAAATTGCCCCTAATTGGAAAAAAATGAATTGGGTACTCTAAATTTATATATTCTTTTAAATTATGTAGGATAAGTGGTCGGCGCAACATCGTGGGCCGAAGGGCCTGTACTGTGCTGTACTGTTCTATGTGCTATGTGTAATGTGTGAACTCTACATAGCTGTTTGTAGTCAAAGGCCTATTCTCTCTCTGCATCTTTCTCTTTCTTGTCTTGGAGCAGTACCTTCCTGTTAATCGCCATGAGTACATTGCACATGAATGACTCGGCTGTTCTGGAGACCAGAACAAGCTACAGTGCATAGTGGAGTAACCCAATATTCTTGGATTCTTAAGATTAGAAGTTCAATTTAGTCCCAGTATCAGTTAAATATCACAAGCCCTGAACACACACACACACACAATTTATTCAAGACCAATCAATTTCTGCTTTTCCCACCCAAATCTGGGACCCCTTTCTATCGTTTTAGAAAGAACAGGTACAGCCAAAGTTGTTGACAGTTTTGTCTGTGATTAACTTTTAAGGTTGATGCCTCTGTGGAGTACTTCAGATTCTGCAGTGTGGTGTAAAATCTACTCTTTATACACCAACATCTCTTGAGAAAGTTTCTTTAAGACGTGCAACGAGTGAGATCTGCTTGTGTGAATATGTGAACGGAAGCTCGAGATGGCTAACAATTGTGTTGGATGTGCCAGTCAGTGGATTGAAGCTCCTCTTTTGTTGGTGCTCTACTGAAGGAGAATGAAATATTGAATCCCCCCCCCCCGCCCTCCCCCTTCATGAAAGTGCATCCAGGTGTTTTGCCATCTGATTTTAGGATTATTCTGTCCTGGTTAGCATGGTGACTCTGACTGTTGTCTAAAGCCAAAGCAGAGGGGCACAGGTTCACTTATTTTTCCCTACTCCAGCCTCACCAAGCTACTCTCTGCCACAGGATGGGGAAAGTGCAAAATGGAAAACAGATTTGCAAAATGGAAGGCAAGTTGTGTAAATGTGTTAGTGCGCCCTCAGTGGGCTGGCCATGTACACTTCTGACTAAAGGTAACGAAGAAAATTGTTCCACCTACCTTTCTGCCTCCCTCAGATGACAGCAAGAAAGAGGAAACTAGGTTGAATACACAATGGCACAGAGTATTGCCTGAGAAAATACATTTTCTCCAGTTGATGGTTTTGAATATCTCACATCAAAGAGCCATCGGGTAAACAAAACCCGATACAAGATGGATTAAGTGCAAATTTACAGATTTACATAATGTTGTTAGAATGATGTATGTGCTCAGTCTGAACAATTCCCTTCTGTGTATTTCTTCTTAAAAGTGCTTTTAAGGCACCTGGCGCAGTGGGTAGCACTGGGATTGCGGCGCTGAAGACCCGGGTTCGAATCCCCGGCCCTGAGTCACTGTCTGTGTGGAGTTTGCACATTTTCCCCATGTTTGCACGGTTTTCGTCCCCACAACCCAAAGATGTGCAGGGTAGGTGGATTGGCCACGCTAAATTGCCCCTTAATTGGGGAAAAAAATAAATGGGTACTCTAAAAAAAAAAAAAAACATTTTTTTTTTTTTTTAAGTGCTTTTAAATAAAGGGTGGGCTATAGATCATCTGTAGGCATAAAAATTTAATCACCATGAAATCAATTGGTCTTGGTCATTGTAACCAACTATATTTTCTGCCAGTTTTTTGCCTTAAAGAAAATCTGGAAAGATCCTGATGAGGATACAGAAGATGGTGGACTTGGTTTTGATGGATCTGGTTTATTCCAAATCTAGAGCAGTCGAGACTTTGGCATGAAATCAAACTTGAATTTTCTACCAAGTTCTAACTGACTGCATCTGAACTGGCACCAAATTAAAAGCAAGGGATTAGTATTCAATGATCATTCAGTTCATTGAGCCAGCTTTGTCATCTGTTATCCAGGACAGCGTTTCGTCATTGTTGAGGTGGAGGGTTTGGGTTTGAGCGGTGGTCTTGGATAGTTCCAACCACAGAGAATAAAAGTACAGAGAATGAAATTTCGGAAGAGAGTGCTGCATTTGATACTACAAATGGGTTGGGATACAAGGAAGACAGAGTAACATTTTTGGCTGGACCTTTGTCAGAAGTGTTGAATGGTCCATGTCTTAAGATGTTGAGGCACAAGGAAGTGCTGAGGGTTTTGCCAAAGGTTGGTATGACCAGTACAGGCTTGGAGGGCCGAAGGGCCTGTTCCTGTGATGTATTGTTCTTTGTTCCTTGTTATCTTGAGACATGGGGAAACATTAGAAATATTAACTTGTGTTTCAGATGAGGTCTGTCCTGTTTATTGTAAAATCATTTTTATTCGGCTAGATGTATTTTCTCTTATGGGTATGTGCAGGAGTTTACATGCTTGATACAGCTTTTCAATTGCAACAGTATATTAATGTTCTCTCTCTTTCAGAAAATAACGCATACAGTTTTGGCCGGACAACTATAGCAAACCTGAAATCTGGGTATGCATCCTAAACCTAAATAATGGTTCCCAGTAAAGCAAAGATTATATTGCAGTTCAAAGAACCTATATATAAAATTTAAAACAGCCCTGTCTCTCAACTTTTTTATTATTTTAAATTGTTTCCTTCCTCCTCCACACTGTCCCTGCCCCTAACCCCTTCCTTCTCTCCCCTCCTATTCTAAAAGTAGCAGCTGGTACTAGGGCTCAGTTGCATGGGTGTCAGAACTGTTGGATTGTTGAGCTTCAGTTGAACCTGATCTCTTGTCCAGTGTTCTTGTCATCGCATATGTTTTTCAACAGGAATTGAGAAATAATTATTAGACGTGGGCGTCCTGATTCGCTGCTTTTCCACAGCTGCCCTGTCTGCAATCAACTCATTCAGTAACTTCCAGAGTGTTGGGGGAGCCCAACGAATGCCATTGAATGTTATCTGGAGGTGGCTGGATTGCCTGTTGTTGGAGATGTTCATTGCCTAGCAGTTGTGTGGCACAAATGTTACTTCCACTTTTATCCGCCCAAGCCTGACTGCTTCAGTATCTGTAGTGGCAAATGGTGCTGAACATTATGTAACGATCAGTTAACATCCCCACTCCTAACCCTGTGATGGAGGGAAGACCATTGATGAAGCAGCTGAAGATGGTTGGACCAAGGATACTGACGAACTTCTGCAGTGATGTCCAGGAGCTGTGATGATTAACCTCAAATAACCACAACCATCTTCCTTTGTGCTCAGTTTCACTCCTGCCAGTGGAGAATGTTTCTCCTGATTCCCATTAACTCCAGTTTTGCTAGGGTTCATTGGTGCCTGACACTAATGCTGCCTTGATGTATTAGGTATCAAATGTATCTATATGTCAAGCATTTTTTTAAAAAGTAGTGGTTGGGGTTTTTTGGTGCTGTGTAAAATGAGACAGGAGACCACTTAAGGACGTAGTCATTTTGGGCCAATTCAATTTAGAAATTGTTATGCTGTATTTCTGGGAGAAAAGACCAGAAATTAACCCTTGTTTGGGAAGTGGAGGGATTAGTCACTTTGTAACCTTGTATCCCTGCCTTATCCTTCTCCCCTCAGCTTTGCCCCCAGTAATTTGCTGCATCCAGTGACAACGGCACCAGTGAACTCCTGTCAGCTGTTTCTCCTTCTCCTCCAGTGTAGTGATCACTAAAATGGCAACTCCTCACTCCATAAAATCATAGATTCCCTACAGTGCAGAAAGAGGCCATTTGACGCATCAAGTCTGCACGGACCCTCTGAAGGCACCCCAGCCAAGCTCACACCCCTGCCCTATCCACCTAATCTGAACATCCCTGAACACTAAGGGGCAATTTTAGCATGGCCACTCCAGCTCCCCTGCATGTTTTAGACTGTGGGAAACCGGAGCACCTGGAGGAAACCCACAGAAACACGGAGAGAAAGTGCAAACTCCACACAGGCACCCAAGGCCAGATTTGAACCCTGGTCCCTGGAGTTGAGGCAACGGTGCTAACCACTGTGCTACTGTGCCAACCCATAACCAGCCACTTTTATTTTAGTCCAAACACTTACTGCTGATCTAAAAGCACCAGTAGGGTACGAGTGAATCAGAGAGCCAAGTCTGAAGCTGAGGGATATGCAGCTACTTAAAATCTGAATGTGAGGAGCAGAGTATTTGCAGATAGAAGTGTGCTGTTTGGAATAAAACAAGCATCAGTGAAGGCCAATTGATGTTAAGGTGAGGAATTGAATGGAGAGAATTTTTGTAATGTTGACTCTTGTCTTGTACAGGGTGTTGAGTTTTAGCTGGTATTTTAGAGCATCATCTGCCTAGCACTACTTTTATGCAGGTATGTTTATTTAAGTCAACTCTGTACCTTTCTCCATTTAAAAACAGGAATGATCTGCTCTGGCTCCATACGGCCTTTTCTTTCCTCTATCTGCTTCTCACAGTCTATAGCATGAGGCGACATACCTCAAAGATGCACTACAGAGAAGATGACTTGGTGAGTACTGAAATAAAATATTCTTTAACCCATATTACTCCTCTCGTAAGCCAACCCAAACTCGTTCAACAGTTGTTAGTTAATTGACGATGGACTGAAGATTTCCTTATCCCATCTATTGGTTGCATTATTAGTTTTAATGATAAATCAATTCTATGATTGCTGGAATTTTAAGCTGATTTTGCCTGCACTAACTTCTAAGCTAGTGTCTGTTTTGCCACTAAAGATCTATGTTTTCTCTGGGTGCTGAAGCACATCCATCTGTAATGTTTCTGGCAGTATTCAGTGTGAAATTGAACAATGCAATCTAAGACAAAACCCAGTCCAATCCTTAGTTTGTGCTGAGTTAATACAAACCAGAGATAGAAGTGAAGAAAGATGTGGTCAGAGAACCTGTTGGCGCTCACTATGTAGCCTCCTACACAAAGAATGGGCATGATGCTGGAGTAGCACCTGTATTTGTAAAGCTTGTACTCCAGCACAAAACAGTTCTTTCAAAAGAAGACCTCCCTGGAGCATCCATTTCGCCTCTCATGATGGTCCAAAAGGCTGTACCTCATTATTTCCCTGATATATATCACCTTTTCCTATTTAGGCTTTACCCAAAATCTCCCTATTTTGCCTCTGCTATGTGTGATGTACTGTTTGCAGACTACTCTATCTGCTGTAAGATCTCTCCAAATGGACTTTTGCAGCTGGAGTCTGAAACCCTCCCCCATTATTTTTGAGGATAGATATCCTGAAGTAAATCCCCACCTTTGTAACAAAAATGTACTTATTGAAAGATAAAGGTTGACTGTTAGAATGTATGAAATGTTCAATACCAATACTCCCCATGGAAAAATAACAGACAACGAAGCATAGGAGATACAACATAGGTGAAAATGGACAGTGGGTCCAGGTAGAATGCTCTTTCAGAGAGCCAGTGCAGGCTCGATGGGTCAAATGGCCTCCCCCTCCACTGTAAAGATTCTATGAAGGGGATTCTTATCTATGTTTAATACAACAGAGATTAATCCAGAAAATAGACTTCAACCAAACAAAAAAAACCAACAACAAAAAGAAACAAAAAGTGGGAAGTGCTTGACATCGGCATTGTGTGTGTATGGTTCTGTAATGTGTAGATGCACTGGGTCCAAGTCCTGCCATGGCAGAGTGGAGTCCAGTTAGTCTGACCTTGATGGAATGCCATTAGTGGCCTGGAGCGTGAACCCAAGCCGTTTCACCCCTGTTGTGTGGAGATAAAAGTCCATTGGTGCACTCTGACTGTGAGCCCACCTGAAGATACCCTGGCTGACTGAGACATTGAAAGCGGCACAGTGGTTAGCCCTGCTCCCCCGGTTCAATTCCGACCTCCGACGACTGTCTATGCGGATATTCTTCCCGTGACTGGGTGGGTTTCCTCCGGGTGCTCTGGTTTCCTCCCACAGTCCAAAGCCATGCAGGTTCATTGGATTGATCATGCTAAATTGCCCCTAGGTGGGGTTAGGGAGTAGGATGGGGGATTGGGCCTGGGTAGGGTGCTCTTTCGGAGGGTCGGTGCAGGCTTGGTGGGCCGAATGGCCTCCTTATCACTGTAGGGATTCTAACTGAACTAGATGCAATAAAGGGTATCTTTGTGGCATATGCAAGAACAGATGTTGGTTAATTTGTGTTGGATGACAGATATTGAAACACTGTCGAGCTTACAGAGATGTTGAAGCCTGAACATTCAACTGAAAAGAGGAAGAAATGATAAATTCATCCAAGTTTAATATCGTAACATTTGGAGGAAGAGAGATATCCATGCATCGAGAGTTTGGGGCAAATTAGTTTAACAAATAATGGGACAAGGATGGGGGAGTAATGATGGAATTTATTTCTATATGATGGGAGGAAATGTTTATGGGTTGGTCATGTAGGTTGGAACGGCTCATATTTGAATTGTGAGATGGTGCAGGTGGAAATTGTGTAAATCTTTGGAAACAAGTGTGAAATGTATTTAGAGGGGGGGGAAGAAAAGTATGGGCTATAATAATGGCTCAATATACTTCCTACAGGAAAGACTAGGAAAGTAAATTGTTGGCAATGGTCACTTGTGTGTTCAAAGGATAAGGCCTAGTGTCTAACGTATAAGTGATATTAATGGCATCCTGTATACAAATCTCCGGTCTTGAATCCTGGTCCCTTCCCCTACTAAACTCTGCATCCTCTGTATAAACTATTCCTGGATTAATTAGGGCATTGTGCAATAAATAGTCTTAATATAAGCTGCCATATTTGGTCATCACAAGAAGCTGCTGCAATGTTTGGTTTCTTTGGTCTGCCATACCCTTTCTGGATATAATGCTGAAGCGAACCATGGGCAAGGTATGGCTTAAAAATACAATATCCCTTTGCACCAAAATGTCCCAAATAACTGCCCAGCCTGCCTCTCCCCTTCCTCCATATTCCCTTGCTGTGGAGGAAGTACTGACTTGTGTAATTTGCTTTAGCGCAACAATGACTTTTTATTGTATTTTAAGCATAGTGCACCATCCTGAAGGAGATGGGGTGTTTATGGAAGGAATTCCAGAGTCTTGGATCCAGGCAATGGAAGGCTGGATATAGTTCTTGGGGTTTTAAAGCTTTTTGAAGAAGCTCCAGCAGTCTAATTTGCTCAAAAAGTAACTTGTTTTCATGGTTGGCTGTTAGTGAGTCCCTCCAAGTCTATATTGGAGACCACATCGATGTGGTTAGAAATGTGATGTGGAGATGCTGGCGTTGGACTGGGGTGAGCACAGTAAGAAGTCTTACAACACCAGGTTAAAGTCCAACAGTGCTCCGAAAGCTAGTGTTTGAAACAAACCTGTTGGACTTTAATCTGGTGTTGTTAGAAATGCGGGCCAGGCTACTGTACTGAACACAACTGTATTGAGTTGAGAAATCTGACAAATCTTTTGAAATTTCTTGGTTTTTTTTGTAGGTAAAACGCACTTTATTCATAACTGGATTATCAAAATATGCTGAACCAGATAAAATAAAACAGCACTTCCAGTAAGTACAATTTCTGCTGTCTTACTGTTGATGTAAAGGCTCTTCTTTGAAGCCCTCTTTCTTTGTGCCTTCCCTCAAAGAGCAATTGTTATGAAATACAGTGTTGGTAAACTTCTTGCATTACCTGCCAAAATCCTCTCTCTCTCTCTCTCTCTCTCTCTCTCTTCCCCCCCCCCCCCAAAAACTGAAAAGCTGTATCCCCAGTCTGCTCTCACAATTCAGATCATACAGGATCAGCCTCTGGCTTTTTGCACATCCTCTAACTCTTCAATTTCTTCTCTGTAATCTCAGAAATGCAGAGTACTTGAAGTATGATCAGAGCATTAAACAGTTTAAGCAAGACCTTGTCTGACTGTTTTGTGTAGATAGGTCAGCAATCTGACTGATCTGAAATGGTTGTGAGTATTAAGTCTGCCATTTGTTTGAATACCAGTTGGTTATAAGGCGGCGCAGTGGTTAGCACTGCTGTCTCTCAGCACCGAGGTCCCAGGTTCGATCCCAGCTCTGGGTCACTGACCATGTGAAGTTTGCACATTCTCCCCGTGTTTGCATGGGTTTCACCCCCACGACCCAGATATGTGCAGGGTAGATGCATTGGCTACGTTAAATTGCCCCTCAATTGGGAAAAAAAATTGGGTACTCTAAATTTATTTTTAAAAAGGGTGAAGGGGGGACACCAGGAATCTCAGACTGGTTAGCCTAATCCGGGTTTTTTTAAATTTTGGTCAATCAGGGAGAGCCAGCATGGATTTGTGAATTTGTAATCTGACTGAATCTTTTGAAACGGTGAATATGGTAGTCTGTGGATGTCATTTATATGAACCTCCAGAAGGCATTTGATAATATCCCACACAAGAGATTGTTAACTAAAGAGGAAGCCCACGGAGTTGAGGGCAAGTTACTGATAGGTTTAGGAAATTGTTTGAGTGGCAGGTGACAGAGTGGGGATAATGGACAATTACTCTAATTGGCAGGAGGTGACTAGTGGTGTATCACAGGGTTGGGGCCTCCATTATTCACACTGTTCTTGGATGATGGCATAGAACGTCACCTATCCAAATTTGCCGATGATACAAAGTTAGGTGGCATTGTTGACAGCCTAGATGATAGCCTAAAATTGCAAGGAGATATTGATAGACTAGGTGAATGGGCAGAATTGTGGCAGGTGGAATTCAATGTTCAGGTTAGCCATTCTGGACCGGAAAAGGCTAGAGCAGCAGATCTGGCAGTATCTGTAGGGAGAGCAAAGAGCTAACGTTTCGAGTCCAGAAGACTCTTTGTCAACGCTTTGACAAAGCTTTGATAAAGCGTCATCTGGACTGGAAACGTTCGCTCTTTTCTCTCCCTACAGATGCTGCCAGAACTGCTGAGATTCTCCAGCATTTTCTCTATTGGTTTCAGATTCCGGCATCCACAATAACTTGCTTTTATGAAGGATAGAGTAGAGTACTTTCTAAATGGGAAGAGGTTAGGTACGGTGGATATCCAAAGAGACTTGGGGGTTCAGATGCATAGATCCTTAAAATGCCAGGAACATGTGCAGAAAATAATCAAATAGAATCTAGAGGATTGGAATATAAAGACACTGGCTGTACAAAACCCTGGTTGGACCCCACTTGGAGCACTGTAGTTCTGGGCACCATACCTTAAGAAGGATATTTTGGCCTTGGAGGGAATGGCTACCGAAGTTAATAAAAATGATACCTGAATTACAGGGGTTGAGTTACGAGGAGCGATTACTCAAATTGGACCTGTTTTTTGCTTGAATTTAAAAGATTAAGGTGGTGATCTGATCAAAGCATTCAAGATATTAACAGGGAAAGAGAGGGTAGATAAAGATAAACTATTGTCGATTCTGAAACTAGGGAGCATAGTCTAAAAATTAGGGCTAGACTGTTCAGGAGAGATGTTAGGAAGCTCTTCACGCAAAGGGTGGTAAAGATTTGGAACTCTCTCCCACAATCAGCAGTTGAAGTTGGATCAGTTAGTATTAAATCTGAGATTGATTTTTGTTAAGCAAAGATATTAAGGGATATGGGCCAAAGACAGGTATGTGGAGTTACGTCACAGATCAGCCATGATCTCACTGAATGGCCGGATAGGCTTGAGGGCTGAATGGCCTACTCCTGTCCCTGTGTTCCTAACAAGGAAAGTTAACCATCTCCCAATTTAAGAGCGTTATCATCTGAGTGCCCCACTAGCAACATTCTGGGCCTCAGCATTGACCAGAAACTGAACTGGACCAGCCACATAAAAGCTAGCTACAACAGCAGATAAAAGGCTGGGTATTCTGCAGCGAGTAACTCACCACCTTACTCCCAGTATCTTTCTACCATCTACAAGATTAAACTCCTAAATTGGGTTACGGGGATATGGTGAAGGTATGGGCTTAAGTAGGGTGCTCTTTCCAAGGGCCAGTGTGGACTCAATGGGTTGAATGGCCTGCTTCTGCACTGTAAACTCTCCAATGATAAATAGTGTGATGCAATCCTGCACTCTGGCATCACCCCTGCATCTATGTTGTATTGAAGCAGTTCAGATGGTTTTAGCTGAGTGTGATTGCAGGGCTGGAATCTAATCATGAGGTTCAAATGTTTTAGATGTACAACATTTGCATACCGGAGAATAATTACAGAATATGAGCTGATTCATGTTGGTCCCTTAACCTATATGTTAAAGTTCATTCTTCAGTCTGGATGGCACAGTAGCACAGTGGCTAGCACTGTTGCTTACAGCTCCAGGGTCCCAGGTTTGATTCCCGGCTTGGGTCACTGTCTGTGTGGAGTCTGCGCGTTCTCCCCGTGTCTGCGTGGGTTTCCTCCTGGTGCTCCGGTTACCTCCCACAATCCAAAGATGTGCAGGTTAGGTGGATTGGCCATGTTAAATTGCCAAAACGGTTGGGTGGGGTTAAGGGGGTAGGTAGAGGTGTGGGCTTAAATAGGGTGCTCTTTCCAAGAGCCGTTGCAGACCTGTTGGACCGAATGGAACATTCTGCACTGTAAATTGTAGAAAAGAGTTGAATATTTAAACAATGTTTTATATGGGAAACAGTGATATGACTGTTTGATTAATTGATGCTATGTAATTTGCAGAGAAGCTTACCCAGACTGCACTGTTTATGAAGCCCGACTCTGTTATAATGTAGCAAAGTTGATGCGCCTTGATGCAAACAGGTAAGAAAGTTTTGTTAGGATGGCAATTAATACACCTTCATTTTTATGACAATCCAGTGGTTTTGTGACCTTTTTTCCTGGTGTTGACTTGCAGATTATACATCTAAATTCATTTATAAAGCTTTCTATAAAGACTGGTGGCCTCTGGGTTACTAGTTCTTTTTTTTAGAAAATATTTTATTGAAGCATTTGTGATTTTCGCAGTTTAACACCTTAACATTTCTTAAATAACCACGCGGGCCGACACACGCAAAGCACCTAAAAGAACAAAAAACGGAAAACAACGTCCCCTACTACCCCCGCCCTATTCCTTAATTCCCCGTATACTAAATTCCCTGTCTTTACCTAACATTGCCATGCCCCCTGTTTTCCTCCCTCTCCTTCTCTTCTCTCCCCCCCCCCCCCCCCCCCCTGCTGACGTTCAATTTTCCTTGAATAAATTGATGAATGGTTGCCATCGCTGGGCAAACCCCTGAGTTGATCCTCCCAAGGCAAACTTGATTTTTTTCCAGACTGTGAAACCCTGCCATAACGCTGACGCACAATCCTGACTTGGGGGGGCTCCAAGTCCCTCCATCCCAGCAAAATCTGTCTCCGGGCCACCAGAAAGGAGAAAGTCCTGCTCCCCCCCGGATCTTCTGATACCCCAAATATTGCCAGTTCTGGACTCCCTTCCAGGACTTCTGACATAACGTCAGCAAATCCTTGCCAGAATCCCCTCAATTTCGGAAATGCACAAAACATATGTAGATGGTTCGCCGGGCTACCCCCACGCCGCCCACATCTGCCTCCACCTCTTCAAAGAACCTGCTCATCCGGGCTGCCGTCATGTGGGCCCTGTGGACCACCTTGAACTGGATCAAGTTAAGCCTGGCACACGAAGAGGTGGAATTGACTCTCTTCAAGGCTTTTTCCCACAGTTCAATTTCTAGCTCTCCTCCCAGCTCCTCTTCCCACTTCCTCTTCACCTGATAGGGACCTCTTCCCATTCTATCAACTTCTTGTATATCTCCGAAGCCCTCCCCTCTCCAACCCCTATTTTTGACATCACCTTGTCCTGTGGTCCCCTTGGGGAGGCGAGAAAAGCTTGGAACCTGCCTCCGTACAAAGTCCCGCACCTGAAGGTACCGAAACACGTTCCCACCCGGCAACTCCATCTCCTCCTCTAGTACCTCCAAGGTCAGAATGCGCTCCTGGATGAATAGTTTCCCAAATCTCTCAATCCCTGCCAGCTGCCATCTCTTAAAGCCCACATCCAGCCCCCCCTGAGGCAAACCGGTCATTGTCACAAATCGGTGACCACACTGTCACCTCCTCCAATCCCATGTGCTGCCTCCATTGATGGGTTATTAGTTCAATACTGTATCCATGTGTGCCAGCCTCCCCGAACAGGCAAATGTGGCGACTAGGAGCTTTTCACAGTAACTTCATTTGAAGCCTACTCGTGACAATAAGCGATTTTCATTTCATTTTCATCTGGTCCCATGGCCTTATTTCTGTGTCTACAGAGAAAGTTCAATGTGTCACATAGTAAGGGCTACTGCGGTCTGTCATGAAGCCTTGTCAATGACTATTAGTGAGTGAGCTTAAGGTTGCTCGTCTTCCCAGCTAAGGTAGAAGAGTTATTCATGCCCAAAGGAGATCATGCTCTTTGCATGATCAGCTTTATCATTGCTCTTTTGAATTTTGTATTTCAGGCGAAAAGCTGAGCGTAGTCGGAACTACTATTCTAAAGAGGAAACACCAGTTATGATCAATCCCAAACCCTGCGGTCAGTTGTGCTGTTGCGTTGTTAAAGGCTGTGAAGAGGTATGTAAACTGATTTCAAAGTACTGGTTCTCATTTTATTCTCGCATTTTCCAATGTATCAGCAGATGATGGCATAAGTTAAAGACTATATGAAAACCATGTCAGAAAGGCTTGGACAGCACCTGGATCGCTGAGATAAAATGGCAGTTTACATAAAGAGGTTGTTTTTGCTGTCACTGACGTCGATGAATTGATGGGGTGCAGAAATTGCTTGACTTCTATCCTCCAAATACCGACTTTTATTGTGTGTAATATGCTGAAGGAAGCAAACATTTTTGCCAAAGCACTTTATGCCTTTTCGTCAGTTAGACTTTTCTTGTCTGTAGTAATGGAGAATGTTCCTCTTTTCTACAGGAAAATGCAGTGGAATATTACACTAAATTGGAACAAAAACTGAAGGATGAGTATGTGAAAGAAAAGGAAAACGTGTATGAGAAACCACTTGGTATGGCGTTTGTAACTTTCCACAATGAAGCTGCGGCAGCTCGGTAAGTCACGCTTACAAATCAGAGCATTGTAGTCCAGCTCAAAGCCCAAAGAAAGTACATGCCAGTATCATCTGGTTACTCTCAGCTTTTGGAAAGGTTGAGAAGTTTTTTTAAAGTGGCAGATGCTCATGAGTGAAATGAAATGAAAATCGTTTATTGTCACAAGTAGGCTTCAAATGAAGTTACTGTGAAAAGCCCCTAGTCGCCACATTCCGACGCCTGTTCGGGGAGGCTGGTACGGGAATCGAACCGCGCTGCTGGCTTGGCTTTGTCTGCTTTCAAAGCCACCGACTTAGCCCAGTGAGCTAAACAGCCCCTCGGAGTGGTTGACCGTGTGAGGTTAGAATAAAAATGCAAACTTTATAGATAAGTAGGAACATTTTCAGAACAAAAAAAAGTACTGATGAAGGGAGGGCTGGCTACATCCAAGCCACGGAGGAGCAAAGAGAATTGTGAAGAAGCATTTGTTGAGAATTATTTGAAATAGATGGGCAGGGAGAGGAGAGGGAGGAAAACGATCCAGGATGAGAAAGAGTTGGGGAAGCGGTGGATCAGCAAGTTAACCAAAAAGAATGGACATACCAGGGAGTTACCTTGACCAAAGTCTAGGACTAACCAGAAGCTTGGGGACTTCAAGGGCAAATTTCTACATTAAAGTTAAGCTCACTAATTCTATAAGATGCCGGAATTAGAAGAATTTCCAGTAGCACACAACGATGTGGTCGGAATATCGTCAGACGTTTAGAGGAATCCTGCGACAAGGAACTCAATTCCTGACTCCACACAGTCAGGGCGCAAACGAGGAGTGTGATGGAATACTGTCCCCTTGCCTGCAGCTCCAACAGCACTTGAGACGTTCAACACCATTGAGGATAAAGCAGGCCACTTGATTAGCACCCCATCCACAAATATTAACTCCCTACACCACTGATGCACAGTGGCAGCAATGTGTAGATGCATTACAGGAACTCACCAAGACTGCTTGGACATCACCTTCCAAACCCACGACCACTTCAATCAAGAAGGCCACAGGGAGGAAACGCATGGAAAAATGACCATCTGGAAAATGCCTCCTCCAAGTCACTCGGCACCTGGCCTGGAAGTTAATCATCGTTTCTTCACCGTCGCTGGTCGAAATCCTGGAATTGCTTGCTGAACAGCAGTGTGGGTGTACCTACACCATGTGCACTGCAGCAGTTCAAGGAGGCAGCTCACCACCACTTTATCGAGGGCATTTGGGGATGTGCATTAAATGCTGGCCTATCCAAAGATGTCCACATCCCATGAATAAATTTTTTAAAACCTTCCAACCCCATGGCCTCTACCGTCTTTTTTAAAAATAAATTTAGAGTACCCAAATATTTATTTTTTTCCAATTAAGGGGCAATTTAGCGTGGCCAATCCACCTACCCTGCACATCTTTGGGTTGTGGGGGTGAAACCCACGCAGACATGGGAGAATGTGCAAACTCCACACGGATTGTGACCCAGGGCTGGGATTCGAACCCAGGTCTTCAGCGCCGCAGTCCCAGTGCTAACCACCGCGCCAAATGCCGCCCTGACCTCTACTATCCTAACCCTAACACACTAGTTCCCATTAAACAGTACGTAACAGAACATGCAGCTCTCATGCCACTTACACAGGGAGACAGGGGCAATACTTGCATTTACGAAGCAATTTTTCTTCTGTTAGGGAAATTTGTTCAGAACCCTTTCCCAAAGCCTGCCTCGGTGGCAACTTTCATGACCTCTCGCGGTCGTTTTCCAAAGCCTGTATCTGTTCGAAATAGCATTTTCCTCTCTCGCTCTCCCCCTCGCATCACATAAGGAGATATCCCAGTGGGAAAGAAAGGCTCTTTCAGAAGGATGCAAAATCCGTGATAAATAAGGAAGTTGAGGGTAATATTGAATTGAAATAAACACGTACAAATCTGCGGAAGCTTAGTGATAAATCAGAAGATTGGACAGATTCAAGAACCAGCAAAGAATGACTTTAAAAAAAAGGAAGAAAGCAGAATACTAGAAAAGGCTAGCTAGTAATATAAAAACAGATCATAAGTTTCTACAAGTATTTGAATAAGGAAAGAGTAACTAGAGCTAGTGTTGGCCCATAAGACATAGGAACAGAATTAGACCACACAGCCCATCGAGTCTGCTCCGCCATTCAATCATGGCTGATATTTTCTCATCCTGATTCTCCTGCTTTCACCCCGTAACCCCTGACCCCCTTATTAATCAAGAACCTATCAATCTCTGTCTTAAAGACACTCTGTGATTTGGCCACACAGCCTTCTGTGGCAAAGAGTTCCACAGTTTCACCACCCTGTGGCTGAAGAAATTCCTCCTCATCTCTGTTTTTAAGGATTGTCCCTTTAATCTGAGATTGTGTCCTCTGGTTCTAGTTTTTCCTACAAGTGGAAACATCCTCTCCATGTCCACTCTATCCAGGCCTCGCAGTATCCTGTAAGTTTCAATAAGATCCCCTCTCATCTTTCTAAATTCCGAATACAGACCCAGAGTCCTCAACTGTTCCTCATACGGCAAGCTCTTCATTCCAGGGATCGTTCTTGTTAACCTCCTCTGGACCCTTTCCAAGGCCAGCACATCCTTCCTTAGATACGGAGCCCAAAACTGCTCACAATACTCCAAATGAGGTCTGATACAGCCTCAGAAGTACATCCCTGGTCTTGTATTCTAGCCCACTTGACTTGACTGCTAACTTTCCATTTGCCGCTTTAACTGCCTACACGTTAACCTTAAGAGAATCGTGAACAAGCACTCCCAAGTCCCTTTGTGCTTCTGATTTCCGAAGCATTTCCCCATTTAGAAAATAGTTTCTGCGTAAATTCCTCCTTCCAAAGTGCATAACCTCACACTTTTCCACATTGTATTTCATTTGCCACTTCATTTCCCACTCTCCTAGCTTGTCCAAATCCTTCTGCAACCCCCTAACTTCCTCAATACTACCTGCCCCTCTACAGATCTTTGTATCACCTGCAAATGAAGCAACAGTGCCTTAAATTCCTTCTTCCAGATCATTAATGTATATTGTGAAAAGTTGTGGTCCCAGCACCGACCCCTGAGGCACACCACTAGTCACCGGCTGCCATCCTGAAAAAGACCCCTTTATCCCAACTCTCTGCCTTCTGCCAGTCAGCCAATTCTTTATCCATGCCAGGATCTTACCCTTCACACCATGGACTCTTAACTTATCTAACAATCTCTTATGCAACACCTTGTCAAAGGCCTTCTAGAAATCTAAATACATCACATCCACTGGTTCTCCTTTGTCTAACTTCCTTGTTACCTCCTCAAAGAACTCTTAACAGATTTGTCAGAAATAAATCTCCCTTTGACAAAGCTGTGCTGACTCAGTCCTATTTTACCATGCACTTCCAAGTACTCCGTGATTTCATCTTTAATAACGGACTCTAAAATCTTACCAATGATCGAAGTCAGGCTAACCGGCCTATAATTTCCCGTCTTCTGTCTCCCTCCTTTCTTAAACAGTGGTGTTACATTAGCCACTTTTCTGTCTTCTCGGACCCTTTCTACCTCTAGTGATTCCTGAAAGAACACCACCAATGCCTCCACAATCTCCTCATGTAGAGAGTGAATCTGGGTGATTGATAATGGTCAAGGAAGAACTGGTGGAGGTGGTGAACAGGTCTTTTGTCTCTGTCTTCATGGTAGAGGATTTGTAAAACTTCCCCAAAGGTTCTTGAAAATCAAGAGGTGATGGGGAGGGGTGAACATAGTACAATTACCATTACCGAGAACGGTTGCTAGGAAATCTATTAAAGGCTAACAAGCCCCCGTCCCAAAGTCTTCAAAGAAGTGGTCGGACAGATAGATGCATTGGTTATAATCTTCCAAAATTCCTTAGACTTTGGAAGGGCTCCAGCGGATTGGAAAGTAGCTAATGTAACATCTTTACTCCAGAAAGGGGAGAAGCAGAAAACAAGAATCTATAGGCCAGTTAGCCTAACACCTGTGATGGGGAAATTACTAAAATCCATTATTAAGGAGGTTATTGCATGATTCTTAGATAATCATGATTTGGTCAGGCAGAGCCAACATTAATTAATCTATTCACGTTTTTTGACGAAGTAACACACTGGGTTGATAAAGGGGAAGTGGTAGGTCTGGTGCACCTGGATTTCCAAAGGGCATTTGATAGGGCACTACATCAAAGGTTAAAATGCAAAATAATACATGGTACTGTAGTGGGGTAACATTTTAGCATGGATAAAGGATTGGTTGGCTAACAGGAACCAGAGTAGGGATAAATGTGTCTTTTACGGATTGACATTACAACTGCTGTGTCCTCAACAATTCACAATATATATCAATGACTTGGGTGAAGGGAGTAAATGTATGGTAGTTAAGTTTGCTGATACTAAAATAGGTAGGAACGCAAGTTGTTAAGAGGAGATAGACAGTCTACAAAGGGATTTGGGCAGATTAAATGAGTGGGCAAATGTTTGGCAGATGGAATATAACGTGGGTAAATGTGAACTTGTTCACTTTGGCAGGAAGAATAGAGAGCAGAATACAATTTGTTGTATCTTTAAACTAACAGTACAAAATAAATAAATTGCAGATGCGTGTGGGTTTGAAAGCAATATTCAACAGGTTATTGAATAGGTCTTCACTGTACAAAGGTATAGTACTAGACAAAGGACAAAAAGCCTGCAAAGTGACCAGTGATGTCACGCATGTCATGTGACTCCGTTCTGAAAGAGGCATTGCACACAACCATATAACCCACGTATATAACACTGTTTAAATGGAGAAAGATTGCAGAAAAACCTGGTGGTCCAGAGGTGGCCTGGCACATGAATCACAATGTTAGTACGCAGGAATAGCAAGTGGTTAGGAAAGCAAGTGGAATGTTGGTGTTTATTGCAAGGGGTATGGTATATAAAAGTAGGGAAGTGTTACCAAAGCTTTACAAACCTTGGTGAGACCACATAGAATCACTGCAATGCAGAAGGAGGCCATTCGGCCCATCAAGTGCGCTGACCCTTCGATCGGGCACCCTACCTAGGCCCACCGAAGCCCTTGAAGAATATAAAGGAAGTAGGAAGGAACTTGAGGTACGAATTAGGAAGGCTAAAAGGCGTCATGAAATGTCGTTGGCAAACAGGATTAAGGAAAATCCTATGGCGTTTTATACCTATGTAAAGAAAGAGTCGGTCCATTCAAGGATATTGGAGGGAATCTATGTATGGAACCAGAGGAAATGGGCAAGATACTAAATGCATACTTTGCCTCAGTATTCACCAAAGAGAAGGACTTGGTGAATGAGGAGTATAGGGTAGAGTGTGTGGATATTCTGAGTCATTGCAGAAAATACGGAAGTATGGGATTGAAGGTGATTTAGCGGTTTGGATCAGTAATTGGCTAGCTGAAAGAAGACAGAGGGTGGTGGTTGATGGCAAATGTTCATCCTGGAGTTCAGTTACTAGTGATGTACCGCAAGGATCTGTTTTGGGGCCACTGCTGTTTGTCATTTTTATAAATGACCTGGAAGAGGGTGTAGAAGGATGGGTTAGTAAATTTGCAGATGACACGAAGGTCGGTGGAGTTGTGGATAGTGCTGAAGGATGTTATAGGATACAGAGGGACATAGATAAGCTGCAGAACTGGGCTGAGAGGTGGCAGATGGAGTTTAATGCGGAAAAGTGTGAGGTGGTTCACTTTGGAAGGAGTAACAGGAATGCAGAGTACTGGGCTAATGGCAAGATTCTTGGTAGTGTAGATGAACAGAGAGATCTCGGCATCCAGGTACATAAATCCCTGAAAGTTGCCACCCAGGTTAATAGGGCTGTTAAGAAGGCATATGGTGTGCTAGCCTTTATCAGTAGGGGGATTGAGTTTCGGAGCCACGAGGTCATGCTGCAGCTGTACATAACTCTGGTGCGGCCGCTCCTGGAGTACTGCGTGCAGTTCTGGTCACCACATTATAGGAAGGATGTGGAAGCTTTGGAAAGGGTTCAGAGGAGATTTACTCGGATGTTGCCTGGTATGGAGGGAAGGTCTTACGAGGAAAGGCTCAGGGACTTGAGGTTGTTTTCATTAGAGAGGAGAAGGCTGAGAGGTGACTTAATATAGACATATAAGATAGTCAGAGGGTTAGATAGGGTGGACAGTGAGAGTCTTTTTCCTCGGATGGTGATGACCAACACGAGGGGACATGGCTTTAAATTGAGGGGTGGTAGATATCGGACAGATGTCAGAGGCAGTTTCTTTACTCAGAGAGTAGTAGGGGTGTGGAACGCCCTGCCTGCAACAGTAGTAGACTCGCCAACTTTAAGGGCATTTAAGTGGTCACTGGATAGACATATGGATGAAAATGGAATAGTGTAGGTCAGATAGGCTTCAGATGGTTTCACGGGTCGGCACAACATCGAGGGCCGAAGGGCCCGTACTGTGCTGTACTGTTCTATGATATTAATAAAGAGTAGGTGTCGCGCATCTTAAAATCATTAAAGTAGATAAGACCCAGGGCCTGATAGGATCTACCCGGGAATACTGAGTGAGGCAAGGGAGGAAATTGCTGGGGCCTTGATGGTAATCTTTGTAATCCTCATTGGCTACAGATGAAGTTCCAGAGGACTGGCGAGCAGCCAATGTTGTTCCAATGTTTAAGAAGGACAGCAGGGAAAATCTAGGAAATTATAGGCCAGTGAACCTTGCGTCAGTGTTAGTGAAATTATTGGAAAAGATTCTTAGAGACCGATTTACTCACATTTGGAAACAAATGGACTTATTAGTGATGGACAGCATGGTTTTGTGAAGGGAAGGTCGTGCCTTACTGATTTGATCGAGTTTTTCAAGGATGATAAAGATGATAGATGAGGGAAAGGCAGTAGATGCTGTATACATGGACTTCAGTAAAGCCTTTGACAAGGCACCTCATGGTAGACTGGTACAATAGGTGAAGTCACATGGGATCAGAGGCGAGCTGGCAAGTTGGATACAGAACTGGCTTGGGCACAGAAGACAGAGGGTAGTCTTTTATTATCAGGGGCTGATTTAGCACAGTGGGCTAAACAGCTGGCTTGTAATGCACAATAATGCCAGCAGCGCGGGTTCAATTCCCGTACCGGCCTCCCCGAAGAGGTGCCGGAGTGTGGCGACTCGGGGCTTTTCACAGTAACTTCATTTGAAGCCTACTTGTAACAATAATTGATTATTATTATTATTATTACACTCCTGTATCATCTTTTATTACACTTCTTTGTATGTTTTGACATATTACAGAGTGTAATATGCGTTACTCAAACCTCGGTTGCTGATGAGGTTTTCTGAATCTCGATGAAGAAGACTCGAATTCGTCCAGTAGTAACTAAAGGTTTATTGAGTAACTATAACAATAATTGCGTGAGTTCTTTCCTTTAATATTAATACTAGTGATAAGGTCAACAAGATCTAACTACAGTAACTATGCTTAACTACACTAACCACCTGAGCTAATCTGGTACTCCTGTCCTGGTCACAGTACACCCGAAAGAGAGAGAGAGAGAGAGAGGGAGGCACAGTGCGGTTGCTTTTGTACTCCTGTTGGTCCGGCCCTCTAGTGATCATCTGATGCTACTGATTACACATTAACCCCTTATGTACCTGCACTTGGAGATCACTACAGGTAGCAGTAGAAGGGTGCTTTTCTGAATGGAAGGCTGTGGTTAGCGGCATTCCACAGGGATCGGTTCTGGGACCTTGGCTGTTCGTTGTGCAGATAAACAATTTGGAAGAAAATGTAGCTGGTCTGATTAGTAAATTCGCAGACGACACAAAAATTGATGGAGTTGCGGATAGTGACGAGGATTGTCAGAGGATGATATAAACTGGTTGGAGTCTTGGGCAGAGAAATAGCAGGTGGAGCTTAATCAGAACAAGTAGGTAATGCAATTTGAAAGGTCCAATGCATGTAGGAATTACACAATAAATGGCAAAACTCTTGCGAGTACTGGCAGGCAGAGAGATCTGGGCCTGCATGTCCACTGATCACTGAAAGTGGCAACGCATGTGGATAAGATGGTCAAGAAGGCATACGGCATGCTGGCCTTCATCGGTCGGGGCATTGAATATAAAAATTGGCAAGTCGTGTTGCAGCTGTACAGGACCCTAAGTTGGCCTCATTTGGAATGTTGTGTACAATTCTGGTTGCCACACTACCAGAAGGATATGAATGCTTTGGAGAGAGTGCAGAAGCAGTTTACTGGGATGTTGAAACGAAAGGGAAAATGCTGGAAAATCTCAGCAAGTCTGGCAGCATCTGTAGGGAGAGAAAAGAGCTAACGTTTCGAGTCCGATGATTCTTTGTCGAAGTAGCTTTGACAAAGAGTCATCGGACTCGAAACGTTAGATCTTTTCTCTCCCTACAAATGCTGCCAGACTTGCTAAGATTTTCCAGCATTTTCCCTTTCGTTTCAGATTCCAGCATCCGCAGTAATTTGCTTTTATCTTTTACTAGGATGTTGTCTGGTATGGAGGGCAGGTATGAGGAGAGGTTAGATAAACTCGGTCTGTTTTCACTGGAACGACAGAGGTTGAGAGGCGACCTGATAGGATTCTATAAGATTGAGCGGCATGGAGAAAGTGGATAGTCAGACGCTCTTTCATGGAGTCGGAATATCAAGTCTAGGAGACATAGGTTTAAAGTGCGTGGGGAAAAGTTTAGAACAGATAGTGCGAGGCAAGTTTTTTCACACAGAGGGTGGTAAGTATATGGAACACGCTGCCTGGGGAGGAGGTGGGACAGGTACAATAACGACATTTAAGGGGTATCTAGACAAATGAACGGGAATGGAAGAATACAGAATCATAAGTGCAGACAGTTTTGTTTTTTGGCAGGTACCATGGTCGGCACAGGCCTGGAGGGCCAACAGGCCTGTTCCTGTGCTACATTCTTTGTTCACCCACCCCCACCCCCACCCTATCCCCGTAACCCTACCTAACCTTTGAACACTTAAAGGGCAGTTTGGCATGGCCAGTCTATCTAACCTGCACACCTTTGGACATCTGGAGTACTGTGCGCAGTTTCGGATCCCTCGTTGAAAAAATATATGTAATTGCTTTATAAGTAGTTCAGAGAAGGTTCACTGGACTCATTCCTGGGATTAAGTGGTTATCTAATGACAAAAGGTGGAATAGTTTAGAACTGTATCCATTGGAATTTAGAAGAGTGAAAGGTGATCTTTTTGAAACAACGTCCTGAGGGGATTTGTTGGATAGATACCCAGAGGATGTTTCTTCTTGTAGGGGTGAGCCTGATGACCTAAAATCAATAGTGAGAAAGGACTTGGCCTCAAGATCATGAAGTAGAATCAGTACAGGTGGAAATCAGGAATAGCAAGAGTCAGAAACACTGATGGGAGTAGTTTGTCGGTGCCCCAGCAGTAGTCATGCATTGGGCAGGACATTAAATAAGTAATTATTGGAGCCTGTAACAAAGGCAATGTAATAATTGTGGGGGACATTAAGCTTTAAACTGGGACAATCAAATTGACGAGTGATCTGGAAGATTAATTTGTAGAATGTTTTAGTGACAGTTTCTTGGAACAATACGTCCCAGAACCGACTAGGGGTAAAGCTATCTTAGATCTAGTATTGTATAATGAAGCATGGTTAATTAGTAAGGATCCATAGAATGCCTATAGTGCAGAAGGAGACCATTCTGCCCATCGAGTCTGCACCAGCCCTCTGAAAGGGCACCATATCTTGGCCAAATTCCTGCCCTATTCCTGCAATCCCATCTAACCTAC
Source organism: Scyliorhinus canicula (assembly GCF_902713615.1). Taxonomy (NCBI): domain Eukaryota; kingdom Metazoa; phylum Chordata; class Chondrichthyes; order Carcharhiniformes; family Scyliorhinidae; genus Scyliorhinus; species Scyliorhinus canicula. The sequence continues at coordinate 17,170,418 of NC_052151.1, read as the reverse complement.
ACATCTTTGGAAAGTAAGGGGCATTGGAGACGGTACAGCAAATGTTCACTAGATTTGTCCTTGGGGTGAGAGGGTTGTCCTATGGTGAAAGGATAAGGAAATCAGGCTTATATTTTCTGGAATTTAAATTTAAAGAATAAGAAATTACCTCATTGAAACCTGACAAAACTGTGTTGGGGCTTGATAGGATAGATGCTGGGAGATTGTTTCTGCTGTTTGGAGAGTCTAAAATACTGGGCACAGCTTCAGGATGAAGGGCTAATCATTTTAGGACTGCAATGAGAAATTACTTCATTCAGAGTGGTGAATCTTTGTAACTCTCCACCACAGAGATGTGGATGTTCCATTGTTGAATACATTTAAGGCTGGGACAGAAGATTTTTGGTCTCAGAGAAATAAAGAATATGAGATGCAGGAGTGAAAATTGAATTAAAGCCCAAGGTCAGCCATGATCCCTTTGAATGGCAATACAGGCTCAACAGACCATAGCATCTACTATTTCTTGTGTTCTTGCACACACATCACTGTGCAGGAATCCCCAGCATATTTGTCAAAGAACAAAGAAAATTACAACAGAGGAACAAGCCCTTCGGCCCTCCAAAGCTTGCACCGACTATGCTGCCGTTTGAAATAAAACCCCTACCCTTCCGGGGATCTCTCTTCCTATCCAATCATGTATTTGTCAAGACGCCCCATAAAAGTCACTTTCGTATCTACTTCCACTACTTCCCCTGGCAACGAGTTCCAGGCTCCCACCACCCTTTGTGGAAACAAAACTTGCCTTGCACATCTCCTTTAAACCTTACCCCACGCACCTCAAAATATGTCCCCTAGTAATTGACTCTCCCACCCTGGCTTCTGACTATCCACTCTGTCCATGCCCCTCATAATCTTGTAGACCTCTATCAGGTCGCCCCTCAACCTCTGCCTTCCAGTGAGAACAAACAGAGTTTCTTCAACCTCTCCTCATAGCTCATGCCCTCCATACCAGGCATCTTCCTGGTAAATCTTTTCTGCACACACTCCAAATCCTCCACATCTTTCTGGTAGTGTGGCGACCAGAATTGAACACTCTATTCCAACGGCGGCCTAACTAAGGTTCTATAAAGCTGCAACATGACTTGCCAATGTTTAACTCAATTCCCCGGCCAATGAAGGCAAGCATTTTTTTAATTATAAATTTAGATTGCCCAAATATTTTTTTTGCCAATTAATGGGCAATTTGGCGTGACCAGTCCACCTAACCTGCAAATCTTTGGGTTGTGAGGGTGAAACCCGCGCAGACACGGGGCGATTAATGTTGCCGTATACCTTCTTGACTACCTTCTCCACCTGCGTTGCCAGTTTCAGTGATCTATGTACCTGTACACCCAGATCCCTCTGGCTATCAATCCTCTTAAGAGTTCTGCCATTTACTGTATATTTCCCATCTGTATTAGACCTTCCAAAATGCATTACCTCACATTTGTCCGGATTAAACTCCATCTGCCATCTCTCCACCCAAGTCTCCAACCAATCTATATCCTGCTGTATCCTCTGACAGTCCTCATCGCTATCCGCAATTCCACCAACCTTTGCGTCATCCGCAAACTTAATAATCAAACCAGTTACATTTTCTTCCTTCTCTTGAATCAGCAGTGACTCAAATGGCTGCATCATTTGAGATGAATTAATAAAGGCCGCATCCTCAAAGACATGCTTATGCTATGAGCTTGCTATCTGCACAAAACCAACAGGTCACCCACGTCTGACACAAGGATGTCTATAAGCAAGACTTCATGTTGACTGGTATCAGAGTTAGTGCATGAAAAGTCCTTGCTGCTGACCAGAGTATCTGGAGAAAGGATGAAGTCAGGATGGCATGGAAAAAGCAGAGGACAAAAGAAATGACCAGATGTTTGGAGGGGGAAAGAACCCAGCCAGAAGGAAAAAATATCAGCCAACCTTGGGCCAATGCTATTCATCTGTGCCAGCTGAGGAATGGATTGCCACTCTTGAATCGCCCTTTTTGGCCACAAAAGATGCACCACAGAGACAGATGGGTACCATTGATTCGAATATTAATTTTGATTGAGGTATACTGTAACATTATCCATACGTCATCATCATACGTCATCTTTATTATTGTCACAAGTAACACTGCAATGAAGTTATCGTGAAAGCCCCCTAGTCGCCACATTCCGGCGCCTGTTCGGGTACACTGAGGGAGAATTCAAAATGTCCAATTGACCTAACAGCATGTCTTTCGGGATTTGTGAGAGGAAACCGGAGCACCTTGAGAAAACCCATGCAGACGCTGGGAGAATGTGCAGACACCGCACAGATAGTGACCAAGCCGGGAATCGAACTTGGGACCCTGGCCGTGGTGAAGCAACAGTGCTAACCACTGTGCTACCGTGTCACACAACTGATGTGCTACCGAGCTGCCCAAATGGGAATTCAGTAAATGCGTTCAGCTCAGGTTCTCGTACTGACTGACCTGCAATGGATTGAATAGTTGCCTCCTGTAGTGAAATTTCTGTAATTGTAAGATTCAATGTTCAATATACTTCGTTCTTTAGGAAGGATATGAAGGCGTGAGCGAGATTACAAAGTATTTATTGAGAATGATTGTGTAGAGAAAAGTTGGGACTGTTCCTCTTGGAGAAGAGAAGGTTGAGAAGTATTGAAAATCAGCAGGGTAGCATGGTGGTTAGCATAAATGCTTCACAGCTCCAGGGTCCCAGGTTCGATTCCCGGCTGGGTCACTGTCTGTGTGGAGTCTGCACGTCCTCCCCCTGTGTGCGTGGGTTTCCTCCGGGTGCTCCGGTTTCCTCCCACAGTCCAAAGATGTGCGGGTTAGGTGGATTGGCCATGCTAAATTGCCCGTAGTGTCCTAATAAAAGTAAGGTTAAGGGGGGGTTGTTGGGTTACGGGTATAGGGTGGATACGTGGGGTTGAGTAGGGTGATCATGGCTCGGCACAACATTGAGGGCCGAAGGGCCTGTTCTGTGCTGTACTGTTCTATGTTCTATATGGGCCGTGGACAGAGTAGACGGGGGATAAACTGTTTCAATTGGTGGAAGAGTGGAGAATAAGAGGGCACAGATTTAAGGTGGCAAAAAAATGCTATGCCAATATGAGGAAAGACCTAGTAAATGGTTAGAATCTGGAATGTTCTACCTGAGAGTGTGGAGGCAGGGTCAATTAAAGCATTGGTCACTGTCCAAAAGGGCAAGATTTGCACGACTGCAAGGAAAAGGCAGGAAAGTGGAACAAGGTGAATTGTTCCTTCAGTGGGCTAACATTGGCATGTGTGGCTGAATGGCCTCTTCTGCCGTAACTCTTCAAAGTTTCTAACAATCCTGTCATGTGAGAGAACCTTTAAGAACTGGGTGTTTATTAAATAGCTGTAGTGGATATACCTTTAAGAAATGTATGTTTATCGAATAGCTGCAGTGATGTCAGAGTGTGGGTGGAGCTGGGCTGTCTGTCTTTCACTTTCGTTTTTGAGCAGGCAGCTACAGGGTGTGTTTAGTTTCATTTTGCAGATTGGGAGCTGCATCCAGAGAGACCAGGTGTAATTCTGGTCTGTCTCTGTATGAAAGGAATGGCTTCAGATCTTCTTTTGACAAAGAGTCATTGGACTCGAAAGGTTAGCTCTTTTCTCTCCCGACAGATGCTGAAAGACCTGCTGAGATTTTCCAGCATTTTTTCTTTTGTCTTCAGATCACTTGCTAATTTAACAGTGATAACTGCTCTCAGTAGTGAATTTAAACCTGATCTCTGTGTTAAAAAGAGTATTTTGTCTATGGATGTTGCAAGGAAAGATTAAGGGTTACTTATAGAATATTGTATCTGTAGGGCTGATTGGTGGTGTTAGTTGTTAAGATGTTTACTGTGGGTTTATAAAGTGTTAACTGCTTTCGTAAATAAACATTGTTTTAATTTTAAAATACTTTAACGCTCTGTTGCACCACACCTGTAAACTAGGCCCGTGTGTTCCCCATAACCACAATCTATTAAAAGTTGTGGGTCAGGTGAACTCCATGATAAACTTTTGGGTTCTCTAAATCCTGGCCCATAACAATTCTATGACATAACTCATTGTATCTTCACACCAAGGAACTGGAGAACAGTTAGGTCTCCGGTTGTGTCATTCGATCATTTATCATTTTTTTGTAATCACAAAATTGTATTCCTTATTCACTGACTGTGGTTCTTGTTTTTCAATATTTGTCAGAAAATTACTGAAATTCAATCTTGCTATGGCAACACGCTTCTAAAGCTTCACCTAGAATGGTCCTGCGCTTTGGATGTCAGGGCATTTATGCCAAAAATGAAGCTGAAACCAACAAAACATGACACAGCAATCCATGCTATGTTTTCTGATGTTATTACCTGGCAGTGATTGCACTATTTTCAGCTGGCTGGTGGAGTTCCAGTTATACATACCTTCTGCAATAATAATGCAGATTTGGAGTTACAAGGGTGAGGTGCATCTTGAGATTGATGACCAATCTTTGGTTTCATGATGTCAGCTTAACCCTTGTGTTGTTCCACACACAATGCCTTGCAGTTTGTGAGTGATGCAATGTCTTTTGACCTTGCAGTCTGTTTGTGACTCTATATTGTAGGCTTGCAAATGGGAATCTGTGGATTCTAGAATATGCGTGGAGGTCCAATACTGCTGGTGAGGTCATTGTATTCCTCTTCAAACGGGAATATTGCTGCATATGAGCAAGTTTTCTTTGTTGTTTGGTTTGGTCAGCGCAGAAGCTCATTGCCATCCCACCAAAGCATGCTACTGAGAACAGTACAGATTTGGCTGATTTGATGTTGCATACATGTTTTTTCTGTAGAAGTGCACTACTTACCCATAGAGAATGCTTCGATGAAGGTTTGCAAGAGGACAGGTTTATGGGCACCTCAAATAGATTAACCAAATATAACCATGCAGTTTACTAACACAAGCATGAATGAACTTCCCACTGCTAGTCCAGTTAGTATCACTGTAAGGTGTTCATTTGTAGGTTTGCCTGAATCTCAGTGAATATAAGCAGAAATCCCAGTGTTAAAGAGACTGGTTGGTTTCAGCATATCCAAATCTTAACGGAATGATAAGTTTTGTCTTGCATAGAGCTCTGGCCTCTTAAATGATGCATTATCCAACTTCACACGGAGGATTTAGCATTGCTATCACACTTAATTTTATTCCCGCAGAATTCTCAGAGACTTCAATGCCTGCAAGTGTCAGGGCTGTATATTCAGTGGAGAGCCTCAGAGATCTTCGAACAGCGAGTTTCTCCATGCTTCAAACTGGAGTGTGAGCTATGCCCCTGATCCCCACAATATTTACTGGTAAGATATTACTTTGTGTCAGTATTGATGGCAGGTAATCTTGTTGGCCTTGCTTCATATGTGAATTATAAAGCACATTCTCCACTGGGTAGTCAGTCGCATAATTCAAAAAACTAACAATGCTGCATTTATTTATTGTCCCTATTTTTGAGTTGCGTAAGTTGTGTTGAGCCTCCTTCAGCTGCTTCGACCCATGAAGCTAATGCACAAGGTAGGGAATTTCAAGGTTTTGATCCTGCATCAATGAAGGAATGCAGTGTGACTTGCAGGGGAATTAGAGCTGTGTAATGCACCAATGACAATTCTGCTATCTGTACAGATTGAAGGGCTGAGATGAAAAGCGGCAGCCATTTACCCTGGAATTGCTTTCTCAATTCTGACACCATTCTTCAAGTGTTTAAGAGAGAGTTTTTAAATGTAGATTGAACTATGATGGCCCAAATCTCGTCTTGATCCAGCAATATTTCTCTCCTGTTTTATCATGGCTGCTTAACCATCTTGCCAGACCACTTGAAAGGACATTGAAAGTCAACCATGTATGTGGCTTGGCATTTAATGTAGGCTAGATGGGATCAGCATGGCAAATTCTTGTCCCTTAAGATCATTAATGAAACTTTTTATGATTATATATGGTCATTTTTTTGATGCTAAATTCCCATAAGATTTATTGAATTCCATTTCATAGTTAATCTTGGTAGAATTTGAACTTGTGACCTTTGGTTGTTGGTCCAGTGTTCTGTTCCCACTGGTGTGGCGACTCCACCCAGGCCTCAAAAATGTTGATAAATCTCTGCTTCTCCTTCCTTCAGTAGGACGAGATCAAATCCATCATCTTTGTCTAAATGTTTTCACTCCAGGTGTGTCCTGCAAAATCTATTGAGAGTTGGGTAGCTGATTGCCTTAAGGTACAATTATAGTAAGTAGAATATTTTTATTTACACAGGGAGCACTTGTCATTGAGAGGAATTTCATGGTGGCTCCGCTGCTTCATCATCAATTGTATCCTTTTTATTCTACTTTTCTTCTTGACCACTCCTGCTATTATTATTACGACAATGGACAAATTCAATGTTACGAAGCCTGTTGAATACTTAAATGTAAGTTTTGGTGTATCAACATTTTTTTAAATCCTTTTTTTTTATTCAACCTCCTAATCCTGTTCCTGTCTGAGTGAAGGTTTGAGCTTTGCCAATATAGCTGGAATTCAAGCGTACAGAAAGGGCATGAGTAGACTAGTCTGTCCATTGCCTGCACCATCCTGGAAATATTGCCATTACTTCACATATGTACATAGAACGTACAGTGCAGAAGGAGGCCATTCAGCCCATCGAGTCTGCACCAACCCCCTTAAGCCCTTACTGCCACCCTATCCCCGTAACCCAATAACCCCTCCTGATCTTTTTTTTTTGGTCACTAAGGGCATTTTATCATGGCCAATCCACCTAACCTGCACATCTTTGGACTGTGGGAGAAAACCAGAGCACTCGGAGGAAACCCACGCACACACTGGGAGAACGTGCAGACTCCGCACAGACCGTGACCCCGCCGGGAATCGAATCTGGGTCCCTGGCGCTGTGAAGCCACAGTGCTATCCACTTGTGCTACCGTGCTGCCCACTAATCCACATACATGCACACACACGCAGTCTCCTAGAAAAAGCACAGAAACTAGAGGGAAAATCTTATGCTAATTTACAACTGATGTCTAGAAGACCACAATGAATGATGATGCTCGCCCCTTTCCACTCCCAGTAACCCCTCTTGGCCACTAATTGGAATGCTTGCAGGGAATCCACACTTATTGCGCTTAGGGCAACATGTCCCATAGGTCAACAGACTCATAAAAAGATTTTCCTGTTGGCATCTTACCTAGTTCCATAATTATCATAACTTGTTCCCCTTGATCAATCCAATCAATTTTATGGACCAACCATAAACCATGCATCATTTTAATTACTTCAATCATTTCTCCACCAAGTTTGCACTTTCCTAAGCAATAAGTCCCAACTGTTTTAAGTCTATTGTGATAACTAATTACATTTATTCTAGTCTTCAATTGAGTGGCCCACCTTATGAACATTTTTCATAGCATCAATATCCCCCACCATGTAAAGGGCTCAAAAGTAACAAGCAAAATCTACTTGTGGTCAAGGGTGGCTCTCTGAAATCATCAGAACTCTCAGCCATTCAGCCCATTGTGCTTGGTAAAATTAATAAAGTCATCAATATCTGATGACATTTAACTTTGATATGCTTCACCCTGTAATTCCAAAGAAAGCTCTGGCTAGTGAATGGCTTTCTGGTTGATGAAAGTTACCTCTCTTTATATAGTCCAGGAATGACTTACTGTAACACAAATAGAACCAGTGGTGGTTGGCACAAATGTCTGTCTTTGGCTTTACAGCTTACGGTGTATGTGCCTTTAGATCAGCCAATGGAGTCACAGTCAGAATTTGCACTCTGCTTATTATCAATTGTCATTTGTCAATGATAAACTCTGACCTTTTAACCTCTTGACCCCAAACATCAAAAATCTTAAACTTGCTTTCTTTTCAATTTCTGTCTCGGCAGAATCCCATCATAACGCAGTTTTTCCCAACACTTCTACTGTGGGCTTTCTCCGCGCTTCTCCCAACCATAGTTTACTACTCAGGATTTTTTGAAGCACATTGGACAAGGTATTTTCATTTAATTCTGTATTTCTGTTTTGGGTGTTCATGTGCCTATGAAAATGCCATGTAATTGCTGTGGTTGAATCCTCATGCTGTGTGTAACTGAGGTATCTATTCAAAGTTGGAATCTGATATAGCCTGCATTATGTTGAGATTTTTTGGTGTACTTTGTCATTAATATGAAGTCAGTGCCTGAGAACAGATTGATTTTGAGGGGCATTACATTGAGGGATGACATACTTTCAGATGTTCAGCCAAGGCTTTGAATACCTGCTCAGTTGGAGATTATAATTCTATGGCACTATTCAGAGCAGAGCAGGCAATTTTTCCAGTGCTCCAACCAACATTCATCCTTCAGCAAATACCCCACATGAAAACAAATTAACTGGTTATATATCTAATTATTGTTGACCGCATCTTGCCCTCCATTGAATGATTTATGGCTTACAATTTTTGAGATGAGCCAACTGTTTTGTATAAGTGCTTGGAGCCATTTGAAAATTAAGATGAGCCATGCAAATGCAAATAATGTCATCCATCACAAGGAGTGTCGGCATGCAGAAGAAAACTCTACAATGTTCCTTACGGAAGGTGCAAATTGATAGGAAATTCTTTCCATTCAAATTGCTGCTTTTATCTGAACTATGCAAAAAATGCTTAAAATGTTGTTTTCCTTCATTTAAAATGTTTTTTCTCTTACTCCGATTTGCCATTTTAGATCAGTGGGGCTGTGTTCTGAGATGCTCAGTTTACTTCAATATTGACTGACATCTTGGAGCAGTTTGATAGCAAATCCAGAGATTTCTATGGTCTGAGTAGCTCCTGCTGCTGCACATTCAGCATGGAAAATGCATGGTCGATTTATATGTGCTTTAGTGCTCCCTATCTAAGATGGATTACTGATGTTGTGTGGGTTCTTGTCTATCAACAAACAATCATACTCATTTCCACTGAGTGAGGTAAAGATATGACAGTCTGCAATGGACTAACTTACGTGATGCTGAAAAGGGGAAGGGCAAGAGTGCATGAATCACAAAAGGCGAGTATGCAGGCACAGCAATAAATTAGGAAAGCTAATAGTGTTATTGTTTATTGTGAGGGGAATTGATTTCAAAAGTAGGGAGGTTATACAGGGGACTGGTGAGACCGCATATGGAGTATTGTGTACGGTATTAGTCTCCTTATTTAAGGAAAGATGTAAACCCTCAGCCAAGGTTTACTAGACTGATACACTACCAGGAATGGGCACATTGTCTTATGAGGAAAGATTGGCGAGGTTAGGAGTTTAGAAGAGTAAGAGGTGACTTGATTAAAACGTTTAAAGATCCTTAGAGGTCTTGAAAAAGTGGATGTGAAGAGAATGTTTCCTTATTTGGAAAAATCTAAAACTAGGGGTGACTGTTTAAAAGTAAAGGTGTTGCTGAGATGTGACTTTTATTTTTTCCAGAGGGATGAGAGTCTTTGGAACTCTCTTCCAGTGGAAGCAGAGTCTTTGAATATTTTTAAGGAAGAGAAAGATACATTTTTGATGAGCAAAGAGGTGAAAGATTATCGGGATTTCCTTCCCTAAAGGACATGAGTGAACCAGATGGATTTTTAACAACAATCGACAATGATTTCATGTTCATCACTAGACTTTTAATTCCAGATTTTTATTGAATTCAGAATTTCACCATCTGCCCTGAAGAGATTTGAACCTGGGACCCCAGAGTGCTCAGGGTCACTGGATTACTAGTCCAGTGACAATACCGCTATGCCACCACCTCCCCATTGCATAACAAGAAATTGATATATTTTAGTGATGTTCATTGACTGGTAAATATTAGTCCGGTCACCACGGAAATTGCCTTTTCTGTTTGAGAAGTTCCATGGGTTTTTTGCATCCACCCGATTGGTGCCATCGGACATCTTGTCTGAAAGATGGCTGCCTCGGAGTGCAAATGCTCCCACGATGCTATTGTGCTCATGTCTCTGGACGTGGCACTTGAACCCAGGACCTTCTGACTCGAGCGGTGAGTGTGCTACCAGTCACAAAGACCTGCAGATTTTGTGTACGTTTTAATCACTGCATGTCTTTTTTTCAGATCGGGGGAAAATCGAACCACAATGCACAAGTGCTACACTTTCCTTGTATTCATGGTCTTGATTCTACCATCTCTGGGTCTCAGCAGGTGAGTTAGTTGTGTTTAAAAAGACACTTCAACATGCAGGAGATGTTGCAATTCTCCACACATGTGCAGTATGTATTCTGCCACTGTGCAAGCAGCGTCAGCGCTTTCACCTAGGGGCAAATACAAAGAATGAAGTAGTATAAACTGATCCTTGTGTCAGTGCTTTAATGTAGGTGTGATGGGCACTCGACTAGGCGTCAGCCCTTTAATAGCAGCATAAGCAGAAGATATCACCCCGCAATTATCCCTCTTTTCTCTTTTTAGAATAAAAAGCTCAATGTATAATCTGCTTAAAGGAGCCGATTTGCTGTCTGAGTATTCCCCCACCCTTGTAGAAACCGATCAACCCAGTAAAAAAAAAACTGCTGGCTTGCTGTGAGCTAGGCTGCGAAGGAGGTGTATGCTATAGTTCAAAGCTGCAGAACTCTATTTTTCTAGATTCTACTGGAATGCCTTGGTTGTTTTTAAAACCGGTATCCATAGTTTACTTAAACATAATTTATTTATCTGACGTCTCCCCTACTTTGTTGAGACTGGAGTCTGAATCTTATTTCCAAGTATGAAGCCTTTCACAACATGTCATAGCGCTGTAGCCCATATTTTACTTTGCAAAATCTGTATAGCAGGTTCTGGAACTGGAAATTGTTGGGAGTGAGCTTTTGGCAGAGACTTCTATGTTCAAAAAGTAAAGCTGTTCATGTTCAGGGCAGAGCCTCCAAAAGAGCGTTGAGTTTAAAGCTAATTTTCATGAGCAGTGAGGAAGAAAATGGATTGGGAAGAGCATTCAAAGTGACTTGTGCAGCAACAGAGTAAATACGCAGCCGGTCCAGCCTCAATGGTTCGATGAGCCAGGTGAGGTAACGGAAAAGGTTGGAGGGCAATGCTGTTGTGATGTACATAGACTTCCAAAAGGCTTTTGAATTTGATAAAGTGCCACTCAACAGACTTATCAGCGAAGTTGAATGCGTGGAATAAGAGGGCCAGCAGCAACATGGATACGGAATTGACTGTGACAGGAAACAATCTAGTAGTTAATAGTTGTTTTTTGGATTGGAGTAAGGTCTATAGTGGAGTTCCTCGGGGTTGATGTTGGGACCCCTGCATTTCCGGATATAGATTAACGACCTACACTTTGGTGTACAGGGCACAATTTCAAAATGTGCAGATGATACCAAACTTAAGACGCATTGTGAACGGAGGAGGAAAGTGTAGAACTTCAAAAAGGACATGGGCAAGTTGGTGAAATGGGTGAACATGTGACCGATGAAATGGTGGACATGTGGGCTTAAGAAGGGTGCTCTTTCCAAGAGCCGGTGTAGACTCGGTGGGCCGAATGGCCTCCTTCTGCGCTGTAAATTCTGTGTTTCTAAATGTAACGTTACTCATTTTGGTAGGAGAAGGCAGAGACAATATAAAATAAAAGGTACCATTCCAAAGGGTGTACATGTGCACACGTCATTGAAGGTAGTAGGATAGGTTGAGAGAGCAATTAGACCTGTTGAATTTTACAACCCATCATGTCTGCACCGACCATCAAATACCTATCTATTCTAATCCTGTTTTCCAGCACTTGGTCCGTAGCCTTGTACGCAATGGTGTTTCGAGTGCTCATCTAAATGCTTAAATGTTGAGGGTTCCTACCTCTACCACCCTTTCATTCAGTAAGTACCAGATTCCCACCACCCTCTGGGTGAAAACTTCTTCCCTCCAATCCCCTCTAAACCTCCTGCCCTTTATCTTAACCACCTGGTTATTGACCTGTCAACTAAGGGGAAAAGTTCCTTCCTATCCCTCCTATCTATGTCGCTCATAATTTTGTACACCTTAATCAGATCCCCTCAGCCCTCTCTGCTCTAAGGCGGACAACTCCAGCCTAAACAGCCTTTCTTCATAGCTGAAACGCTCCAGCCCAGGCTCCGCCCTGGTGAATCTCCTCTGCACCCTTTCCAGTACAATCACATCCATCCTATAGTGTGGAACCAGAATTGCGCTTCTAGCTGAGGCTTAAGAAGTGTTTTTTTTTTCAGCTCCATCATAACCCCCCTCTTTTTGCATTCTATGCCTCAGCGCTTTGAGGTGAAATCGACCAGAGGAATGTTTTTTAGTCTGGGCTAATGCACTGTGGTTTGACTGGGGAAAGTCCCTGGGGAGTTGATTGTTTTTAGCCTGGAAAGATCATTTATTTTTCAACTTGGAGAGATTGTCATTGTTGGGTGGTGCTAAGGAATCCAGAGAGACATTTTGAAAACGTTTTGGAGAAGAATTGAAGTCTGATCTGACAACCTTGTTTTGACCACAAGTAAAGGCAGTTTTATCTCACATCGGGATAGTTTTAAAAATAGTAATGATATTTAAAGCAGAGCAGTCTTGTCTGAGGACAAGGACGAATCTGAAACAAACCACCGGTGGCACAGTGGTTAGCACTGCTGTCTCACAGCTTAAGGGATCCGGGTTCAATTCCGGCCTCGGGTGACTCTGTGTGGAGTTTGCTCTTTCTCCCCGTGTCTGCGTGCGTTTCCTTTGGATGCTCCGGTTTCCTACCACAGTCAGAGATGTAGTTAGGTGGATTGGCCTTGATAAATTGCCCCTCAGTGTCAAAAAGGTTAGATGGGGTTCTGGGAACAGGGTAGAGGCGTTTGCTTACATAGGGTGCAGAGGGCCGATGCGGACTCTGGGCCAAATGGTCTCTTTCTGCACTGTAAATCCTATGATTCTAAGCCAGGTGGACCAGCTTTTTGAAAACATGCCAGCCAGAGTCTGGAGGGGTGCTGACAGGACTCCAATCTGTTCTGTAAAGCAAGTATTGCTCTACACCTTGCTGATTTTGAGATGGATTGAGAGCTGTGTGTTTCTTGTTGGTCAATTCACTTACAAATTGTGTTGTAGTGTTTAAGAAGTAAGTGTAAACTTCTTTTTGGGTGTGAAGTTAGTTTAATATTGTATTCCTAATAAAGTTTTGTTTTAAAAATATGAAATCCCTATTTCTTCATGCAGTCGTGTCTGGAGCGAATCAATCTGTCCACACAGTCTTAGAAAATAAACGGGGGTTTCGGTCCAGTGTCCTAGTGACTGTTGGGGTCTGGTCTAAGATCGTCATAAAATAGTTCTGGGGGCGAGGAGTTTCAGTTACATAGAAAGTTTGGGGAGGTTGGGACTGTTTTCCTTGGAGAAAGGAATGTTGAGAGGTTTTGAGGTATTTGTACTGAATGGGTAGGGAGAAACTATTCCCATTGGTGGCATAATCGAGAACCAGAGGGCACAGATTTAAGGTAATTGGCAAAAGGTGCAATAGCGACATAACTTTTCAAACAGCGAATGATTAGGATGTGGCAGTGTGGTGAAGGAAAATTCAATCGAGGCATTCGAGACTGAATTGAATTATTATCTGAGAAGGAAGAAAATACAGGGCTCTTGGGGTGGGGGGAAGGTAGGGGCACGAGTTGAATTGCTCCTTCAGAGAGTCAAACAGACACCATGGTCCAAATGGTCTCCTGTGCCGTAACCATTCCCTGATTCTAGGTTGCTCTCTAAAGCTGTGCTTATCTCTGTTCCAGTCTGGACCTGTTTTTTCGTTGGCTATTTGACAAAAAATTTCTGGAAGAAGCCGCTGTTCGATTTGAGTGAGTATGTAACGGGAGACCTTCCCAATATCATTGATTCACATTGTTGATTTACTCTTTCATCTGTCCCATCTTTTCCCTCTTTCCTTGGTGCATGCACAGACACAAGTATAAGGATATCACCTGTCTGTAATCTTCTATATGCTGGATTAAACAGCAAGGCTGGTGGGCTAGGAAAGAGGAGATCAGGAGAAACCATCAACTCTAGATATTAAGAAATGTGAGCCTTTTATTGAGGATATAAACTGATAGGTAACTTAACTTATCGTATTAGAGTAAAGCAGGAACTGAATTATAACTGATAAAAAACACTTTTAACATAGATATATTAGGAAAACAAAAGTGAGGTACTGGGATGCTGGAAATCTGAAATTAAAATCAGTAGAAAATTCTGGAAATAGTCAACAGGTCGGGCAACGTCTGGTGAGCGAAAGGTTGATGACCTTTCATCCGAAATGTTAAAGCTGTTTCTTTCTCTACCGATGCTGCCAGTACAGTAGATAGAACCTGCATTTCAATTGCACCTTGGATGATTTTGGAATGCTTAGGGGCAGCGGAGTGGCGCAGTGGTTAGCACTGCTGCCTCACGGCCCCGGGTCACTGTCCATTTGGAGTTTTCATCCAGTGTCTACATGGGTCTCATACCACAACCCAAAAATTTGGCCACACTAAATTGCCCCTGAATTGGAAAAAAAAATTGGGTACTCTAAATTTCAAAAGCAAACTATTTTGGAATGCTTCCAAAACACTTTTTTTAAAATATAATTTTTGTACCTGAGGTGTAGGTACACCCACAGTTCTATTAGAGAGGGAATTCCAGGATTTTGACCCTGGCAACAGTGAAGGAATTGCGATATATATTTCCATGATGTGGGGATGCCGGCGTTGGTCTGGGGTGGGCACAGTAAGAAGTCTATAACACCAGGTTAAAGTCCAACAGGCTTGTTTCGAATCACTAGCTTTCGGAGCACTTCATCAGGTGAGATATATTTCCAAGTCAGGGTGATGAGTGACTTGGAGGGGGACCTCCAGGTTGTGGTGTTCCCAAGTATCGTCTGCTCTTGTCCTTCTGGATCTGTGGTGGGCAACCTGTGGCCCATCTGGGTTCTGAGTGCAGCCGACGAGGCGTTTTATTGACTGTTTTCCACATGCAGGGTTGTCACATTCTGCTGATTTCCATCCAAGTAGATTGTTTTTCTCCGGGTATGACTGAAGTGATACACACGTAAAGCCAAGACAAATGAAGTGAGGTGTATGCTGATTATGCACAACAGTAACTGTGTGAGTCGTGCACTCCCTCTGAGTCCAAAGTGTAAACAATTGTTTTGTTTTCACCATTTGAAGTTGATGATGATCCTATCAATATACAAATGATTAAGAATTTTCTATAACTCGTTATAAAGTATTCTATATGTATTAAATTTATTTACTCTTATTCATGGGGTCATGGTTAATGAACAAGCCTGATTGCAATCTTACAGCCCACTGAGGTGGGGGGGGGGGGGGCACTCGTATGACCCAGTTGCTAGACTGGGTTGCCCGTCACTGTTCTAGATGGTTTTGGTTGTGAGTTTGGAATGTGCTGTCTAAAGAACCTTGGTGAGTTCCTACAGTGTATCTTATAGATGGTACACATGTTTGTGGAAGGAGTAGCAATCAAACGGGCTGCCTTATCCTGGATGGTGTCAAGCTTCTTGATGTTGGAGCTGCACTCCCAACTTCATTTTGGAGCACTAGAAATGCAGTTAGACTAGAGGATGCAACAGGAAACGGTGCTTGCAGACCTAAGAATACGAAGAAAACTCGGCAAAGGAATCCAAAACACAGTTTCTGTATAGTATTTAATATTTAGTTTTTGTGCATATACAACCAATGAATGGATCTGCAAATCCTTCCCTGAAGAGACACCAGTAATGTGTGTATATATTACATGTTCCAGTGATCTTTAAAAGTGCCAAAAACTTTCAATGTATTTACATACTCTACTCTCCATTTGGACCACTAATGTTTCATCTACCTGCTATTCAGCCATTGTTACTTTGGTGAGATTGTTGCATTTAATTAACACAGCTAATCAAAATGTTATGGCTTTGCTGGGATTTATGACCACTGCAGTGTTTTACAATGGTAATCCACGCCAAGCAATTATATTAACCAGAATTTGATCTTGGCAGGCATCAAGTACAGCATTGTATTTTCTATTTTAGGTGCGTCTTTCTCCCTGATAATGGTGCTTTCTTTGTGAACTATGTGATTGCTTCTGCTTTCATCGGGAATGCCATGGATCTGCTGCGCATTCCAGGGTTGCTAATGTACATGATCCGCCTCTCTTTAGCCAAGTCAGCGGCGGAGAGGAAAAACGTCAAACGTGTAGGTGTCTTTGATCATTCTTTCTTTCTCTTCATATACCAATCATGTATTGTTTCTGATAATAGTTTCAAACCTTTTTGAAAAAGGTTATTTTGAAATTATAGCTCAGCCCAAGTTTGAGGTTATTTTCTTATTCACACACCCATCATATCCCAGTGAAAGACTGGGCAAGCAGACATGGCAATGTAATTTCCAACTAAGTTTTTGGGTCAGTAGATCTATCACTGGGTGCTGGAATTCATTCACCGTATCTCCAGCTAACTTTGCAGGCCTAGTGTGACTGGATGTAGTGGGAAGCTCTGTTCTGGGGAACTGCATTATTTTAGATGATTGACCTCCAGTCGTCCCTCTATATACTCTTGGAATTCCGGGATCTTTGTTAATTTGTATCAAAGTTCGAGACTTTTAAGTGAAATTTACCCAGACAAAAGGAGAGTATGCATACTTTATCATGCAAACAGATGCTCTTAACCGTATTTATTCTCATCGGCTTGGTTCAGAGGCATTTCAGCTGGCCAAGAAAATACTCGCTGTCAATTTCTTTTGTATTCATTTCCCAAAGTTCTATTGTATATGCCTGACATGGTAACACTCCTTGTGTTGAATCATTTGAGTGCCCTTATACCATACACAGGTACACTGCACAAATTGCCCAATTATTTGAGGTTGATCATGACAGTTTACCAAATCTACTGTGGAGTCATAATAGGTTAACTGGTCAGATAACTGATTCTAAAACCCTGAATCTGAAGAATGAGGTTTCTAAGAGCTGCATAAATTAAGCCTAATGAGCTGAACACATTTCCTGAGTGATTAAGCATCTTCTAATGCTTTGGAGTGTGCTAATTCAAGTTTTCTCTTCTGAAACCAATGACCTTTACGTCAGAGTTGCTTGCATGTAAAAATCCACTTGCATTTGCCTGACATTGGAAACACTCCTTGTGTCGAATCATTTAAGTGCTCTCGTGCCATTCATAGGTACCCTCATAGGTACTTTCAAATGTATAGTGTATTCTGGCAGCCTGTCCACACTGGAGCCAACCTCTGTACTACGAAGTAGAAGATGGGTTGGATTCTGATTGTGTCGTACCTTTGAGGTTCTTGCCTTTCCTTTGTCACTAAGTTAGTTCAGGGAACAGACTCGAGCACCTTAGATTCCACACCTCGTTTCTTTTTTAAAAAATCAATTTATAGAACCCATTTCGTTTTCCAATTAAGGGGCAATTTAGCACGGCCAATCCACCTACCCTGCATATTTTTGGGTTGTGGGTGTGAGCGCCATGCAGACACAGGGAGAATGTACAAACTCCACACAGTGACTGGGAGCCGGAATGGAACCCAATTCCTCGGTGCCGTGAGGCAGCAGTACTAACCACTGTGCCACTACACACCATCCAGTGGCTTTAGCACTAGATTCATTAATTGTTTGGTAGGAGAAAAAGTTTGACTTCCAATTCAAAATGGGAGTTGCCCACATTGTAAACCCACGGTATGGCTGAACATTGCACACCAGAAAGTCTCTGGTTCGATCCTGCAGATTCTGCTAAATTAATGACTGGTTTAGGCTGCTATAACGTACCTTGTTGCCCCCATAGTAGGTGGAGTTAAAAGTTTATTGGGTTCTTATTCCTGGTCGCTGTCCTGCTGTACAACAAATGTTGGTGGGCCAGTGAGAACAAGCTTGTCTAATGTGCCATGCAAAGACAAGGCATTTGCTAAAACTGTCTGGCACACCCATGGTGAAAAGTATCGGAATGTGTCGGTAACTTGAATTGTGGAACAAGCAATGATCTTGGGGTTGAGAAGGTTAAAAAGAAAGTGTCAAAATAATTAAAACAATATTAATAAACATTTGGAGTAGCCTTTTTTTCAGCTTACATAGATTGTAGTTCTAATGCAGTGTTTCATTTGATCAACTGAGGGTTTTTTCTGCCCCATTCTTAAATTAATTCTTCATCCTAATCCTGATATATTCTGTGGCCCATCGACATTAAGGTCCTTACTTTTGCCTGGTGTTTGTTTATAGTATAGAATTTTCTCTCTCAACATAATCGGGGCCCCCAGGATGCCCTTGCCAATACCTCATCATGTTCATTGCTTGCAATTCCTAGGAAGGGAGAAAGGAAAGAAATGGAAAGCAAAACAGCAAGAGGAAGTGAAAGGAAGGCAAAGAGAGAAAAGGCAAGAAAAGTTGAGTAAAATGGAGGAAAAGATGAGAACAGGTGAGAGTAAGGGGAAAGTAGATATTTGGAAGCATACTAGAACTCGAGAAAAAATTGAAAGAGGCAGAAGCAGGTAAAGTGATGACTGTAGACTGTCATTGGTTATGTTATCCAGTTTGTGCCATACCTGTCATGGTATAGCACTACGGAAACTTATGTGAATTAGATTAATATTCAAATAATCCTCTCCAGTGCTTTTGTTTTGCTGCCATTATTTTGACAGTGAATACGTGCTGCACAGCTCGTATCAGAAAGGTTTTTTGGAGAACTGTTTAATGCAGCCTTTTTCTGTTTAAGAGGATCGATGTTGGAAATGGAACAATTCCACTTTTTTTATGTTGGAGCAGATCAAATTGGGCATGGAAAATGTCAGAAACAGATAGAATTCCCTTTACTCTCTCCCATCACATCAGTGTGGCTTGTAAAACCCACCGGTTTTCAATCACTTTTCTGTATTGGACACATTAAAATATTGAACAATAAAAATTGTGTGTGAATAGACATCATTTCAGAACCTTGAATTTCCCACGCAGGACCCCACGCTACCCTTCCACGGAATCTGGGATCCCCAGTTTGAAAACCTATGCTCAAACTTTTGTTTTTCTCTTGCCTGACAACTGGTATATTAAGATAACAGCTCCTGGCCAGTATCTCTGGCTTCCTCTGCTAAACAAGATCCTCTAGCTTTGGACATGTTTCTGAAAGAGGAACTAGGAATGTTCATAAGGAGATTTCTCAGTTCTTATTCACGTAAATGTTTTGCTGAAATCTACTGCAAAGCACCATTTGAAAGAACTGCATTATAACATTTGAACTTTTTTAAATTTCTGCTGAAAGTTTCTTTACAGCTGTTGAGAAATATTGATATTAGTACTCTGTATGTTTCCATTTCAAATATCCAATGCTAGTATCCAACAATCCCAGTCATTTCATAGAATCATAGAATTTACAGTGCAGAAGGAGGCCATTCGGCCCATCGAATCTGCACTGGCCTTTACAAAGAGCAGCCCACTCAAGCCCACGTATCTACCCTATCCCAGCAACCCCCACTTAACCTTTTTGGACACTAAGGGCAATTTAGCACGGCCAATCCACCTAACCCACACATCTTTGGACTGTGGGAGGAAACCGGAGCACCCGGAGGAAACCCACGCACAGATGGGAGAACGTGCAGACTCCGCACAGACAGTGACCCAGCCGGGAATCGAACCTGGGACCCTGGAGCTGTGAAGCAATTGCGCTAACCACTATGCTACCGTGCTGCCCCATAAACATTTATTGTATTGCAATGTTTATTCTATCTGAACCATCTACTTCAGATGCAAAAGAAGTCCCCTTTCTGGCACCAAGCCTACTTCTGCACCCTGAGAGAGAGAGATTGCTACATTAGAGGGCTGCTTTGTGCTGTTGGACCATTTGTACCTATCTTGTACCCTTGTTGCCAACTGAGTGTAGATTCCATCCCACTGGTCTAGGCTGTAACTGAGCCACTGTTTTGGTGTGAAAAGACCATGTGTAACCCATTAAATCCCCCTGTCCTCTTCTAGCTTTTTTTAATGTCATCTTGATATTGTTCGTAAACTACCTTGAAAGAGTTAAGAGCTCCATGATGTGAGCTAACTAAATTAAGTTGAGTGTATATAGATGTGATTGAATTGAAGCCTCTCCTTACATTAATTGCTGCCTTGTTGATTTTCCAGCTTCCTCCCACCGTTAAGCTAGTCTCTTCAGTTCAGAATCAGCAAACATTTCAACTAAGATTTGCAGTTTGCCCCTAGTGATAATCTTCCAGTCTTCCTTAGACATAAGGGTGGTGCTGGAGAATTGAGTGTTACACCATTGTTCAAAAGTGGTGCACGGTTAAAGCCAGCAACTGAAGACCAGTCGGTTTGACTTCAGTGATTGGGGGACTTCTGGATACTATAGTTTAGGATAAAATCAATAATCACTGAGACAAGTGCAGGATAATTGAGGAAAGTCAGGGGTTCCTTCAGGGAAAATCATGTTTAACTAACTTGCTGGAGTTTTTTGAGGCGGCAACAGAACATTGATATGGCAACACTGTGGATCTGATGTATATGTATACAGTGCCACACAACAGACTTGTGAGCAGAATTCCAGTTCATGGAATAAAAGAAATTAACTACGTGACAGAAACTAGTAAAAAATGGTTGCTTTTCAGATTGGAGGAATGTCTGTAGTGGAGTTCTCCAGGGGTCACTGTGGAACCCTTGCTCTTCCTAAAATATATTATGTCCTAGACTATAGTGTTCAGGGCATGAATTCAACATTTGTGGGATGATACTAAGATTCGAAGCGTGGTCAACTATGATGAGGATAGTCTTGAACTTAAAAGGGACATAGACATGTTGGTAGGTTTGGTAGGCAAGTGGCAGATGAAGTTCAACACAGAGAAGTGTGAGGTGGTTCATTTTGACAGGAAGAATATGGAGAGACAATTGTGATGAATGCAAAGAAAGTTTTCATATCTATATTTTTTCATGATGTGGAGATGCCGGCGTTGGACTGGGATGCGCACAGTAAGAAGTCTTACAACACCAGGTTAAAGTCCAACAGGTTTGTTGCAAACACTAGCTTTCGGAGCACTGCTCCTTCCTCAGGGAAGGAGCAGTGCTCCGAAAGCTAGTGTTTGTAACAAACCTGCTGGACTTTAACCTGGTGTTGTAAGACTTCTTACTATATTTTTTCAGTAATGTTATTAAAACCTGGATTAAGATTCATACAGACAGTATGACTGCTAGAGATGTGATTAGGACATCGTAAAAGTGAGCTAATCACTGATTTGCAACTGAAATGTTCTGCCAATAGATCTTGAGAACCATTTACTTGTTTACAGATAGCTAGCTAATGGAGTATTGTTTATGTTTGAAGGACCCCTGGGCTGTAGGTAATTTGAGGGGCATCGTATTTGGTACTGGCTAAACAAGTCAAGGGACATATTGTAAGAAGAGACAAAAGAATGCCACATGTTTGACACAAATGATATAGTTAATGGGGAGGAGCCAAGTCTGTCTGAAAAGTCAGTTGGTCCTAGAACCCTAATCTACACACACGTTTCACTTCGGTCCTGGAAGGTACTCTCTCACAGAGAATAGCAAGTGGAAACCTTGTTGATAACTTTATTCATGAGTCGTATTTGAAATATATTGGTTTGCTTAATTGAAATATAGTGGCAGGTTTAGAAAGTAAGTTAAGGTTTTCTTTTTTACTTCAGAATTGGTAACTGTAAAGCTATTTCCTTGTTCCTAATGTTTGTTTTAACATAAAAGTTTAACATTGAAGTTTGTTTTAACATAAAAGATGCCTGTTGGTCAGTGCTATCACTCCTGTGGTGCAGTAACATTTCCTCACAGTTTTACAAATTGAAAATAGTTGAGTTCTCGTCTGAGATTCCAACACAATAGAAGATAAAGAGAAAAACTCCAAAGCAGGTACAGGAACAGAAAGACCTTGGTATGCATGTACATAAGTCATTGAAGATGGCAGGGTATGTTGAGAGAGAAGTTAATAAAACATATAGTTAGGCTTTATTAATGGGGCATTGAGTACAAGAGTAAGGGGGCCATGTTGAACCTGTGTATGGCATTAGTGAAGCCCCATCTGGAGTACTGCGTCCAGTTCTGGGCACTATACCCGAGGAAGGATGTGAAGGGACTGTAGAGAGGAGATTCCCAAGAATGATTCCAGCGATAAAGAACTGTAGCTATGATTGGCGAGGTTGGGTCTGTTTTCCTTTGAGAAGGAATGCTGAAAGGAGATTTGATGGAGGTACTCAAGATCCTTTGGGGTACAGACAGGATAAATCGTGAGAAACTGCTCCCACTCGAGAGCATCAAGAGGAGAGGACACAGATTCAATATAATGGGCAAAAGGAGTAAAAGTGATGTGAAGAAAAATATTTTCAGCCAGAGGATGGTTGGAGTCTGGAACAAACTTCCTGAGATGGAGGCAGGTTTGATCGAGGTATTCAAGAGGCACTTGGATTGCTAACTGGAAAAAAAGGGATGTGCAAGGTTACAGGGATAGGGAAGTGGGATGACGGAGAATGCTCTTTCAGAGAGCCAGTGCAAACTCAATGGGCCGAATGGCGGCCTCTGCATTGTAATGGTTCTGTGACTTGTGTCTATCGCTTGCACTCTGTCTCCAGCATCAAGCATACGAGTTTCAGTTTGGAGCTGCCTATGGATGGATGATGTGCGTCTTCACTGTTGTCATGACCTACAGCATCACCTGTCCCATTATAGTCCCATTTGGTGAGTATTTGGTTTGTTAGCATGTTAAAAGCAGTAGGCAAAACCCGGTTATGCAGCCCCATCTGTAATTGATGCAGAATTAACTTAGCTAGAGTATCCCTGTTCTCCTCCAGTGGATTATCTCACGTGCACTGTATCTCCTTACGGGGTGGGTTATTCCAGGTGCACTGCCTCTTCCTTTAGTGGGTGTGTTTCTCAGATGCTCAGCAGTCGGTGAGTTTTCAGAAAAAATTAAAAATGTTTGTGCTTATGTGGAATAAGGTGACACAAAAGGGATTGCAATGCACCTGGGTGCCCTTTCCCTGTGTTACCCTGATGAGCATTTTCAGCTAAACCCACAGTGATTTTCACATGGGGCAACAGTGACCTCTCCTGGGTGTTTAACAATCTACAACCACTGCTTTGAACAATTTATTTTGACAACCTAATGGTCCTTGGCATTTTCCATGGTATTCGTTCTACATCATGTTTAACTGTAAATTACTTTCCAGTTATTGGTTTACAGCTAATCAAAACATCTCTTTGATGGAGTGAAAAACAAACCATAATAAATGTATTGGTTACAGTGCATTAACAGTCCTTTTTAATTAAAAGCTTTTTACGGTGAGGCCAAAGGATTAACCAGCAGTGGTTGCTTAGCAAAGTGTTATCCTTGTATAATTGAGTTTTGATATATGGCTAACTTGTAAGCTCTCCTGAAGGCTTAGTGGTTGGCGTGCACCTCACAGTCTGGTACTGAGTCATAAAGACTAGGAAGGTTCCAGACTCCCCTTCTACTGAAGAACCTACTTGTGACAATAAAGATTATTATTATTACTGAAACCTCTATACAATGTTCCCATTGTGAGAGTGTGGACTAACACCACCAGCTCTAAATACTTCCAGCTGCACAGAGGCACAAGGCAGGGATGCCCGCTGTCCCCACTTCTGTTTGCCCGAGCAATCAAACCCCTGGCGATCACCCTCAGAGCGGCAAAAAGTTGGTGAGATATCCAGAGAGGGGACGGAGAGCATAGAGTCTCAGTGTGTGCAGAAGACCTGCTCCCCTACCGCTTGGACCGCCAAGCCAGCATGGAAGGAAGGAATTAGGGGCTGGTTTAGCTCACAGAGCTAATCGCTGGCTTTTAAAGCAGACCAAGCAAGCCAGCAGCACGGTTCGATTCCCGTACCAGCCTCCCCGGACAGGCGCCGGAATGTGGCGACTAGGGGCTTTTCACAGTAACTTCATTGAAGTCTACTCGTGACGATAAGCGATTTTCATTTCATTTCAAGGAATCATGAAGCCCCAAAAGAGTTTGGAGCCTTCTCAGGCAACAAACTCCACCCGAGCAAGAGCAAAATTTTCTGGTGAGCCCACGAGGGAGAGGGTCCGAACTGGAGGGAATGCCATTCAAACAAGCCCAAAACAAATTCCGCTACCTGGGGATCCAAATTGCCCACAACTGGACACACCTGCAGAGTTGGGACATACTCTCACTCTCGCTGGCAGGGAGAGTACAGACGATCAAGATGAATTTACTGCCCAGGTTCCTCTTCCTGTTCAGAACCCTACTGATCTGCAATCCCAAGGCCTTCTTTAACACAGTAGACAAACTGATCATGGTAATTATGTGGGGGTGGGTGGGGAGAAAGAAAAGTACCCAAGGATCCCAAAAAGGGTCCTACAAAGGAAAAGAAGCGTGGGAGGCCTAGGGCTCCAAACCTACAATTCTATCTCAGCAGGGAGAGTGAGGGGATGGGAGAAGGAGCCAGGAGCAGAGTGGGTAAAGATGGAGTAGAGTTCCTGCATGGGATCATCCTCCAAGCCCAAGCCTGACAGCACTCTCATCCCCACCAACCCAACGCTCAAAAAGCCCAGTGGTAGCCACGCTCCGGACATGGTACCAATTGAGGCAAAACTTCAGCCTGATCGAAATGTCCACCATGACCCCCATCTGCAACAACCACAAGTTCACGCCAGCAACAATGGATGCCACCTTTAAACGGTGGAGACAGGATGGGGGAATTTGACAGTTAGCGACTTGTCACAAATGACGGATTAGCTATGCTGGAAGAACTTATGGAGCGGTTTCAATTGTCCAAAGGAAATGAGTTCATACATATAAAACTTTAAAATTTCCTCCTTCGGGAAACAACGACGTACCCGCTGACACCGAGACATTCATTAGTAGAGGAACTGTGTGCGACCCAGGTGCCTTAGGGAAAGGGAATTGCGGGGAACTGAATGATTTATGCTGTCTGCTTTATTTCTTTAGAGCTTTTCGAATAAGAGGTTTTGTTTGTTTTTGCTCTTCCGTTAGGTTTAATGTACATGCTATTGAAGCACTTGGTGGATCGCTACAACCTGTACTACGCCTATCTGCCTGCCAAACTTGATAAGAAGATCCACTCTGGAGCGGTGAATCAGGTGGTGGCAGCTCCTATTCTGTGCCTGTTGTGCTTGCTTTTCTTCTCTACTGTAAGAACTGGTAAGATGTGACAATTTTGTTTTGCTCTTTATTTTCCAGTTCCTTCGTTCGGCTATTCCTTCCACACGTTTCTCTCACTCAAGCACAAAGTTTAGGTGAATGAGTGCTGCGTTGTCAGAGGTGCCATCTTTCAGACAAAACATTAAACCATGTCCCTTTAAAAGAACCCACAGCACTATTTCAAAGAAAGACATCCAATCAACATCTATGACATGCAGATATTCAAAAGCAAAAAATTGCAAATATTGGAAATCTAAAAATTAAAAACAAAACTATACTGGGAATATTTTGGTCTAGCAGCATCAGTGGCAAGGGATAGAGTTAACATTTTCAGGTTAGGGGCAGCATGGTGGCGCAGTGGGTTAGCCCTGTTGCCTCACGGCGCCGAGGTCCCAGGTTTGCTCCCAGCTCTGGGTCACTGTCTGTGTGGAGTTTGCACATTCTCCCCGTGTTTGCGTGGGTTTCGCCACCACAACCCAAAAGATGCGCAAGGTAGGTGGATTGAACATGCTAAATTGCCCCTTAATTGTAAAATAAAAATGAATTGGGTACACTAAATTTATAAAGAAAAAAAAAGAAAGAAAAAACATTTCGGGTTAGTGACCCTTCATCAAAATTCTGTGATTTTCTTTTTCCCTGCACCCCTATTTCATTTCTCCATTCTTTTTAGACCTGAATTATATTTAAATCATTGTATTGCAATGTAATTTAGTGGTTATGTGGAGAGGAGGGGGTAAATTTAAGCAGCCCTGATTTCTCCTCTCACCACTCTTCTGTAAATAGAAGGCTGTTTTAATTTATTTTCCCTTGATTAATAATGGTGTATTTCCCAACTCCTCGGTTTTGGTGTGATCTAATTTCTATTAAGAACCCCAGAACAAACTTGTGATCGGGTGAACTCAAAGGGTTAGCTTATTTGCGCACTCACAAAAAATGTGGTTGGGGGGAGGGGGTCACCATGTATCCCCTGTGCACTCGTCTAGTAAAAGAGAGACTGAGAAAATTAAGATTTACAGGCAACGGCCACAGAAAAGATTTATCATTTCATATGTATCCAGAATCAAAGCCTAATGGGGTATTGCTTCATGGTGTCAGCAGGTTGAAAACTGATGCTGGATAATTCATGTTTCCAGTGAAGGGATTTCACGTGAGGTGATGGGCACAAAGATGAATCAGTCTTGTAGGCAGTGGTTCCAGTAGAAATAGTGTAGATGATGCCAAGTATTCAATCTGGACAGAGACGCATTTATGTTCTGCTTGTCGATGGTAGGATGGCAGAGTTTTCAGTTCAACAATGCAGTATAACAAACCAATCAGTGAGAGGTTTATGCTACCTGAATACCACCTCTCCACTCTGGCTTTGACAAAGGGTATATCATCCCTTTGTCCAAGTCCCAGAAATAGTTCAATGATCCAACCATATAGACTTGAAAGGAAGGTTGTGGGGTCCTTTTGTCTTAGATGAATAAACTCCAGTTGGCCAAGCCTGGCTTATGAAATGCAGATGATGTTTTTATAGTTCACTTTGAATTTGGTCTCTGCAGCCTATGGGGGTTAGTGTCTCTTCAGAGATAATGAGGTGGAGATTTCTGACATGACCGCTCCGTTTATTCATGGTCGCAGGTAGGCATAGCTTTCGCCATTTTAAAAGGGGTCTCTCCAGTTTTTAAACATTTTTTAAATAGCCATGAGGAAATCTATATATAATATTATAAAAGTATATCTTGTGAGATGCTAGTCTCCTGGCACTAGAATTCGGAGGGCTGGACTAATAATCCAGAGAACATGTGTTCAAATCCGGCAGTGGCATGTTGAGAATTTTAATTGTTTTTAATCTGGAAATGTTATCCGTAAAAATGGCCATGAAGTTCCTTAAAATCCCAACTGGTCCATTACAGTCCTTTTGGGGAATGAAACACATCCATCTTGTGCAGCCTATATGTGAGCACTTTGAGCAACACAAAGCTCAAACCAGCAGAAGTCATGTCCCTGACCGCATCTGATGTTCTGATTCCCCTCTAGCTGCATATCACTGCTCATCTCTTACACAGTATTGCACTTATACTGTGACTAAAACTTGCAATGATTCTGCGCTTATTTCCTACCACTGCGTTTGGTGTAAAGGTTGTGTACAGTTTGTTTGCACACTTCAAAAAGAATAAGAATCTTTATTATTGTTACAAGGGGGATTGTTGGGTTACGGGTATACGGGTTACGTGGGTTTAAGTAGGGTGATCATTGCTCGGCACAACATCGAGGGCCGAAGGGCCTGTTCTGTGCTGTACTGTTCTATTGTAAGTAGGCTTACATTAACACTGCAATGAAGTTACTGTGAAAATACTGATCAGTGAAAGCTGAACACAGTCACTCACTATAAATACGGTGTAATTATGTCTCACAACGACTCCTAACCCTCAAATCGTTCTCTATAGTGAGACTACAGCATAGTCATATCCTTGAAGTCTTCTGCCTGTATCCTAAATCGCATAGTCAGTCAGTCCTGCTCACCAATAACCTCTGTGCATGCTCCCCGTCCAGCAGTCCCTGAATTTTAAAATTATAATTCTTCTGTTCAAACCTATCCGTCTTGGAACCTCCCACAACCCTTTGCGATCTGTACATTCATCCAGTTCTGGGTCTCTAGGCCATCACAGATTTTCATCACTTTGCAGGTGTGCCTTGAGCAAAATAGGCCCTTCAACCTGGAATTCCCTCCCCCAAATCTCTGACACCTCCTCAAAAGCTGATCAAGCTTTTGACCTGACTATCTGTCCTAATATCTGTTTATGTAGCTTGGTGACAATTCTTGTCTGAGACAATCCTGTGAAGTATCTTGGAATGGTTTACCATTTACAATTACAAATGTTGTTGAAGTTGGAGATTCTTTAGAGTTAACCTTCAAAATAAATGTCTTTTGCATGCAGGATTCTTAGCTGCTACGTCCATGTTTACATTTATTGTGTTGGTGGTCACTATCGTTATCTGCCTATCTCATGTCTGTTTTGGCCACTTCAAATACCTCAGTGCTCATAACTATAAGGTAAGTCGGTTTTTGTTATCTATATACTCTGGTATTCTTTTGGGTAACCTTGTGACAGGTGCATGGTCATGATGTTCAGCTGTTGACCTGGACTGTCACTTTAAGGCCATTGCATAAAAGCTCATCACTTGTAAATACGGTGATTCGAATAACTGTGGCTATTAACGAACACTTGGGTCAGGCACTTGTAATTGTTCAAAACAATCTTGCACCTCATAAGTTTGGATGCAAGTGTGTGTATTTACTTCCACATGTCCCTCGCAAACAGTCCCAAATTAAGCTCAGGATTCACATTTGTTCAACTTTGTGTCCTTAAAGCCATCTTTGTAGCAGAAGGACGCATGTTGTATTACATGGTGTAGTCTGCTTATTATTGTAAAAGTATGTTATTTAAGTTATTGAATGATGCCGAGAGAGAAATTATTTTTTTTTGTTACTTCACCCTATTGTATCCCTCTTGCCTTGTTGTCTAGTTGAAGGGTTAAGTGTGTAAATAACATCCTTCTCGGCCTCTTGTGACTGCTGTGCTGTAAGATGATTCCATAAGGCTTGGGAAAGATGGCTCACAGGAAGTTGGATCTCCTGCTAAAAATTCCTTATTTTAACCACTGGCTCGTGATGTTAAAAGTAAGGGCAGCAGCACGGGTTCAATTACCATACCGGCTGAGGTTATTCACGAAGGCCCCACCTGCTCTCCCCCCTCAAAGAGGAAAGCAACCTATGGTCATCTGGGACTATACCTATACCTATACTATAGGTAACTTTACCTTTATTCTCATGGAGTTGTATTTTCCCTGGGTTTTTCTTATGAAATCAATGTTTTTTTTAAATCTCCCGCTGCCCCAATTTTCCTCCCACAACTGAAAGAGCTGTTTGTCCTGGAGTAAAATTCCATGTGTTGGACAGCCCTCTGGTATTCCACCACGGTGACCATTCATCATGCATCAAGTTACCGAGTAAAGATGCCAGCACCATCTATTCCTGCAACAAGGGCATCTTATTGTGTCTTTCTGAAACCTGCCTGTCGTTTAGCAGCGGAGGGTCACCAAACAATAATTGGGAATAGGAACACTGGCCTTTAAATATTTTTTTGCTGTCCTCCCTTGTCCCTGCCTTCCAGCCTAGGTCTACGCAGATCGTTTGTGAGCCATGACTGAGATTGGTGAACACCATGTACTTTAAAGCCTCCTAGTTCTGACAGTAGTATGGTGAACCTTGGCAGTTTTGTGGGATTAATTGTAGAGGCAGTACTGGGATCAGAGAACACCATGCACATTAAAGGAGATGGAATTAATTCTCCTAGTTCTAATATTGGTAAAATTAGCCTTGCCAGGTTTTTATTTACACTTGTCGTTAACGGTTGAAAATGTTGATTTTCAGCACCCCTCCCCTGCAGCAGATACTGTAAGTACGGAGGACGAATCCTGTTACAGGACACTGGTAATTTTCACCATGTGGTGTTTGGGGAATTAACTTTGACTAATTTATATCAATCATTCTTGAAGATCATTGTAATCCATTATAATCAAATTGAAAACCTTGATAACTCGATTTGCATGCAGGGGTCTTTTTCCTGTCATTTCATTTCACACTTCTCTAGGTGAGGGATATCAATTTGGGCAATATTTTCCTCGTCATTTGAATTTTCCCAGAAATGAGCTAACTTCGGTTTGGATGAGGTGTCCAAATTATGTGAATTGTATGCAGCCTTCAAACACTGGCAATACAATTTGCAAGGGCAATTTTCTATTCCCTACTTTGCCGTCTTTGCATTTTTGGGCTTAAAGGCATGGAGTGAGCTGGTTTTCGCCCTTGGCATATTGATGGATAAATGCATTGATAGGAAGTTGCAATGTCTGCAAACTATGGGAATTTTGCTTGAAGCGTTCAGTGTGTGCAGCTCAGAAGTACACCAGGACAGAGAGAACTGGAAACACTGATACATTTGATGCAGAGTCAAACCCCTAATCTACCCCAGCAGCATGCCTCAATTCCAGCCCCAAGTGTTTGCTCGTGCATCAATGTGATGTTTCCATTTCACACACTAACCATTCAGAGCAAGATTATTGCTCACAAGATTTGATTTTGATAGATTTGTGTTAGCAAAGGCTGGTAGGACAAAGACTGGAGTCTTCCAGTCCCGCGTGCAGCGGAGGAGGCTTGGCATTGGCGGCGGGTGGCACCTTCCAGTCCTGCAGGAGCCTATGGCACTTTGTATGGCATACTTATCCCACAGCTGGGGAACCCATGGCAGGGGTCGACTTCGGCGGGATTTGGAGATCCCATCGGTGTGAAGGGCCAGAAAGTCCCACCAAAAGATGGAAGGAAAATACTATCGGCCATGGTTTCACTAAATAATGCAATAGCTCAAGAGGCTGAATGGGTCTATTCCTGTTTCTAAAAGCTAGAATTAAACAACCCCAAATTAATTTCATTTCACTTCAAGCACAAGCCGTCAGCAGAGGAGATTATGACACCACCAGACCTGGGTCTATTCAAGCACAGGTTTTTTTTAAAAAAATCCAATCCAGCCAATTACCACCCTATTAATATTCTCAGAATCATCATCATGAAGTAATTGCAAGAGTCATGAAGCAATAAATATTCACCAATAACCTGCTGATACTGATGACCACAGCCTCCATCAGAATGTTTCAGCTACAGAACTCCGCATAATCTATGCTGAGACATGGTCACAAGCTGAATGCCAGAGGAGAGTTGAGAGAAGTTGCCCTCATCTTTGAAATGCTATTCAATTAATAATGACAACAAGGAGTCCCAACAGAACTAAAATGATTGGGTTCAAAGGCAAAGCACTTGACTGGCTGCTGTCGTACCTGACCCAAATGAAGATGGTTGTTGGAGGCCAGTTACTACAGTCCGGCATATCATTGCAGGAGTTCCTCAAGAAGACGTTCTCAGCCCAAACATCTTCAGTCACAAGATCAGGGATAGAGCTGTGCTCACTTGCAATTTCAGTGTTCATCTCCATTCACAACTCTGATGATGGGGCAGACTATGCCATTGTCTGTTGGGAATTTATCTTGGGCTGACGTTTTCATCACCTTAAGTGCAGATAAATGACAGCAAAAGCTACCATTAACCTGAAGCTGAACCAGCCAAATCAAGACTTCAAAAGCAGGGCAGGTACTGGTGACATGTTCACCTCCTGACCATGCAAAGGCTATCTGCTTTACCACCCATGAGTATACAAGAGGTATACTAAGGCAGCTCACCAAGGTTACTTTGACAGGACAGAATGTGTATGTGTGTATCTCTATCTCTCCCCTCTCTCACTCTCTCCTGTTCTCTCGCTCTCTCCTGCTCTCTCCTGCTCTCTCTCGCTCTCTCTCGCTCGCTCCTGCTCTCTCGCTCGCTCCTGCTCTCTCGCTCGCTCCTGCTCTCTCGCTCGCTCCTGCTCTCTCGCTCGCTCCTGCTCTCTCGCTCGCTCGCTCCTGCTCTCTCGCTCGCTCCTGCTCTCTCGCTCGCTCCTGCTCTCTCGCTC